>NC_068914.1:65859368-66484368 GCF_023091745.1 Budorcas taxicolor | reverse complement strand
TCCATGTCTTAGTTTATTTGCTGTGAAATGTATTGTGACCATTTCATAGAGCTGCTTGAGAATTAACTGAGGTTTTACTACAAAGAAGAAATGTAGATGGTCAACAGGCACATGAAAAGATGCTCAACACCGCTAATCATCAGGGAAAGGCAAATCAAAACCACAGTGAGATGTCACTTCGTACCTGTCAGAATGACTACCAGCAAAAGAACACAAATAACGAATGTCTGCAAGCATATGACAAAAGAGAACACTTGTATATTGTTGACAGGAATGTAAATTGATGTAGCCACTGTAGAAAACAATATGGAGCTTTCTCAAAAAGCTAAAAGTAGAATTATCATACTATCCAACAGTTTCACTTCTGGGGATATATCTGAAAAAAACAAAAACACTAATGCAAAAAGATACATGTCCTCAGTGTTCACAGCAGCCTTATTTACAACTGTCAAGGTATGGAGGCACCCTAAGTGCCCATTAACAGATGAATGGATAAAGAAGATAAGATATCTATTTGCAATGCAGTAGTACTTAGCCATAAAAAAAGAACAAAATTTGCCAATTGCAGCAGCATGAACGGACTTGTAGGGCATTATGCTAAGTAAACTAAGTCAGATAAGACAAATACTGTATGATATCACTTATATGTGGGATCAAAAACTACAACAGGCTAGTGAATATCATAAAAAAAGAAACAGACTCATAGATATAAAGAACAAACTAATGGTTGCCAGTGTGGGGAATGAGGTGGGGAGGGACAAAATAGGAGAATAAGGGGCATGAACTATTAGGAATAAAATAAGATACAAGAATATACTGTACAACACAGGGAATATAGCCAATATTTTATAATAATCATAAATGCAGTATGACCTTTAAAAATTGTGAATCACTATATTGTATATCCATTCCAATATTCTTGCCTGGAAAATTCTATGGATAGAGAGGAACCTTGTGGGCTACAGTCCATGGGGTCACAAAGAGTCAGACAAAACTGAGCATGCGTGCATATTGTATACATATGTAATGGTACTTCAATATATTTTTTAAAGAGAATTAACTGAGGTTGGGTGTGCTAAGTCACTTCAGTCACGTCCGACTCTTTACGACCCGATGAACATGTAGCCTGCCAGGCTCCTTTGTCCATGGGATTTTTCCAGGCATGAATACTGAAGTGGGTTGCCATGCCCTTCTCCAGGCATGATAAGGACACATTCTTGAGGTTGTAGATGTGTATAAAGTATGTAGACCTTGACTGACTCATGGTAAATAATATACACATGTTAGTTAATAATTTATTAATAAAATTATAATCACTAGGAGTAGAATTTTTGAGAGAAAGGTTATATAAACACTAAAGCTTTAAATATACAAAGCAAAGATGAAATGTGTTTTTAAAACTTAGGACCCTACAAATATAACAAAGGGTTCTTGAGAAGAACTACAGCTACTCTATGGAATAGACTATGCACAGCTACTAACGAAGCACAGAGAATAGATGAAGCTCTCAGCTACATGTAGACAGGTTAGAATCTTTTCAATAATATGTTCTTCCAAAATAGCCCCAAATCTACAATCTCTATAAATCAACTTCCCCTTGCACTCTGGCCTATGTCCCACACTAAACCCTAGGAACATTTGTTCTTTGTTAAAAAAAGCTTATTTCTGAACCTCATGCTATTCTTAATACAAGGCAGTCCTGCCTGCCAGTTCTATCCTTCAGACTTTTCATGATTTTACTGTATAAAGTTAAGTAAGAATGATTCAGCTTAACAATCATCCATGACACACGCATGTCCAGGTTCCCCGGTTCCTATACAGTAACTGTCTCCTCTCCTCTCCGTTTCTGAGCTCTCAGAAACATATTCTTCCCTTAATATGACTATATGTATATATATCTTTTCCATTGATATTTACATTTTTCGTACATAAGGCTATATCATCTATCTAATTTTTACAAGAGGCAGTGGAGTTTCCGAAAATAAAAAGTATTATTACAGTGCATTCTGTATGTCGCTAAGATTATCATTGTGCTTATTATTTGACTTTTTTTCCTGAAGAATTTTAAAACCTTGTTTTATTTCTTGCAACTCCATGTACTTTCTGTGATTTCTTTTTACTGAAAGGATATGCACATTACAGAGAAACAAACATAAAATTTTGCACTGAAATTTCCTAAACAAGTAGATGAGTTGGCTACTATAGTTTTACTAAAAAAACACGAATCATATCACTGTAACTTGAGAAACCAGCAATCCCCATACTGAGGGATGAAAAGACTCAGATACCATTGACTTACAAGCTCAAAGTCCATTGAAAATACAGAGTCAAGACTTGGCTCTCTCTTCCTTGACACATATGACTAGCATTTGGTTAATGTGAGTGTCTTGCTAATACATTCAGTGCAGTCTTTTCCCCAGCATGATTAACGGTAGTAGGGCTGCTGCTGAAAAGGTGTGCTTAATGTATTGTAAAGGGTCACAGATGGGGAGTATTAAGTCCAAGATGCCCAGCTAGCTAGACTATGAAAGATATAATCCATATTTAATATCCTTTCCCATTAACGGTAACAATCACATGTAAGTGATTTCAGTTAAGAACTAATCTAAGGCAGTAACAAAGTTAGATGGCATCTCTAATTACAGAAGGTAGGGCCCCATTAGTCTCACCCACTATTGGCTGTTCACCAGTGTTGGTAGAATTTAATATGGGTTTTATGACAATAGGTAATGAAAGCAGATATTTGGTATATAGTTACTCAAGAAAAAAAAAATTAAGAGAATCAAGTTTATTCCACATCTTTAAACCATTTCTTTAGAAAAACATGATTAAAAACCATCTAACTTAATATGAACTCATGGGGCTTTTATTTTTCTTCTGTTACTAAAATTAGAGAACATTGACAGGGCAATTTACTCATTCAGCATAAATGAAACCTGTTTCAGACTATGGCTGTTTCTGGATCACCTGATTTTATTTAGTGGGCTTAATTTAATTTATTCTATTTCCACCTAACAGACTTTCTTTGGATAATACACTCTAAAACTAACATAATGAACTTACTAGCTTGCAACTAGACCAGTTAACATAAACTCACAGTCTGCGATTCTGAAACCGTGATCATATTTTAAAGAAGTAATAGCATAGTTAAGCTATATTGAAACCATCAAGGTGCCCAAAGCAGAAAGGTAGCCAGGCTTGACTATCTTATTATTTCATATTTAATAGAAATTTTCTGTATGTGTTGAGACTTTGTTCCCACAACCTCTGACAATTTTCCATTCCTCCTCCACATGAGATTATTAGCCCACTACACATTTGTAACTGATATTCATTCATTCAATCAGTATTTACTATTCATTGTATCAGTCAATGTACTAAGCACTAGAAGATACAGTTGTAAATGAAACAGACATAAACTCTAAGCCTGTAATGCAAACCTTAATAATCTAGTAGGGAACCAAGTTGTTCAACAAACATAAAAATGTATATAAATGTTCATGAATTTATATAAGCATAGTGCATATAAATATCTAATCAGTATTTTCTGTTGTAAAGTCAGCAGTACCCTGGTTTAAAGTGGGGAAAATGGAGAAAATCTTTTAAAAGAAGTGTACTGAGTGTGGTGCATAAAAGATGAAGAAGAGTTAAGCAGATAGGTGCGGGAATGGTCCAGCACAGAAAAGAGCGTGTGTAAGCTCTTGGGCGGTTATGAGCTTGGTGTCATAGAGAAACTGAGACATGGTCTGCGTGAGTTAAAAGTTTGCATTATCAATCTTGGGGCACAAATTACAAACAGGTGATAAAGGATAAGTGCACACATCTTGTCAAAGAATTTAGCTTGTTCTGGCTTAACACAGGAGTCTTATTTCATAGCTTTAGCTGGATTTGTGCCCAATAATGGCTCTTCTTCTCAACCCCAGGGCTTGGAAAAGAACAATGTCCAATCTACCCACTACAGTCTGGATCCAAATGAATTGATTCCATCAGAAATTGCTTGACATTGAGCTATTTGCTGCTCTACTACAAATCTCTTGCCCAGAAGCTCTTTAAGCACACTCTCTCTGTCTTAGTCAAATTGGACTTACTGCTAGATTTCTAGTCTTCTTACCCCTAAAGAATGTATAGATCCCTGAACACTTCTCTTCATTTTCTGCGGGCATTTTCTGCTTCTTTTTCAGCCATCTTTCCACCTCCAGAGACAAACAATTACTAAGCTTTCCAACTCCTTATTGCTACGTCCTGTCAACCAAATATCTTATATCCCTAAAACCATTTTGCAAAGATTATAGTTAAGACAGGCAAGATTTTTTCAATAGCATCTCTTATGGTTCATGTATTATATAAAACACATTAAGTTATAATGAAGAATAAAACAGATCAAGATTTATAGTTAAGTAGTCAATGAAATACATACATAGATATAAATAATAAACATATGCCCAAACATAATTATAAATTATAATAAATAATTTAAACCTGAAAGATAGGTGGCTGTTAACCTGACAAAAAATGGGAAAGAAATCATTCCAGAAGCAATGAAAATGTATGTGAAGCCCTGGAATGAGAAAATACTACATAGTCACTTAGGACCAGATTATGTGTTGAGAAATAGACAATGATGATGAACATAACAAACGTATTAAGACAAAGTTGTTAATAAATATGGATTTTTTCAAATACAGGTATTTTTCAAGCTTTCAGGCAATAAATCTTTGTTTTCAACCTCCTGTAAACGTTTATGAAATTTTTTCTAAAAAACACTGAGACAAACGGAAGCAAATCAACAGATGGTGATTAAGAGTATACATCAGAAAAGGCTACATGGTATGGAAAGGATTTCTTTGTGGGGCACCCTGTAGCTATAACACCTACTAATTTGTGATATTAAGAAATTTTTTTTATTCCTTGACGCGCAACTCCTAATAAACACTTCCCCATATTGGTACTATTTATGTAAGATGTTTTTCTGTTTTGTTTTTAGAGTCTAAGAGTGTTGTGCACTTGAAGCTTCTATTGTTCTCAAGTTACTTTACTCTCCTACTTTCAATATTAGACAGTATGCAAAGAGTATTGTTAATCTGGGAACCTCATTCAGGATTTGGTATTCAGAACTTTTATTGACGCTTCCTTACACAGCCACCTTCCCTGGTGGCTCAGAGGTTAAAGCATCTGCCTGCAATGTGGGAGACCTGGGTTCGATCCCTGGGTTGGGAAGATCCCCTGGAGAAGGAAATGGCAACCCACTCCAGTATTCTTGCCTGGAAAATCCCATGGATGGAGGAGCCTGGGTGGGCTGCAGTCCATGGGGTTGCAAAGAGTCAGACACGACTGAGGGACTTCACTTTCACTGCATAGGCATAATTAATTGATAGATTGCCCATGTGATTGGGCTTGGTTTCCAACCATCCGGCCATCCCTTTCTTCAGTGGTCAGGCTGATATCAGCTGGCCAGAGCGCTTTACCATGGGTCACTTCATTAGCAGAAACTACCAAATATCCTTAGAGGAGCCAATCATGAATAACAAAGAGGCTCCAATCACCGAGAGAATTTTAAGGATTAAAGATTTTCTCCCAAGGGCTGGGGAAATATGCTAGACCTCTTTGGTGAAGCCAAGTTCTTTATTCCCCTTCGTGGGTCACAGCCTTGTCATGGTGTAGTGATTTGCATAAATAAATGAAGCTCTGAGTCATGCTGTGCAGGGCCACCCAAGAGGGAGGGTCATAGGGAAGAGATCTGATAAAACATAGTCCACTGGAGGAGGAAATGGTGACCCGTTCCAGTATTCTTGCCTAGAGAAATCCATGGATATTATGAACAGACAAAAAGATATTGACACCACAAGAGGAGCACCCCAGGTGAGAAGGTGTTCAGCATGCTACTGGGAAAGAGCGGAGGGCATTTACTAATAGCTCCAGAAAGAATGAAGCAGCTAGGCCAAGCAGAAATGATGCTAGTTCTGGATGTGTCTGGTGGTGACAATAAAGTCCTATGCATAGGAACCTGGAACGTTAGGGCCATGAATCAAGGTAAATTGTATGTAGTCAAGCAGGAGATGGCAAGAGTGAACATCAACGTCTTAGGAATCAGTGAACTAAAATAGAATGGAATGGGTAAATTTAATTCAGATAACAATTTTATCTACTACTGTGGGCAAGAATTCCTTAGAAGAAATGGAGTAGCCTTCATAGTCAACAAAAGAGTTGAAATGCAGTACTTGGGTGCCATCTCAAAAACAATAGAATTATCTCAATTCATTTTCAAGGTAAACCATTCAATATCACAGTAATCCAAGTCTATGCTCCAACCACTAATGCCAAAGATGCTGAAGTTGAATGGTTCTTTGGAGACCAACAAGACCTTCTAGAACTAACACCAAAAAAAAAAAAAAAAAAAATGTCCTTTTCATCATAGGGGACTGGAATGCAAAAGTGGGATGTCAAGAGAAACCTGGAATAACAGGTAAGTTTGGCCTGGGAGTACAAAACGAAGCAGGGCAAAGGGTAAAATATTTTTGCCAAGAGAACATGCTGGTCATAGCAAACACACTCTTGCAACAACCCAAGAGAAAACTCTACACATGGACATCACCAGATGGTCAATACCAAAATCAGAGCATGTTCTTAGCAGCCAAAGATGGAGAAACTCTATACAGTCAGCAAAAACAAGACCAGGAGCTGACTGTGGCTCAGATGATGACCACTCTATTGAAAACTTCAGGCTTAAATTGAAGAAAGTAGGAAAAACTAGACCATTCAGATATGATTTAAATCAAATACCCAATGATTATACACTGGAGGTGATGAACAGATTCAAGGGATTAGATCTGGTAGACAGAGTGAAGACTTTACAAATAACAGAGAAGCCAAAGGCAAGGGAGAAAGGGAAAGACACACCCAACTGAATGCAGAGTTCCATAGAACAGCAAGGAGAGATAAGAAGGGCTTCTTAAATGAACAATAAAACAAAATAGAGGAAAACAACAGAATGGGAAAGACTAGAGATATCTTATAGAAAACTGGACATATCAAGGGAATATTTCATGAAAGAATGGGTAGGATAAAGGGCAGAAATGGCAAGAACCTAACAGAAGCAGAAAAGATTAAGAAAAGAAGGCAAGAATACACAGAAGAACTATACAAGAAATGTCTTAATGACCTCAGATAACCACAAAGGTTTGGTCACTCACCTAGAGCCAGACATCATGGAGTTTGAAGTCAAGTGGGCCTTAGGAAGCATTACTATAAACAAGCTAGTGAGGATGATGGAATTCCAGCTGAGCTATTTCAAATCCTAAAAGATGATGCTGTGAAAGTGCTGCACTCAATATGTCAGCAAATTTGGAAAACACAGTGGCCACAGGACAGGAAAAGGTCAGTTTTCATTCCAATCCCAAAGAAGGATAATGCTAAAGAATGTTGAAACCACTACACAATTGTACTCATTTCACCTGCTAGTAGGGTTATGCTCAAAATCCTTCAAGCTAGGCTTTAGCAGTATGTGAACCGAGAACTTCCAGATGTAAAATTTGGGTTTCAAAGAGGTGGAGGAACCAGAGATCAAGTTGCCACCATTTGTTGGATCATGGAAAGCAATAGAGTTCCATAAAAACCTCTCCTTCTGCTTCTCTGACTACACCAAAGTCTTTGACTGTGTGGATCACAATAAACTGTGGAAAATTCTAAAAGAAATGGGAATAAAAGACCATCTTATCTGTCTTCTGAGAAACATGTATGCAGGTCAAAGAGCAACAGTTAGAGCTGGACATGGAACAACTGACTGGTTCCAAATTGGGAAAGAAGTATGACAAGGCTGTATATTGTCATCTTGCTTATTTAACTTCTATGTGGAGTATATCATGCAAAATGCCAGGGAGGATGAATCATAAGCTGGAATCAAGATTTCTGCAAGAAATATCAACAACCCCAGATATGAAGATGATACCATTCTAATGACAGAAAGTGAAGAGGGAATCAAGAGACCCTTGATGAGTTTGAAAGAAGAAAGTGAAAAAGCTGGCTTCAAACTCAACATTCAGAAAACTTAGATCATGACATCTGGTTCCATCACTTCATGGCAAATAGGAGAGAAAAAAGTGGAAACAGTGACAGATTTTATTTTATTGGGCTCCAAAATCACTGCAGATGGTGATTGCAACTATGAAATTAAAAGATGCTTACTCCTTGGAAGAAAAGCTATGACAAACCTGCATGCTCAGTAACCTTAGCTGTGTCCTACTCCTTGCGACCCCATGGACTGTAGACCTCAAGGCTCCTCTGATCATGGGATTCTCTGGGCAAAAACACTGGAGTAGGTTGTCATTTCTTCCTCCAATGACAAACCTGGACATCACATTAAAAAGCAGAGACATTACTTGCTGACAAAGGTCAGTATAGTCAAAGCTATAGTTTTTCCAGTAGTCATGTACGTATGTAAGAGTTGGACCATAAAGAAGATTGAGCGCCAAAGAATTCATGCTTTCAAATTGTGGTGCTGGAGAACTCTTGAGAGTCCCTTGGACTGCAAGGAGATCAAACCAGTCAATCCTAAAGGAAATCAACCCTGAGTATTCACTTGAAGGACTGATGCTGAAGCTGAAGCTTCAATACTTTGGGCCACTTGATGCAAAGGGCTAACTCACTGGAAAAATACCCTGATTGACAGCAAAGACTGAAGGCAAAAGTGATAGCTTACAGTGAATGATGTCAGATTTGTGATCTCTGAAAAAGATTTAGCTTCAGGACCAGGGACCAGGCTTGACCACTCGGGGCTCTTGTGTGGCAGAAGTTTTATTACAGTGAAAAAAGACAGAGAAAACTTCTGACATAGACATCAGAAGGGGGTAGACATCTGCCCAGAGAGTGCCCCACTTGCTAGTCTTTAGCAAGGGAATTATATACTTTTTAAATTAGTTATTACAAAAAATCAAAAGAATGTCTCAAGGTTGTAAAAATTTTACCAGACCCACTCCCACAATTTACATTTTAGGATAACAGTATCAGAACTTAACAGTAGAAAGATCCTACCAGACTCACTCCCACAATATACACTTTAAAATATCAGGATTAGTCAGAAGGTTTTTAGGAAGGAGAAACTGTCCTCAAGCAGGATACATTGTTGTTATGTAATCCCTAGCACAGAGTCTGGAGAAGGCAACGGCACCTCACTCCAGTACTCTTGCCTGGAAAATCCCATGGATGGAGGAGCCTGGTGGGCTGCAGTCCAGGGGGTAGTTAAGAGTCAGACACGACTGAGCGACTTCACTTTCATTTTTCACTTTCATGCATTGGAGAAGGAAATGGCAACCCACTCCAGTATTCTTGCCTGGAGAATCCCAGGGATGGGGGAGCCTGGCGGGCTGCCGTCTATGGGGTCGCACACGTGACTTAGCAGCAGCAGCAGCACAGAGTTTGAACTGAGTTGTTTATTGTGTAATCATCAGTTCCGGGCTTAAAGAAAAAAAAAAAAAGTTTTATGTGACTAAGACTAAGGAATGTAGAGAAAAAAAAAAAAAAGTTTGTCTTTTCCTCCTCCTTGAGAATTTCAGACCCCTATCACATACTCGACAACCGCAGACTCCTCTCTCCTCAGGGACTCCAGGACTTCTTCTCAATCTGCCTAGGAATTCATTCTCTCAAAACGAGGAAGAGGGTGGCAGAGGATCAGATGGTTAGATAGCATTACTGACTCAATGAACACGAATTTGAGCGAAGTCTGAGGGATAGTGATCAAGACCATTCCCACGAAAAAGAAATGCAAAAATGCAAAATGGTTGTCTGAGGAAGCCTTACAAATAGCTGAGAAAAGAAGAGAAGTGAAAGGCAAAGGAGAAAAGGAAAGTTATGCCCATTTGAATGCCGAGTTCCAAAGAATAGCAAGGAGAGATAAGAAAGCATTCTTCAGTGATCAATAAAAAGAAATAGAGGAAAACAATACAAATGGAAATACTAGAGATCTCTTCAAGAAAATTAGCATTACCAAGGGAACATTTCATGCAAAAATGGGCATAATAAAGGACAGGAATGGTATGGAACTAACAGAAGCAGAAGATATTAAGGAGAGGTGGCAAGAATACATAGAACTGTACAAAAAAGATCTTCTTGACCCAGATAACCACGATGGTGTGATCATTCACCTAGAGCCAGACATCCTGGAATGCAAAGTCAAGTGGGCCCAAAGAAGCGTCATTACGAACAAAGCTAGTAGAGGTGATGGAATTCCAGTTGAACTATTTCAAATCCTAAAAGATGATGCTGTGAAAGTGCTGTACTCGATATGACAGCAAATTTGGAAAATTCAGCAGTGGCCACAGGATTGGAAAAGGTCAGTTTTCATTCCAGTCCCAAAGAAAGGCAATGCCAAATAATGCTCAAACTACCGCACAGTTGCACTCATCTCACACACTAGTAAAGTAATGCTCAAAATTCTCCAAGCCAGGCTTCAACAGCACATGAACTGTGAACTTCCAGATGTTCAAGCTGGTTTTAGAAAAGGCAGAGGAACCAGAGATCAAATTGCCAACATCTGCTGGATCATGGAAAAAGCAAGAGAGTTCCAGAAAAATATCTAGCTCTGCTTTATTGACTATGCCAAAGCCTTTGTGTGGATCACAACAAACTGTGGAAATTCTTGAAGATATGGGAATACCAGACCACCTGACCTGCCTCTTGAGAAACCTATATGCAGGTCAGGAAGCAACAGTTAGAACTGGGCATGGAACAGCAGACTGGTTCCAAATAGGAAAAGGAGTACATCAAGGCTGTATATTGTTACCCTGCTTATTTAACTTGTATGCAGAGTACATCACATGAAATGCTGGGCTTGATGATGCACAAGCTGGAATCAAGATTACCAGGAGAAATATCAATAACTTCAGATATACAGATGACATCACCCTTATGGCAGAAAGCTAAGAGGAACTAAAGAACTTCTTGATGAAAGTGAAAGAGGAGAGTGAGAAAGTTGGCTTAAAACTCAACATTCAGAAAACGAAGATCATGGCATCTGGTCCCATCACTTCATGGCAAATAGATGGTGAAGCAATGGAAACAGTGACAGACTTTATTTTGGGAGGCTCCAAAATCACTGCAAATGGTGGCTGCAGCCATGAAATTAAAAGACACTTGCTCCTTGGAAGAAAAGCTGTGACCAACCTAGACAGCATATTAAAAAGCAGAGACATTACTTTGCCAACAAAGGTCTGTCTAGTCAAAGCTATGGTTTTTCCAGTAGTCATGTATGGATATGAGATTTGGACTATAAAGAAAGCTGAGCACCGAAGAATTGATACTTTTGAACTGTGGTGTTGGAGAATACTCTTGAGAATCCCTTGGACTGCAAGGAGATCCAGCCACTCAGTCCTAAAGGAAATCAGTTCTGAATATTCATTGGAAGGACTGATACTGAAGCTGAAACTCCAATACTTTGGCCACCTGATGCAAAGAACTGATTCACTGGAAAAGTCCCTGATGCTGAGCATGATTGAAGGCAGGAGGACAAGGGAACAGAGGATGAGATGGCTGGATGGCATCACTGACTCGATGGACGTGAGTCTGAGCAGGCTCCGGGAGTTGGTGAGGGACAGGGAGGCCTGGTGTGCTGCACTCCATTGGGTCACAAAGAGCTGGACACGGCTGAACGACTGACCTGCCTGACTGAGGGGTAGTGGAGGACAGAGGACCTGGCATACTCAGAAGTTCACGACTGAACAAGTTCTTTCGTATGCGATATTTAGATGTATTTAGAAGTATTTCCAACGTAACTGTTCTCCTCAATGGTAATAACTAGAAAAAGATGCAAGTCATGGCATTAGTAATTTGTCAGGCTCAACTGTAGGAATAAATTACTAAATAATTGAGAGAGGAGAATAAATATAGATGTCTTTATCCTGCTATTTCTTTGCTGTGATCAGTGAATAATTTCTACCCATCACCTTGTAATAAGGTGTTTTTAGAGTTGGGATAGAGGTCAGTCATATCACTTTAAAGGTTTCCAGCCTTGAAAAACAACTGACCATGGTGTCAATTGTCATATAGGTGAAATGAAAACTAAAGCCCCTAGAGGAATTTTTCAAAATGCTGTGTAAGCATAACACTGTGGTTAGATTTCATATACGTCAGGCAAGAAAAGTCCCGGAAAGCATGGTTTGGTTAATAGGTATGGTAGAATTTCAGGGTTATATCCCATGTTGTATTACCTAATTGAGCAGATTATGTGCCTCTTATCTGTCAGGAAGAGAAAGATGGGGAAGTTTCGCAACTAGAACATCTAGGAAGATACTATTTGTGATGGTTAATTTTACATTTCGACTTGAATTGCCCAGGTTGTTGGTTAAACATTATTTCTGGGTGTGTTTTGTGAGGACGTCTCTGGATGAAATTAGCGTTTTAATTGTCAGTCTGAGTAAAGAAGATGGTCCTTCTCTACGTGGATGGACACCATTGATGGCCTGGATAGAGCAAAAAGGTAGAGTAGGGAAGAGTTTGCTCTCTCTCAGCCTGTCTTTGAGCTGGGGCTATGGTCTTTTCTTGACCATACTGGACGGACACTCCTTGAACTCCAGGGTTTTCAGCTTGCCTACCCCAGATTGTGGAGATTTCTCTATAATTGTGTGTGCCTATTTCCTACAATAAACTGTATAAATCTATTTATTTGTGTATTACCCACCTAGATATCTATATAAATATAGATATGATATATACAGATATGATAGATGTATCTATATAGATATATATTGTGATTGTGTGTTAGTCGGTCAGTTGTGTCCAACTCTTTGCGACCCCAGGGACTGTAGCCTGCCAGGCTCCTCTGTGGATGGGGATTCTCCAGGCAAGAATACTGGAGAGGGTTGCCATGCCCTCCTCCAGGCGATCTTCCCAACCCAGGGATCGAACCTGGGTCTCCCATATTGCAGGCAGATTCTTTACCATCTGAGCCACCAGGGAAGACCCCAGATAAATATCATATGGTTATGCTTTTCTGGAGAACAATAATGGACTATTTTAATTTCAACACATGAAAACTTGTTGCTTTGCAGTTAGTAATATTTTGATTTATGAATTACACTTGTATAAAGACAACACTCAAAAAATTTCTAATTCAGCCCTATCCAAGATAATAGGAAGAGGATTTGTAAATGCCTTGGTCTTCAAAATGAATAGGCAGGAAGATGATACAGACAGGGAAACAAAGGCAACATTCATAGTGCAACATTTATGAGTAAGTCACAAATGAAATGAGATCGTGATTGATAATCAAAGGAAATAATTATATCTTTTATGTCCTCTGAGATGGGAAATAAGAAAGACCCACAGGTGCATATTAGACATCTGGTTCAGGCGGCAGAAGTGGCTCATTGAGAAAGACAGATAAAACTCATCTAAACATTCAGTAGGAAATGTGGAAAAAAACATACTTTAGACTTTGCACATAGCAGGATGTAGGTAATAAAAAAAGTACTCCTCCCTTTTTTTCATGATCATTACATTCTATCATCTCTTTTTGGTATCTCTGAGAAGTCTTTTCTTTATAAATACAAAACTGAAACAAAACAACAACAAATAGAAAACATGGCATTCTGAGTATAAACTTGGAATCTCATGAGGTTGCACATAGCAAGTAATCCATCTATACTTGTTAGGTCCATTTTGATTATGTTTAGTGGCATGTTAAAGACTGTGAAGCACAGAGAATAAAGAGAGATTGATGGAGTCATTCATTCAATCTGTATTTATTTAGCATTTAGTAAGTGTAAGGCACAGTGATAGACACGGGACAGAGTGATAAACAAGATGAAAGGAATACCTGCTTTCATCAGGTAGCTAATATTCTAGAAATACATACAACATGCATATCATTATAAAGAGTATCAATTATAGTTCTGATATATCTGTGAAGGAGAATTGGAGTGGGCACGCCCAGTAGCTCAGGCATGTCCGACTCTTTTCAACCCCACGGACTGTAGCCTGCCAGCTTCTTCTGTCCATGGAATTTTTCAGGGAAGAATACTGCAGTGGGTTGCCATTTCCTCTCCAGGAGATCTTCCCTACCCAGGGATTGAACCCACATTTCCTGTACCGGCAGGTGGATTCTTTACCACTGTGCCCCGGGGGAAGGAGAATTGCAAGATGCCACAGAATACTCTAGTGGAAGAATACGAAACAAGAATGTCTGTGCTGTGTGCGTTCATGAATGTACTTTGGAGGAAAATTAACAGTTACGAAAGAAACCCTCAAGGAGGTAATACTATGAGTCAAGACTAAGAACATGAGTAGAAACCAACTAAAAAAGAAGGAAGCGGTGCAAGAACAGCTGGTGAGCAGATCCTTGGTCGTGTGAGGCCTCTATAGCTGCAACTCAGAAAGCACGTGACATCAAGGCATGAAGTCAGGCTACTAAGGTTGGCCTGGACCAGATAATGCAGACACCGATAATGATGTGGGTGATTTTTGTTATCAATATCTGGAAAGACATTGAAAGTAAACCTGAGATAGTCATGTTTTTAAAAGATCACTCTGCCTGTAAGATAGAAAATGGCTAGGGCAGGATCAAAATGGGGTACACAAAGGTCAGTTAGGAGTCTTCCACCATAGTACCCACCAACAATGGTAGCTTGGACAGGAGGCACAGAGTGGATAGAGAAAGCAGTAGACGATTTGGGAAATGTTTCAGGAACTGACACTGGCACACTTTTAATAATACTTAACAATAAAAGTGTCAGAAGGGGGAGTGTCAAAAATGCCCCCTACATTTCTTGTCTCCCACTTTGGAACTTAAGATTTTGAAAAAAAATAAGAATTGATTGCAATTTCTTTAAGATTCCTGAATCTCTTTTACAGAAATTTGCCTCTTTATTTTGATATTTGTGAAGATGCCCTTTAGTAGAAGTAGGTAGACATAATTTTGGTACATAGGATTCTGATGTTTATAAATGCTCCATCAGATTCTTCTCTTAAAATGGGTCATGGTGAGTAATGGTTCCTTAGAGGCAAAAAAATAAATAAATAAAAAAATAAAAAGGAAAAGGAATGGCTGGGTGGCAGTGATAAAATGTGTTAGCAGAGTCTATACACTTGTCAGTTGGCAGTGACCTATATAGTGGAGCTGTGCTACCATTCCTGACAGTTTCATTACGTTAAGTCAGGTTCAGAGTTGTCAGGAAAGCTAAATTCCCTTCTCCTTACTCTTAAAAACTGGTCCCAAAATTTATCTTGGTACCTGTGCAGAAGAGAGCCTGAGACTGCTATCCTTAGAAAGTTCTGGTTGCTAAATTGTTCCTGGGCTGGTGTCTAGCAACTTGACTGGCTAATAGCTCCCTACAATGACATAAAACTTTCTCTAAATGGTAAGTGAGGCTCACTGTGGGTTCATGCTAAGCACCTGCTTTCCTCTCAGAAGTCTGCAATTTTGGCGCATGCTATGCAAAGGGTGCCCATGTGACCAGTCTCCAGGCAAATCCCAGGCACTAAGTCTCTAACAAGCTTTCTTAGTAGATAGCATTTCACACACATTGTTGCAGCTCTTTGAATGATGAAATTAAGCACTTGCATTCTTTGTGGCTCTGCTGGGAGATGGCTCTTGGTATAATAGCTCGTGTCTTGTTTCCTCTGAAATTTACCCTGGTCCCTTTAGCTGAGTTTGGCTTTCTGTCCTTTCACTATAATAAATCTTTGCCGTGAGTGTGACTATAGGTTGAGTCTTATGAGTCCTTATAGGGAATCATCAAACCTGGGGACCCCTGACACAGTAAATTATTGGGGAATTATCTTCCTATTACCTACATAATTCCTATGAAGAGGCATTGGACATGGATTACTGATATAGTAACGCATGAGAGTAATGATCTTGTCACGTAATTTTGGTGAGGATTACTTAGAACAATTTCAAGAATACAGTAGTATTTTAGTGTTAGTGTGTCTTAGTGTATCTTAATATACTTAGCATAAATTGCCAGTCACCTGAAGATGAAAAGACATTATAATTTTGCATGTGACCATCTTCCAGAAGTATACATAAAAAAAAAAATCACTATCTTAAGTCCTACCCTGTTTTCATTAAGTTTTCTTTGTTACTTGCATTCATATTCTTCACATTATATTTGGACCACAAAGCTTTTCCATGTGGAAGCTCTAGTATTTAAAATGTTTTAAATACGAGGCTAAAACATGTTATGGAAATGATGGTGAAATGAACACAATACAGGAAACTGCTATAAGTTGTTTCATGTTAAAAGCTCTTAGCCAGATGGAATAGCATCAATGACGTTATCGACCATAACTGACTCCCAGATTTGAATTGTGATTATGGAAATGGCAGCATCCTTTCATTTAAGTAATTACTAAGCCTCTTATGTGTGCAGGGTCCAAAATTCTTATTACCTTCTGAAGTCTTTATTACCCTGCACAAATTTAGCACTCACTGTCTAATGCTCTGCCTTATCAAATTCTCATAAAATATCAATAGCTTGCCCTGAAGGAAGGCCTACTTTTACTTTTCCTCTGGAGTCATAACTGCATTCTTTAATCTCTGGTTATTGTTTTTAGGTTGAAACACACCAGGCTACTCCTTAAGTGTATTCTTCACACCACCTCACTTATTCCTCATGATTGGATAGACTGTGTGTGTGTGTATTCCTACTAAGAATGTCCTTGAGTAAGGATAAAGACTATGAATAGCACTTCAAACTTTACCTCGCATAATTTTCTAATTCATTCCTACAGCACTTCTGAGTTTTTAAAATGAAAACTACATATTTACTAAGGGCTCATCACTTGCCTGGTACTGTTTTAAGTCAGTTTAACACACTAACTCACTTAACTCTCACAGTAGCCTGTGAGGTAGGGCCTACTACTATCTTCATTACATTGGTGGGGAATCAAGAGACTGAGGTGTTAAGCTACTGGCCCAAGGTCACACAGCTACTCAGAGGCAGAGCTGGGGAGGGGTGGGCAATCTGGTCCCAACGCACGGGCTCTTAGTTTCTGCTATGCATTGCTGCTGAGTATACCTTGGTGATTTTTATATTCACCCTCACAGTCATGACTGGCTCCTTCCAGCCACACTTGGTTCCTTTCTGCAGCTGAATGTTGCTCTAGTTTCGTCCTTGATGTGACTTATTCTATGTGTACTCATCGGGCAATGCTCTTCACTTATGCTCTCTCTTCTGGAAAAGCTTTCACAGTCTGATAGGCAGCCTGGGAAATGCTACGCAGGCAGCATGGGAACAGTTTTTGCCCATGGGGCTCAGGCTGGGAACAAAGTGTGAAAGATCGTTTCTGATATCATTACTTCCAATGCTTTAGACTCCTTGCCCTAATGTGAAGAAGGGGAACTACAAGAAACATCTAGGTTTCTACCCCCAAACAACGCAGTTCGGGAAGAAATCTGACAAAACGGGACCTGGCTTTGCCTGCTTAGTGTTATATTCAGACTTTAGGACGTGTCAGACAGTCTTAAATAAAAGCCGTCGATTTTGAGTGGATGGATTTAGAACATTTTCCCTTCCAGTGAAATCATGTAATCCTCATTAAAATGTTATCTTATGGTTCAAATGATTTGCAAGCATTATATTCTCTGAATCCAGAAAGCCTGAAATTGTGTAGATGAATAAAATTCCTCCAGCGACTACATGTTTTCTCAACAAAAATCTCCCCAGCTTATCAGTATAGAAGAAACCTATTAATCTTTTTGTAGTTGTCACCTTCTGCTTATTTCTCAGTCATTTCACACTTGCTCATTCCCAGCCTCCCGTTCTCGATCTCAGAAATAGAAGGTATTTCAAAGTGCCAAGTGTTTGTTGTTCATGACCATCAATTTTTTTTCATTCTCTCTCTTTCTATATATGTACATCTAGACTGCGAACCTGATGACAAATTGTCTTTAGGTTTTTCAATCATAGTTTTTTCTTCTTGTAAATTACCACTATTTTAAAATTTTTTCTCTCATCTTTCCTAAGTAGGTCTCCACGTTTCTTTTCCAAAATGTTAATCCTAAAAATAAATTAAAGAAAGCCTGACAGAAAGAAACAAATTTAAGCTAATGATTAGACCACTAACGCTATACATTCTTTACCCAGGTGGCACCAGGGATAAAGAATCCACCTACCGCAGTAAGAGACACAAGAGCTGGGAGTTTGATTCCTGGGTCGGGAAAATACCCTGCAGTAGGAAGCGGCACCACACTCCAGTATTTTTGCCTGGAAAACTCCATGGGCAGAGAAGCAGTGCGGGCTACAGTTCAAGGGGCTGCAAAGAGCTGGACACGACTGAGTGGCAGGGCAGCGAAACCACTAACCCTGTACATCCTGCAGGTAAATTACTTTTTAAAAATGAAGTTCAGTTATAGCTATTTCTCAGTTGCTGTTCAAATACAGATTCTCTCGGACGTATTTAGAAAGATTTATACCTTATGTGGTTGACTAAAGTTTTTATAAGGTTGAAGGATTACATGTAAAAAAAATGGTGGAATCTGTATTTCATACAATTTTTGTGATTCAGATTCCACTCACATTTACTGAATATCTATAACAACAACTCATTATATAGATGGGGGTAAGAAGATAAATACTTAGAAAATACGATAGACAGATAGCTGGCTGGCTGGACTTGGCACTTGTTATGTGTATATCAGGGGCTATTTATTTCTAATTCTCATTTCTTACCCTGAGCTTTACCACTTCTCACTCTTTTCATGGCATTGCTTTCAGTTCCCTGGGTAATCTATATTGGGGCACAAGCATACTAATTTGTTTCTCAGTTTCCACTCTCCTTTTCTACAACCAATTGTAAAGTGGCAGAAAACACAATCTTAATATTTCAATCTTATTATTTCCCTTACTGAAATCTTTCAGTGGTTTTCTATCATGATCAGAATAAAGTCCAAATTTCTTATTATCCTTCAATGTCTGGTTTCCGGTTACCTCTCCCTCATTATTGCTCATTGTCTTGCCCATCCTGCTCGAGGCAAATAATCTTGCAATATGTCAAGCCCTTTCTCCTAAGCTTTTCACTAGCCCTTTTTTTCTGCCCAGAAAACAGTCCCCCAGCCCTTTCCCTGACCAGCATCTTCCCATCATTTACGTCTCTACCCAAATGTTATCTACTAGAGATGTCTTCTTTAACTATCCTATTTAAATTAGGTATCATCACCCCTTTCCTGTATTCTGTCTTATTTTCATAAAGTAACCCATTATCTGAAATTATCCTATTTATATTTATATGTTTAATGTTTCTTCTGTTAATAAAATGTAGGCTTCATGAGACAAGGTCTGTCTGTTTTACTTACTTCCATGTTCCCAGTGCCTAGCATGGGATTGCTGCTTAGTGAAAGGCAATGCCACAGAATGCTCAAACTACTGCACAATTGCACTCATCTCACATGCTAGTAAAGTAATGCTCAAAATTCTCCAAGTCAGGCTTCAGCAATACGTGAACTGTGGACTTTCAGATGTTCAAGCTGGTTTTAGAAAAGGCAGAGGAACCAGAGATCAAACTGCTAACATCCGCTGGATCATCAAAAAAGCAAGAGAGTTCCAGAAAAACATCTATTTCTGCTTTATTGACTATACCAAAGCCTTTGACTGTGTGGATCACAATCAACTGTGGAAAATTCTGAAAGAAATGGGAATACCAGATCACCTGACCTGCCTCTTGAGAAACCTAAATACAGGTCAGGAAGCAACAGTTAGAACTGGACATGGAACAACAGACTGGTTCCAAATAGGAAAAGGAGTACGTCAAGGCTTTATATTGTCATCCTGTTTATTTAACTTCTATGCAGAGTACATCATGAGAAATGCTGGGCTGGAAGAAGCACAAGCTGGAATCAAGACTGCTGGCAGAAATATCAATAACCTCAGATATGCAGATGACACCACCCTTATGGCAGAAAGTGAAGAGGAGCTAAAAAGGATATGGATGAAAGTGAAAGAGGAGAGTGAAAAAGCTGGCTTGGAGCTCAGCATTCAGAAAATGAAGATCATGGCATCTGGTCCCATCACTTCATGGGAAATAGATGGGGAAACAGTAGAAACAGCGTCAGACTTTATTTGGGGGTCTCCAAAATCACTGAAGATGGTGACTGCAGCCATGAAATTAAAAGACGGTTATTCCTTGGAAGAAAAGTTGTGACCAACCTAGATAGCATATTGAAAAGCAGAGACATTACTTTGCCGACAAAGGTCTATCTAGTCAAGGCTATGGTTTTTCCAGTGGTCATTTATGGGTGAGAGTTGGACTGTGAAGAAAGCTGAGCATCAAAGAATTGATGCTTTTGAAGTGTGGTGTTGGAGAAGACTCTTGAGAGTCCCTTGGACTGCAAGGAGATCCAACCAGTCCATTCTGAAGGAGATTAGCCCTGGGATTACTTTGGAGGGAATGATGCTGAAGCTCAAACTCCAGTACTTTGGCCACCTCATTAGAAGAGTTGACTCATTGGAAAAGACTCTGATGCTGGGAGGGATTGAGGGCAGGAGGAAAAGGGGATGAGAGAGGATGAGATGTTTGGATGACATCACTGACTTGATGGATGTGAGTCTGAGTGAACTCTGGGAGTTGGTGATGGACAGGGAGGCCTGTTATGCTGTGATTCATGGGGTTGCAAAGAGTTGGATACGACTGAGTGACTGAACTGAACTGAACTGAACTGAAGAGCTTGAATGGGGCTTCCCAGGTGAGTCAGGGCTAAAGAACCCACCTGCCAACGCAGGAGACACAGGAGACATGAGTTGGATCCCTGGGTTGGGAAGATCCCCTGGAGGAGAAAATGACAACCCACTCCAGTATTCTTGCATGGAGAATCCCATGAGCAGAGGAGCCTGGGGAATACAACAATCCATAGGTTTGCAAAGAGTCATATACAACTGAGCATGCACACACTAGGAGCCTGAATAATAATGTGTTGAATAAGTGAATAAACCATATCAGGTAATCTGCATGATCACCTTGTAAGATGAGTGGCTCATCACTGAAATTTCAGGTCTGTAAAATTCTCTCTCTAAAGTTATATCTGGTTAAATCCTTGACTCTTGACACAATTTCTTGGTTCATACCTCTCCAAAGTTTCTTCACAAGGTGACAGTTGGATTGATGTTCAAATTAAACTAAATCAATCAATAGAGCCCTAACTCACCTTAAAACAAAGTTACCGTTCTACATGCCTCTGAGATCAAACTGCATGAGGACAAAGACTCAAAGATTTATTACTGCTAATGCAGAATAAGAACAACACGAGAACTGTAAACTAACTGGACATAATTTCAGTTGTGCTGTTCTCTAGAGCCCTTTCCTAAAGAAAAAATAAATGAGAAGAAAATGTAAGTGAAAAGGAGAAGCCTTCATCTGGGACACAAAGCAAGTGTAATCAAAAATGTAGGCAGGTGCCAATTACTTCTGGAGAATTTCAAAGCCTGGAGACTATGGGCACTCAGGGAAGAAGGTGGGTTGTTACTACAAGAATAGAGAACTAGGTCGCCTAGAGAAAGGATGCTGTTACATGTTATGCTTCTGGATTTATGCATGTTACCGGTTATTCACTTCAGAAGTTTTGATGAAATTTGGTATCAAGTCTCTAAGTTAAAATCAGGGATTCCCAGGTGGTTCAGTGGTAAAGAATCCGCCTGCCAATGCAGCAGACACAGAAGTGGGTTCGATCCCTGGGTTGGGAAGGTCCCTTGGAGTAGAAAATGGAAACCCACTATCGTATTCTTGTCTGGAAAATTCCATGGTCAGAGGAGCCTGGTGGTCTACAGTCTACGGGGTTACAAAGGGTCAGACACAACTGAGTGACTGAGCACACACACCAAGTTAAAGTCACAGATAGGCGTTCATTTAATTCACTATTCTTATAAATATCTGTGATGAAAATCTTGGTTTTAATTGACTTATTCCTATGGTTGTGAGAAAGCAACAGTTCTCGGTTCTCTTCATAATAATTGTTACTTGGTAGTATCACTCTCATAAAGAAAGTAGTGACTTCATGAAAGAGAGGTTATATGACATACCACAGACATCCAAAATCCCAATTCTGGTGAAAAACTGCACTTAATGGTTTATTCTTAAGAAATCTTGATCATTATTAATATCAATAACTATTCAGCACCAATTCTGTGGAATGATTGAGGATGGAAAAAATCTATAATACAATTTGTCAGGAATATTGTACTCTCTGCGAAAGCAGAATATGTATGATTAACCAATCATTCATTCTCGCTTCCTAACAGATCCTGATTTCTTTCTGTTGGTGAGATGACATATCCAGCTGCTTTCTAACTCAGTGAGCTGCCTGTCTGTCATTATTTCTAATGGTTTGCTGTTCAGTTTTGTTTTTGTTAGATTCCTGAATTTCTTTTTAGCTTATGCTACCCAAAGTCAGTTTCTGTTGTTTACAATTAAAGAATCCTAACTGATTTTTAAACTAAATCGTCCAAAGGCTCAGAATTAGAGCATGCTTATCTTTAATCTGTGGAGATAAATTTAACTTTAAGAAATACTTAACAGGTACAGAATAATGAAAAGATCTCTCCAGTATTTTTATTCAGAAAAGAAAGGTGTGTTAACCGAGTCTTAGCATTATTAAAGATATGTAACTTCCTTGGTAGCTTAAAGAATCCTCCTACAATGCACAAGACCTGGGTTCAATCCATGGTTTGGGAAGAAACCCTGGAGGAGGGCATGACAACCCACTCCAGTATTCTTGCCGGGAGAATCCCATGGACAGAGGCGCCTCGTGGTCATACAGCTGGACATGACTGAGTGGCTAAGCACACACACAGTAAGCAACACAGTGTAACTTCCAGTCTTCATTTGAGATTTCTGAAGATGCCAAGTGAATTTAAGAGCTTCCAGAAAGTGAAAAAGTCCTGTAAAAGAACTTGGCTCTTTACATATCCATGAAAAAGAATGGATGGAGAAAACAGCTATGGAATCTCACTCTCAACAAAGAAAGCTCTGCCTTTCTCCATGGTTCTGAGGCCTCGGTGGGAAGCTTTGCAGATGGGGGAGGAGCCAGATCTTTGCTGCAAGAATGCAAGATCCACTGCAAATACTGAAGTTGGCGTGGCTTATGGTAAGATGAAGATGACCCCTTCCTATGAGGCCGCCACAGAAGAAAAACTTGAGCAGAGAAGGCTGGCCACTTGACACTGTAATGAGGAAAAAGCTGGCAATAGTTTTTGTTTACACTGGTTAAGTTGGGGTCAGAAGTTAATGTATTTGCTATAATTGCTCATTTAGTTAAGTGGACAATGATTTCTGTCCCACATATAGCTGTTAGAATAGTTTAGTACTACAAGTAAACAGCAACATGGAGTAGCCACTATCCCAGACCTTAAGGAAACATCAGACATCTGCCCACTAATAATAATTCAAAGACAATTATTTACTGTCTTGCCTTGAGGCAACTAAAATTCTTTATTCTTTAGACCCTGGAAAGACCATAATTCTATTATTTCAATCTCAAGGACTATGAGGAACTGAAGCTTCACTTTGTATCATTTAGAGCTTGGCAAGCACTCATGTTTATCTACACTGGGAAATCACTTCTTTGGACCTTCTCTGATGCCGGTGATGAGCCCTGTGTGATTAATACTTAGTGAACTAAACTTAACCTTCAACATTGGCAATAGCTTAGACCCACCATGTTCCCAATGAACCTTCTCTAATTCGCTTCACCACAAATCCTGATAAGCAGACCTTTACTTGACAACTGAAGTTCACATCATAGATTTTAATTATACAATAATATATTTTAAGTAACAAATAGAGATTTGAGGAACAACACAACCCTGATGTATTTTCTTTTCCCTTTGTCTCATTGCATGAAACAAGTGGAAACTAATTATTCTGCTTCAGTATTAACACATTCAATTCCATTTGAGATATGAAATATTTTGGGGAAAAAAATGAATCTTATATCTATCTTCTTATTTGAAAAATATCAAGCTACCATCAGACTTTCCTCTCTTATCCATAGTTAATTTCCCTAAACTTTTTAGTTTGTCTCATTATTAGGACTTAGGTCACTGAAGGTGGGCTTCCCAGGTGGGGCTAAAGGTAAAGAACCCACCTGTAATGCAGGAGACCCGGGTTCAATCCCTGGGTTGGGAAGATCCCCCGGAAAAGGGCATGGTGATCCACTCCAGTACTCTTGCCTAGAGAATCACATGGTCAAAGGAGCCTGGCTGGCTACAGTTCATAGAATCACAAAGAGTTGGACATGACTGAAGCAACTTAGCATGCGTGCACGCAGGGCATTGAAGGAGACAGCAAGATCAGTTAAAAGTGAGTTTGAGAAAAAGTGAATATTGAGAACCAATGAGTCCTTTACTAGCATATCCTTATAGTCATAATTATAATTACACTTAATTGTATCCTGATCTACAATTCACCAGGAACTCTGATCCTATTTCATCCTATACTCCATTTGGAAAAGGAGTGAATGCAGTCCTTTCGTTTTTAAAAAATTTTTTCATAATCAATACAAAAATGGTTAAAAATAGCAAGAGAGTAAAAATATACCAACATATGGAAAATGGGTAGGTTTGTTTGTTTTGTTTCCTTAAATTACAGTTTATAAGCATTTCAGATTCACCACACATACACTCACATTTGTTAGTTGTTATTACAGTAGCTATTATGCTAATGGATAAACAGATGGGAACATAACACGGGGCTTTCTAAAACCTGCTTTCTTTGGTTGTTCCTTCTGTGATTCTGGCTGTGCTGAGTTTAAGCAATGAGAATGTTAGGGAACTATTTATTTCACTGATACTGGGAAGAAGTAGCTAACATTTATTGAGTGCCTATTTGGTAGCAAACAGTGCCTGAAATTTTTCCATTTGCTGCTTGATTTTATCTTTACCAGAAATGTTGAGGTAGACATTATTTCTGTGTTATCTCCAAGGGAACTGAGCCACAGAGGTTACCTAGCTTAATGAAGACTACCCAGCTCTTCTCAATGGCACCAGGCCCCAAATTCAAATATGTTTGACTCTGTGCTCTTTCGACCGCTTGCTAAACATCTTTTTAAAAATAAAGTATCCCTGAAGGCAGAAGAGAATGAATACACACCCCTAGGGAGTCTGCGAGTATAGTTCAAAGGGAATCACAGCAAGTGTGAAATTTCTTTGAAGTTTCATCTTTTATCTTTAACATGCATACAGTCTACTCCATAATATATCTATATTTGTTTTAATACAAAAAATGTTTGTTTTCCCAAATCTTTAAGTGAAACTCAAGCCCCAGATATGCATTGTGTTTATCCTGTGGCTTTCTATATGCTTCCTGGGTATTCTGGTTTAAGAAGCATGGCCGTTCATGACAAGACCTCTAAAAAATTAAGCACACAGTTTTATCCCTATTGATTTTAATGTGAAATCTCAGTTTCCCACATTGGTTCTTCACAGGAAGCTGCCTTTTAAAATGCCCTTTTGACACTTCCACAGTACTCTGTACCTCCCTTTCAGAGCATTCATTATATTTTTAATTATTTGCTCAAAGTCTGCCTCATAAACTATAAATTCCAAGAAGTAGGGAATCTTGGTGTTGGTTATTTCTATATCCCCAGCATCTACTCCATACTTAGGGAACAGTGGCACCAAATATACTTTAGCTGAATAAATAACTGGAACATTTTACGAGCACAGTCTTTACATATAGAGTCCGAGTAAGGAATGGGAGAGGTGAGATAACCCTGCCTCATTGCTCTAGGACTCAGTGGATTTGATACTAAGGCACGTGCTGGAGGTTCAAGAGTGGTGACTTCTAACTCTGATCACAGATTTGATTTATTCAGTGGTTCTAGATATAGGACACAATTAAAAAATTAAATAGCAATGAGAAGGTGGTAAACTTCTCACAGTTTTCACATCCTCACCTGGAATGCACATATGACCAGGAGTTTCAAAGCACAGGCATTCACCCTTGGGTATATGTGCAAGCAACTCCCCTCTGAAGAAGAAACTCCTGGCTTCCCACACAACCCAAATTACAACAGTCTAGACCCAGTGTATATGCCATGAACCAGTGTATATGCCAAACAGGTTTAGCAGATGACTGACTAGACTTAATTCAGTTCAGCTCAGTCGCTCAGTCGTGTCCGACTCTTTGCAACCCCATGGACTGCAACATACCAGGCCTCCTTGTCCATCACCAACTTCTGGAGCTTACTCAAACTCATGTCCATCGGGTTGATGAAGCCATCCAGCCACTTTATCCTCTGTCGTCCCCTTCTTCTCCTGCCCCAATCTCTCCCAGCATCAGGGTCTTTTCCAATGAGTCAACTCTTCACATGAGGTGGCCAAAGTACTGGAGTTTCAGCTTCAGCATCAAGTCCTTCCAATGAACACCCAGGACTGATCTCCTTTAGGATGGACTGGTTGGATCTCCTTGCAGTCCAAGGGACACTCAAGATTCATCTCCAACACCACAGTTTGAAAGCATCAATTCGTTGGTGCTCAGCTTTCTTTATAGTTCAATTCTCACATTGATACATGACCAATGGAAAAACCATAGCTTTGACTAGACGGACCCTTGTTGGCAAAATAATGTCTCTGCTTTTTAATATGCTGTCTAGGTTGGTCTGTGGAAAATTCTGAAAGAAATGGGAATACCAGACCACCTAACCTGCCTCTTGAGAAATCTGTATGCAGGTCAGGAAGCAACAGTTAGAACTGGACATGGAACAACAGACTGGTTCCAAATAGGAAAAGGAGTACGTCAAGGCTGTGTATTGTCACCCTGCTTATTTAACTTCTATGCAGAGTACATCATGAGAAACGCTGGACTGGAGGAAACACAAGCTGGAATCAAGATTGCCTGGGGAAATATCAAGAACCTCAGATATGCAGATGACACCACCCTTATGGCAGAAAGTGAAGGGAAGCTAAAAAGCCTCTTGATGAAAGTGAAAGAGGAGAGTGAAAAAGTTGGCTTAAAGCTCAACATTCAGAAAATGAAGATCATGGCATCTGGTCCCATCACTTCATGGCAAATAGATGGGGAAACAGTAGAAACAGTGTCAGACTTTATTTTGGGGTCTCCAAAATCACTGCAGATGGTGACTGCAGCCATGAAATTAAAAGACGCTTACTCCTTGGAAGAAAAGTTATGACCAACCTAGATAGTATATTCAAAAGCAGAGACATTACTTTGCTGACTAAGGTCCGCCTAGTCAAGGCTATGGTTTTTCCTGTGGTCATGTATGGATGTGAGAGTTGGATTGTGAAGAAGGCTGAGCACTGAAGAATTGATGCATTTGAACTGTGGTGTTGGAGAAGACTCTTGAGAGTCCCTTGGACTGCAAGGAGATCCAACCAGTCCATTCTCAAGGAGATCAGCCCTGGGACTTCTCTAGAAGGAATGATGCTAAAGCTGAAGCTCCAGTACTTTGGCCACCTCATGCGAAGAGTTGACTCATTGGAAAAGACTCTGATGCTGGGAAAGATTGGGGGCAGGAGGAAAAGGGGACGACAGAGGATGAGATGGCTGGATGGCATCACAGACTCGATGGATGTGAGTCTGAGTGAACTCCAGGAGATGGTGATGGACAGGGAGGCCTGGCGTGCTGTGATTCATGGGGTCGCAAAGAGTCGGACACGATTGAGTGACTGAACTGAACTGAACTAGGTTGGTCACAGCTTTTCTTCCAAGGAGCAAGCGTCTTTTAATTTCAGGGCTGCAGTCACCATCTGCAGTGATTCTGGAGCCCCCAAAAATAAAATCACTGTTTCCCCATCTATTTTCCATGAAATGATGGGATCAGATGACATGATCTTTGTTTTCTGAATGTTGAGCTTTAAGCCAACTTTTTCACTCTCCTCTTTCACTTTCATCAAGAGGCTCTTTAGTTCTTCACTTCCTGCTATTAGGGTGGTGTCCTCTGCTTATCTGAGGTTATTGATATTTCTCCTGGCAATCTTGATTCCAGTTTGTGCTTCACACAACCCAGCATTTCTCATGATGTACTCTGCATATAAGTTGAATAAGCAGGGTGACAATATACAGCCTTGATGTACTCCTTGACGTACTGATTTGGAACCAGTCTGTTGTTCCATGTAGTGTTCTAACTGTTGCTTCCTGACCTGCATACAGATTTCTCAAGAGGCAGATCAGGTGGCCTGGTATTCCTATCTCTTTCAGAATTTCCAGTTTATTGTGATCCACACAGTCAAAGGATTTGGCGTAGTCACTAAAACAGAAGTAGATGTTTTCTGGAACTCTCTTGCTTTTTCCATGATCCAGCAGATGTTGGTAATTTGATCTCTGATTCTCCTTCTTTTTCTAAAGCCAGCTTGAATATGTGGAAGTTCACAGTTCACGTACTGTTGCAGCCTAGCTTGGAGAATTTTGAGCATTACTTTACTAGCATGTGAGATGAGTTGAGCATTCTTTGGCATTGCCTTTCTTTGGGATTGGAATGAAAACTGACCTTTTCCAGTACCGTGGCCATGGCTGAGTTTTTCAAATTTGCTGGCATACTGAGTGCAGCACTTTCACAGCATTATCTTTTAGGATTTGAAATAACTCAACTGGAATTCCATCACCTCTACTAGCTTTGTTCGAAGTGATGCTTCTTAAGACCGACTTGATTTTACATTCCAGGATGTCTGGCTCTAAGTGAGTGATCACAGCATCATGATTATCTGGGTCGTGAAGATCTTTTTTGTACAGTTCTATGTATTGTTGCCACCTCTTCTTAATATCTTCTGCTTCTGTTAGGTCCATACCATTTTGTCATTTATTGAGCCCATCTTTGCATGAAATGTTCCCTTGGTATCTCTAATTTTCTTGAATAGATCTCCAGTCTTTACCATTCTATTATTTTCCTATATTTCTTTGCACTGTTCACTGAGTAAGGCTTTCTTATCTCTCCTTGCTATTCTTTGGAACTCTGCATTCAAGTGGGAATATCTTTCCTTTTCTCCTTTGTCTTTCACTTCTCTTCTTTTCACAGATATTTGTTAGGCCGCCTCAGACAGCCATTTTGCTTTTTTGCATTTCTTTTCCATGGGGATGGTCTTAATCCTTGTCTCCTGAACAATGTCATGAACCTCCGTCCATAGTTCATCTGGCACTCTGTCTATCAGATCTAGTCCCTTAAATCTATTTCTCACTTTCACTGTATAATCATAAGGGTTTTGATTTAGGTCATACGTGAATGGTCTAGTGGTTTTCCCTACTTTCTTCAATTTAAGTCTGAATTTGGCAGTAAAGAATTCATGATCTGAGCCAGAGTCAGCTCCCGGTCTTATTTTTGCTGACTGTATAGAGCTTCTCCATCTTTGGCTGCAAATAATATAATCAATCTGATTTCAGTGTGACCGTCTGGTGATGTCCCTGTGTAGAGTCTTCTCCGTGTTGTTGGAAGAGGGTGTTTGCTATGACCAGTGGGTTCTCTTGGCAAAACTCTGTTTGCCTTTGCACTGGTTCCTTCTGTACTCTAAAGCCAAATTCGCCCATTACTCCAGCTGTTTTCTGACTTCCTCTTTTGCATTCCAGTACCTATAATGAAAAGGACATTTTGGAGGGGCGGGGGGGGGGGGGGGGGGGGCGGTTAATTCTAGAAGGTCTTGTAGGTCTTCATAGAACTGTTCAACTTCAGCTTCTTCAGCATTAGTGGTCAGGGCATAAGACTTGGATTACTGTGATATTGAATGGTTTGCCTTGGAAACAGAGATAATTCCTTTGTTTTTGACATCGTATCTAAGTACTTCATTTCAGACTCTTTTTTTGACTATGATGGCTACTCCATTTCTTCTAAGGGATTCTTGCCCACGGTGATAGATATAACGGTCATCTGAGTTAAATTCACCCATTCCAGTCCATTTTAGTTTGCTGATTCCTAAAATGTTGATGGTCACTCTTGCCATCTCCTATTTACCACCTCCAATTTGCCTTGATTTATAGACCTAACATTCCAGGCTCCCATGCAATATACCTCTTACAGCGTTGGACCTTACTTCCATCACCAGTCATATCCACAACTGGGTGTTGTTTTTGCTTTGACTGCATCTCTTCATTCTTTCTGGAGTTATTTTTCCAGTAGCATTTTGGGCACCTACCAACCTGGGGAGTTCCTCTTTCAGTATCCTATCATTTTGCCTTTTCATACTGTTCATGGGGTTCCCAAGACAAGAATACTGAATTGGTTTGCCATTCCCTTCTCCAGTGGACCACATTTTGTCAGAACTCTCCACCATGACCCATCTGTCTTGGGTGGCCCTACACGGCATGGCTTATAGTTCCATTGAGTTAGACAAAGCTGTGATTGTGGTTAGATTGGTTAGTTTTCTGTGATTTTGGTTTTCAGTCTGTCTGCCCTATGATGTAGTAGGATAAGAGGCTTACGGAAGCTTCCTGATAGGAGAGACTGACTGAGGGGGAAACTGGGTCTTGTTCTGATGGGTGGGGCCATGCTTGGTAAATCTTTCATCCAATTTTCTATTGATGGGTGGAGCTGTGTTCCCTCAGTGTTATTTACCTGGGGCCAAACTGTGGTGGAGGTGATGAAGATAATGATGACCTCCCATGCATGCACTGCTACACTCAGTGCCCCCAACCCGGCAGCAGGCCACCACTGACCCATGCCTCCGCTGGAGACTCCTGGACACCCACAGGCAAATCTGGGTCAGTCCCTTGTGGGGTCACTGCTCCTTTCTCCTGGGTCCTGGTGCACAAGGTCCTGTTTGTCCCCTCCAAGAGTCTATTTCCCAGTCCTGTGTAAGTTCTGGCAGCTCTATGGTAGGGTTAATGGTGATCTCTGCAGTGGGCTTATGCCATACCCACATCTGCAGCACCCAGAGCCCCGTCCCTGTGGCAATCTACTGCTGACCCATTCCTCCACAGAAGACACTCAAACATTGAGGGGTGAGCAGTGGCTGCACGGTGCTGGAGAGGCAAGCGGCGGAGAGGAGATACCGCACATCCAAGGTCACGAGCGGCAGCTGCCCTTCGCTGGACTGGCCATAAGGAGATACCCCATGTATCTCCTCACAGCTGCTCCAATGCCTACCATCTTATTGGGGTGTCTCTGACCTTGGATGTGAGGTATCTCCTTATGGCCGGTCCAGTGAAGTGACTAGACTCAGGCAGTACCAGATCAGGTTCTTTAGATTTTTTTTTTTTTGTAAACACAGGAAGAGTCTTGTGTAGAGGTCTGGGAGTAGTTGTTAGTAAAAAGCTTGCTGAGAGTCTAGAAACTTGTGATCTTCACGGTGTGCCACATTATCAGATGATGTGTCTCTGGGAATTCTTTGTATGTTCCCCTGGTAAGTCAGAAGCTCCATTCTTTACATTCTGTTAGGACTTTGTACAAGCCCTATGAATGCATTTAATTATTTAAGACTCTGTTTATCCCACTTACACTTCTTTCAGTGAAGATATCTTGAAGAAAGTACTTCATCTTAATTACTTCTGTTTCCATAGCCTAGAGACTTGTACAGAAAATTGTTCAATGAATGTTTTTTGACTAACTGAACACATAAGTAATATCACCATTTTCTAGGGCTTTTTGGTTCTCATAAAGGTTATTGGGAGTGAGTATATATGCTCAGTTTCATTAAATCATTGCACAAATGAGTTAACTAACAATGGCATCCCACATGGCTAGAGCTACTGAAAGGCGTTTGGTGTTTAATACCCTTAAATATTTGAGTTTATGAGCCTCATAACATTGGTAGTACAACAGTTTTATTGAACGTAGAAGATTTTCTCTTTTTGATAAAAATGTCTTCTCTCTGCTGAAGCTCATAGATGATATAAGGACAGACCTGAGACAGCATGGAGAAAAAAGAAATGCAATGAAATTGGTGAGGTGGTACAAGCTTCTGGCTATCCATAGAAGCCAGCTCTGAAAGCTGTTTGAGATGGTACTTTTTGAAGGTATTGGTGGAAGATGAGAGACAATGGCAAAAGTGGAGGAGGAGAAGGCAGTTTCAGGCCACAGATAAACCTCTGATTGGAGGATCTGCTTTTGCTTCTTGGTGTCTGGCACAAGACACCTGTCATGATTATTGACTAAATCATAATCTCATATCCCCATGGACCACTCTGCTGCTGGTGGTGTCCACAGGGTATATGGGTACTGTAAATCACTCCAAGGCAAGGAGTTGGTTAAAAAAAAGTTGCAAAATTAAAAACTGCCTGGGCATTTCCTTTTATATTCCCTGTCTTCCAAACTTCCTAGGCTGATAGGTTATAACCTAGGGAGGTTTCATTGCACCACACTACTTCTCCTGAAGCCTTTAAAGGTAAAGCTGAGGCTTGAGGATTTCCCTGGGAGAGAGGGTATGTGGTGCTAGGAGTTCTTTGCATTAGGCTTCATCATCTCTCAACTTTCTAAACTGACTGCTACCATCACAGACTAAAAAGTTTGCTTAGTATTAGGCTTAGGTCCCTCCCCAACATTAAGGATACAAAAAGAAGAGCTAAATGTGAAGTCTTAAGACAAAATAAATTGAGTCTTGATAAATAATACTATTATAAAAGAAAGGCAAAACGTGAATAACATGTATTTCTATACCATCTAAAGTAGAATTAACATACTTTCTGAAGCAGTTACGGAAAGAGATAGACCAAAAATTTAGTCATTATGACAAATATATTAAAGAATATAAAGGATGATAATAGCAATAATAAACAAGTCAAAAAATCACAAAAAAGTAAGTACAACAGTTGTATATGAACACTATAATAGTTGAAATAGAGACACCAGTAGATGAGACTTTAAGAAGAAGGTAAACTTAACTGGAAAAGGAAATGATGAATTGGAAGATTGAAACACAGCAGGAAAGGATCAATGAAAGCTAAAAATATTGCTAGAAGGAATAGCAGTACCAACATCAGAAAAATAGGAACTGAAGAAGAGAAAAACTAAAATGAGATATTTTGAAAATATTTGGAAATTCTGGAGATAAATTCAGAATTAATAAGATTAAAGATGTTAATTGAGAGAGTTTCTGGAGTGCTAGAAAGGACAAATGACAAAACCTAAATCTGAATACATTAGAGGGACATTAGAAAATATCAAAGTCCAAAGAAAGTCTATCAGCTTTCAAAAGAAAAGCAGACTACCTATGAAAGAATAAGAATTATTGGAGTCAATCAGATCTCTCTTCAGAAGCAATGAAATCTAGACAATAATTGAACAACAGTTTAGTTTTAAAGGACAAGAAGTCAGGAACCAAATTTGTTACCATCAAAATTATCCTTTTGTTCCAAAGTGAAGGTATGCTGAAAATAGTCTTAGGTATATAAGATCTCATAGGCTTTGCCAAAAACACTCAAAACACATTTCAGGAAAAGAGTTCAGGAGATTATTTTAGAAGTGTATAAAGTTGTGGTGGTACAACTATTGCTAATTAAAATTTCAGGTAATATTAATATAATAGAAGAGGGGAAACCAAATTTGTATTGCAGTACGCTAAAATACTTGTGAGGAGCATGCATGTACTGGTACCATTAAGAAATAAATAGAGTTAAATAATTATAAGTATAAACAGTAAGAGAAACCATTAAAAGGATGAAAATAGAATATGTCATTTTTAAGCAAACAAAAGGGTGCTCAAGCTGCCTACTAAAAAATAAATGAGTTAAAAAAGAGACAAGAAAGTATTATAAATGAATAATTTAAAATATAATAACAGAAATAATTTGATGCAATTCTAGATACAGTAAATTCAAATTTTTGAAACTATTCCTTAATGACAGAAATGATCAGATTATGTCTGAAAAACAGCCAGTGGTGTGTACATAAAAAGAGACATACTCTTAATAAAAAATAAACACAGAAAGATTTGTGTATTTGCTTTCTATGGCTTCATAGCAAATTACCTCAAACGTAGAGGCTTAAAACATCACACATCTTTTTTTTACTTTATTTTACTTTACAATACTGTATTGGTTTTGCCATATAGCAACATGAATCCGCCACGGGTGTACATGAGTTCACAATCCTGAACCCCCCTCCCACCTCCCTTCCCATACCATCTTTCTGGGTCATCCCAGTGCACCAGTTCCAGGCATCCTGTATCCTGCATGGAACCTAGCCTGGTGATTCATTTCTTACATGATATTATACATGTTTTAATGCCATTCTCCCAAATCATCCCACCCTTTCCCTCTCCCACAGAGTCCATAAGTCTGTTCTATACATCTGTGTCTCTTTTGCTGTCTTGCGTACAGGGTTATCATTACCATCTTTCTAAATTCCATATATATGTGTTAGTATACTGTATTGGTGTTTTTCTTTCTGGCTTACTTCACTCTGTATAATAGGCTCCAGTTTCATCCACCTCATTAGAACTGATTCAAATGTATTCATTTTAATGGCTGAGTAATACTCCATTGTGTATATGTACCACAGCTTTCTTATCCATTCATCTGCTGATGGACATCTAGGTTGCTTCCATGTCCTGGCTATTATAAACAGTGCTGCGATGAACACTGGGGTACACGTGTCTTTCAATTCTGGTTTCCTCGGTGTGTATGCCCAGTAGTGGGATTGCTAGGTCATATGGCAGTTCTATTTCCAGTTTTTTAAGGAATCTCCACACTGTTCTCCATAGTGGCTGTACTAGTTTGCATTCCCACCAACAGTGTAAGAGGGTTCCCTTTTTTCCACACCCTCTCCAGCATTTATTGCTTGTAGACTTTTGGATCACAGCCATTCTGACTGGTGTGAAATGGTACCTCACTGTGGTCTTGATTTGCATTTCTCTGATAATGAGTGATGTTGAGCATCTTTTCATGTGTTTGTTAGCCATCTGTATGTCTTCTTTGGAGAAATGTCTGTTTAGTTCCTTGGCCCATTTTTTGATTGGGTCGTTTATTTTTCTGGAATTGAGCTGCATGAGTTGCTTGTATATTTTTGAGATTAGTTCTTTGTCAGTTGCTTCATTTGCTATTATTTTTTCCCATTCTGAAGGCTGTCTTTTCACCTTGCTTATAGTTTCCTTTGTTGTGCAGAGGCTTTTAATTTTAATTAGATCCCATTTTTTAATTTTTGCTTTTATTTTCAATATTCTGGGAGATGGGTCATAGAGGATCCTGCTGTGATTTATGTCGGAGAGTGTTTTGCATATGTTCTCCTCTAGAAGTTTTATAGTTTCTGGTCTTATGCTTAGATCTTTAATCCATTTTGAGTTTATTTTTGTGTATGGTGTTAGAAAATGTTCTAGTTTCAATCTTTTAAAAGTGGTTGACCAGTTTTCCCAGCACCACTTGTTAAAGAGATTGTCTTTAATCCATTGTATATTCTTGCCTCCTTTGTCAAAGATAAGGTGTCCATAGGTGTGTGGATTTATCTCTGGACTTTCTATTTTGTTGCATTGATCTATATTTCTGTCTTTGTGCCAGTACCATACTGTCTTGATGACTGTGGCTTTGTAGTAGAGCCTGAAGTCAGGCAGGTTGATTCCTCCAGTTCCATTCTTCTTTCTCAAGATTGTTTTGGCTATTCGAGGTTTTTTTGTATTTCCATACAAATTGTGAAATTATTTGTTCTAGCTCTGTGAAAAATACCGCTGGTAGCTTGATAGGGATTGCATTGAATCTGTAGATTGCTTTTGGTAGTATACTCATTTTCACTATATTGATTCTTCCAATCACCATGAACACGGTCTATTTCTCCATTTTGTTAGTGTCCTCTTTGATTTCTTTCACCAGTGTTTTATAGTTTTCTATATATAGGTCTTTAGTTTCTTTAGGTAGATATATTCTTAAGTATTTTATTCTTTTCATTGCAATGGTGAATGGAATTGTTTCCTTAATTTCTTTTTCTACTTTCTCATTATTAGTGTATAGGAATGCAAGGGATTTCTGTGTGTTGATTTTATATCCTTCAACTTTATTATATTCATTGATTAGCTCTAGTAATTTTCTGGTGGAGTCTTTAGTGTTTTCTATGTAGAGAATCATGTCATCTGCAAACAGTGAGAGTTTTACTTCTTTTCCAGTTTGAATTCCTTTTATTTCTTTTTCTGCTTTGATTGCTGTGGCCAAAACTTCCAGAACTATGTTGAATAGTAGCGGTGAAAGTGGGCACCCTTATCTTGTTCCTGACTTTAAGGGAAATGCTTTCAATTTTTCACTATTGAGGATAATGTTTGCTGTGGGTTTGTCATATATAGCTTTTATTATGTTGAGGTATGTTCCTTCTATTCCTGCTTTCTGGAGAGTTTTTATCATAAATGAATGCTGAATTTTGTCAAAGGCTTTCTCTGCATCTATTGAGATAATCATATGGCTTTTATTTTTCAATTTGTTAATGTGGTGAATTACATTGATTGATTTGTGGATACTGAAGAATCCTTGTATTCCTGGGATAAAGCCCACTTGGTCATGGTGTATGATCTTTTTAATGTGTTGTTGGATTCTGATTGCTAGTATTTTGTTAAGGATTTTTGCATCTATCTATGTTCATCAGTGATATTGGCCTGTCGTTTTCTTTTTTTGTAGCATCTTTGTCAGGTTTTGGTGTTAGGGTGATGGTGGCCTCATAGAATGAGTTTGGAAGTTTACCTTCCTCTGCAATTTTCTGCAAGAGTTTGAGTAGGATAGGTGTTAGCTCTTCTCTAAATTTTTGGTAGAATTCAGCTGTGAAGCCGTCTGGACTTGGGCTTTTGTTTGCTGGAAGATTTCTGATTACAGTTTCAATTTCCATGCTTGTGATGGGTCTGTTAAGATTTTCTATTTCTTCCTGGTTCAGTTTTGGAAAGTTGTACTTTTCTAAGAATTTGTCCATTTCTTCCACGTTGTCCATTTTATTGGCATATAATTGCTGATAGTAGTCTGATGATCCTTTGTATTTCTGTGTTGTCTGTTGTGATCTCTCCATTTTCATTTCTAATTTTATTGATTTGATTTTTCTCTCTTTGTTTCTTGATGAGTCTGGCTAATGGTTTGTCAATTTTATTTATCCTTTCAAAGAACCAGCTTTTGGCTTTGTTGATTTTTGCTATGGTCCTGATCTCTCTCTCTCTTTTTTTTTTGCATTTATTTCTGCCCTAATTTCTAAGATTTCTTTCCTTCTACTAACCGTGGGGTTCTCCATTTCTTCCGTTTTTAGTTGCTTTAGGTGTAGAGTTAGGTTATTTATTTGACTTTTCTTGTTTCTTGAGGTATGCCTGTACTGCTATGACCTTTCCCCTTCAGTTCAGTTCAGTTCAGTTCAGTTCAGTCGCTTATTTGTGTCCGACTCTTTGCGACCCCACGAATCGCAGCACGCCAGGCCTCCCTGTCCATCACCAACTCCCAGAGTTCACTCAGATTTACGTCCATCAAGTCAGTGATGTCATCCAGCCATCTCATCCTCTGTCATCCTCTTCTCCTCCTGCCCCCAATCCCTCCCAGCATCGAAGTCTTTTCCAATGAGTCAGTTCTTTGCATTAGCAGTGCTTTTATAGTGTCCCACAGGTTTTGGGTTGTTGTGTTTTCATTTTCATTCACTTCTATGCATATTTTAATTTCTTTTTTGATTTCTTCTGTGATTTGTTGGTTATTCAGAAGTGTGTTGTTCAGCCTCCATATGTTGGAATTTTAAATACTTTTTCTCCTGTAATTGAGATCTTAATCTTACTGCATTATGGTCAGAAAAGATGCTTGGAATGATTTCATTTTTTAAAAATTTATCAAGGCTAGATTTATGGCTCAGGATGTGATCTATCCTGGAGAAGGTTCCGTGAGCACTTGAGAAAAAGTTGAAATTCATTGTTTTGGGGTGAAATGTCCTATAGATATCAATTAGGTCTAACTGGTCTATTGTATCATTTAAAGTTTGCATTTCCTTGCTAATTTTCTGTTTAGTTGATCTATCCATGCACGTGAGGGGGGTATTAAAGTCTCCCACTATTATTGTGTTATTGTTAATTTCCCCTTTCATGCTTGTTAGCATTTGTCTTACATATTGTGGTGCTCCTGTGTTGGGTGCATATATATTTATAATTGTTATATCTTCTTCTTGGAGTAATCCTTTGATCATTATTTAGTGGCCTTCTTTGTCTCTTTTCACAGCGTTTGTGTTAAAGTCTATTTTATCTGATATGAGTATTGCTACTCCTGCTTTCTTTTGGTCTCTATTTGGGTGGAATATCTTTTTCCAGCCCTTCACTTTCAGTCTGTATGTGTCCGTTGTTTTGAGGTGGGTCTCTTGTAGACAACATATATAGGGGTCTTGTTTTTGTATCCATTCAGCCAGTCTTTGTCTTTTGGTTAGGGCATTCTACCCATTTACGTTTAAGGTAATTATTGATAAGTATGATCCCATTGCCATTTACTTTATTGTTTTGGGTTTGGGTTTATACACCCTTTTTGTGTTTCCTGTCTAGAGAATATCCTTTGGCATTTGTTGGAGAGCTGGTTTGGTGGTGCTGAATTCTCTCAGCTTTTGCTTCTCTGTAAAGCTTTTGATTTCTCCTTCATATTTGAATGAGATCCTTGCTGGGTACAGTAATCTGCACTGTAGGTTATTTTCTTTCATCACTTTAAGTATGTCTTGCCATTCCCTCCTGGCCTGAAGAGTTTCTATTGAAAGATCAGCTGTTATCCTTATGGGAATCCCCTTGTGTGTTATTTGTTGTTTTTCCCTTGCTGCTTTTAATATTTGTTCTTTGTGTTTGATCTTTGTTAATTTGATTAATATGTGTCTTGGGGTGTTTTGCCTTGGGTTTATCCTGTTTGGGACTCTCTGGGTTTCTTGGACTTGGGTGATTATTTCTTCCCCATTTTAGGGAAGTTTTCAACTATTATCTCCTCAAGTATTTTCTCATGGTCTTTCTTTTTGTCTGCTTCTTTTGGGACTCCTATAATTAGAATGTTGGAGCGTTTCATATTGTCCTGGAGGTCTCTGAGATTGTCCTCATTTCTTTTAATTCGTTTTTCTTTTTTCCTCTCTGATTCATTTATTTCTATCATTCTATCTTCTATTTCACTAATTCTATCTTCTGCCTCTGTTATTCTACTATTTGTTGCCTCCAGAGTGTTTTTTATCTCATTTATTGCATTATTCATTATATATTGACTCTTTTATTTCTTCTAGGCGCTTGTTAAACCTTTCTTGCATCTTCTCAATCCTTGTCTTCAGGCTATTTATCTGTGATTCCATTTTGATTTCAAGATTTTGGATCATTTTCACTATCATTATTTGGAATTCTTTATCAGGTAGATTCCCTATGTCTTCCTCTTTGGTTTGGTTTGGTGGGCATTTATCCTGTTCCTTTACCTGCTGGGTATTCCTCTGTCTCTTCATCTTGTTTATATTGCTGTGTTTGCGGTGACCTTTCTGTATTCTGACAGTTTGTGGAGTTCTCATTATTGTGGAGTTTCTTCACTCTGGGTGGGGTTGTATCAGTAGCTTGTCAAGGTTTCTTGGTTTGGGAGGTTTGTGTTGGAGTTCAGGTGGGTGGAGCTGGATTTCTTCTCTCTGGAGTGCAATGAAGTGACCAGTAATGGGTTATGAGACGTCAGTGGTTTTGGAGTAACTTTGAACTGCCTGTATATTGAAGCTCAGGGGTGTGTTCCTGTGTTGCTGGAGAATTTGTGTGGTATGTCTTGCTCTGGAACTTGCTGACCCTTGGGTGGTACTTGGTTTCAGTGTAGGTGTGGAGGCATTTGATGAGCTCCTATCGATTAATGTTCCCTGGATTCAGGAGTTCTCTGATGTTCCCAGGATTTGGACTTAAGCCTCCTGCTTCTGGTTTTCAGTTTTATTTTTACAGTAGCCTCAAGACTTCTCCATCTATACAGCACTGATGATAAAACATCAAGGTTAAAGATGAAAAGTTTCTCCACATTGAGGGACACCCAGAGAGGCTCACTGAGTTACATGGAGAAGAGACGAGGGAGGGGGTAGTTAGAGGTGACTGGAATGAGATGAAGTGGGATCAAAAGAGGAGAGAGCAAGCTAGCCAGTAATCACTTCCTTATGTGCACTCCACAGTCTGGACCACTCAGAGATGTTCACAGAGTTATACAGAGAAGAGGAGAGGGAGGAAGGATACAGAAGTGGCCAGGAGGATAAAAGAGGGGAATTAAAAGGAGAGAGACAGATCCAGCCAGTAACCAGTTCCCTAAGTGTTCTCTACTGTCCGGAACACACAGAGATTCACAGAGTTGGGCAGAGAAAAGAAGGGGGAGGGAGGAGATAGAGGCGACCTGGTGGAGAAAAAGGAGAGTCCAAAGGAGGAGAGAGCAGTCAAGCCAGTAATCTCACTCTCAAGTAAAAATGGGTAATGAAGATTGGGTTTTTAAAGGTACAAAATTGATAACAAATACCAAAAAGCAAAGATTAAATATTTAGAGTAGAGGTTGGATTTTCAAAAATACAATTTTAAAGAAAAGAAGAAGAAAAAAGTCACAAGAATTATTAAAATATATATATATGAAGTTTGCTTTAAAAATAGGATCTTTTTTAAAAGTAATAGTAGGTTATAAAAATGAAAATTAAAGGAGAAGTAGACTTAAAAATTAAAAAATGTTAAAAAAAAAAGAAGAAAAAGAAAAGAAGGAAAAACAAACAAAAAAAAGAGTGATCTTAAAAATAGTAAAGATATATCTAGGACTTTCTCTGGTGTTGTTGTGGGCAGTGTGGGGTCAGTTCATTTTCGGATAGTTCCTTGGTCCGGCTTATATTTCTCAAGATCTATAGGCCCCTTCCTATGTAGTCGGTATTAATGACAGAGTTTTAATCTATTGCACCTGTCACTTCCAAGGCAGTTCCCTCTGTTTTAGCTTCTTCTGTTTGCTGGTCTCTTCAGTGTCTGATTTCCATCCTGACATGGCGGGGGGGGGTGGGGGGTGGGGGGTGGGGGGGGGCAGTGGTGGACACTTTTTTTTAGGCTCACTTGTTCAGTCACGCTGTGGGGAGGGAGGGATGCTGCAATCAAGTAACACTGGCATGTGCTCACAGTGTCTCAGCCACACTGGGCCCACCCCCGCTCGCAGCGCACACAGCTCAGGTTCTAGGTTGCTCCGCTGGGAACTGTCTGAGGCTGGCCCTGGGCTCCATGTACCTCCCAGGTCTAAGCCGCTCAGGCTCAGGCACTCAGGTAGTCCTCAGAGGCACAGACTGAGTTGGGCCTGAGTTTTGTGCCCTTCCCAGGTCTGAGTAGCTGAGGTGTTTGGCGAGTGCAGTCGCTGCAACTTATTGCCTCTCCCATCCCTGCTGCTCAGTTTTCTGAGTGTACAACTGGCGCACCTTCTCAGACGGATGATGACTGTCCAGAACCCAAAGAAGTCTTAGTTAGCAAAGAAGCCTGTTTGCAGTTTGGTAGGTAATGTCTCTCTGGGGCTGCTATTGCCCCCTTCCAGCCCTTCTGGCTCTGGCTGCCTGTCACTGGAGGGGGATGGTCTGCAGCCGCCTAATTCTGTTCTGTCCTTTGTTCTGTGTGTGGTCCTGGCGGTGTCTTACGTGAGAGCTTTTCGCATGGTAGCTATCCCACAGTCTCGTTTGCTAGCCCAAGTTAGCTCACTCTGGTTACACTCTGGGCATTCAGGCCCAATCCTTAAAAAGCAATGTAGCCCGCACCTCCCTGCCCAGCCCCCGCTTGCTAGTGGCGGATGCAGGCGTCTGCGCTGCTTCTCCGCTGAGGTAGTTACCGTTGGGCTCCTAATCTGTGGGTTTTAATTATTTATTTATTTCCTCCCTGTTATGCTGCCCTCTGTGCTTCCAAGTCTCGCCAGACTTGGCAGTGAGAGTGTTTCCTGGTGTTTGGAAACTTCTCTCTTTTTAAGACTCCCTTCCCAGGAGCTCCCTCCCTACCTCTTTTGTCTCTTTTTTTCTCTTTTATATTTTTTCCTACCTGTTTTTGAAGACAATAAGCTGCTTTTCTGGGTGCCTGATGTCCTCTGCCGGCATTCAGAAGTTGTTTTGTGGAATTTACTCAGCGTTTAAATGTTCTTTTGATGAATTTGTTGGGGATAAAGTGGTCTCCGCATCCTATTCCCCTGCCATCTTCCATTACACATCTTTTATCTCACAGTTTCTGCAGGAAAGTCTGGACATGTTTTAGTTGGTTCCTCATATCATGGTCTCACAAGCATGTCTGATCAAGGAAGATCCACTTCCAAGCTCAATTTTGTCATTGACAGAATTCATTTCCTTGTGACTGTGCGACTGAGGGCTCTGGCTTCTTTCCGCCTATGGCTTGAGCCACTCTCAGATGCTAGGAGCCACCCGCAGTTCCTTGCCCTGTGGACCTCTCCACAGCCAGTTCACATCATGGCTACTGGCTTATTAAAGGGCATCAGGAGAAGCTTTCTAGTCAGACAGCAACAATCACAGGCATGACAGCCTATCACTTTTGTCATACTCTATTGAATAGAAGCAAGTCACAAGTTTCTCTGGCACCTGAGGGGAAAGAATCACACACCACTGTAGATCATTGGGGGTCACCTTCAGATGTCTCTGCCACACTTGGAAATAAAAAGTCATAAAGTCACAAGAATTACATGCAGACCATAGCAAGCCATACGGAGGGAAACTCATGATTTATCAGAGAGCATATGAATGGAAGTGCTTCCCAGGTGGTGCTAGTGGTAAAGAGCCTGCCTGCCAATGCAGGAGATGTAACAGACATGGGTTCGACCCCTGGGTCAGGAAGATCCCCTGGAGGAAAGCATGGCAACCCACTCCAGTATTGTCCCTTGGAGATTCCCATGGACAGAAGAGCCTTGCTCGCTACAATCCATAGGGTCACAAAGAATTGGACACGACTGAAGTGACTCAGCATACATGCACATATAAATGGAAAATAAAAATAATAGGTTATAAGCTTGATGAAGATGCAGTATTTAGTTTAACATCTGCCTAATATCCAAAGTGATAAGAATTATCAAGAGTCAATTAAAAACAAAAATGGAAAAAAGTGGCAGTTACTGTAAAAAATGACTGTTTTAATTCGAAAGGGGGAAAATAATTGAAAGAGATAGACTGAAGCCTCCACATATTAAAAAATTAGATTTTAAAAGAGCCAGAGATACAGCTAAGGAGTTTACTTATTTTTATACAGAGGAGAAACTGGAAATCAAAACCAAAACCAAAAATGTAATTTTCTATCAGGCAAATATGTATATTTAGAAAGCTGCTTAGTAAACTATATATAGTTCACATTCCATAATGTGGGTTTGTTTGGTTATTTTCAGTTAACCTTTTTTCTTTTTTTTTTTAATATCCAAACACATTCTAGGTGGTGTTGGATATACACACAAACTTACACTCGTAGAACAGAGTGTGCATTTTACAGCACGGTAATGCCCTGGGAACCCCCAGTGGGCTTTATTTTTATCTGGAAAGTGAAGTGAAGTGAAGTCGCTCAATTGTGTCCCACTCTTTGCGACCCCATGGACTGTAACCTATCAGGCTCCTCTGTGCATGGGATTTTCCAGGCAAGCGTACTGGAGTGGATTGCCATTTCCTTCTCCAGCGGATCTTCCCGACCCAGGGATCGAACCCAGGTCTCCCGCATTGTAGACAGACGCTTTACTGTCTGAGCCACCAGGGAAATCCTTTTATCTGGAGCTGACCCCAAACAATATGCCCCTCCTCATTTTCCCTCCAGAGCTAAGTTCCCTGAAGGCTTGTCTATGTCTGCTTTGGCCAAAGCTTACCTCATTCTTTGTTGAGCCCACTTCAGCCAGGCCTTTACTCCATGAATGCAGGCAAACCGTTTGGTCCAAGATGCTAATGACAACCTCCATTTTGCTAATCTAATGTCAGTCTTCAACTCATCTTACTAGATCTATCAGCAGTATTCAATACCCTTGATCAGTCCCTTCTTCTCAAAACAGGAGTCATTTGGTGTCTAGGACACACACAGGGGTTTTCTTCCCGGCTACCTTACTGGTCACTCATCCTCACTCTCCTCTGCTGGACCCTCCTCTTCCTTTTAATCAAACTCGCCCTGTCCATGTGCCACCCAGGACTTAATCCCTTGACATTTCCTTTATCTGTATGCACTACCTTGATGAGCTCATTCGTTCTGAAAAGCTGGTTACTCTTGAATTGAGACCTCTGGGCCCCAACAATGGCCTCATTCTCTGATTCACATTTCAAATGACACCGATGCTCATCATTTAATTTCTTGCTCCCATATGTGCTTGCACTGTCCCCTCTAACTGAAAGGTTCTAGCCATTTCCCTGACTAATGTGTAGGACTAATGTATGTTTAGAAAGTTGTTTAGTAAACTACATATAGTTTATATTTCAAAATGTGGGTTTGTTCAGTTTTCAGTGAACCTTTTTGCTTTTTTTTTTTTTTTTTTAATATCCAAACACATTCTAGATGGTGTTAGACATAAACAAAAACTTACACTTGCAGAAGAGAGTGTGGATTTAGAGCAGGGACATGTTTTGGAAAGCCCCAAGGGGCTTTATTTCTATCTGGAGCTGATTCCCAAAGAGGTCAGAAAAGAGCTGACCTCTTTTCTCCATGGTGTCTATCGTCTCCTTCTGCCTTAGGTGCCTTGTTATGGTCTGAACTGTGTTCCTCTAAAATTCTTTTGTTGAAACCCTGTCTCCCACTAGGTTTATAAGGAGGGGGATAGGGTTTATAAGGAGGGACTGAGGTCATAGGGTGAAGCTCTAACCCAAAAGACTGTAGTGTTAAGAAGAGGAAGAAAGACCTGAAGTCTCTCTCTCTCTCTCTCTCTATCATGTGAGGACATACAGACAAGTCAGCAGGCTGCAAGTCAGGAAGAGAATCTGAACTCTGCCAGAACCTGGATCTTGGATTTTTCCAGCCTCTAGAGCTGTGACAAAATTAGTTTTTGTTGTTTAATCCATCCAGTCTATAGTACTTTGTTTGTGGTGGTTTGAGTTGACTAGTACACACATTTCCAGGGCTCTGATGGCATTCTTTCTTTTATTCTAGCAAAACCTTTAGCCCAGTGCATTATAACTGCTTGTTTACTTTTCAGTCTTCCCCAAACAAACTGTGACATATTTGAGTTCAAGACACATTTTATTCATTTTTGTTTTCCAGCAGTCAGAGTAGCTACATACTTTTGCCAATGAATTGACTTAAATACCAGACCTAGGAGAGGGATAGTTTCATGAAAGCTTAGGCCTGACTTAAAGTCTTACCCAGATAGAAAGTTAATTCCTACACAGAAGTAGGCCTTAGCAAAACCAATGAACAGGATGTTTTCTCCTTCCGCTTTTGTTTTTTTGTATTTGCTGATAATTTCAATTAACTCCCACTTAAGAACCCAGAGTTTTGGCCTGAAAAGAACACAGAAGGAAATTTTCTCTGGAAGAAAGGTAAAGGGCAATTCTTACCTATTAAGCTTGTTAAAGGTATGATTTTGAATATATAGGTATCCTAATGACCCCTTTCAGAATTAGGAGTTACAAATTATTGTCTCATAGAGAAGAATTCAGATATTTATTTTTCTGCCATTCATGAATTTAACGCATAAGCACCATGTCCCAGACAATAAGCTAAATTTTGAAAATGCAGTATTGAATAACATGGACACAGCACCTATTCTCAAGGAACTCGCCGTAGTTGTTGAGTACTTATCTTTTATTTTGTTCACGTAAGTTTTGGAGAATATTCAACAAATGTGACTTTGATTGTTAGCACAACTGCTATCAGAATGCCATCGTGGGAATAGTTAGCCAGCAGAGTTAGCTGTTCCCTAAAGTGAGTTTAGGATAATAAACCATTACAAGCGCCAGGACGAAGGCACATCTGCTGCATTCCTTAGTAGAGACGTGTCTTTTGATCTTTGTATTGCTACTGCATGTCGCAGCGGCTGGCATACAGGCAGTGTTGACACACTGTTTGTTGAACTGTCATCCTGTTTCTCATAGCTAGAGAATACACATTCAATTTACAGAACAGTGATGGTAATTTATTTATATATAAGTTGGAAAGCAATAGTTTTCAGACATAACCATATTTCATATCTAGAAAAAAGTACCAATCAGAATACATATTCTAGATTTAAGTTAAAACATTTTCGAAGAGGTCAGTGACTGATGTGACTATTCCACACCTGTTTTAGCTGGAGTTAATGAGGGCTTCCATAGTCTTGCTGTACCTACTATAATAACTATTTGTGGATTGACAAATTAGTGATTTTAGCTCAGTGATTTTTCAGTATCATAGGTATTTAATTATAGGCCTTTGACACTCAACAAGCTTCATGCTAACCTATGATATTTCAAGACTGAAAGTGTCTTGAATATTTCTTGAACCCATTCCCTTCCTTCTCACATCATTCTTCCTTGATCTAAGCCAGTATTTTTCTGCCAGAGACTAGTGAGCTTCCCTCCTCTGCCTTGATTCTTCTACATCTTCAACAACATAGACAAGGTGACCTTCCAAATGAGCACATATGATCTGAACACTCATCTCCATAAAATCTTCATGGATTTCCACTGCTTAAAAGACAGCATCTCAAATGCATAACATTGTCCACAAAATCATCCCTAAGAAAAATACAAAAAGGCAAAATGGTTGTCTGAGGAGGCCTTACAAATAGTTATGAAAAGAAGAGAAGCAAAAGGCAAAGGAGAAAAGGAAAGATATACCCATTTGAATGAAGAGTTCCAAAAGAATAGCAAGAAGAGATAAGAAAGCCTTCCCCGGTGGTTAATGCAAAGAAATAGAGTGGAATTCCAGCTGAGCTGTTTCAAATCCTGAAAGATGACATTGTGAAAGTGCTGCACTCAATATGACAGAAATTTGGAAAACTCAGCAGTGGCCACAGGACTGGAAAAGGTCATTTTTCATTCCAATTCCACAGAAAGGCAATGCCAAAGAATGCTCAAACTACTGCACAATTGGACTCATCTCACATGCTAGTAAAGTAATGCTCAAAATTCTCCAAGCCAGGCTTCAGCAATATGTGAACCGTGAACTTCCTGATGTTCAAGCTGGTTTTAGAAAAGGCAGGGGAACCAGAGATCAAATTGCCAACATCTGCTGGATCATGGAAAAAGCAAGAGAGTTCCAGAAAAACATCTATTTCTGTTTTATTGACTATACCAAAGCCTTTGACTGTGTGGATCACAATAAACTGTGGAAAATTCTGACAGACATGGGAATACCAGACCACCAGACCTGCCTCTTGAGAAATCTGTATGCAGGTCAGGAAGCAACAGTTAGAACTGGACATGGAACAACAGACTGGTTCCAAATAGGAAAAGGAGTACGTCAAGGCTGTATATTGTCACCCTCCTTATTTAACTTCTGTGCAGAATACATCATGAGAAACGCTGGACTGGAAGAAACACAAACAGGAATCAAGATTGCCAGGAGAAATATCAATAACCTCAGATATGCAGATGACACCACCCTTATGGCAGAAAGTGAAGAGGAACTAAAAAGCCTTTTGATGAAAGTGAAAGAGGAGAGTGAAAAAGTTGGCCTAAAGCTCAACATTCAGAAAACAAAGATCATGGCATCTGGTCCCATCACTTCACGGGAAATAGATGGGGAAACAGTGGAAACAGTGTCAGACTTTATTTTCTGGGGCTTCAAAATCCCTGCAGATGGTGATTGCAGCCATGAAATTAAAAGACGCTTACTCCTTGGAAGAAAAGTTATGACCAATCTAGATAGTATATTCAAAAGCAGAGACATTACTTTGCTGACTAAGGTCCATCTAGTCAAGGCTATGATTTTTCCAGTAGTCATGTATGGATGTGAGAGTTGGACTGTGAAGAAGGCTGAGTGCTGAAGAATTGATGCTTTTGAAGTGTGGTGTTGGAGAAGACTCTTGAGGGTCCCGTGGACTGCAAGGAGATACAACCAGTCCATTCTGAAGGAGATCAGCCCTGGGATTTCTTTGGAGGGAATGATGCTGAAGCTGAAACTTCAGTACTTTGGCCATCTCAGGCGAAGAGTTGCCTCATTGGAAAAGACTCTGATGCTGGGAGGGATTGGGGGCAGGAGGAGAAGGGGACGACAGAGGATGAAATGGCTGGATGGCATCACTGACTCGATGGATGTGAGTCTGATTGAACTCCGGGAGCTGGTGATAAACAGGGAGGCCTGGCGTGCTGCAATTCATGGGATCGCAAAGAGTTGGACACGACTGAGCAACTGAACTGAATTGAAAGCAATAGAATGGGAAAGATTAGAGATCACAGCAAGAAAATTAGAGATACCAAGGGGATATTTCATGCCAAGATGGGCTCTATAAAGGACAGAAATGACATGGATCTAACAGAAGCAGAAGATACTAAGAAGAGGTGGCAAGAATACATGGAAGAACTGTACAAAAGTGATCTTCATGACCCAGATGAATGGTGTGATCATGATGGTGTGATCACTCACCTAGAGCCAGACATCCTGGAATGTGAAGTCAAGTGGGCCTTAGGAAGCATCACTATGAACAAAGTTAGTGGAGGTAATGGAATTCAGTTGAGCTATTTCAAATCCCGAAAGATGATGCTGTGAAAGTGTTGCACTCAATATGCCAACAAATTTGGAAAACTTGGTAGTGGCCACAGGACCGGAAAAGGTCAGTTTTCATTCCAGTCCCAAAGAAAGGCAATGCCAAAGGATGCTCAAACCACCACACAGTTGCACTCAACTCACACACTGGTAAAGTAATGCTCAAAATTCTCCAAGCCAGGCTTCAACAGTACATGAACTGAGAATGTCAGATGTTCAAGCGAGATTTAGAAAAGGCAAAGGAACCAGAGATCAAATTGCCAACATCTGCTGGATCATGGAAAAAGCAAGAGAGTTCCAGAAAAATATCTAGTTCTGCTTTATTGACTATGCCAAAGCCTTTGTGTGGATCATAACAAACTGTGGAAATTCTGAAAGAGATGGGAATACCAGACCACCTGACCCGCCTCTTGAGAAATCTGTATGCAGGTCAAGAAGCAGCAGTTAGAACTGGACATGGAACAACAGACTGGTTCCAAATAGGAAAAGGAGTACGTCAAGGCTATATATTATCACTCCGCTTATTTAACTTATATGCAGAGTACATCATGTGAAATGCCAGGCTGGATGATGCACAAGCTGGAATCAAGATTGCTGGGAGAAATATCAATAACTTCAGATATGCAGATGACACCACTCTTATGGCAGAAGGCTAAGAGGAACTAAAGAACCTCTTAATGAAAGTGAAAGTGGAGAATGAAAAAGTTGGCCTAAAACTCAACATTCAGAAAACGATCATGGCATCTGGTCCTATCACTTCATGGCAAATAGATGGGGAAACACTGGAAACAGTGACAGACCTTATTTTGGGGGGCTCCAAAAGCACTGCAAATCGTTGCTGGAGCCATGAAATTAAAAGATGCTTGCTCCTTGGAAGAAAAGCTGTGACCACCTAGACAGTGTCTTAAAAAGCAGAGACATTACTTTGCCAACAAAGGTCCGTCTACTCAAGGCTATGGTTTTTCCAGTAGTCATGTACGGATGTCAGAGTTGGAGTATAAAGAAAGCTGAGCACCAAAGAATTGATGCTTTTGAACTGAGGTGTTGGAGAAGACTCTTGAGAGTCCCTTGGACTGCAAGGAGATCCAACCAGTCCACCCTAAAGGAGATCAGTCCTGAGTAATCATTGGAAGGACTGATGTTGAAGCTGAAACTCCAATCCTTTGGCCACCTGAGGCGAAGAACTGATTCTTTGAAAAGACTCTGATCCTGGGAAAGATTGAAGGTGAGTGGAGAAGGGGATGACAGAGGATGAGATGGTTGGATGGCATCACTGACTCAATGAATATGAGTTTGAGTAAGCTCCCAGGAGTTGGTGATGGACAGGGAGGCCTGGAGTGCTGCAGTCTATGGGGTCACAAAGAGTTGGACACGACTGAGTGACTGAACTGAACTGCCCACAAAATACTCAGAACTTGGGCTCAGTCTTCTCTATTACCTCTTCCCTAACCCTCTGCTCCCACCTCATTATAGTACCACCAAATATTTTTCTTTTCCTTTAAATTTTCAATTCTTTTATTTCTTAGACTAGGGTTGAGCCTGACTCTGCGACCCTATGTACTGTAGCCCACCAGGCTCCTCTGTCCATGGGATTCTCCAGGCAAGGATTTTGGAATGGGTTGCCATATCCTTCTCTAGGGGATCTTCCCAACCCAAGAATTGAACCAGTGTCTTCTGTGTCTTCTGCATTGGCAGGAGGATTCTGTTACCACTGAGCCACCTGGGAAATGTACTTTATTTCTTAGGAACTTTGCAAATTTCCTTTTCTATATAACATAGTCCATTCTGGTTTCTGTTCAGCTAACATGTACTTTGTCTTTCATTTCAGTTCTATTACCATTTCTTTCCCATTAACTAAATTGGATCTTGCTATGATATACCTTCATAGTCCCTTCATATTTCCTTCACAGAACTTAATCTTACATTGCAATTATATAATTTCTTAATGTGTAAACACAAATATTTATCTCCTCTTAAATAGCTTGGGATCATATCTCTAGTTTCTAGCACAATACTACTCCATGGAATAATTTACATATTTGGTATATGAATGGAGCAGCAAGAATCATTGGCACAAAAACAGGAAAGTTACATCCAAGAAGTGGATGAGCCCTTCTAGAATATGACAGTTATCAAGAGAAAAGAGGATGGTAGAATGTTTGCCCGGAGAAGGCAATGGCACCCCACTCCAGTACTTTTGCCTGGAAAATCCCATGGATGGAGGAGCCTGGTAGGCTGCAGTCCATGGGGTCGCTGAGGGTCGGACATGACTGAGCGACTTCACTTTCACTTTTCACTTTCATGCATTGGAGAAGGAAATGGCAACCCACTCCGGTGTTCTTGCCTGGAGAATCCCAGGGACAGGGGAGCCTGGTGGGCTGCTGTCTATGGGGTCACACAGAGTCAGACATGACTGAAGCGACTTAGCAGCAGCAGCAGCAGTATGTTTGCCATTCCTAGGATAAAGCAAACATGAATTAATAATAGTAAAAAGAATGCTCATTAACCAGGAGAGTCTTAACAATTTTATTTAAGATTTGTGTATTATAAAATTTTTAAAACAACAAGACTTTGTGACACAAAAGAAATACATAATCATAGATGATATTAACTTTACAGCTTATTATACATCAGTACTTAACATTCATGCTTGCAGGAAATCTTTTCAATGACCCTGTGAGATAGGTATTGTCTGGCAGATGAACATAATAAAGAACAGTTTAAATGGTAGAGCTAGAGTCTGAAAACCTACACACTCTAATTACAGAGTAGGTGGAGCCATCAAGCTATTGTGCTCATTCGAACACACAGAAAACTGCAATTTATATCCCTCATATTTTATTAATTGCATCACTTATAGTTTGAGAATATACTATGAACCAGCTAGTCCAACAGGCCCTGAGGTTTAGGCACTGATCAAAAGAGACACCTTTACTGCTCTCAAATTGTTTATATTTTATTAAGGCAGGCAGATGAGAAACTTACAAACAAATAAATAAGATGATTTCAAATATTAATTTTTGTAACTAAGAGTTTTCCCTGTGTTTGAATGGAGCAGGATACTGAGTTTATTAGACTGGAGGATCAAGGTAGGGATCTCTGAGACAAAGGTGTTTGAGCCAAGACTGGAATGATAAGAAGGGTCATACAAGTAAAAGTCTTGTATGACTTTAGATGATCTATGATCTACAATCGCCTGTTGAGGAGACACGCCACGTCCAAGGTAAGGAGCAGCGGCTGTGCTTTGCTGGAGCAGCCATGAAGAGATACCCCATGTCCAAGGTAAGAGAAACCCCAGTAAGACAGTAGGGGCTGAGAGAGGGCATCAGACAGCAGACAGACTGAAACCACAATCACAGAAAACTAGCCAATCTGATCACACGGACCACAGCCTTGTCTAACTCAATGAAACTAAGCCATGCCGTGTGGAGCCACCCAAGATAGACCAGTCATGGTGGAGAGTTCTGACAAAATGTGGTCCACTGGAGAAGGGAATGGCAAATCGCTTCAGGATTCTTGCTTGAGAACCCCATGAACAGTAAAAAAGAAAAAAGAAAAGGCAAAAATATAGGACACTGAAAGATGAACTCCCCAGGTTGGTAGGTGCCCAATATGCTACGGGAGATCAGCGGAGAAATAACATCAGAAAGAATAAAGAGACAGAGCCAAAGCAAAAACAACACCCAATTGTGGATGTGACTGGTGATAGAAGCAAGGTCCAATGCTGTAGGAGCAATACTGCATAGGAACCTGGAATGTCAGGTCCATGAATCAAGGCAAACTGGAAGTGGTCAAACAGGAGATGGCAAGAGTGAACGTCGACATTCTATGAATCAGCGAACTAAAATGGACTGGAATGGGTGAATTTAACTCAGATGACCATTATATCTACTACTGTGGGCAGGAATCCCTCAGAAGAAATGGAGTAGCCATCATAGTCAACGAAAGAGTGCTGTACTTGGATGTAATCTCAAAAATGACAGAACGATCTCTGTTCGTTTCCAAGGCAAACCATTCAATATCACAATAATCCAAGTCTATGCCCCGACCAGTAATGCTGAAGAAGCTGAAGTTGAACGATTCTATAAACACCTACAAAACTTTTTAAAACTAACACCCAGAAAAGATGTCCTTTTCATTATAGGGGACTGGAATGCAAAAGTAGGAAGTCAAGAAACACCTGGAGTAACAGGCAGATTTGGCCTTGGAGTACAGAATGAAGCAGAGCAAAGGCTAACAGAGTATTGCCAAGAGAACGTACTGGTCATAACAAACACCCTCTTCCAACAACACAAGAGAAGATTCTACACATGGACATCAGCAGATGGCCAACACCAAAATCAGACTGATTATTTTCTTTGCAGCCAAAGATGGAGAAGCTCTATACAGTCAGCAAAAACAAGACCAGGAGCTGACTGTGGCTCAGGTAATGAACTCCTTATTGCCAAATTCAGACTTAAATTGAAGAAAGTAGGGAAAACCACTCAGCCATTCATGTATGACCTAAATCAAATCCCTTATGATTATACAGTGGAAGTGAGAAATAGATTTAAGGGACTAGATCTGATAGACAGTGCCTGATGACAGAGATTCCTATGGACAGTGCCTATGGACAGAGGTTTGTGACACTGTGCAGGAGACAAGACCAACCCCAAGAAAAAGAAATGCAAAAAGGCAAAATGGCTGTCTGAGGAAGCCTTTCAAATAGCTGTGAAAAGAAGAGAAGCCAAAAGCAAAGGAGAAAAGGAAAGATATACCTATTTGAATGCAGAGTTCCAAAGATAGCAAGGAGAGATACAAAGCCTTCCTCAGTGATCAGTGCCAAGAAATAGAGCAAAATAATAGCATGGGAAAGACTAGAGATCTCTTCAAGAGATTAGAGATACCAAGGGGACATTTCACGCAAAGATGGGTACAATAAAGGCCAGAAATGGTATGGACCTAACAGAACCAGAAGATATTAAGAAGAGGTGGCAAGAATACACAGAAGAACTATACAAAAAAGATCTTCATGACCCAGATAATCACGATTGTGTGATCAGTTACCTAGAGCCAGACATCCTGGAATGTGAAGTCAAATGAGCCTTAGGAAGCCTTACTATGAACAAAGCTAGCAGAGGTGATGGAATTCCAGGGGAGTTATTTCAAATCCTGAAAGATGATGCTGTGAAAGTGCTGTAAATGCTCAAAAATAAATACTCAATATGCCAGCAAATTTGAAAAACTCAGCCGTGGCCATGGGACTGGAAAAGGTCAGTTTTCATTCCAATTCCAACGAAAGGCAATACCAAAGAATGGTCAAACTACTGCACAACTGCAATGATGTATTGCTAGATCAAAGAGATCTAAGTAATCAAAATAATGCCAAAAATTCTCCAAGACAGTCTTCAGCAAAATGTGAAACATGAACTTCTGGATGTTCAAGCTGGAATTAGAAAAGGCAGAGGAACCAGAGATCAAATTGCCAACATCCGCTGGATCATGGAAAAAGCAAGAGAGTTCCAGAAAAACATCTATTTCTCCTTTATTGACTATATCAAAGCCTTTGACTGTGTGATCACAATAAACTGTGGACAATTCTGACAGATATGGGAATACCAGACCACCTGACCTGCCTCTTGAGAAATCTGTATGCAGGCCAGGAAGCAACAGTTAGAACTGGACATGGAACAACAGACTGGTTCCAAATAGGAAAAGGAGTACGTCGAGGCTGTATACTGTCACCCTGCTTATTTAACTTCTATGCAGAGTACATTATGAGAAACGCAGGGCTGGATGAAGCACAAGCTGGAATCAAGATTGCTGGGAGAAATATCAATAACCTCAGATATGCAGATGATAACACCCTTATTGCAGAAAGTGAACAACTAAAAAGCCTCTTGATGAAAGTGAAAGAGGAGAGTGAAAAAGTTGGCCTAAAAATCAACATTTAGAAAGCAAAGATCATGGCATTTGGTCCCATCATTTCATGGCAAATAGATGGGGAAATAGTGGTAACAGTGGCTGGCTTTATTTTGGGGGGCTCAAAAATCACTGCAGATTGTGACTGCAGCCTTGAAATTAAAAGACGCTAATTCCTTGGAAGAAAAGTTATGACCAACCTAGAGAGCATATTAAAAAGCAGGGACATTACTTTGCCAACAAAGGTCCATCTAGTCAAAGCTATGGTTTTTCCAGTAGTCATGTATGGATGTCAGAGTTGGACTGTAAAAAAAGCTGAGTGTTGGGGAATTGATGCTTTTGAACTGTGGTGTTGGGGAAGACTCTTGAGAGTCCCTTGGACTGCAAGGAGATCCAACCAATCCATTCTAAAGGAGATCAGCCCTGGGTGTTCATTGGAGGGCTGATGTTGAAGCTGAAACTCTAATGCTTTAGCCACCTGATGCGAAGAGGTGACTCATTGGAAAAGACCCTGATGCTGGGAAAAATTGAGGGCAGGAGGAGAAGGGGATGACAGAGGATGAGATGGTTGGATGGTGTCACCAACTCAACAGACATGAGTTTGAGTAAACTCTGCGAGTTGGTGATGAACAGGGAAGCCTGGTGTGCTGTAGTTCATGGGGTTGGGAAGAGTTGGACATGATTGAACATGACTGAGCTACTAAAGTGAATGGAACTGAATCCGGTTTAATGCAGAAAAGTTACTGGATATGGTTTAATTTTGACCACACTATCCAATGATATAGTTTCCATGAATAAAACTGTGTTGTGTTATAGCTTTAAAAACATTAAATATGATTATATAAATTTTCTACTTGAATGAAACTTGTCTAAGAATTGATCATTTCTAGGGTCCTTGGTCTTGGAGAAAAGAAAGAAAGAAAGAAAGTGAAGTCACTCAGTTGTGTCCGACTCTTTGCGACACCATGAACTGTAACTTACCAGGCTCCTCTGTCCATGGAATTTTCCAGGCAAGAATTCTGGAGTGGGTTTCCATTTCCTTCTCCAGGGAATCTTCCCAGCCCAGGGATTGAAGCCTGGTCGCCTGCATCGTGGTCAGATACTTTACCGTCTGAGTCACAAGAAGGAAATGGCAATCGACTCTAGTATTCTTGCCTGGAGAATCCTGTGAACGGAGGAGCCTGGTGGGCTTCTGTCCATTGGGTCTCACAGAGTCGGACACCACTGATGTGACTTAGCATGCAGGCATGCATTGGAGAAGGAAATTGCAACCCACTCCAGTATTCTTGCCTGGAGAATCCCGGGGATGGAGGAGCCTGGTGGGCTGCCGTCTATGGGCTTGCTCAGAATTGGACACGACTGAAGCGACTCAGCAGCTGCAGCAGCAGCAGTAGCAGCAGGGTCCTTTGTCCTTTGTGCCTGGAAAGACTTCTCTGGGAGAGATAAATCCTTGGAAACCTGAAAACATTCTGAGGATTGTGCCTAACAATGTTAACAATTAACAGTGCTGCAAAGAGTGTGAAAAATAAATGAGTACTAAAAGCTAAGTAAATAATAACTTCATTTTGAGCAAAATTATTTCCTTTACATGTACTAATGACTCTGCATTGATAAACGTTCTCTCCCAGGCTCTTAGTTACATACTCTGCTAAATTTGACCCTAAACTATATTTGTTCTCCAGTCATAGAAACTGACATTGTTAGAGACATTTTGATGGACTTTGTAATAAAAGATAAATGTTCTGCCATGGAAGGAAAAGTACCCTTTAATTTAGAAATAGTATGAAAAAAAGTATTCTCTAGATTCTTATTTTACAATTTCATTCAGTTAATGAAAAAAATGACAAATTCCCCAAGAAGTTTTGAAACAGCTAAAAGCGGAAAGCAACATTAGCTAATGCAATAAAATATAATATATGATTAATTATTGAGCATACATTCCTGAATTAGACACTACTGAAGGTTAGGGACACGAGCAACTTCACTGAGGGAGAAAATTGAATTTACTAGGCGTAAGTTTCCTCCGGTGTCATGACTCAAACTTGACTATAATAATAATATAATAGCCATCATTTATTAAGTGCATACTATGTGTCTGGCACTGGGAAGTGATTTGCATACATTATTGTATTTGTTCTTGGTAAGAGTCCTTTGAAGATATTATTACCTTCATTTCACAGACAAAGACACTGAGCTCCCCCAGGGTCGGTCATCTGCCCACAGCCTCACTTCTGGTGAGTAGCAGAGTTGAATTCAAACCTAGACTGTAGGATTTGAAAGCCTACCACTGCACCCACTGTTTCCTTTCTATGACTGAATTTCTATTTCTAATGCAACTTTTCTTTTGTCTATAGGTATTATTGATTCTGCATATTCCCGAATTTTTATATTTTACCTATTTTGAGAATAAACTCAAGCAAACTTGGCCCTGTACAGATTGGTTATATAATTATCCATATGTCATTTACTTCAAAACTGAACTTGTTGGTTTTGAATATCAGTTTCATTGATAATTTGTTCTGTGATCTTGAGCAACTTAGTTAACTGCTCCAGGGTAACCCCAGGCCTCCGTTTCCTTATCTTCAAAAATGGAGGTATTAATAATACAGTATCTGTATTACATGATTTTTATGAAACAAAATAATGTAATTCACTGAAGCCCTCATAGTTACTGGTATACAATGAGCTTCTATAAATGTTAGCTATTTATATCATTTACTGATGTAATTTTTTAGTGGTCTGAAATCCAGACACTAATCAAGTATTTCAAATATTTACTGTGAAAATCCTGAAACTTCACTGGATATTTCATTAATGAAAACAACTACCTGCATTCACACTGGCATGTATTTTTAGCTCTTTCTGATATTTCTTTTTTCATTTTTAACTTCCCCCTAATTTTTCCACTACATTTTTCTAAATTTAGATTCTTTTTTTTTTTTAAACAAGCTGACTCTAAAAGAAACTAATTGGAATTGGAACTAATTAGTCCCAATAAAGAATTAATCTAATTGGAATAGGTATAATATTAACATCATGTCCATAAGGCAAAGAATCTTCATTCTCTTCTCTCCCTCTCCATCTCTTTCTCAGAGATGGGAAATCTATGAGTTGCAAATGTGAAAAATAATTAAAGGTTGTATATGCTTGTCTGTTCTATACAAATTAGCAGCCTGATCCTCTTGTCATAAAGATAATCTATTTTATTCTATGTTAATAGGATGATGCTCAGCAATAAGAAGTAATAATTCTCGTCTACTTTCTGCTAGTCAATATGCCCTGGAAAAATATTCTATCAAAAACACTGACAAACTGGAGTGGAGCACCCTGAAAATTATCTGTTACGCAGGTGGAACAAAACAAAACAAAACTGAAATCTTGTATGAGAGAGAGAGAATCTTGGAGAGTATGACATAGAAAGAGAATGTCTGAATAGCTGTCATAATCAAGAGGGATCAATTAGAACTTTCATGGCGGCTCCATAGGGCTAACTCTGGACAAAGGTATGGAGAGTGTAAGGAGAGCATATTTGAGACAAACTTTCTAGCATGAAACCTGCGTTAATCCATGAGGGACTGCTTTGAGAAAATCACTTCATGGAACATTCATTGTCACTGAAGTTTTTCAAGGAGTCTCTGTGGGAGGTGTAACACAAGAGACTTCAGTATGTAACTGCAGATTGGGCTCTGTAAAATAGGAGAATAGAACTAACCATATATGCCACTCTAAAGATGGAAAGACATGATGCCCTCAAAATCTTCTGCAGACTGCTTAGGACACAGTAAGTGATCATTAAATAGCTTCTCCAGTAAAAAATATTTCCTTTAAGAAATGATAGTAGAAAGAACTTTACAAAGTTTATTCATTTAATTATTGAAGATATTGTGCACTTATATGATCCAAGGTTCAAAAACATTCCAAAAGGTCCCACCCTTGCTACCAGTTGCCACCAATTTCTCTTCCATGAAAGCATCCAAATAAGTATGTATAATTCTACTTCTCCTCTTGGTTTCATACAATATCCACTGTTCTAGAATGTCTTTTTAAAATAATATACACTGCTTGTTATCACATTATAGTATATGAAGAGATTCATCATTATTTGTATGCATTTTATTGAATTCTAGGTACTGCATTCTATTGATATCAAGTTACACTGACTTATTAAATCCCTTGAATCTTTAGGTTTCCTTGTGTATTTTACTACAAAAATCAAGGTGCAGTAACCAACTTTGTACATAGGTCATATTATACTTATGTGATATTTATAGAAACTTTTCCAGAAGTTGAATTTCTGAATAAATAGGCATCAGTGTGTTTAATTTTGATAGATTTTGCCATGTTACCTCTGTAGGTGTCTTATCACTTATAACTCCTTCTCACAATATATCCAAATTCTGGTACCCCTCTTCTTCATCACTATATTATACTATTTGATATTTGTTTATGCAGTAGTGAAGAATGGTATCTCAGTATATGTTTAATTTATATGTTCCTTATGAGTGAAATCCAGTGAATTTTTGTTATGTAAGTATCTTAGGTAGAACTCTAAAGATGTCTCCCTAAAATTCTCATTCGTGTCATAAAGATATCCTATTTAAACACGATTTTTAGGTACTGTTGTGGATAGACTTTGCAGAAATAATTAAAGTTACTAATCAATTGACTTTAAAAAGAGAGACTGTCATGGATTACCTGGGTAGGCCTAATTTAATCAAATAAGTCCTTGGGAAAAAGATGAGGAAGGCAGGCAGAAGAGTCAGTCAGAGAAATGCAGCAAAAGAGGCAGGATAAATGAGGTAAAAGAGGAGGTCAGAGAGAATCAAAGCACAAGGAGGACTCAACCCATCATTTCTGGCCTTGAGAGGGCGATGGCATGAGTCAAGGAGTGCAGACAGACTTTAGAAGCTGAGAACAACCCCTAGTTCACAGACAGTAAGGAAATGAGGACCTCAGTAGTACAACCACAAGCAGGTAAACTCTGACACCTACCTGAAGGCATCTGGAAGCTTCAGAACCACACACTGAAAAGAGTGAGTTTTACCTCAATAAAAACAAAACAAGGGAAAATACATGTTTAGGTTAAGAAAGCAACAGAATATTTTTTATAACAATCAAGGAAAGAAATATGAGACAGATTTTATATCTTTCAAAGATAAGGCCATTGATAACCAATCAAATCAAGTTAGGAACAAGCTAGACATCTGGGAATATAATTCCCATGAGCTCTTCCTCAGGAACCTACTAGTGAACGAACTTCTACCACAACAAAATGACTAGGGATACTCCATTGTAAGTTTCATGGGGATTCAAACAGAATATATTTAACTATACAATAAAAACCATTAACTATACAATAAAAACCAAAAAAAAAAAAATCTTGACAGAATACTATATAAATGTAATACACTCTAAGAAAAGAAATATTCCACAACTAAAAACATATAAGAAGGGAAGGAATTAACAGAAAGTAGAATTAGTTTCCAGGTATTTTCATAACTATTAATAGGGAGTTTAATAGTATACAAACAGAAGGGGGGAAAAATGATTCAGGGAAAAGGCTAACAGTTTTTCAAAGAGAATGCACTGGTCATAGCAAACACCCTCTTCCAAAAACACAAGAGACAACTCCATACATGGGCATCACTAGATGGTCAACACCGAAATCAGATTGATAATAGCCTTTGCAGCCAAAGATGGTGAAGCTCTATATAGTCAACAAAAATAAGACCAAGAGCTGACTGTGGCCCAGATCATGAACTCCTTATTGCCAAATTCAGACTTAAATTGAAGAAAATAGGGAAAACCACTGGACCATTCAGGTATGACCTACATCAAATCCCTTAGGATTATAGTGTAGAAGTGACAAATAGATTCAAGGGATTAGATCTGATACACAGAGTGCCTGAAATGAGGTATAGAGGTTCATGACATTGTACAGGAGGCAATTATCAAAACCATCCCCAAGAAAAAGAAATGCAAAAAGGCAAAATGGTTGTCTGAGGAGGTCTTACAAATATCTGTGAAAAACAGAGATGCTAAAGGCAAAGGAGAAGGGAGTGGCAAACCCCTTCAGTATTCTTGCCTTGAGAACCCCATAAACAGTATGAAAAGTCAAAATGACATGATACTGAGAGAGGAACTCCCCAGGTCAGTAGGTGCCCAATATGCTACTGGAGATCAGTGGAGAAATAACTCCAGAAAGAATGAAGGGATGGAGCCAAAGCAAAAACAATACCCAATTGTGGATGTGACTGGTGATAGAAGCAAGGTCCGATGCTGTAAAGAGCAATATTGCATAGGAACCTGGAATGTCATGTCCATGAATCAAGGCAAATTGGAAGTGGTCAAACAAGAGATGGCAAGAGTGAACACTGACATTCTAGGAATCAGTGAACTAAAATGGACTGGAATGGGTGAATTTAACTCAGATGATCATTATATTTATTACTGTGGGCAGGAATCCCTTAGAAGAAATGGAGTAGCCATCATGGTCAACAAAAGAGTCTGAAATGAAGTACTTGGATGCAATCTCAAAAACTACAGAATGATCTCTGTTCGTTTCCAAGGCAAACCATTCAGTATTACAGTAATCCAAGTCTATACCCCAACCAGTAATGCTGAAGAGGCTGAAGTTGAATGGTTCTATGAAGACCTATAAACCTTTTAGAACTAACACCCAGAAAATATGTCCTTTTCATTATAGGGGACTGGAATGCAAAAGTAGGAAGTCAAGAAACACCTGGAGTAACAGGCAGATTTGGCCTTGGAATGAAGCAGGGCAAAAACTAATAGAGTTTTGCCAAGAAAATGCACTGGTCATAGCAAACACCCTCTTCCAACAACACGAGAGAACACTCTACACATAGACATCACCAGGTGGTCAACACCAAAATCAGATTGATTATATTCTTTGCAGCCAAAGATGGAAAAGTTCTATACAGTCAGCAAAAACAAGACTAGGAGCTGACTGTGGCTCAGGTCATGAACTCCTTATTGACAAATTCAGACTTAAATTGAAGAAAGTAGGGAAAACCACTCGGCCATTCAGGTATGACCTAAATCAAATCCCTTATGATTATACAGTGGAAGTGAGAAATAGATTTAAGGGCCTAGATCTGATAGAGTGCCTGATGAACTATGGACAGAGGTTCGTGACACTGTACAGGAGACAGGGATCAAGACCATCCTCATGGAAAGAAATGCAAAAAAGCAACATGGCTGTCTGGGGAGGCCTTACAAATAGCTGTGAAAAGAAGAGAAGTGAAAAGCAAAGGAGCAAAGGAAAGACATAAGCATCCGAATGCAGAGTTTCAAAGAACAGCAAGAAGAGATAAGAAAGCCTTCCTCAGCAATCAATGCAAAGAAATAGAGGAAAACAACATAATGGGAAAGACTAGAGATCTCTTCAAGAAAATGAGAGATACCAAGGGAACATTTCATGCAAAGATGGTCTCAATAAAGGACAGAAATGGTATGGACCTAACAGAAGCAGAAGATATTAAGAAGAGGTGGCAAGAATACACAGAAGAACTGTACAGAAAAGATCTTCAAGATAATCGTGATCAAGATAATCATGATGGTGTGATCACTCACCTAGAGCCAGACATCCTGGAATGTGAAGTCAAGTGGGCCTTAGAAAGCATCACTATGAACAAAGCTAGTGGAGGTGATGGAAATCCAGTTGAGCTACTCAAAATCGTGAAAGATGATGCTGTGGAAGTGTTGCACTCAATATGCCAGGAAATTTGGAAGACTCAGCAGTGGCCACAGGACTGGAAAAGGTCAGTTTTCGTTCCAATCCCAAAGAAAGGCAATGCCAAAGAATGTTCAAACTACTGCACAATTGCACTCATGTCACACACTAGTAAAGTAATGTTCAAAATTCTCTAAGCCAGGCTTCAGCAATATGTGAATCGTGAACTTCCAAATGTTCAAGCTGGTTTTAGAAAAGGCAGAGGAACCAGAGATCAAATTGCCAACATCCACTGGATCATGGAAAAAGCAAGAGAGTTCCAGAAAAACATCTATTTCTGCTTTATTGACTATGCCAAAGCCTTTGACTGTGTGGATCACAATAAACTGTGGAAAATTCTGAAAGAGATGGGAATACCAGACCACCTGACTTGCCTCTTGAGAAACCTATATGCAGGTCAAGAAGCAACAGTTAGAACTGGACATGGAACAACAGACTGGTTCCAAATAGGAAAAGGAGTACGTCGAGGCTGTATATTGTCACCCTCCTTATTTAACTTTTATGCAGAGTACATCATGAGAAATGCTGGGCTGGAAGAAGCACAAGCTGGAAACAAGATTGCCGGGAGAAATATCAATAACCTCAGAAATGCAGATGACACCACCCTTATGGAAGAAAGTGAAGAGGAACTAAAAAGCCTCTTGAATGAAAGTGAAAGAGGAGAGTGAAAAAGTTGGCTTGAAGCTCAACATTCAGAAAATGAAGATCATGGCATCTGGTCCCATCACTTCATGGGAAATAGATGGGGAAACAGTGGAAACAGTGTCAGACTTTATATTTGGGGGCTCCAAAATCACTGCAGATGGTGACTGCAGCCATGAAATTAAAAGACGCTTACTCCTTGGAAGAAAAGTTATGACCAATGTAGATAGCATATTCAAAAGCAGAGCCATTACTTTGCCGACTAAGGTCCATCAAGTCAAGGCTATGGTTTTTCCTGTGGTCATGTATGGATGTGAGAGTTGGATTGTGAAGAAAGCTGAGTGCCGAAGAATTGATGGTTTTGAACTTTGGTGTTGGAGAAGACTCTTGAGAGTCCCTTGGACTGGAAGGAGATCCAACCAGTTCATTCTGAAGGGATCAGCCCTGGGTGTTCTTTGGAAGGAATGATGCTAAAGCTGAAACTCCAGTACTTAGGCCACCTCATGCGAAGAGTTGACTCATTGGAAAAGACTCTGACGCTGGGAGGGATTGGGGGCAGGAGGAGAAGGGGACGACAGAGGATGAGATGGCTGGATGGCATCACGGACTCAATGGACGTGAGTCTGAGTGAACTCTGGGAGTTGGTGATGGACAGGGAGGCCTGGCGTGCTGCAATTCATGGGGTCACAAAGAGTCGGACATGACTCAGCAACTGAACTGAACTGAAAGGCAAAGGAGAAAAGGAAAGATATACCCATTTGAATGTAGAGTTCCAGAGAATAGCAAGGAGATAAGAAAGCCTTTCTTAATGATCACTGCAAAAAAAAAAAAAAAAAGAAAGAAAAGAAATACAGGAAAACAATAATAGTATGAGAAAGACTAGAGATATCTGAAGAAAATTAGAGATATCAAGGGAAAATTTAATGCAAAGATGGGCACAATAAAGGACAGGAATGGTAGGGACCTAAATGAAGCAGAAGATCTTAAGAAGAGGTGGCAAGAACATAGAGAACTATACAAAAAAGGTCTTAATGACCCAGATAATCACAATGGTGTCATCACTCACCTAGAGCCAGACATCCTGGAATGCAATGTCAAGTGAGCCTTAGGAAGCATCATTACGAGCAAAGCTAGTGGAGGTGATGGATTTCGAATTGAGTTATTTCAATTCCTAAGAGATGATGCTGTGAAAGTGCTGCACTCAATATGCCAGCAAATTGGAAAACTCAGCAGTGGCTACAGGACTCAAAAGGTCAGTTTTCATTCCAATACCAAAGAAAGGCAATGCCAAAGAATGCTCAAACTACTGCACAATTGCACTCATCTCACACACTAGCAAAGTAATGCTTAAAATTCTCTCAGCCAGGCTTCAACAGTACATGAACTGTGAACTTCCAGATGTTCAAGTTTGATTTAGAAAAAGCAGAGGAACCAGAGCTCAAATTGCTAACAACCACTGGATCATAGAAAAAGCAAGAAATCACAGAAAAACATCTCTCCGGCCTTACTGACTAAGCCAAAGCCTTTGTGGATAACCACAAACTGTGGAGAATTCTTCAAGATATGGCAATACCAGACCACCTGACCTGCCTTCTGAGAAATCTGTATGCAGGTCAAGAAGCAACAGTTAGAAATGGACATGGAACAACAGACTGGTTCCAAACAGGAAAAGGAGTACGTCAAGGCTGTATATTGTCACTCTGCTTATTTCTAATATGCTCAAGACATCATGTGAAATGCCAGGCTGGATGAAGCCAAGTTCAAATCAAGATTGCCAGGAGAAATATCTTTAACCTCAGATGACATCATCCTTATGGCAAAAAGCAGTGAGGAACTAAAAAGCCTCTTGATGAAAGTGAAAGAGGAGAGTGGAAAAGTTGGCTTAAATCTCAACATTCAAAAGGCCAAGATCATGGCTTCCAGTCCCAACACTTCATGGAAAATAGATGGGGAAACAATGGAAACAGTGACAGACTTTATTTTCTTTGGCTCCAAAATCACTGCAGATGGAAATTGCAGCCATGAATTTAAAAGACGCTTGCTCCTTGGAAGAAAAGCTATGACCAACCTAGATAGCATATTAAAAAGCAGAGACATTACCAACAAAGGTCCGTCTAGTCAAAGCTATGGTTTTTCTAGTAGTCATGTATGGATGTGACAGTTGGACTATAAAGAAAGCTGAGCACCGAAGAATTAATGCTTTTGAACTATGGTATTGAAGAAGACTCTTGAGAGTCCCTTGGACTGCAAGGAGATCCAACCTGTCAAGTCTAAAGGAAATCAGTCCTGAATATTCATTGGCAGAACTGATGCTAAAGCTGAAACTCCAATACTTTGGCCACCTGATGTGAAGCACTAACTCATTGGAAAAGGCCCTGTTGCTGAGAAAGATTGAAGGCAGGCGGAGAAGGGGATGACAGAAGATGAGATGGTTGGTGGCAACACTGATTCAATGGACATCAGTTTGAGCAAGTTCCAGGAGCTGGTGATGGACAGTGAAGCTTGACGTGCTGCAGTCCATGGGGTCGCAAAGAGTTGCACATGACTGAATGACTGAACTGAACTGATAATAGTATATAACTTGAGATTCACAAAGCAAGTAGAAGTTAATACATTTAGGGATAAAATATCAAAACTAAAACTTTACCAATGATTAAAACTGAAGAAAGAGAACAAACATAGAGAAATGGGGAAAGAAGATGGTATAATCTAATTTTAGTATTTCTCATAGTAAAAACTAAGTTTCCTAAGAAACAGGTGAGTAAATGTATTATAAAATTATTGTATAAAGGTAAGTACTAGAGCAAAAGTATATACCTTCTAGGCATCAATAGAAATAAAAAATATGAATAAACTGACAAAGTAAAAGACATTAAAAGTAACAACTATACTCCAATATAAAATAAAGAATAAAGAAATAAATCAATATTGTAGAACTAAGACAATCTATCAGTCACATCAGTAATGTGAGCTTATAACATGTTACACGAAAAAATTTTTTAGTTTGGCTAGCAAAGCAAAATGGTCCAACTCAAGACCATGTAAAGAAATATACTTCAAGAAATTTAGATGGTTAAAATGAAAGTAATTGGCAAAGAAATAACATGCAAATATAAGAACAAAGGAAATATGACTCATGATTTTAATAACAGATAAAATAGAATTCAGGCCAAAAAACCATCTTTCTTTGGAGCATTATGCTAATTCTATATTTCGAATGAAGTTATTCCTTATTTTAGAGTTTCAACTATTTGGGAAGAATTCACGTCAATATAAAGAAAGCAAATGATTGAATGAATTTCCTTGCAGCTATCTCTCAGCTTCAACAATTAATGACATTCCATCATTTTTATTTTTTCTGTCCTTATACCCACTCTCCAAATTCCACTTCATCTATTGAATGCATTTTTTAGTTAATGCATATATGTAATAAGTTTAAATCCACAAACTATGACTATTTAATTTTGACAAATGGATACACTTCTTTAACTCACATCACATCAAGATACAAAATATTTCTATCATCTTGGAAAATTCTCCTATATCTTTTAAAATCTATATTCCCCTGCCCCCATAGACAACTACTATTTCAATTAAAACACGTATATAGTTAGGTTTGCCTGTTCTAGAACTCATATACATTAAATCACAGAGTATATGCTATCTTACATCCAGATTCTTTGACTCAGCACATTATCTGTCATATTTCATTTATGACACTGGAAATGCTTGTAGTTATCCCTTTTGATGACTTAGTATTATTCACAGAATAAATATTCTTTGTAATCTTTTCTTTTTTTTTTCTTGTAAAGGTATATTTGGATTGTTTCCAGCCTCTGGTTACTATGAATAAAGCTGGCATAAATATTCTTCAACAAAAATCATTTTAATGGACACTTGTTTTCATTTCTATTGGATCAGTATCCAGTAGTAGAATTTCTCTGTGTTAGGAACATACATATTTATCTTTCTAGGAAACTACTGAACCCCGTTCCAAAGTGGTTGGGTCATTTACATTTATATCAGCAATGTATGAGAGTCAGGATGCTCTACCTGCTCAGTATTTGGGGTTGTCTGTCTTTTAGTCATAGCCATCCTAATGTGTATAGAAGTAGCTGATTGAGACTTGAACTTATTTTTCCTGATAACTAATAATTCTGGGTACTTTTTCATGTGCCAGATTAAAATTATTTTTCATATTTGCTTTGTTCACAACTATATTTTTTCAGTGTTTAATCATGTATATATCAGATCTTCCAAATTCATCTTTATTCTTGCCTCCATTTTTTTAATTTCAATTCTTTCTGAAGTTATACTAACTCATATTTTACATCCACATCTTTTATTGGCATATTCCTGTTAGGCTATTGCATCCCTTTTTTGTATCGTTACTTTGCAAGAAGAAATATTAATACTTCGGTATCTTTTTAAATGATGGTCATACCTAGTCTCAATTTTAGAAAAATTTATTGAAGTATAGTTAATTTATAATATCATGTAAGTTTCAAGTGTACAGCAGAGAACACTGTGCTGTACACATGAAACTTACATGATATATATGAGTGTATGTGTGTATACTCTTTTTCAGATTATTTTCCTTCTTAGGTTATTACATAATATTGAGTTGAGAGTTCCCTGTGCTATACAATAGGTCTTTGAAAAGTGAAAGTATTAGTCACTTCATCTTGTCCAACTCTTTGAATCCCATTGACTGTAGCCTTGCCAGGCTCCTCTACCCATGGAATTCTCCAGGCAACAATACTGGAGTGGGTAGCCAATCCCTTCTCCAGGGGATCTTCCTAACCCAGGTCTCTTGCATTTCAGGCAAATTCTTTACCGTCTGAGCCACCAGGAAAGCCCAAAAAGGACAGTAGGTCCTTATTGGTTATCTATTTTATATATAGTAATGTGTATATGTTAATTCCAGCCTCGCCCTTTGGCCCTCTTAGTCTCAACTTTAACATACTCCATGAAAATAATTTTCTTGTGAGAGAAATTTAACCTGTTTTTCTGTTACTTTCTTTTGATTCTTGAAGCATACTTTTATCAATCATTTCTGGGTTATATTATATTTTGAGTACTTAATTTTGAAATTATTGTGTATTTTCTGTACCATTTACTTGTAGGTGTTCATAATGACAAGCTGGAATTTGCCTAAATTTTCCCAAGACTCAGGATTTGGGGAGATAGTTTGTTTATACTTGAGCCAATGAGGATAACTGTAATATTTCCCTCCCTTCCCCCTTCTTCTATTTTGTTTCATGAGACAGACTATTTTCAACTGGAGCATATCATTCAGCCTGCCTCTACCTCTTAAAACAAAACTGAGATATGCGAGGTAGTACTGTTGATACATACACCCACTCTGATGATGCAAAGATCAGAAAATGACTTCAGAAAAACTTTCTGATATTGTGAGATGTGTAGATTCTGTGTTCTCTGTCACACTGCTGTTCCATTACCAATGCTAATGGAAACTCCTCACCTACTCCAAAATTTGGGGCTCTAGCTGTCTCCTGGTTTTACTAAAGGCATATTTTATGCTATTGTTTCCTAGTTTCCTTTCTGCTTTCAATGAGTTCTAGGAAAAAAGAGGGAGATGCTAATCTAAGCTGTCATCTTCAAACGGGCAGCGGTATTTTTAAAAACTTTTTTTCAAAAAAAAAAGTCCTATGTCAGTATCTGCCCTCTTTCTCCCTATTTTGTCTTCTAAAAAATTTATTTATATTTTTTAAACACTTCTGGTTCATGAGATTCAAAAATTTGAAGAGCACTGTGTGAGAAAATCTATAGGATTCTTTCCAGTTTTAATTTTTAATTTTCCAGTGGTGAGAATGATCTGTTTTCCTTCCCACCAGTAGTGGGGGATAAACGAATACAAGCTGTCATTTGTCATAACAAAGATGCTTTCTGGGGGTTGAGCCATGGCTTGGTGAAGATTTTCTTCTGCTTGGCTCCTAAAAGCTTAAGGCCTGGCAGAGTCTATAGTCAAGAGACAGTGTTGCTATTATTTGTCTGCTACAATCCCTGGCAGGTGTTTCGTTGTGTTTATTTGAAGTAGCAGAGCAAATTTCTTCACCAGTGGGCACATAAACTGTTTGAGCTTTAAATTCATTCATTAGGTCAATTACTAGTGGATATTTTGGGAGACTGAATGAGTGCGTGTGCGTGTGCGTGTGTGTGTGCATGCATACTGATGGTCACTAGGGAGCCGCTCTTCCTCTGATATTAGATTTTATAGGTTCACATGAAGCATCAGTTATATATTTTAGAAAAACCAATTTTAAAAAATAAATATTTACAATCATCATTTGACAAAGGGGTATTTTTGTGGGTGGCTTCAAATGATGAACTACCCTAGTGCATTTCAAGAATTGATGTATCACACACAACCCCCACTCAATTTCACTAAGAAAAATTTAAGTATACGTCAGCTGTGTATTGTACACATACGCATGTATATCTGGATACCTCTAGTACTTAAGAGACCCTGCAATATTGCTTACAACTAAGAAACTTCTATTTGATAGAAGCCAAGTACTCTCACTTGAGCTAAAAACAGTCAGAATTTACACAACAGCACTGCCTTTCCTAGCTTTCAAGTGATCTCATCAGTGGTTGAAATTAACAAACGATCCAGGAGTATGAATGCCTCTTGGTACATGGATAGTGTCATTTTAAAATGTGTTTAAGGTGGCTCTGTGGTTCAATGGATAGTGCATTGGACTTTTAGAATGTGTTTAAAGAAGGGTATAACCTTGCTGCTTACTTGATGTGCAACACCTTTTTGCAACCACAAAAGACGAGGGATGATCTTAGTTGTACTTAACATCTAGAAATTAATTGTTCAGACTATATTACAAAGCTTCAGTAATTAAAACATTTTGGTACTGGAACAAAAATAGAAATATAGATTAATGGAATGGGATAGAATGTTCAGAGATAAACCCATGCACCTATGGTCAACTAATCTATGAAACAGGAGGCAAGAATATACAATGGAGAAAAGACAGTCTCTTTAATAAGTGGTGCTGGGAAAACTGGACAGTTAAATGTAAAAGAATGAAATCAGAACCCTCTCTAACACCGTGCATAAAATTAAACTCAAACTGGAATTAAAGACCCGAATGTAAGGCTGGATACTATAAAACTCTTAGAGGAAAACATAGGAAGAACACTTTCTGAGATAAACTGCAATAGTGTCTTTTTTGATCCACCTTCTAGAGTAACAAAAATAAAAACCAAATAAACAAATGGGACTAACTACATTTAAAAGCAAAGGAAACCATAAACAAAATAAAAAGACGATCCACAGAATGTGAGAAATATTTGCAATCAAAGCAACCAACAAGGTATTAATCTCCAAAATACATGAACAGTTCATGCAATTCAATATAAAAGCAAAAACAAACCCAACCAAAATATAGCCAAAAGACCTAAACAGACATTTCTCCAAAGAAAACATATAGATAGTGAAAAAGAACATGAAAAGGTGCTCAATATCACTATTTACTAGAGAAATACAAATCAAAACTATAATTAGGTATCAACTCACACCGGTCAGAATGGCCATCATCGATAATCCACAAACAAGAAATGCTGGAGAAAGTGAAAGTCGCTCAGTCGTGTCCAACTCTTTAGAACTCCATGGACTGTAGCCTGCCAGGCTCCTCTGCCCATGGAATTTTCCAGACAAGAAATACTGGAGTGGGTTGCCATGCCTTTCTACAGGAAATCTTCCCAACCCAAGAATCAAACCCAGGTCTCCTGTATTGTAGGCAGATTCTTTACTGTTTGAGCTACCCAGCAAGACAAATGCTGGAGAGGATATAGATAAAACAGGGAACCTTCCTACACTGTTGGTGGCGATGTGAAATTGATAAAGCCAGGATAGAGAATAGTATGGAGGTTCCTTAAAAAAACAAAACAAAACAAACAAAAAAAAAAGAACTATCATATGATCCAGAATCCCACTCTAGGGCACACATACAGAGAAAACCATAATTCAAACAAAGACATGCACCCTAAAGTTAATTGCAGCACTGCTTATAATAGCAAGACATGGAAGCAACCTAAACGTCCATCAACAGAAGAGTGAATAAAGGAGATATGGCACATATACACAATATTACTCAGCCATAAAATTAACAAAATAATGCTATTTGCAGCAACATAGATGGATTTGGAGACTGTCATACTGAGTGATGTAAGTTAGACAGAGGAAGACAAATACAATATAAAAGTGATGTATGATATAAATACCATATATAAGTAATAGTATGGAACCTAAAAAAATTAATACAATGGAACTTATTCACAAAATGAGTTCACTTATATATGGAATCTAAAAAAGTGGATACAGTTGAGCTTATTCACAAAACAGAAGTAGAGTTACATATATAAAAATTAAATATAGTTACTAGAGGAGAAAGTAAGGTGGGGAAGGATAAATTGGGAGCTTGGGATTGACATATGCATATATATATATATAAAAATATATATATATATAATAGATAACTAATAAGGACCTACTGTAGAGCACAGGGAACTCTACAGAGTACTTTGTTATGACCTATATAGACAAAGAATTTTACAAAGAGTAGATATATATGTATCTATAACCAATTCACTTTATACCTGAAACTAACACAATATTATACATCAACTATACTCCAGTAAATTTAAAAAAAAAAGAAATTAATTCCTCAGACATTCTGCAAGACTGATCCATAGTAAGAAAATTCTGGAAAGATTTCCCTATAAACTTACTCCCCAATTTGCTAGTATGCAATAATAGATAATGTACCTCTCCAGGCACAAAATATTAACATCTGTTCTCTTGGGCATCTCTTTCACAGTACCAGGGGAAAGTCAAGGAAAAGAAAATGTTGTTAATACATGCTGAGAGCCAGTTCTATCACCAGAATTTTTCATTTGTTATCTCACTGAGTCCTAAAGCAACCAACACAATGCGGAGTAGAATTCCCTTAGGATATGTTAAAAGGCCCTTTTTGTGTCTATGCTATTATTGTCTCAAGAGAGACAGAATTAGTCACTTGAAGTTTTGAGGTCTACATATGAGTAGTGCAAAGAGACCCTGAAGATCTTGAGGGGGTGATGCTACTAAGAAGTCTGTAAAAAATCCCTGCGGCTTGCACTGTGTCTTAAGACGCTGTCCCCATAAGCATAACTGAGTCAGAAACTTTTTATTGACTAAATCCCAAATTGATTCAAAACCTCTGATACATCTTGTGCCTTTCGTTTACCTCTACCTTACATTCAAGGACTAAAGTTTCATTTTCCTCATTAAACAATTTTCTATCCTTTGCATATGTTCCCCACTCAAGAATGCCTATGGAGTAAGTTGTGATCAATTCAGAATCTCTCTATTCATTTGTGACTTGAAGACTGATACATGAGCATTTTCATTTTCACTCTGAGTGGGAAAGTGGGGCTGAGGGGTGGGGGTCAGGTGCTGTTCCTTTCTAACTGGTTTTGCAACGCATCCAGCTATCTACCACTTCTCTCAGGCTTCCCAGATATAATACAGGATTGTTCTAGGCAAATGTACATTCTTTTTTGTTCTTTAAAATCAAATCTTACCCCTTAGAATCTAAGCCATTTTGACCCTGTTTACAATTTCTCACCTATGCAACCATCCCCAATAACCAAAGTTAGCTCCAAGGTGACTGTGACCTCCTTCTATAGACGTAGAGCGAAGCGAGTTCTTTCTCCCAAGAACTTAAAATCCTGAATGGAAAAGCAACAACTAATTCATCTTTATGTCAGTTCTCTAGACGGAAATTTCACAACCTTCCATTATTAGACTTCTTCAACTATATTAGTTCATATCATTCCAGTGATTTAGTTCAATATTTGTTTAAATTCCATGAGCTATCCAAACTTGCTTCCAATATATTCCTTTTGGTGGTTTAACTTAGTCATCATCTATTTTAATTATTTGTAAACAAATATGTCTAAAATAGTGCATCCACTGATTCTTGATATGGTTTCCTATCCTGCTAAGTGGAACCAAGCAACAGAAAGGCAACCTCCTTTCTCTTTTACTGTCTCCTTTAGAGCCCCCGGTCTACAGTAAATCCTAAACCTCAGTTACATGACAGATTCACCCTGGCTTCTGTTGCGTCTCCAAGACCATGTCCCTCCTAAGGAGAAGGCTCCAAACCCCCACGGCAGTTTTGATAATGCTGCCTCTTTAACACTGCCCACAACTGGAGAGGTCCGAGGGCAAGAAGGGGCTTTGATGATCCCTCCCTGCATCCTCCTGGGAGATTCAGTTTCCTCAGGCTCTGTTACAGCTTAGACAGGAAGAAAGTGAAACTGTATCACTGTTCTGAGCTTTTATTGACAACTTTATTATATGACATTAAAGGGGCCTTACCTGGGGAGGAGGGTTTAGGATAGACACAATACTACTCAATTATTTCCAAGTGCCTTAAAAAAATCAGTTACCTTGTCATTATGTCATACTCACTATGCATTAAGATATATATTGACAAGCCCAGTCAAGTGATACAGTTCTAAACCATCTTTTACCAACAGCATGTAAATGATCCATACTATTCACATTGTATTGGTTGGACAACATTATATTTCAAATTTAGACTTCTCCCCTCACTTATCTGTGGGCATCCACTCTGAAGTCTACACTGGCCCCTGGGATCTCTCCAGCCCTTGGCTCGGCTTTTCCCTAAACTGATGCCATTTCCAGTTTCTTTCCTTGTAAAGGCAAAATGGCTTATAATATCAACACTTAGACCTAAGTCTTGGGCTTGAAATTCGCTGTCCCAAGTGGAATTCTAGGCCCATATTTGAGCCAATCACCATTGCTAACAACACAGACTATGTCTTATGTCATATTCCCAGAAGTTGGAATTTGGGTCAGTTCAGTCCAATCACATATCAGAAGAGGGAAAATAGATGCTAACAGGCCAATAAGTGAATAAATAAAAAGCAAGTGGTGATAGTATGGCTAATTAGAGAAAATTATTAGGAAAAAATATTTTCAATGCACTAAATTGAAATTCCAAGGATAGAAGTTTTGTTTGCCATAATTGCTAAAATTGCTTTTATTAATAACATGCCTCTGTGTGCATACACACACAGACACATGCATGCTATGCATGCTAAGTCACGTCAGTCGTGTCCGACTCTGTGTGACCCCATAGATGGCAGCCCCCCAGGCTCCTCTGTCCCTGGGGTTCTCCAGGCAAGATACTGGAGTGGGTTACCATTTCCTTCTCCAATGCACGCATGCATGAATGCTAAGTCACTTCAGTCGTGTCCGACTATGTGTGACCCCATAGATGGCAGCCCACCAGGCTCCTCTGTCCCTGGGGTTCTCCAGGCAAGATACTGGAGTGGGTTACCATTTCCTTCTCCAATGCACGCATGCATGAATGCTAAGTCACTTCAGTCGTGTCTGACTCTGTGTGACCCTATGGACAGCAGCCCACCAGGCTCCCCTGTCCATGGGATTCTCCAGGCAAGAATACTCTAGTGGGTTGCCATTTCCTTCTCCACAGATATACATGTATAACCAGTTTTATGTATGTGTGTTATATGTACACATACATACATTATATGTACACATGTACATTATATGCAAACATAGAAACATTAATAATATCTATGACTTATTAAGTGATTAATTTATATCCTACCTATTTCTCCAGTGTAAGACTTGTACACTTCTCAGGCAAAAGAGTAAATTTTTAGCCTGTTTTTGTAACTCACATAACTCCGCGAGGCCACAGTGTTGTACAGAAGAAGCCAATTCTGACTCCATGTTGTTTCTTTGACTTGCTTTTGGTTGCTTTTGTTATTATAATCATACAGAAGGCCTGCCTCAGAATTCTGCCCCTCTGCCTGACTGTTAAACTAAAGTGCCTTTGTTCAGAACCCTGTCCACCTGTAGATAGCAGAAAGGAAGAAATTAACAGATCCCCTCTGGAGGCTTGCCATTCTGGGAGATGTTTGCAAGATCAATGACCTTTTTACTTTGCTTCCTCAACCCCCCCTATCTCTGATCTATAAAAGAACTTGGCATCCAAACTCCAATAAGATGATTATTTTGAGGCACTAGCCTGACATCATCTTGGTCTGCCAATTCCCCGAATAAAGTCTCTTCCTTGCCTCAACCCCTCAACTCTCAGATTCATTAACCTGTTGTATGGCTAACAGAGTGAGCTTGGACTTGGTAACAACAGGACTGGAAAAAGCCAGTTTCATACCAATCCCAAAGAAAAGCAATGACAAAGGGTGTTTAAACTACTGAACATTTACACTCATTCCACATGCTCACCAGGTTATGCTCACAATCTTTCAAGCCATGCTTCAGCAGTACGTGCACCAAGAAATTCCAGATGTACAAGTTGGGTTTAGAAAAGACAGAACAACCAGAGATCAAATTGACAACATTCATTGCATCATGGAGAAAGCAAAGGAACTCCAAAAAAAAAAAAATCTGCTTCCGTTTTATCGACTATGCTAAGGCCTTTGACTATGTGGATCACAACAAACTGGAAAATTCTTAAAGGGGTGGGCATAGCAGACCACTTTACCTGTCTCCTGAGAAACTTGTATGTGGGTCAAGTAACAGTTAGAGTAGGACATGGAACAATAGACTGGTTCCAAATTGGGAAAGGAGTATGACAAGGCTGTATTTTGTCACCTTACTTATTTAATTTATATTCAGAGTATATCATGCAAAATGCTCGGTAGGATGAATCACAACCTGGAATCAAGATTGCTGGGAAAAATATAAACCACTTCAGATAAGCAGATGATACCACTCTAACGGCAGATAGTGAGGAAGAACTCAAGAATCTCTTTGATGGGTGGAAGAAAAGAGTGAAAAAGCTGGATTGAAATTCAGCATTCAAAAAACTAAGATCATGGAATTCAGTCCTATCACTTCATGGCAAATAGATAGGGAAAAAATGGAAGCAGTGACAAATTTTATTCTCCAGGCCTCCTAAATCACCGTGGATGGTGACATGAAATTAAAAGACTCCTTGGAAGAAAAGCTATGACAAAGCTAGGTAGTATATTAAAAAGCAGAGACATCACTTCACAGATAAAGGTCTCTACAGTCAAAGCTATGATTTTTCCAGCAGTCAGGTATGGTTGTGAGAGCTATACCATAAAGAAGGCTGAGCACTGAAGAATTGATGCTTTTGAACTGTGGCAGTGGAGAAGACTCTTGATTACCCTTTGAACTCTAAAGAGATCAAACCCATCAATCCTAAAGGAAATTAACTGAATATTCATTGGAAGGACTGATGCTGAATCTAAAGCTCCAGTATTTTGGCCACCTGATGTGAAGAGCCACCTCATTGGAAAAGATCCCAATGATGGGAAAGATTAAAGGCAAAAGAAGGGGGCGGCAGAGGATGAGATGGTTAGATAGCATTAGTGACTCTATGGACATGAATTTGAGCAGACTCTGGGAGATAGCAGAAGACAGAGGAGCCTGGTGTACAGTCAGAAATGACTTAGCAACTGAACAACAAATAACTCAGATACACGGTGAGGTAAATGCTATTTTACCCACTCTAAGAAATCATAATCATATATAGTAGTATTGCATTGCTTACATGATCTGTATTTAAAATATCTACAAAAGACATACCGTCAAGTATGTAATAAACACAAATGTACATATGTATATACATACATACTACATAACATACATGTGTATAGATGCACATACATGTGTGTATATATGTCCTTTTTGTGTGTATGTAGCCAAAAATATCAAATTATAAGACAGTTACCAGAGGAAAATATTTGGTATTTCCTTTCCATATGGGAAGCATTTGCAAACCATCACCTTCTTAATTTTATCTCTGAACATTTTGTTTACTTGATGTTAAGAATCTATTAGACATAGATGCTACATGCTCTAGCTAATTTGGTTCTCAATCATTCATTTACCAACATGTCAAGCAATCCTGAGATTATTTCTGGGATCACCACTTACGACAAACCAAACTTTATTTCAGCTTCTGTGTCATTTATTCCTATGAATTAAACAGAATATTTTCCCCAGAGACAAGGAAAGATGGTTTCATTTTTTCCCTCCATTTCTGGGAAGATTTATACGTACTCCTCTTTTCATAAAGCTATATAGCTATTGAATTGTAACCCCTTCCCCCCACCTTCAAAGCTGATTCCCCAATCTTTTTTAGAGGAAGCTTCCTTTGAGAAGGAACTGTAACACCAGACACAATCAGACTTTGTCCAGTTCACAAAGGCAGCAATTTATAGCTCTCTGAGTTCAATCAGTGGCCTTGGAGCCAATAGATTAGGAATTTCTTGAGGGCCTAATTGTTCTTCTTCTGGTTAGTACTTACTTCTCAAACATGAAATCATGCTGCCTAATGGATATTCATGAAAAAAGGGTTTAAGTCAAAAGATGAAAAGGTGAGGTTTTGTAATCTTACTACCCTTGGAGTCTTTTTCAGCCTATTCAATTAACCCTTAGAATTGCTACCTTCTTTGATTCTCAAAACTTTGTTTTCTGATAAGGAATAGCGTAGCAGACTAATTCTTGATGCTGAACCAATGTACAGTACTTTGAAGGTGAAGGATGCCATTTAGGTCATTCTCCCCTCTCTGGAACTTAAACATATATCTTTCTCATTTTGCCTTCCCCAGCCCTCTGAGTCAAAGAGAGAGTGTGAGGTAAACTTTTGCCAAGTTCCATGAGGGCTCTCTCAGAGTTGATTTCAATCTTAATCTTTCACAGGAGATGATTTTTACTCAGTTCAAATATTACTCAACTGCAAGCCTTCATCCCAGCTTGTCATTTGTGCATGGGTTCTTCTGCTTGCCAGAAGAGTCCCATAAAGTTGAGTCATGTTGCTGAAGCAGACCCCACGTTTCCTTGAGCACTTGCATGCATACAATATGTCCTTCTGCTTTGACCCTACAGAAAGTGGTTTTAATACTTTCTTTAGCCCCTGCAACCAAAAAAAGAACAGTTGGTAAGGAATCTGTAGGGTTTTTAACTATCAGCTTTAAGTCTAGTCTTTCAAAATTCAGAAAAGGAAGGAAAAATGGCAATAATCATGAGCATTCCAGATTAATGAATAGAATGAATCTAAATGAAAAGTTAAGATACATGAAATTGAAGATTTGGTTAACTCCTCCCCAAACTATTTTGAGTTCAGTTTTCCCTCACATTGGTTAGTTTAGAAATTTTGGAATAAGGACAGAGTGGGGAAGAATTGATAGAATTATCCAGATAAGTTATCTTGTGCATTTTCTTATCATCATAGAGATAAAAAAACCTAATATTTTACTAACCATTACTCCAAGCTATGACTTGCTTCTCAATCGTTTACACTTAAAATATTTATATTCTTTATTTTAGCTGAATTAAAAAAGGGCAAATATATTTGTATTATGTATTAATATGTTTGTACCCCTAGAAGGGGACGAAAGAGGATGAGATGGTTAGACAGTATCACCGACTCAATGGACACGAGTTTGAGCAAGCTCTGGGAAATAGTGAAGGACAGGGAAGCCTGCGCGCTGCAGTCTGTGAGGCTGCAAAGAGTTGGACACGACTATCGACTGAACAACAACAAAACATAGATATACAAATTTAATATATTCTCTATAGATATATTTTAATATTCAAATTCAATAAATATAAGATCATGGCATCCGGTCCAATCACTTCATGGCAAATAGATGAGGAAACAGTGGAAACATGGCAAATAGATGGCTAACTTTATTTTTCTGGGCTCCAAAATCACTGCAGATGGTGATTGCAGCCATGAAATTAAGAGACGCTTACTCCTTGGAAGGAAAGTTATGACCAACCTAGATAGCATATTAAAAAGCAGAGACTTTACTTTGACAACAAAGGTCTGTCTAGTCAAGGCTATGGTTTTTCCAGTAGTCATGTATGGATGTGAGAGTTGGACTATAAAGAAAGCTGAGCACCGAAGAATTAATGCTTTTGAACTGTGGTGTTGGAGAAGTCTCTTGAGAGTCCATTGGACTGCAAGGAGATCCAACCAGTCCATCCTAAAGGAGATCAGTCCTGGGTGTTCATTGGAAAGACTGATGTTGAAGCTGAAACTCCCAATACTTTGGCCACCTGATGTGAAGAGCTGACTCATTGGAAAAGACCCTGATGCTGGGAAAGATTGAGGGCAGGAAGAGAAGGGGATGACAGAGGACGAGATGGTTGGATGGCATCACTGACTTGATGGACATGGGTTCGGGTGGACTCCGGGAGTTGTTGATGGACAGGGAGGCCTGGTGTGCTGCGGTTCATGGGGTTGCAAAGAGTCAGACATGACTCAGTGACTGAACTGAACTGAACTGAAAACGTGCTTTGTGCATGGGGCTATTGGTGGTAGAATGCACAAATCAACATGATCTTATTATTGAAAATGATAAGCAAATGATATCATACTGGGAACAACAGAAACATTTATGACTTCTATTACCACCATTTTTTGTACTGGGTGTTACAACGTTCACAGTCACACACATTAAACTTTAGAAAAACTCAGTGGAATAAATAGTCTTGGTACTATTTTTAACTCCATTTTATAGATGTAGTTACTTTGGCCACCTGATGCAAAGAAACTGACTCATTGGAAAATACCCTGATGCTGGGAAAGATTGAAGGCAGGGGAGAAGGAGACGACAGAGGATGAGATGGTTGGATGGCATCACTGACGCGGTGGACGTGAGTTTGAGCAGGCTCCAGAAGTTGGTGATGGACAGGGAAGCCTGATGTGCTGCAGTCCATGGGGTCACAAAGAGTCAGCCACGACTGAGTGACTGAACTGAACTGAACAGATGTAGAAACCAGAGTGATTTTCCCAAGGTCATGTGGTTAGGAAGTGGTGGAGCCAACAGGCAAAAGCACATTTTCTGAATGAAAAAAAATTTTTTTTCCATGACACCATACCACTGATCAAATATCAGTACAAGTTTAAGGTCATCAAGTGTCTGCAAAGACACTCATATGTGCAACAGCTGTTTAGAGAAAATAACCACTGTCCAATAGAACTTTCTACTATGACAGAAATATTCTATATCTGCACTGTGTAATATGGTAGCCCTTAGTCACACCTGACTACTGTGCACTTGAAATTGTGGTTACTAATGCAACTGAGGAACTGAATTAATTGTACTTAAGTTTAATTAATTTAAATAGTCACCTGTGACCAATGGCTTCCATATTAGAGGGCACAGGTTGTAGATTATTCTCAGAGAGCAGTCACTAAGCTCTTTTCCATTTGGAGTGGTCAAATGAAGACTGTGTTTTAGGATATTAGAGAGATTATACTATAATTTTCTCCCCAGATACATAGATAGTAGTTTGGTTGAGATTATTCATATCTATTCAGATTTGAATGGGCAAAGACCTCAAACAGGAGGGATAACAGTAAAAGTGGAAAGAGAAGAAATGATGAAACAGCAGTTTCTAGGACTTGAGTACTCATTAACTGTGAGACACCAATTTTCCTTCTTCAGGGCCTGAGAGACAGTGAAATAATTGAAAAAGAAAATAGGTTAATAAGTAAAGGCAGCTGGTTCTGAGGTAAAGACAATTTGATCTTTTTAAAGCATCCTCATAGGATGTAGGGAAGAATTCATTAAATGTCAATGAAAAGAGTGTATCAACTCTTTTATCTTGCTTTAGAAATGCAAGATATTGAATTTAAAGTATCTAGTTGGAACTGTCAGCTCCTGGTCAGGAACAAAGCTAACATCCAATACAGACTTTCCTTACTTTAAGTTAAGTGCTTATTTAATTGCACCATCATTGTCTATACTCTAAAAAACATGGGGAGAAAAAAATAAGGAAAAGGAAAGGAGAGCCTTCACAAAAGAAGTAAGGGCTCAGTTCACAGTCAATGACTGATATAAATCCAGTCTTGAAGCTAATGGCTTTATATCTTGGACTTCATTAAATTACTTTTGAAGTCTGGGACTGAGTGATGTTTAGCTTTATTTCTTGTGATGTGAAATTCAGGTAGCATTGGTTGGACAATGGCTTTGTACTAGGCACTGTGGCAGAATCCTCTGTGCTGAAGAAATTTACAGTCTTACTGAGGTTTAAGGCAGGAAGACAAATCACCACTCTACAAGGAATGTGCTGAACTATGTTGTTCTTTTTGAGTTTAAAGAAAGAAGAGACACATGGCCACTTGTGAAGGACATCAGAAATGGATTTTTGGAGAAAACTGTAATTTCATAAGTTGACATATAAAGATAGTTACAGGACTTTCAAACCCAGATAAAATGTCAAGGATATTCTAAGGACCAGAGTAATTATGAGTCACATTATTATAGTAGAACTCTGAAGCGGGTTTGAGAAAACTTACCCAGTTTTAGTCTTTCGAAAAACTAAACTGTTAATGGAGGTTTAGGGTCATACTGTGGGGAATCTTGAAGTTTAGGCACATTCGTTCAACAGGTATTTAGTGAACATCTACTGAATACCGGCTATTCTCTTGGATTGTAAGGGCAACAGTGAATGGATAAAGTAGACCAATTCTCTACCACTTATTTTCAGTGGAAAAGAAACAGTAAGTCAAAAAATTACACAAGTAATTAGTTTTAGTTGTGAGACATTCTTTTAGGAAAATAAAAAAATGATGTGAAAGTGGATAATAGAGAAGCCACAGTCCATGGGGTCACAAAGAGTTGGATACCACGGAGCGACTACCATAATATGTCCTCTAAGGAGTCAAGGAAGACACTTCTGAGGAAGTTACATTTAAGCTGAGGCCCAAAAGAGCTGCAGGGCTTCCCAGGTGGCACTAGTGGTAAAGATCCCACCTGCCAATTCAGGAGACAGAAGAGATAAGTAGTATGTTCAAAGGTCCTGGGGTAGGTATCATCTTAATTAATTCAAGGACCTGAAAGAAAGTCTATTTGGCAGGTGACTGGTAGTGAAGAGGGTGAACAGAAAGAAAGAAAATCAAGGAAATAGGTGAGTGGTAATGAAGAGGGTGAATAGAAAAAATAAAATCAGGGGCCAGGTTAGGATCAGATCATGCATGGTCCTGGGATCTACTTAAAGCATTTTGACCTTTACTCTAAGAGCAATAAAAAGCCATTGAATGATTCTAACAGGGGATGTCAGCAGGGTAGAGATACTATATCAAGTAGGGTGTTCAACTGCAAACACCAAAATCTACTTTATCTAGGTTAACTAGAAAAATTTCTAAAGATATAACTAAATTTTAACAGAAAAACAGAATAAAAATATGAAGTACTTTAAACAGAAAGTAAAATTACTGAAGGATACGAGGATAAGAGAATTAGAATACACAGCCAGATGCTAGAAGGCTGCTGTATTACAGACCCTACTGCCACCCTTGTTGCTATGAAAAGAGCTCAGACTTCATCACTGATGTTGGCTACAGGATGCTCTCAGTAGACCACAACAGGAGCTGTCTCTGAAATGAGAATGCTGCTTGCCTTGCTCTTCCTTCTCTTCAGAATGAATGCTCCCTCTTTATGTCACTACCTTCTAAATTGAAATCTCCAGGGGTGTGTCAGACTGGTCACATATCTTAGAGAAACATGAATTTTTAAGATGGGAAATTCCTCAAATATAAACTAAGCATTTGAAGTTCTTGGATAACCAAAAAGAAGTAAAAGTCCATTAAAATGTCTATATTCAATTTTGCAGAAGTCATTAAAATTTTCAAGTGAAAGAGACCCACGAGCTATACTTTAGGAAGATAAAATTTGGTAATTATATGCAGGCTAATGGGTATGCAGGACAAATCTGATAGGAGGCTTTTGCAAAGTTTTAATGAGGCACTAAATATCAAAACTAGAGAATTGGAAGTAGAAAAAACATGACCTATATGAGAAATAGTTTGAGCAAGAGTATCTACATCACATTTTTTAAAATGAGAAGGATCATAGTTGGCTCTAAGTTTCCAAGCTTGGATGACTATGAGAATGGGGGAACCAGTAGGAGGAATTCTGACCATCTTTTGAGATGCTCTTAGGATGTGCAAATGAAGATATCCACTGAGTAGTTGAGGTTAAGAGGACATAAGGCCTAGGGAAATAGACATGGCTGTTTTAAAGCGTGGGGACCCACTTCTTAAATGATGTTTTTTTCCATATGATGGGAGCTCAAATACTATAATACAGGCTCTGAAACCCTTTCACTCACTCAATACCAAGGGATATGAGTAGTTTATCCGATTGTTAAATGTGTAAGGAAGAAGCATGGCTGTGTTTTGCCCTTTTTCATCCCTGTTAGTCAGTGCATGCTTTCCATTATTTCCCATATCCTGGAACTTGTGCTGGGGTAGGCTCTGTGCTGCGGAGTGACGGACTGAGGACTGTAGCTTTTGAAGGAACGACATTAAGATCCTGCATCTTTTTTCATGCTAAATGGAAACACTGGAAAATAAAACAAGAGCAATTCGGGGGAGTAAAATATACATGAGAAGTGATGGAGTGTCTAATGTGGCCAGGCATATGGTTCTAGGCTTTGAATTTGATGTGCTAGTTAAACATTTTAACCTCAGTCACTTTCAGAAGCTTATGTTGAGCCAGATTTTAACAAAAGCTTAAAACTCTGAGTCAAAGGTATTTTGACTTTGGTGTGGTACCTCAGCCTATGTCAGCTTTGGCCACAGGTGGGTTTCTATAAAGCGTTTCCAAAGAGGCAGGGATCTGAGGAAATGTGGGCCTTGAAAAAATGCACTCAGACCACAGAAAAGGCACTCGGGTCCTGGTGGAAGTGCTCAGGTGGTAAAGGTGCAGCCAGGAGGGCCAGTAAGGGTCTGAGGACTGTTTAGATCGTGTCAGAGAACTCCAGACCAGTGGACTGCAGCAAACTGCTGGCTGTTCTCAGAGTTGCAAGCAGTTTCAGGGTGTGAGACACTGCAGAGTATAACCTGCCCCTGCAGGCTAGGTCGAGGGAGCCAGAGATGCTTCTCAGTCTCAGCCCATTTTCTCTTCTTCCAGAGAACAACTAGATCTCATTTTCCAATCTTCCTTGCAGTCCTATGCCCAGGTTTTAGTTAACAGACTATGAGGGGAAGTGATGGTGTACATTTTTATACTTGGCTCTTGCAAACCTTTCTCATATCATCTTCTCTGCTTTCTTTCCCTTCCTTAGTTTGGCCAGATCAACAAGGAACCTTGGAATCCACCTGGTGAAGATAATGGACTAAAAAGTAAAATTAAAATTAAGATGTAACATATGTGTAGCTTTCGCCTCCCCAGAAACAGTAAATGCTTAGGATTTAATTTAGCTTCTTGAAGGTAGATTTCTTCCAGTTGAGATTAAATCGATAGGTTATGGGTTATGAGTGGATTAGATTGACTAGCATCCTAACAAGTTTAAAAACAAGCAGAATTTCTACATCTACTCTTTGTTTCACTCAAATACCAAAGAGCTTTTGCTATTTTTTAAATATTGCTGAATACTGTGTTTATAATTTTTCCTAGGAGCAAAACTGTGGCTGTGGACTGAATTATCTGAAGAAAAAAATTGGTGTGAGGCCAGTACTGTAATAGTCTTGGATGTCTGGATTCCGTTACTGTGAGGCAAAAAATTAAAACCATAATACAACACCTAAAAATGGATAAAATGAAAAAAAAAAAGCTGTCTAATGTTGTCAGGGATATGGAGCAATCAGGACTCTCAAATACTGTCATGGAGTTATAAAATGATATATCTTACTTTGGAAAAAACTTGGTAGTTTTTAATAAAATTAAATATTCTTCTATCCTATGGCCTAGGAATTCTCCTAGGTATTTATCCAGGAAAAATGAAGATATAGACACAAAGCTGTTTGTGCAATAATGTCCATGATGACTTTACTCACAACATCCCCAAAGCTGGAAATAGCTCAGGTATCCATCAACAGGAGAACAGACTTACAAAAAATAACTGTGGCACCTTCCTACATTTAACACTCCCTCTACGTTCCTTCCTACTCAGTAACAATAACTAATCCACTGCGGATACATGACAACATAGATGGATTTCAAAAACATCCTTTTTTTAAGTGAAAGAAGCCAGAGACTAGAGTACTTAATGATGCTATGTACACGCATTTGTAAATTAGCGGAAACTGATGTATGGTGAGAAAGCAGAACAACTGCTTCCTGAGGGACAGGAATTCACTGGGAGGCAGAACTAGGGCACTTCCTGGAGTGACAAGAAATATCCATTTCTTGATGGGTGTATGATGTATATACTTGTCAAAACTAATTGAACTGTCCACTTTAAATTTGTACATTTCATTATTTGTCCAGTACTATTGCCTGAAAAATCCCATGGACAGAGGAGCCTGGTAGGCTATAGTCCATGGGGTCGCAAAGAGTCAGACACGACTGAGCGGCTTTACTTATGCTTCAATAAAAACATAAATTACAAAACTTCTGCTTTAAAAAATGAGGCAAAGAACTCAGCTTCAAAAGAACTATCAGCATTCTAGCAAACAATAGCCTAGCTTTGAGCTGCTGAAGGAGGCTCAACTCTGCCCAGGTATAGAGAACCTCTCTGGACAATTATTGACAAGGTTAGGAGATGCTGTAAATGGATTTTTGACTCTTCTTTCTGTAAACTTGTAATTAATGTGGGATTTTACTTTGAATTCAAGGCCATTGATGGTTAGAATTCAACTTGAAAGCCCATTTAATTTTTTACTCCTATCTGAAAATTTGATACTGTTGGGGAGCTTATATCCACATTTGGGACCTCTCTCTATTGTGATTTTTTTTTAAAGAACTGGAGAATCTTTATGCTTTTTATTATATGAGAATTCTAATGTTGTATTAGAAGTCTTATCTCTGACATGCTATGTTGGACTATGTGGCTGGACAAAATCTGGGATGGAAAAAGAATAGGGAGTGAAAGTTCAGCCTTATGGATAGAACTTTCTGATCAAACTTCTCACTGTCTACGAAAGTACCAGGAGGATAATCAAAGCGCAGAAGGTTTCCATGGTCTACAGCTGTGGAGAGTGGCATTAGGATGATTTCAGGCTAAAGACACTTGAGAAACAGCAGGTGCAAAAAGGATTATCTAACCTCCCCTTTTTTTTCCTGAAAGCAGGAGAGAGAGAGAGAGAGAGAGAGAGAGAGAGAGAGAGAGAAAACTCCCAAGGGAAAGATGCTCTCCCTCCACCAGGAAGAAACAGTTTCATCACCAGAGGCGGGATGTCAGGCCACGAGAATGCTGTACACACAGAGCTTATAAGAATAACTCTTACTCCCCTTGGCTGTTGTCCAGTCACTAAGTTGTCTTAATCTCCCCATTTATTTTAGCTATTTTCCACTATTGTCTCTGTTCAACTTAGTGTATGAGCGTTTAGGTTTTTGCCACTTCTTTCAGTCTTCATTTTCCTATGGGGAACCCCCATGCATCTGTAAAAATTGGTGTGCTTTTTTTCCCTATTAATACACCTATGTCGATTCTAATTTTCAGGACCAGTAGAGATCCTAAGAGGGTAGAAGTAAAGCTTTGCCTCTTCTACTGGCAAGGAATTATGAGGTTCAGTTAGCCAGCCCACTGGCTTCACATGTAAAGCTGCATCTCTTTTTTTTTTTTAAAGCCTTAACCATGAAAAATTATTCTCCATCTGTAGACTGCTGTCTTTTATCTCAGTCCATAACTTGGCTTCCAAGATGGCTCAGTGAATAAAGAGCCATTGTCTTCTGCAATGTAAAAGATACAGGAGACACAGGTTCAATCCTTAGGTTGGGAAGATACCCTGCAGGAGGAAAGGGCAACCCACTCCAGTATTCTTGCCTGGAGAATTCCATGGACAGAGGAGCCTGGTGGGCTATAGTCCAAAGAGTCACAGAGTCGAACACCACTGAGCGCCTAAACACAGAACAGATAATTTGGATAAGACAGAGAGGTAGGTATTTCTTTAGAGGTGATATTTAAATCAGTAATACTTGTCCATGAAAAGAATGACTAGACAAAAACATAGAGGACTAAGAAAGAATTCTTAAAAGCATATTATTTATAAAGGATCTGAAAAAAGAAAATAAATCAGTGAATTAAATAGAGAATGGGTGAATGAGACGTAGGACAAGGCTATAGAGAGACAGCAAAGGAGAAGCTTCAGCAAGATGAATGATGCTGAGGTCTAAAAGGGTAACACATGCAAAAGGCAATTCTGCTTTTCAATATCTATTCAATTACAACATACATGGCAGTCTCCAGAAAGCCTTGAAATACACTGTCATTGTTCACTGCTGTAACGTAATCATTATTAGAATGCAGGTTCCTCAAGATTAGGTGGTGTTCATTCCGAGTACCTAGCTCCCAGTTGCCACTGAACAACTTATCTGTGAAATAAATGGTCTTATTTTTCCTGTGTAGATATACTCCCTATGTTTACTTTATAGGTAAAGAAGCAAAATACTTGGCCATGATCATGAAGTTAAATAACTGGCAGAGTCCGATTCCCGATAATTGGTACTATGCTCTGTTCTATGATAGGAAGGCACTCAAATCTTTTCCTTGCCTCGTTCACATCTTTGTTCAAATGGCAGCTTCTCACTAAGGCCAACGCTGACCACTCCATTCAAAACTACACTTCCTTCTCCGAATATCTCTGTTCTATTGCTTTGCACAGCACTTATTTCCATCTAATATGTTATATAATTAATATATTTGTTTTATTTTAATTTACTGTTGATTCGGAATATTAGCTACTATAGAGATGCTTTTTTTCTGCTTTGTTCACAGATAAATTCCAGATGCTTTTCAGAGTGACTGACAGTAAGTATATGTTTAAAAAATTATATGTTGAATGTATTAAAAGTTACAGTTCTTTGGAAACATAAAAAAATAAAACACAGAACACTTTTTTAGTCACCAAGTTTGAGTTTTGGAAAATAAGTAACTTTAGCTCCTTTCACTTTTCAACATCATAAATATAATCCCTGCATCCAGTCAATGAGTAAAAAGAAAATAATGCTACCACTACTCCATTCTAAGTTATGTAGCACTCTGAGCTATTTGGCAGAAAATGGCTCTAAAGCATAATATATGTTAACATATGTAAAGTGGATAGTAACTGATTTTCAAAACATTATTCATACATGTGTGACTTTAATTAGGAAGCTATAATAGACACATTATGAATTTTCATGAAGAAAAAAGCCAGCATCTGGACTTGAGAGTCTACACAAAGGAAAGGTAGGTTTCCTTGTCCTTTTCTAGGGCCCATGAAACCTAAATTTTCTTCAGCTAAAATGTCCTCATAAACAGCAAAATAAAACCTTAAACTCTAAAGTCAATAAGCTTTCACCACCAACTTTTTACATTCATGATCCAAAGCTTATAGAGGTCACAATGCCACAGTTTTTTTAAAAAAATTATCTAACATAGCTAGAACATGACAATATTTCTATAAATCTCAAGTTTTTGTTTTGTACATGTATTTTTAAAAGACATATACTTGTTATGAGTCTATTTAACTGAGACATTTTGAAAATTTTAAAGTATCTTTAGCAGTAAATCATCCTAGATTTGAATTCTTTGACACTGGCTAAAAACACTACTTGGAGAAATACTTTTTCTCCAAAAATTCATGAAGCTATATCAAGAGATCATAATTCTGTATCAAAACCTTGTGAAGAATTCTTTTCCACATGTAAAGAAACAGATTTTGCCATCTTTGAAATGGATATGGATGCAGTAACTGTTTCTAATTCACTAAAATATACACTTAGCTTCTAGAGCACTTATATCTTAAGTAATATTAAGATAATAATTACTTAATATCTTGTAATTGTTTCTTTATCATGTCCTCGAGAGCTCTGAAATCTCCTGGAAGACAGTAAACTACTGAAAAAAATATTGCTACTCTCTTTTATTATTAAACATTAAAACAGGCATTCAAACTACATTTGATTGGTTCAACAATAATAAATTAATTTAAATGCTACTCATTAATGTAAATCACTCTACATACTTGCACAAAAAGTATGAGCCATTATCATTCTTTAAGTAAATAATTACTCTAGTCAAAAACCTTTTTTTTTTCATTTCTTGGTAAATATGAAATAATTTGATCTTGTTTCTTTGTGAAAATACTGAATATACATATGTATATTCAATTATTTGCTATGAACTGTTTAGGATATTTCAGTACATTTTCTTCTTTATTCCTTATAACACCACTTAGAACTGGTCATGGAACAGCAGACTGGTTCCAAATCGGGAAAGGAGCACATCAAGGCTATATATTGTCACCCTGCTTATGTAACTTACATGCAGAGTACATCACGAGAAATACTGGACTGGATGAAGCATAAGTTAGAATCAAGATTGCCAGGAGAAATACCAATAACCTCAGAGATGAAGATGACACCACCCTTATGGCAGAAAGTGAAAAAGAACCAAAGAGCCTCTTGATCAAAGTGAAAGAGGAGAGTGAAAAGTTGGCTTAAAGCTCAACATTCAGAAAACTAAGATCATGGCATCTGGTCCCATCACTTCATGGCAAATAGATGGGGAAACCATGGAAACAGTGACAGATTTTATTTTTTGGGCTCCAAAATCACTGCAGATGGTGACTGCAGCCATGAAATTAAAAGACACTTGCTTCTTGGAAGGTCTTTCCCTGGTGGATCAGACGGTAAAGCGTCTGCCTACAATGTGGGAGACTGGGTTCAATTCCTGGGTCAGGAAGATCTCCTGGAGGAGGAAATGGCAACCCACTCCAGTATTCTTGCCTGGAAAATCCCATGGATGGAAGAGCCTGGAAGGCTACAGTCCATGGGGTCGCAAAGAGTCAGACACGACTGAGTGAATTCACTGCTCCTTGGAAGAAAAGCTATGACCCACCTAGACAGCATATTAAAAAGCAGAGACATTACTTTGCCAACAAAGGTCCATCTAGTCAAGGCTGTGGTTTTTCCAGTACTCATGCATGGATGTGAGAGTTGGACTGTAAAGATAGCTGAGCGCTGAAGAATTGATGCTTTTGAATTGTGGTGTTGGAGAAGACTCTTGAGAATCCCCTGGACAGCAAGGAGATCCAACCAGTCCATCCTAAAGGAAATCAGTCCTGAATGTTCATTGGAAGGACTGATGTTGAAGCTGAAATTCCAATATTTTGGCTACCCGATGGGAAGAACTGACTTATTTGAAAAGACCCTGATGCTGGGAAAGATTGAAGGCAGAAGGAGAAGGGAATGACAGAGGATGAGATGGTTGGATAATGGACATGAGTTTGAGTAAACTCCAGGAGTTGGTGATGGACAGGAAGCCTTGCATGCTGTATGTAGTCCATGGGGTCTCAAAGAGTCAGACATGACTGAGCAACTGAGCTGAACTGAAAAACATCAATGTCTTCACATTTTAGTGAGAAAGCTGAGGATTAGAAAAGTAAAATTAATTGTCTAAGATCTTACTGACAATAAAAATCAAAGTTGATATTTAATTGTAAATCTTTAAAATACAAAGTTATCTTTCCCAAGTAACACAGTTGACTTATTATTAATACCTACATATTCTCCATTCAAACAAGCAAATATTACTAATGTATATTGTGTATACATTGAAAAGTAAATGAAAGTGTCAGTCACTCAGTTGTGTCCAACTCTCTGCAACCCCATGGACTGCAGCTTGCCAGGTTTCTCTCTCCATGTAACTCTAGGCAAAAATACTGGAATGGGTAGCCATTCCCTACTCCAGGGGATCTTCCCAACCCAGGGACTGAACCTGTGTCTCCTGAATTGCAGGTAGATTCTCTACAGTCTGAGCCACCAGAAAAGCCTATAGATGACCGAATAGCCTCTAAGCATAGATTGTTGTTGTTCAGTTGCTGAATTGTGTTCAACTCTTTGCAAACCCACGGACTGCAGCACTCTAGGCTCTAAAGCATAGGCGAACACATCTAAATGGATACACAGGCGAACACATCTAAATGGATACACAGTAATTCCCACACAGGTATGGGGCTTGCTTTCTTGATTTGACATTTGATACCTACATTGAGTAAAAGAGTTTCATTTTTGGCTCTTTTAAAGTGGTTTATACTTATGATCGAGGAACAGTAACAGGAAGGATCAGATAGTCTTAGTTCATTATCTACTCTTTTACTTTCTCTTTAAATGTTTTTCCTCCCTTGAACTACATTTTAAAAAAAAGGAACTTATTGTCTAAATTCAACTCCATACTGTTCCTGTTATTCAACATTTGTCCTGTGTTAATTGTATGATAGATACTCAAATATTTACTGAGCAAAGACAACTTGATTTTTTTTTAAACTAAGACCACTAGATCAGTTGACAGGGTCCCTATAATCCACTGTGAATTATATTACCAGTTTCAAATCAGCTCCCACCAAGGCTGTTCATGTATATGTTTCCTTTACCTGTTTGGCATCTCTGATTTTTTTGTACTTTCAGGAATTAGGAAAATCAAGTTGAATGCTCAGTTTATAATAGTCACTCCAAAAGTAGCCTCCACAATAAATGCCAAAGCTTACAAATTCATAAACCATTCCTTACCAAACAGGACTTGTGACAGAAAACTCCAAGATTTTTGTAAATTATTACAAATTACAATGGAAAATTCTTCCTGCTGGGTTTGCTCTTTTTATGAGTATAAAGAAGGTAGGGATTCATCTTGTTGGTTAGGCTCATAATCTTTGATTCATCTTCAATTTTGAGAAAACACACCCCGAGGAGGATCTGATTTACGTCAGTGGAATAGGACAAGCACTCTAATCTGCAACCTTCAATTTTGTTACAACTATTTGAAGACTAACTTTAATTTTAATTTGCCTGTTTTTCCTTCTCTCAGTACAGAGATGTTCTGATTACAAGAGGGGTGGAGGTGAGGGAGACGGTGATAATGTGGTGGTGGTGGTGGTGATGTAGGTGGTAATGATGTGTGTGTGTGTGTTTGTGTGTGTGTGTGTGTGTGTGTGTATGTGTGTGAAAAAGGTAAGTGGAGCAGAAAGCAGCATACGGGACTGTATTTGTTAATCTTCTCATAAACCTAACAGATTTTTTAGCTGAAATTTCACCAGTGTTAATTGTACAGAATTCACATGAAGAATTCATGCTGTGAAAATCTTCTTGGGGAAAAAAACAAAAAAAACAAAAACCAAGTGCACAGCCGGCCTGTTATGTAAGATGTTTATTTTCATCCAATCCAACCCACCATAGGCAGAACAGAAAATAGGCCAGCACTTCTGACCAGTGACATCACCTCATCATCAGGAGAGAGCAGGAAAGGCTGATCACCATATTGTTAGCAAAGAGGATAATTTTCTTCCACAATTGTTTCTCTTGTGGAAACTTTTTTTTTTTTAAGATAGTGATCTCATTTCCCTTTGATGGTTATTTCTTCAGATTCTGTAATAACAGTGAAGCTACCTGGATTTCAGGTCTTGTACAATGCACATAAACACTTATTTCAGTACTTTTTCTATGGGTATCCAAACTTTAAAAGATTGAATCATTTTAGCAGAATACTGACATCCTAGGGAAATTGTTAAAAGAGGAGGGAGAAGCATATGATATTTAATTTTATGCAGCATTTTATACAGCACTGGGTAATTTGCTTTGCAGAAAGCCTTCTTTCACAGACTGCTCTGCTTTTTAATATTTAAGTAGATGAATTTGTATTTATTTCATGAACACTAGACTTAAATGCAGTTTTAAACAATGTATTTTAAGTATCTTTACATCTTTTTTAGAATGTAGACATTGTTGTAACTTATAAAGAGTGAAGTGGGTGAAATTATGTGTGTACGTGTGTGTAATTATGTGTGTACATGTGTGTGCGCATATAGATTTTTCTATTAATTCAAAATCTAAAATAAACTAAAAGTATGATACTTTTTATTTTAGAAGATTCAGCTAAACTTAGAAAATACATCACAATAAAACCAATCACTCTGGTTTTGCTTATGACAGCCCTGGCAAAATGTCTTCTCTCTTTTCAAGGGGCAATCTTTGGGATCATTCTATATTATCCACTTTTGAACACTCCTGTCTAGTCTTGTTTCAGTCTCCCTCTAGAGGAAATCAGTGGTATTACAATTCAAACTTTAAAATGTATTAAGATACCAGAAGGCCTTAACTGAAACACAATCATGAGAATAATTCCTTGATTTCATTTATATTCAACTTAGTCCTAGAAGCCATTATCTTAAAGCTCTAAGCTTTCAGCATCTTTCTGTTTAAGGCAGAAAGTCACTATCTTAAGGTTTTTTGGGTTTGGTTTATTTGCTTGCTTTCTAATAGCAAAACCAAAATATTAACTCTAATGAAGAGCAGTTTCGTTAAGAAAGGTGGATGTACTGAAAAGGTTGGAAATTTAAGTCTAATACAGTGAGTGTTGTGCATTTGTGATTCCATCAGTCTGATTCTTGTATCCAAGGATCATATTACATCTGCTATGTAGTATTTGAGGGCACTGGCTGCCATTTAGTGTTGTATAAATTGAAAGCTATAATAAAAAATATATAAATTGAACATAACAATAAAAAGTGTCCTAATACCCTGAAAACAGGAAAGTCAAATATTAGGACTTGGACAAAAATATCCATCTTCTTTCAAGTGAAGATGAATATATAGAAAAGGGCTCCCTTCTCTTCCTTCTAGAGACATGAATAGTTTGATTTGGGAAACCTATTTTTTCTATCTGTAAACTGGGAGCAATTTTATCTATCTACAGTAGTGTCAGGATCCAAAAATATATGTTGATTGCCTAGTAGGTGGCTGACTCCCAGAAAATGCCTTTGCTCTTTACTCGTTACTTTACTTTTTCTTTTTTTTAAATAAAAATTCTCTGACTCAGGCTGCAAAGTAAAAACATAAAAATTTGTAAAACTTTTCAGGAAAGTGTCCTCATTTTTTGATATACCTGCTCTTATTTTCTGCTCTTATTTTAAGTTTCTCTGCTCTTCTTTTAAATTTCAGACTGACAGCATGATTTTGTGTTCAAAATGTTGCTGCTGTGTCCTTACAGAAATTTCATTTGTGGGAGAGCAGACTGGAAATACAGAAATCTGTAATGTATGTATTTCCTATGGGACTGTGTTTGTGATAGGACATAGAAGGAAAAGGAGAAACAGGTAATTCTGTATGTTTTGACCTAGAAAGAAGTTCAACACATTAAGTTTAAAAAAGCAAGATATAGTAGAATATGATCATGTGTATTAATATTTGCATTTTAAAATCCTAGAAAATTATTTATGAAAATATTTTCAGGAAGATGAGATTATCCAGAACTTTGGGGACCTTTTTATTCCTTCTGTACCACATGCATAAAAATAATTCAATAAGTAATATACACTATAAAATTCCATAAGGCGGTAAGTCTTTTTCCCACTTCTAAACTCCAGTATCTTAGTTTCACTCCCCCAAACAACCACTATATACAGTTTATTTTATCATCTTAAGACTTGTCTATGCATGATACATAAATAAGCATACATATGCACAATAAATATGTATATAATTGACTAAGTAGTCCTGTTTCATAGTGTCTGTGTGCATACTGAATTAGCAACTATTGTATCATTATTCCTAGGGAAAATACAGAGTTAGGTTCCTGTGAGCCTCTGGTTACAATGCTGTCATCAACTGATCAATATGTTACTTTGCCTTATGTGTGTTTCTGTTTGAAGACATCTTACTTACTATTCATTAACACTGAACTTACAGCCAACAATACTGTAACTCATGCCTGAACAAAAAAGTTATCTAACATATTTTCTCTGTAAAGCACATCACAGCATATTTCTATTTAGGAATATTAGACAGAACTTCAGTTTACAGTCATTTTAAAGAGCAATGTGTTAGTTGCTCAGTCGTGTCTGACTCCTTGCAACTCCATGGACTGTGTAGCCCACCAGGCTTCTCCGTCTATGGGATTCCCCGGGCAAGAATACTGAAGTGGATTGCCATTCCCTTCTCCAACAAAATCACCAACAAAAGTCACAAAAATGAGAAAAACCATGCATTTAAATAGAGTGAAAAAGGGACATTTGTTTACAGCATGGGAGCAGAAGCAAGAAAGCAGAGCATTGTCTTGTTTAACCTAGGAAGTTCTGTGACTATTGATTTTGGGGTTATAAATAAATTTAGCAAGTAGACAAGACCTTGATGTTGGGAAAGACTGAGGGCAAGAGTAGAACGGTGTGTCAGAGGATAAGAAGCTTAGATAGCATCCCTGACTCAACAGACATGAGTCTGTGCAAACTCCGGGAAATAGTGAAGCCTGGTGTGCTACAATTCATGGGGTTGCAAAGAGTCAGACATGACTTAGCAACTGAATAGCAACAAAGATAAATCTCCAAATAATGAGTGTTGGCTGTTATACGTGTGTGTGTGCTGTGTATGCATATATATGAATATGTGCATTCATCTCCTCTATCACACACTAGCAATATATTATAATGTATTTCTGAACATGACTCGTATCCTGACATTTACTAGCTTTAACTAGTTAATATGTGTGACCTTGAGCAGGCTACCTAAACATCCTGTGTCTCTGTTAAACTAATCTATAATATGGGGATTATAAGGAGTCCTATTTGAGGGGGTAGCAGTGAGGATCAGATAAGTTAATATGCAAAAACACTTTTAACAGGTGAAGTCGCTCTTGGCAACCCATCTTTGTCTGACTCTTTGCAACCACATGGACTGTAGCCTACCAGGCTCCTCTGTCCATGGGATTTTTCCAAGCAAGAGTACTGGAGGGGGGTGCCATTTCCTTTACCCGGGGATCTTCCTGAGCCAGGGATTGCACCCAGGTCTCCTGCATTGCAGGCAGATGCTGTCTGAGCCACCAGGGAATTGCCCCTCCCCCCCCGCAAATGCACTTAGGACATGCCTATTTGCTCTGTCATCATTTGAGTGTATTTGTGGGATTATTCCTTATTGGTCTGTATAGTGAGCCCTCACTCTTTTAAAAAACAAAATAGTGATCCATTGCATGGCTAATGCCATCATTTTTAACCTCCTGCCCAAAGAATACTTTTGGGTAACTTCCTATCTTGTGATTCAGTAAGAATCTTGGAACACATTTCCATGTGTACATGTGGAAATCTATCTCTAGGCAAAGGAATCGTGCTTTTAAAATTTTGATATATATTACCACATTTCTCTCCAGGATTCATTATATTAATCATAAATAGCCAGGAGGGGCAAAGCTACTTTCTTTCCATAAAGAGAGAGAAAATAATGACTCTTAGTTCTTACCTTTTGCTCAAATGCCAAGAAAATTTTTTTTTCCTACAATAGTATGAATAAATGATCCCTTCACTGTTTACTATGTCAGTGTAAGTGACATTAGAAAGACTTTTCATACTACTCAGTGTTTAGGTTTACAAAGCACTAAAAGGTTTGCAAATATTTTGCAGATTATATGAATTCTTTCAAGATCACCAATATAGAACGTTTTATCAGCCCAATAAGATTTTTCCCTCTCAGTTAAGTAGGAATAAAACTACCATTGCCTCTACTCAATGCTCCGCTTTACATTAGTCAGCCTCCAATAAAGTCACCTGATTATTCCATTATTTAGGAAATGAAATAGGAAAAGCAGAATAATTGATACATATTGTGCTTTAAAGGCACTAGTACTGGCAGCAGAAACTTAGGGAAAAAATTAAATCCTGTTTAAAAGGATTTTTTTAAAGGCAGAGAGCATTAAGAGTTTCCACAAAAATAATTCTAATATAAAGTAGTCTTCTGGTTTCTTCAGTGTTTCCACCTCATTGCTGCCTGCCTACCCTGCCTCCCAAATCATTATCAGACAAACATGATTGAATTTTTGCTTCCTTTTACAACTTCTTTAGAACAGACTGTGTTTCACTTTTTAATTTATTTTTAAAAGAACATTCATTAATCTCTTTATAAGCAGTCACAAAGATATCTGGAATTCTGATTAGGGACTGTGGAGACAATAACCACAAAGAACTGAACTGAAGTACATTTTTGACAAGGGGAGGATATCACTGGAAGCTCTCTACGGGGACTGGGAAAAGGTTCTAGAAAATAGTCCAAGTCACTCTTATTAGAAGAGCCAGGGAGGAGAGCAGCTGTGCAAAATTAGTACCAGTATCTTCTTACCCTCCATTTTTAACTTTGCAGAAGATTTTTTTTTTTGGTCTGGTCAATTCTTCCTGAGAGGGGCAACCTAATCAGACATAATCTTTGCTTTTAGAGGTTACCATGGTGACCGGCCAGGACAGCCAAGCTTCTCTCAGCATCACAAATACACCGTGTATGGCGCTAAATAAGCCTTGTATACCATCAGAGTTTTTCTTTGAACGATAAAACAAATAGGAAACATTGAAATTGTTCACAGCAATCAGAAATGATATTTCCCTGTATTGATTTTTTCCCTTTCTTTTGCCCTTTCTTATCTGTCTCATATCTCTTTGAAGTATACATCAAGGCTTCATGCTTATTACAGGAAGCAAAAATACACCAAATCTTAAAAAGAAAAAAATATATATATATGGAGCAGGATAGTGAAAGAGTCAGCTACCACTCATGTTTTGTTCAAGTGAAAGACAGTTTCACTCACTATCACTGGCAAACAATGAGACTAGTACAATCAGAAGACACCTCCATGGCTAAATGAACATAAGAGCAGTCCTTAATTGATGGGATAGAGGAGACCATGCACACTATTTTTTTAAGGGCTTTAATTTTTTAGAGCAGTTTTAGGTTCATAGCAAAAACTAGTAGGAAGTACAGAGGATTACTATATATTCCCAGGCTCCACAAATGCAGACACTCCTCCCCTATCAGTATCCCCTACCAGAGTGATATATTTGTAACTGATGAACTCACACTGACACATCCTTATCACCCAAAGTCCATAGTTTACAGTAATGTTTACTCTCAGTGTTGTATTGAATACATTCAATGGGTTTGGACAAATGTATAATGGTTTATACCCACCACTGTACTATCATACAGAGTATTTTCACTGCTCTAAAATTCCTCTGTGTTCTGCCTATTCATCCCTTCCCACTCATCCTCCCAACCTCTAGCAACCACAGATCTTTTTACTGTCTCCGTAGTTTTGCTTTTCCAGAATGTCACATTGTTGGAATCATACAGTATGCAGCATTTCCAGATTAACTTCTTTCACTTACTAATATGCTTTTTAAATTTTTAGCATTTTTTTTTAAACAATAGATCCCATTTTTCTCTCCTATTGATCACTGCATTTCCCTAAAGCTTCTGACTCTTTGGGGCTTATGAACAAGGTTTAGCTAGTCAGAAAATGCCAAGCACAAAGAAGTTCAGAATTTGAAATCAATTTCTCAAGTGGAAAAGAGAGAAAGGAAATATTATACAGAGAGAGTGGAGAACTCACAAACACCAACACCACTGCCTCCACCACCACCAAAAGACAAGGAGGCAAGAGAATCACTGACCAGCAACGCATGAGCTTCAGAAAAGTAGATAAAGGCAGAGAGGGGCTCTGGCAGTGAGTGAGGACGGGTATGAAGACTCCCTTAACAGGAAGTTCTGGACCCTTCAAGGCACACAAATGTGCTTGTTCAGGGGTTGAAGAAGTTGTGAGTAATCCTCTGCACCCCACCCCAAATTGCCCAGAGAGTTGTTAATATTCTGTTTACTGGTAGGCTATGAGTCAGTGCTAGGTCTGAAGTTTTCTCCAATACCCCAATTAAAATTAATCGCCTTCTCACTACTCCCAAAGCTCTTTGGTTATGACTCATGCAGGCAGATTAATCATTTCAGATTTTGCATTACTGTTATTTATGTTCTAGTCTTCCTTCTTCACTAGAGGACAAATTTCTCTAGGACAGGAATCTTGTTTTCGACTTTGAGTTATGCAAAGTACCTTACAAACAGCAAATGTGCAGTAAACACTGGTTAATAAAACTGACCTTGAATCCATAGGTGTTTGGTATGATTTTCTTCCTCCCCTACCAAAACGATATTTATGGATAACAAAGCCCAACTTTGCCAATTTCACTGTTCTAACAGAAAAAACAGCTACAATATATAAAAACATGGTGGGCAAACATTTTTCCCTTTCTATGACATCCCAACAAGTCTTTCTGGGTTTTGGTTTACAAAACATCTAATACAAAAGGAATTTGAAAGGATAAATGGATTATCTTGAATTAAACTTGCACACAAAAAGCAACTCCCACCATCCTTATTAAAAGACCTCTGGATTAGGGTAGAGGAGAAAGGATAAGCTAAATAGAGAGGTCTATGTGTTCCCAAAGCAGAGGGAAAGGTATACACTGTACTGCTGCTCGGAAGGCCATGGACCCAAGAAGAAAACAACTGTGGGCCACGCAGGGCAGATGGCCCCATATGTGATCTGGAAAAAAAAAAAAAAATCATGCCAGAGTCATGGCTCAGAATAGCAGAGCATCCCTAGATCTGAAAGAAACCAGGCAGATGGGGATAACGCCTGTTCTGGTGAAAACAAGTGTGGGCAAATGACTGAAAAGTCGGTTGCTTCTTCCCTGCCTCTGCTTTTTTCCACCCTTACAAACTACCCGATCTGTGTGATACTGGATTTAAAGAAGTAGTATGATCACAAGAAAGATATCCTAATAGTTTAGGAGGCTAAGGTTCCCATCAGTGGTGTAATAAGGGTTCTGTGTAAGAAATTAAATTGTAGAAGAGAAGTCACAGATTGTTACTTAGACAATTGTATTTTTTGACTGAGATTCATACATGTTTCAGAAATTCCACCGTTAAATCAAAATATCTATAAATAAATATAAGGAATAAGGAAGTAGTTGAGCCAACAGTTTACTGTGAAATGAAAAGAGAAAAACAATTCAACACCATTCACTAAATTTCTCATTTCTCAACCTAAAACTAAAGTCAATAGAATTTAGCCTTAGATTATCAATCTCAAAATATATCCTCACTTGGAGTTAAGTGAAATTTTCTAAGATAAAAAATGAATTCTAGATACTATTATTTGCACATTCATGTTCACTCATGAGAATCGTTTGTAGGAAACAGTTTCCAATTCAGTGAAAGGGTTGAAGCTATTTATCATAAAAGCCTGAAGTTTAGAGAGGGTGTTGGGACATTGCTTTGTCAGGCAGTAGCTATGTCACTCCCTTCATGATGAGACACCATGATAAAGATATTTGGGGTTGACTTTTTTGTTACCACACCTTCAGGACTCATGAAAATCATATAATAAATACAGTAATAACAAATCCTCTCTATTCTCTTCAAGCACCCTAACTCATGCTATCGCCACATTTATTTATTGGTGGAGAACCCTTCTCCTATCTCCTGTTTCACTATTTCATAGAAAAAGTGTAACCAACAATCTTGGTCCCCACATACACAATCAGAAAAATACTCTTTTACCTCTGAGAGCCCTACTCCTGTGCTCTCTCTGATCTCCTTAAATCCAATCTAAATGCGTTATAATGGCAAAAGATGCTATTTCCTGTTACTTTTCCTGATTTATTTCCAAACCTAACCATCTCTTTTTACTATGTACAGCAATGGTTTTGATAACACCCATTCCTTAATCATGTCATATGTTGCCCACATTTTCATATATATATTTTGCTTTGTCTGAAACTTCCTGCATCTATTTTGGTATGTATAAAGAAAGCACCTCCAGTATATATCCCTTTCTTTCTCACTTCCTACTTTCTCTGTGTATCCTACTGAACCACAGGCATCATTCATTAATTTGTTCATTGAACATTATTAAATAATACTTATTATGTGCTAGACCTAATAATCAGATTTAATAATCAAATAATCACAATAGTATGATCACTCACCTAGAGCCTGACATCCTGGAATGCGAAGTCAAGTGGGCCTTAAGAAGTATCACTACGAACAAAGCTAGTGGAGGTGATGGAATTCCGGTTGAGATATTTCAAATTCTAGAAGATGATGCTGTGAAAGTGCTGTACTCAATATGCCAGCAGATTTGGAAAACTCAGCCGTGGCCACAGGACTCGAAAAGGTCAGTTTTCATTCTAATTCCAAAGAAAGGCAATGCCAAAGAATGTTCAAACTACCGTACAATTGCACTTATCTCACATGCTAACAAAGTAATGCTTAAAATTCTCCAAGGCAGGCTTCAATAGTACATGAACCGTGAACTTCCAGATCTTCAAGCTGGGATTTAGAAAAGGCAGAGGAACCAGAGATCAATATTCATTGCCAACATCTATTTGGATCATCAAAAAAGCAAGAGAGTTCCAGAAAAACATCTATTTCTGCCTTATGGACTATGCCAAAGCCTTTGACTGTGTGGATCACAACAAACTGGAAAATTCTTAGAGAAAGAGGAATACCGGACCACCTGACCTGCCTCTTGAGAAATCTTGCATGCAGGTTAAGAAGCAATAGTTAGAACTGGACATGGAACAACAGACTGGTTCCAAATCGGGAAAAGACTATGTCAAGGCTGTAAATTATCACCGGGCTTATTTAACTTCTATGCAGAGTACATCATGAGAGATGCCAGCCTAGATGAAGCAGAAGTTGGAATCAATAACCTCACATATGCAGGTGATACCACCCTTACGGCAGAAAGTGTAGAAGAACTAGAGTCTCTTGATGAAAGTGAAAGTGAAAGAGGAGAGTGAAAAAGTTGGCTTAGAACTCAACATTCAGAAAACTAAGATCATGGCATCTGGTTCCATCACTTCATGGCAAATAGATGGGGAAATGAGAAACAGTGAGAGACTTTATTTGGGGGGGGCTCCAAAATCACTGCATATGACTACAGCCATGAAATTAAGATACTTGTTCCTTGGAAGAAAAGTTATGACCAACCTAGACAGCATATTAAAAAGCAGAGACATTACTTTGCCAACAAAAGTCCATATAGTCAAAGCTATGGTTTTTCCAGTAATCATGTATGGATGTGAGAGTTGGACTATAAAGAAATCTGACCACCAAAGAATTGATGTGTTTTAACCGTGGTGTTGGATAAGACTCTTGAGAGTCCCTTGGACTGCAAGGAGATCCAACCAGTCCATCCTAAATGATATCAGTCCTGAATATTCATTGGAAGGATTGATGTGGAAGCTGAAACTCCAATAATTTGGCCACCTGATGCGAAGAACTGACTTATTTGAAAAGACCCTGATGCTGGGAAAGATTGAAGGCAGGAGAAGGGGATGACAGAGGATGAGATGGTTGAATGGCATCACTGACTCAGTGGACATGATTTTGAGTAAGCTCTGGGAGTTGGCGATGGACAGGAAAGCCTGGAGTGCTGCAGTCCATTGGGTTGCAAAGAGTCAGTTACAACTGAGTGACTGAACTGAACTGAAGCTCTAATAAAGGAGGAGATTCATGTTCTCAATGACCATGCATACTAATTACATCTGTAGTCTGGACATGAACTTAATTCCCTACTTTCCTTCTCACTCAGTTATATTAAGAATCATTTAGACTAATACCGTATTTGTGTTTTACTTATTCATTTTTGGGTCACCATACCACACATGGAGGCTGGGCCTAGTATGCATGAAAGAGATCTGCTGATTTCAAGTTTTTCTCTTGCCATAAGTAACAAAGTAGAGTACCTCCAATGTTTCTTTTTTATTAAAGTTACATTTTTAAATTGAAAAATAAAAACGAATGTATACTGTAAAATTTAAGCAAAAGATAGATGAAAAACTCAATTATTTCCTCACTACAGTAATCTCCCCACCTTAAACAAGTTAACAATATTTTTCTGCTTTCTTCTTTATCCCTCATACAAAGCTATATATATATGCTTCCCAGGTGGCTCAGTGGTGAACAATCTGCCTGCCAGTGCAGGAGACATGGGTTGATGAGTAAGGAAGATCCCCTGAAGGGGGAAATATTGTAACCCACTTCAGTAATCATGCCTGGAGAAACCCATGGACAGAGGAGCTTGGCAGGTTACAGTCCATACAGTCTCAAAAAGTTAGACATGACTGAGCACACACATGCATGCATGTGGACACATACATACACACACACGGCTTTTATTTACATGTTTCATAAAAATGCAGGACAAATGTTTATAAGGGAAATCTATCTGCAGTATTTTTGTGATATCTTTTCAAAAGCTTAAAACTGCAGACTTAGTTTCTTTAATATAAAGTTATTTATGTTATCTTTTTTTTTACATAGAAAGATATTCATAATGCACTCTTATTTATTTATTTTAATTGGAGGTTAATTACTTTACAATATTGTATCAGTTTTGCCATACATCAACATGAATCTGCCACGGGTATACACATGTTCCCCATCCTGAACCCCCCTCCTACCTCCCTCCCCGTACCATCCCTCTGGGTCATCCCAGTGCACCGGCCCCAAGCAACCTGTATCATGCTTCGAACCTGGACTGGTGATTCATTTCATATATGATGTTATACATGTTTCAATGCCATTCTCCCAAATCATCCCACCCTCTCCCTCTCCCACAGAGTCCAAAATTGTCCTTTACATTTGTGTCTCTCTTGCTGTCTCACATACAGGGTTATCATTACCATCTTTCTAAATTTCATATATATGTGTTAGTATACTGTATTGGTGTTTTTCTTTCTGGCTTACTTCACTCTGTATAATTGGCTCCAGTTTCATCCACCTCATTAGAACTGATTCAAATGTATTCGTTTTAATGCCTGAGTAATACTCCGTTGTGTATATGTACCACAGCTTTCTTATCCATTCATCTACCGATGGACATCTAGGTTGCTTCCATGTCCTGGCTATTATAAACAGTGCTGTGATGAACACTGGGGTACATGTCTCTTTCAGTTCTGGTTTCCTCGGTGTGTATGCCCAGAAGTGGGATTGCTGGGTCATATGGCAGTTCTATTTCCAGTTTCTTACGGAATCTCCACACTGTTCTCCATAGTGGCTGTACTAGTTTGCATTCCCACCAACAGTGTAAGAGGGTTCCCTTTTCTTCACACCCTCTCCAGCATTTATTGCTTGTAGACTTTTGGATCGCTGCCATTCTGACTGGTGTGAAATGGTACCTCATTGTGGTTTTGATTCACATTTCTCTGATAATGAGTGATGTTGAGCATTTTTTCATGTGTTTGTTAGCCATCTGTATGTCCTCTTTGGAGAAATCTAATTAGTTCTTTGGCCTGTTTTTTGATTGGATCGCTTATTTTTCTGGAATTGAGCTGCAGGAGTTGCTTGTATATTTTTGAGATTAGTCCTTTGTCAGTTGCTTCATTTGCTATTATTTTCTCCCATTCTGAAGGCTGTCTTTTCACCTTGCTTATAGTTTCCTTTGTTGTGCAGAGGCTTTTAATTTTAATTAGATCCCATTTTTTAATTTTTGCTTTTATTTTCAATATTCTGGGAGATGGGTCATAGAGGATCCTGCTGTGATTTATGTCAGAGAGTGTTTTGCATATGTTCTCCTCTAGGAGTTTTATAGTTTCTGGTCTTACATTTAGATCTTTAATCCATTTTGAGTTTATTTTTGTGTATGGTGTTAGAAAATGTTCTAGTTTCATTCTTTTACAAGTGGTTGACCAGTTTTCCCAGCACCACTTGTTAAAGAGATTATCTTTAATCCATTGTATATTCTTGCCTCCTTTGTCGAAGATAAGGTGTCCATAGGTGTGTGGATTTATCTCTGGGCTTTCTATTTTGTTGCATTGATCTATATTTCTGTCTTTGTGCCAGTACCATACTGTCTTGATGACTGTGGCTTTGTAGTAGAGCCTGAAGTCGGGCAAGTTGATTCCTCCAGTTCCATTCTTCTTTCTCAAGATTGCTTTGGCTATTCAAGGTTTTTTTGTATTTCCATACAAATTGTGAAATTATTTGTTCCAGCTCTGTGAAAAATACCGCTGGTAGCTTGATAGGGATTGCATTGAATCTATAGATTACTTTGGGTAGTATACTCATTTTCACTATATTGATTCTTCTGATCCATGAACATGGTATATTTCTCCATCTATTAGTGTCCTCTTTGATTTCTTTCACCAGTGTTTTATAGTTTTCTATATATAGGTCTTTAGTTTCTTTGGGTAGATATATTCCTAAGCGTTTTATTCTTTTCATTGCAATGGTGAATGGAATTGTTTCCTTAATTTCTCTTTCTATTTTCTCATTATTAGTGTATAGGAATGCAATGGTTTTTGTTGTGTTGATTTTATATCCTGCAACTTTACTATATTCATTGTAGTTTTAGTAACTTTCTGATGGAGTCTTTAGGGTTTTCTATGTAGAGGATCATGTCATCTGCAAACAGTGAGAGTTTGACTTCTTCTTTTCCAATTTGGATTCCTTTTATTTTTTTTTTCTGCTCTGATTGCTGTGGCCAAAACGTCCAAAACTATGTTGAATAATAGTGGTGAGAGTGGGCACCCTTGTCTTGTTCCTGACTTTAGGGGAAATGCTTTCAATTTTTCACCATTGAGGATAATGTTTGCTATGGGTTTGTCATATATAGCTTTTATTATGTTGAGGAATGTTCCTTCTTTTCCTGCTTTCTGGAGAGTTTTTATGATAAATGGATGTTGAATTTTGTCAAAGCCTTTCTCTGCATCTATTGAGATAAACAATATTTTTCAATTTGTTAATGTGGTATATTACATCATTTTTATTTATTTATTTTTATCAAATTGATTTTTATTAAATTTTTTTTGCATATAGGCATTTGATTCAAAGGGCAACCATTATTAAAAGACATATTAAACAAAAATCCAAAGAGCATCAAGTTTTGGTAGCTTGTATCTTTTAAAAATTTTGACCATTTCACTTAGATATTGAATTTATTACCACAAGATTGTTTTTCACATTTTCACATAGCTCCTAGCTTATGACAATTTTGATTCTGTTCCTCAAAAGATTAACAACAGAATTACTGTATGATCAAGCAATTCCACTTCTAGGTATATACCTAAAAGAATTGAAAGTAGGATTTTGAAGAGATATTGTACACCCATGTTTATAACAGCATTATTCCTAATAGCTAAACCATGAAAGCAACCTAAGTGTTTATCAACAGATGAATAGTTAAGGAAAATGTGGTATATACTTACAATGGAATATTACTCAGCCTTCAACAGGAAGGAAATTCTGCAATCTGCTACAATATGGATGTCCCTTGAGGACATTATGTTAAGTAAAAAGCAAGACACTCACAAAAAGACAAATACTGTATGAGTCTACTTATATGAGGTACTGACAACAGTCAAAATCATAAAGACAGAAAGCAGAATGGTAGCTACCAGGGGCTGGGAAAAGGGGAGAAGGGGGCAGTTAATATTTAATGGATATAGGGTTTCAGTATTACAAGCTGAAAAAGTTATAGGGATAGGTAGTGATAATGGTTGCTTAATTATGTGAATGGCTTAAATACCTATACAGTTAAAAATGTACATTTAAAATGGTTTAGATGATATATTTTATGATCCTTAAAAAGAACAGTACAATTAAAAATGGCCAAGATAGTAAATTTTATGTTATATGTATTTTATCACCATAATTTTTTTAAATTGTCAACATCTAATAAACAAACAAACAAACAAAAAAATAGACATCTAATTCTGGGAGCCTAGGAACTGTCTTTGTTGAGCCTTGTATCCTCAAACCTAGAAAAATATCTAGAGCAATACAGTATCTAGAAAAGCACCACTAGACACAAAGAGTCAAATATCTTCAAGATACCAATAGATATTTTCTTTATCAAAAGCCAAATTACAGTCTTAAATCAGAAAAGGTGGGGGTGAGGAGGAAGCAGTAGAAATGAACTGAGCAGAAGATGTCTGTGAAAATGGTGACCTGTACTCTTTCACATGACAAGTTTAAAATTTTAATTTACTCTTATCTATGTGGAAGATCCTACATCATTACCAAGGGGAAATACTATTCTTTTTCGTAAGAAAGAAAATAGGAACATCAGAAGAATCCCTTTTAGACCAACAAACATGCCTCACATCAAAGTCTAAAATATCAGAGAGTATCTGGTGCCTGGAGATCAAACAGCACCCAAGTTATGATAGAAAAAAGCATTCTCACAGTGTCAGGTGGCCCATGAAGGCAACCAAGAAGAATCCACCCACTATTTTATGGGCAAACATCAGAACTAAACAGATTTCTTTTAAGGAGAATACAGGGAAAAAAAGAAAAAAATCTACAAAACAAAAAAGACCGTAAACATAACACTCAATAATGCAGAAAAGAGGACTTCCCTGGCAATCCAGGGTATAAGACTCTGCCTTCCAATATAGGGGACATGGATTCAACCCCTGATAGAGGAACTAAGGTCTCACATGTCATGGGATGCAGCCAATTTTATTTTTTTAATGCAGAAGAGGAACTATTTATGTGTGTGTACATATATACACAGGAACATAAATATGCATGTGTGGTAACTTCTGGAGAAGGCATTGGCAACCCACTGCAGTACTCTCGCCTGGAAAATCCCATGGATGGAGGAGCCTGGTGGGCCTCAGTCCATGGGGTCGCTAAGAGTCACACACAACTGAGTGACTTCACTTTCTCTTTTCCCTTTCATGCATTGGAGAAGGAAATGGCAACCCACTCCAGTGTGCTTGCCTGGAGAATCCCAGGGATGGGGGAGCCTGGTGGGCTGCCGTCTATGGGGTCACACAGAGTCAGACACTACTGAAGTGACTTAGCAGCAGCAGCAGCAGCAGCAGCACCAGCAACAGCATGGTAACTTCAGCCATGAAATTAAAAGATGCTTGCCTCTTGGAAGGAAAGCTATGACAAACCTAGACAGAGTATTAAAAAGCAGAGACATCACTTTGCTGACAAAGGTCCATATAGTCGAAGGTATGGTTTCTCCAGTAGTCATGTACGGATGTGAGAGCTGAACCATAAAGAAGGTCGAGTGCTGAAGAATTGATGCTTTTGAACTGAAGTGTTGGAGAAGACTCTTGAGAGCCCCTTGGACTGCAAGGAGATCAAAGCAGTCAATCCTAAAGGACATCAACTTTGAATAATCATTGGAAGGGTTGATGCTGAAGTTGAAGATCCAATACTTTGGCCGCATGATGCAAAAAGCTGACTCATTGGAAAAGACCCTCATGATGGGAAAGAATGAAGGCAAAAGGAGAAAGGAGTAGCAGAGGATCAGATGGTTAGAGAGCATCACTGACTCAATGAACATGAATTTGAGCAAACTCCAAAAAAGATTGGAGGACAGAAGAGCCTGGCAGGCTGCAGTCCATGGGGTCACAAAGAGTTGGACACGACTTAGCGACTGAACAACAACATAAATGTATTTGTCTATCAAACATATAGATATTTACAATGAAGAGAAGAACCAACTTCAGAAATGATAGTTACTTATTGAGACTATTTTAAAACAGAGTTTAATGTACATTGCTTCCTAAAAGTCACATAAAATTATGATATCATTCCCATTTTACAAAAGGTTAGCAGCATGCTTCCAGCCATGCGGCTTTGTAAATAGTAAAGCTGGAGTTCAACTCAGGTAGCCTGATTCCAGAATCCGGCTCTTAGCAAAGTTAAAAACAACTGCTGCATGTTTGCAATTAAATTCTAAGATAATGAATTATAATAAAAGAACTAAAATGAGATAATACAAAAGGAGTCAGTGGAAAAAAGTTAGCTGAAAAATTGTCAGACTCATAAAAATCCTAAAAGTTTTGTGAGGTAGGAAAACGTTACAAGGACTTTTTAAAATAGTAGAATTAAAATTAGCATTAGAAACAATGAAATAAATGGAAGAAATTCAGAAATATGCGTGGTATAGGAAAAAACAAAAGGAAAAAAGTTCTGAGTGTAAAATAAAAGATGAAAACTATAGGAGAGAATTTGTTAGCTGTGAAGTCTGGAAAATGGAGATACACACAACACCAAATACGTAACATTCACCTCTAAACCGGTTGAATTGCATGCATGCAACCAGAGCTTGTACTGTCTCAGCATAATTTCAGGTCTCAAGCATAACATTTGTGAGATGCACTGAGAATTTGGTGAAAGAAGTTGTTAGTAAATATCTATCTTTCAGCAAAGGAATTTAAGCCCAGGAATAGCTGTGAACAGTTAAAATGAGAATCTAAACAGGCATATAGTTTGTGTCTTCATGTTTGCAGAAACCATTTTATAGAGATACCCATATGTGAACTTTCTATACATTAAATATGTGCTAGACACCGTTCTAAAAACTTTTAATGTATTGTCTCATTAATTTCACACAAACCCCTCCAATGATGGATGAGGAAAATAAGAGTAGGAAGGTTAAAGAACTTGTTGAGGACTATGTTAGTAAGTGGTAAAGTCGGAATTCGAAAGACTAGGTAGTGAGAATCTAAAGTGTGCCTTATGAACAGTAAAGTCAGTACTTTCATCCTAGCTCTGCTTGACAAGTAATAAACACGTAATATAAGCAAAGAGCACTTTAATAGAACTTTCACATATTTTATCTCAATTAATACTCAGACTATTTTTTTAATATGAACTATTGCTACCACTATTCTATAAATAAATAAATTGAGACCCAGAGAAGTTTATATGAGTTTTCTACATTTCAGTATCTAGTGGAAGGAGAGGATTCAAGCCTAGGTCTTCTTATATTCCAAACAGCATCATATTCTTTATGCCACCAGTGTCTTTTGTCTTAATTGGAGAAGGAAATAGCAACCCACTCCAGTGTTCTTGCCTGGAGAATCCCAGGGACAGAGGAGCCTAGTGGGCTGCCGTCTATGGGGTTGCACAGAGTCAGACATGACTGAAGCAACTTAGCAGCAGCAGTCTTTTGTCATAATCTGCCCAGAGCTTTCCTAGAAGTCTAAATCAGATCAGCAAACCATGTGAGAAAAAAGTACTCGAATTGATTCCAGGAGGGTATTGGGTTGACAATGATCTGATTGGTATGGCTGCCCTGCCACATTTTCAGCTCATTGTATAGCCACACAACAGTTTTAGAAATTGAATCTTGGGACCGTGATCAGGAAATTCAATTTGGAGAACTTTAAGAGCAGTCTTTTCTGTAAACTCTGTTGATTTGAACCAGCTGTTACCACCATGAACCAAATTGACACCAATGTATGAGTCATCCAGAACTTTTCCCCATTAGGTCCAATGATACAGGGAGAAATACACTATTTTTTAATGTGATGCCTTTAGTCAGTGGAGTTATTTTTAAGCTTTAAAGCTGTGGAGAAAGGAAAGAAGGGAAGAAGGAAGGGAGGGAGGGAAGAAGGAGGAAGAAAGGAAGAGAGACAGGGAGAAAAGAAGGAAAGAAGGAAGAAAGGGAAGGAGGGATGAAGGGAAGCCAGAAGGAAATAAGTAAGGCAGGAAGGAAGGAAGGCAGGGTTGAAGGAAGGAAAATAAGGGAAAGAAGGAAAAAAGGAAGGAAAGATAAGGAAAGCTAAAATAAAGAAAACCAATATCCTACCCTGATGTGACCCCTAGGGAACTGATTTTTAAAACATTTCTCCATGCTCTTTCTCTGGAAGGAAAAGCATACACAAGACAGTAAAAAATCTGCCTGCAATGCAGGAGACCCAGGTTTGATCCCTGGGTTGGGAAGATCCTCTGGATAAGGGAATGGCAACCCACTCTAGCATTCTTGCCTGGAGAATTCCATGGACAGAGAAGCCTGGCAGGTTACAGTCCATGGGGATCACAAAGAGTCACAGATGACTGAGACAGCAACGTTTTCACTTTCAAGGGAGCTTTTAAGTAGAAGCAACTGACTATTCCCGTTAGGTCATCACTATAGGAACGCTTCCCTTATTCCAAAAGAACTCTCTCATTTTTCAGTTCAATATTATTATTTTTAAATTCTATTGGAGAATTTGAAATGTTAGGTTTGTTTTTCAATAAACTATTTTGTATGCTTATATTCTCTCTGAGGTCTGTGTTGGTCAGCCAATGTTTGCACACTTTTGGTCTACTGAAGCTCTCTTGCATACTTCATTCCTTGGTTTACTTGAAGTCTGCTTTGTGTTCACTGCTGAACATACAGAGTTGTATGTTATTAATTCCACAGCTTATTTTGAAACTTGCCCCTGAGACCATCTCTTCAACTGCCCTTTAGATTGAGATGCGAAGATTTTAGTCTCCAATATTTCTCTATCAAAATGGTTTATATTATCATTATATTTCCACTTTCCTTCCAGAACAATATCATCTATTTGAGTTTTTATTAGACTTGTGTGGTCAAAGGAATCTGGGCCAGAGTAATTAAATGAAGCAAATGAAACATTTATTGACAGCAATATGTTATTGAGTGAAGGGGAGCATTTTAGAAGTAAAATAAAAAATTTTCCCACAAGTGATGCATTGCCATCTGTTCTTATTTCACACAAATCAGTACTGAGGGAGCAACATGAAAGAGGAAACTGGGTCAACATTTACATTTCAAGTCAAGTTAGATCTTGCTTTGTCAATTTCTTTGGACTGGAAATATAAAGGTTAAAAGATTATTGCAGGCATAGGGGAAACCAGCCAATAAATGGATCCTTCTGAATAGCCCCATGAAACTGTGAGTCTTAAATACAGGAAAAAAAAAATTAAACAGGGAAGATGTAATGTTTTGTGTGATCTAAGTTTGCCTTTAAATTTATGAGACCAAAATATGAGAAAATCCACTTGAACTTATCATTGTCAAATCTCTGTGTTCAGTCTTTATTTTCTAACTGTACTTGGTCCAAACGTGTGCCTCTAGGTTAGGCAGTGGCCTGTGAGGTTATCCATCTAACTGTTGGCCTAGAAATATAGAATTCTTAAAAAGAGAAATCTCAAAGCAAATGCAATGTCTGATAAACTGTCTCTACATTCTTTTACTCTAACAATGACTAAAATTTCACAAAATTATAATGAGACTGAATTGAGGAGTTTGTGGCCAAAGGACACTCCCCAAATCAGAAAACTTTATCTGTCCTGTGAGAGTATCTTAGATCCGAGGCAGGACAAATTCTTCCTGCTGACTCAGCTGTGTGCATGCATGTGTGTGCAGCAGCATGCCTAAACATGTGTGCTTTGGGAATGGCACTAAGCTAGAATCTCTTTCCTTACTACACATTCATTATTAGGCCTAATGAATACCTAAACATTATCAAAAAATCTCATGATGTGAATTTCACTTTAACCTGCTAAAAATCATTTGGTATTGACAACCTACTTTTTGCTTCATTTTGTTTTTCGAACCTTCTTTATGTCTCAAATCTATTTAAAGGTTTTGCTTATTCCTCACATGATGATATTTGGGGACAATGTGGGTGATTATACAATACATAATTTGTTTACATCATGTATATCCCTGTTAAAATTCTTCAATGCCTTCTCACTGCTCTTTGGCTTAAATACAAGTACTTTATCTTGATGTAAACTACATGTTCAGTCTCTTAAGACTTTCCCCATCTGAAGGTTTCTTCCACACTTATCACTTGCAATCATGTATTCTTTAGTTAAGTGATGTGTTCTCAAAATGTCTATAAGGCAAGTTTTTAATTGTTTTATATTTTTGTTGATCTTTTTTCCTAAAATTATTTATAAAGGGTTATTATAACTGTGGATTTTTATACTCTTCTGATACTTCTGTCAATTTTTGCACCATCTATTTTGAAGCTGTTATCAGGTGTATATATATTTAGAGTTTTTGTAACTTCTTGAATAATTTACCCTTTTATCATTATGAAATATCTCATCATCTCTGCCATACTTTTGTCTAATATTTATTTATCTACATTAGCTTTCTTTTGCTTGTTATTACATCATTTTCAATTCAACTTATACTATGTTATGTTTAAAATGTGTTTCTGGCAAGCAGCACATAATTGGGGCTGGTTCTTTTATACAGCTTTATCCAATCATTACATAATTGTACCTAAGACCATTTCTCCTTCTGAGCAAAGTAAGAAATCAGATACTCTGCCCACTGGGAAGATTCTGCTTCACCACTGTCCACCAGGGACAGCCCCAAGAAGGGGCTGTAGTGCCCTTGAACTTGTCATTGTCCACTCTTGGGTAGTGCCTACACATTGGACAAGATCATCTATAAACAGGATTTGAGACTTCTCTTCCTCTGCTAGTTGATTACAGGGAACTCCCCATGAAGCCATGGTTGCAGGCTGAGAGAGAAAAGGGAATGAAGCAGGAGCAGGGACCATGGGCACTTAGGCCACCTCTTTATTTAACTTACATGTGCCTTCAGGGCCCGCTCAGGCCACTTCCATTTAATGATGGACTATTTGCTGTACACACCCACGGTTCAGGAAATCAGATAACATGCAGTGCATGATGGCAGCTCATGCCATAACTTGGTGGCATGTGGTTAAGCATTCGGTTGGTTTCTACTAAGGTACAGCAGTAAGCCAAAAGTTATTTCTTAAGAAAAAAGCAGCTATCTGCAGATGATGGCAGGTATCTTGTGGAAGGGAAAGGTGATCAATATTCTTGCAAAGTAAATTATGATGTATGGCTGGAGAGTTGATATACCCTATGGTAGAAAAGGGAAGGTATATTACTGAAAGCAAACTGTTTCTTATGGGCTTTAGGGGCAAGATATATTTTTTCGGAAACACTCTCACAGACACACCCAGAAATAATGTCTAATATGAGCATCCCATGGCCATTAAAGTTAACACATAAAATTAACCATCACAACAGATTCTAGGGAGTAGGAAATAGACATCTTTAGAGGAGGGTAGCTGTCACAATGGGATTGACATATAATCTATAAATGACTTTGCTTTGCTTGCTTTAATACATCACACAGCACAACAATCCAAGGGCTCAGAGTATCTTATCCTTTGACATGGATAAGTAACCACCTTACAGACAAAGAGTGAGAATGGGCATACAAACATAGGATTCACTCATCCTACCATATGCTGCACTAGCCAGAAGCAGAAGCTACTGGCCTGATAGATGAAATGACCCTCTGAAGGAGCAGCTGAAAGTTTCATTTTGGAGATTATGTAGTGCAGAGATGGGGCTCTATGCTTCAAAGAGTTGTACACATTTTTGTTGCTGTTCAGTTGCTAAGTAGTGTCTGATTCTTTGCAACCCCGTGAACTGCAGCATGCCAGGCTTCCCTATCCTTCACTATCTTCCAGTCTTTGCTCAAAATCAATCAACACTATACTGCTGTATCATCAGTAGATAGAATATACAGGTCTGGAGGTAAGGAAATAGTATGAACACTCACTTCTTCACTCTGTTATTTTTAGCTCTGTGAGTCTAGAATTTTTTGACTCCCAGTGAAAATAGAGATCCACCAGGTGACACAGAGTCATAGTAAACAAAAGAATTTTGACTATTAACTGATTACTTTGGTATCTTTGTGCCAGCAGACTGGGAAGAAAGAAAATAGCTGCTATATTGGCATGGGGAATTGATTATGATCATCATGGAGAAATGGAAGTGTTCTTCATAAAGAGGGCAAAGATAAGTATCTACAACACTGGTGGGTTCATGGTATTCTCTGGCCCACAATAATTAAAAATATACAAACACATCAACAATGTGTGTTGGGGTGCAGTACGTAGGAGCTCAGGACTCTCGGGGATGAGGATCTAAGTAAACCCAACAGGTAAAGTGCCCAAACCAACAGGAGTGCTAGAGGACCCGCTACTGCAAGGAGGAAGACAATCTGCTGCTGCTGCTGCTGCTGCTAAGTCACTTCAGTCATGTCTGACTCTGTGTGACCCCATAGACGGCAGCCCACCAGGCTCCGCCATCCCTGGGATTCTCCAGGCAAGAACACTGGAGTTGCCATTTCCTTCTCTAATGCATGAAAGTGAAAAGTGAAAGTGAAGTCACTCAGTCATGTCTGACTCTTTGCAACTCCATGGACTGCAGCCTACCAGGCTCCTCCGTCCATGGGATTTTCCAGGCAAGAGTACTGGAGTGGGTCGCCAGTGCCTTCTCCGGGACAATCTAGAATGGGTGATAAAAGACAGATATATTAATGAGTAGTACTCATTATGGCCTAAGGATCAACTGTAGCAGTACAGTTTGGAATCTATCCCAGTAAATCTCTTGAAAATTTTCCCGGACCTGTGACCAACAAATAGCTCAAAGAAGCTGTGCCTGAATGGCGTGAACTTCCTATGAAAAGTAGTGAAGCTGAGTGGTGGAAGTGGTGGCCTAGAACTGACGCTCTAGGTGCCCCATTCTGATCCCCCATTAACAGCCAGTACACCGTTCCCTGTTGTTGAGTTAACTGATGACAACTCACAGCTCTCCCCTTTGCTAGAAATTTGCCTTCAGCCAAATGAAGATACCTTGCCAAGGAGGTCCCGTTGCCCACTTCTATCAATAAATTCCTGGAGTCGAATTGTGGCCTATGATTGACTGGCATGAAATACAAAACTTTGATCCCCTTCTCTCAAAGTGGACACAATGCTATAGTGCAATCTTTTACCAAAACTTGCCCAAGTGATCAGACTGAAACTAGTCTCCATCTGAGATTACCTCCTTGCTTTTTTCCCCCATTGTTCTATGCTGCTTCTGTCACCTTTCTCCTGAGAGAGGTTCTCAGTAAATTACATAAATAAAAATCCACATATTAGCTTCTGGTTCTAGGGAGCCTGAACTAATATATTCACCATCAGATTAACTATTGAATAACATACATATGTTTATATCTAACTACATGTATGTTAAGTAAGATATGTTTATATATCTTGTATTTCCCACTTAGCAATCCTGGCAACCAAGCTATGGTCTTCCTTATCTTGGTACTCTTTTTATAATCATCTGTATTATACCGTGAACATAGTAAGCCTTCAATAAACACTTCTGGATGTAAAGATAGAAACAAGCCAACCATGTGATGATCTTTCCTCAGAAGGACACCTAATTTATAACTGTTTTGAGCTATATTCTTCATGGATAAAATTTTAGTGTATTTTATAGGGGAAAGCTGGCTAATAAAAGACAAGCTCAAAGATATAACACTAAACTCTCATGGTCTCAATTTATCACCAAACAGCATCATTTTTATTGTTGTTTCCAAAATGAGATCATCTTTCTCTTCTACTTTCACATTCACTAGCTTTGTTCAAAGATTTGACGTTAATGTCATCAGTCTGGCCTACTGCACGAGTTCTGCTGAGTTTTAAATATAGCCATTAGCATGTTATGGAGGAAGATTTGATCTCATCATGCTATAAATCACTTGTTTTTCTGAGAAGATTGGAAATATGACAGGCAGCTGTGCTTTGTCAATGTTTTCATTTATACATTATATCTTTCCCACTTCCAAGTTTGCAGAAAAGTGAGATAATGTGATTAGGTAGCCAAGCATATTCAGTGTTCTGAAAACTGGGTCATTTTTGAGATTAACTGATGGATTAAAAGGGTTTAGAAAGGTGGTAAACTTTTGATTTGCATATTTCTCTAAAGAGTCTTGTCAACTCCCCCTCCCACCTCTTTCAGAGCAGCAAGCACTACATCCAGCAGTTTAGTAGTTGCAAATTACTCTTGCCTGTTTTTTTTTTTTTTTTGACCTTGAGCAAATTATCAGTATTTCCACACTAGATTTATTTTCCATAATCCATCAACTGCATTGCTTTGGGGGCACTGGAAATGAGACAGAGGAGTGCTAATGTGACAGATGAGGACTGAAATAATTAAATAGTGCTCATTGTAAGGCTCCTATACATCTCTTTGACCAAGCATCTTTTGAAAATGCCCGAAATGGCAATTAAATAAAGACTGCTTAGTGGGGAGCATTGTTCAATGCCACTCTTCCTTTTGGCATTTTCAGCCATATCAGTGGCCAAAAAGATAAATTAAAAGCCTTCTACCAGATGGTGAACATAATTTATTCTATTTGGTTCTGTAGTTTACCAACTAGCATTTTATCGTTTGAACAGTATGCGTTATATACATGTAAAAGATTTGAAAACTAGACCTTTTTAAGAATTTGAAATGTGCAAGAAGTGGAAATATTCTTTTATTCACTTACTCACTCATTCATTTACTCAGCAAATCAGAGGTACATAAATGACTCCAATAGAATGAGTACATGTAATAATAGATATAAGTTTAAGATGCACACAAGAGAGCATAAACAATGGACGCCTAACTCAAGGGGCTGGTATCAGGAAAGTCTCCCCAGCAGAGATGATGCTACCAGTTATAGCTTAGTGAATAAATTAGAGCCAGCCAGGCAAAGGGTAAAATGAAGAAAAGTCTGGGTAGGCTGAGACACAGTGAGAGAGATTAAGAAAATGCACTTTAAGACTAGAAGTAAAACTGGTGGGACAGGACTAGACAAAGATTTTTAGCAAGAAATTAAAATTAAATTCTATTTTACAAAATGATACAAGATTTACAAGCATGCAGAGATTAAAACAGTTTTCTAGATTTTCTGATGGCAGAATTCTGTATTTACTTATTCAAATTCATCTTTTATCATTTGGGAGATGTGAAAGGATGTGAAAGGGGATGGGTATAGGTTTCTTTTTTTTTCTCTGAGACCCTATGGGAAACAGGGATAAAACAGCAATGCAGTAGGGCAGAAGGCAGATAGCATGGCATGGATGTGAAGTGAGCCCACATCACATAATGGGAGGTCCACACTATGAATCCACTCTAGTGGATATGCCAAGGATTTTGAAATGTATGGATGATAGGGGGAAGTCAATGAAAACTGAGAAGCTCTAAACAGAAAAGAAATAAAAGACACTGATGATATAAAATCCTGATGTACTACTTCAGTGTTTTTTTGAGCTCTAACTAGTACATATGAGAGATTAGTTGAGGGAAGAATACATCATTATCTTCATAATCTCGTGTCAACACAGGCAGAGGTTTACATTTTTATTATTTTGAACATAATTCTTTTTCTAGCGAAGTAGGTTTTCATTAATACAAAGAATGCCAAAAGGCAATTTTCTATTGATGGTCAATAAAAATAAATCAATCAACAAATACTCATTCAGATCTACAATGTGTCTGGTACTATGCTCTGTTTGGGGTAAATGCCAGTGAATATATCATGAAACATCTATTATAAAGAATGAGGCTTCCTTGACGCTCAGGTGGGCCTGTATGTATGAGACCTACATTCAATCCCTGTGTAAGGAAGATACCCTGAAAAGGGATAGGTCATCCACTCCATTTTTCTTCTCTGGAGAATTCAATGAAGAGAGAAGGGCCTGGAGGGCCACAGTCCATGGGTCACAAAGAGTTGGACACAACTGAGCAACTAAACTTTCGTATGATGAAACATCTGTTATAAAGAACTTAATGCAAATATTTTATAAGATAAAACTAAAGCCTGAACCCATGTGGTTTGATTATTTCACTAAATAATTGCCTGTCAGTTCAGCTCAGTCACTCTGTCATGTCTGAAACTTTGTGACCCCAGCACTTTGAACTGCAGCATGTTAGGCCTCCCTGTCCATCACCAACTCCCAGAGTTTACTCAAGCTCATGTCCATTGAGTCAATGATGCCATCTAACCATCCCATCCTCCGTCATCCCCTTCTCCTCCTGCCTTCAATCTTTCCCAGCATCAGGGCCTTTTCAAATGAGTCAGTTCTTTGCATCAGGTGGCCAAAGTACTGGAATTTCAGCTTCAGCATCAGTCCTTCCAATGAATATTCAAGACTGATTTCCTTTAGGATGGACTGATTGGATCTCCTTGCACCCAAGAGACTTTCAAAAGTTTTCCCCAACACCACAGTTCAAAAGCATAAATTCTTCGGTGCTCAGCCTTCTTCACAGTCCAAATCTCACATCCATACATGACCACAGGAAAAACCATAGCCTTGACTAGGCTTTGTTAGCAAAGTAATATCTCTGATTTAAATATGATGTCTACATTGGTCATAATTTTTCTTCCAAGGAGCAAACATCTTTTAATTTCATGGCTGCAGCCACCATTTGCAGTGATATTGGAAGCCCCCAAAATAAAATCTGTCACTGTTTCCACTGTTTCCTCATCTATTTGCCATGAAGTGATGGGACCAGGTGTCATGATCTTCATTTTCTGAATATTGAGCTTTAAGCCAACTTTTTCACTCTCCTCTTTCACTTTCATCAAGAGGATTTTTAGTTTCTCTTCACTTTCTGCCATAAGGGTGGTGTCATCTGCTTATCTGAGGTTATTGATATTTCTCCCAGCCATCTTGATTCCAGCTTGTGCTTCATCCAGTCCACCATTTCTCATGATGTACCCTGCATAGAAGTTAAATAAGCAGGGTGACAATATACAGCCTTGACAAACTCCTTTCCAGATTTGGAACCAGTCTGTTTTTCCATGCCCAGAAAACAGTCTTTTTTTCTGTTGCTTCCTGACCTGCATACAGATTTCTCAAGAGGCAGGGCAGGTGGTCTGGTATTCCCACCTTTTTAAGAATTTTCCATAGTTTGTTGTGATCCGCACAGTCAAAGGCTCTGGCGTAGTCAATAAAACAGAAGTAGATGTTTTTCTGGAACTCTCTTGCTTTTTCCATGATCCAACAGATGTTGGCAATTTGATCTCAGGTTTCTCTGCTTTTTCTAAAACCAGCTTCAACGTCTGAAGTTCACAGCTCATGTACTGTTGAAGCCTGGCTTGGAGAATTTTGAGCATTGCTTTACTAGTGTGGGAGATGAGTGCAACTGTGAGGTAGTTTGAACATTCTTTGGCATTGCCTTTCTTTGGCACTGGAATGAACACTGACCTTTTCCAATCATGTGGCCACTGCTGAGTTTTCCATATTTGCTGGCATATTGAGTGCAGCATCACTCAACTGTGCAGCACTTTCACAACATCATCTTTTAGGATTTGAAATAGCTCAAGTGGAATTGCATCACCTCCACTAGCTTTGTAGTGATACTTCCTAAGGCCCACTTGACTTCACATTCCAGGATGTCTGGCTCTAGGTGAGTGATCATACCATCATGATTATCCGGGTCGTGAAGATCTTTTTTTGTATAGTTCTTCTGTGTAGTCTTGCCACCTCTTCTTAATATCTTCTGCTTCTGTTAGGTCCATACCATTTCTGTCCTTTATTGTGCCCACCTTTGCATGGAATGTTCCCTTGGTATCTCTAATTTTCTTGAAGAGATCTCTAGTCTTTCCCATTCTGTTGTTTTCCTCTATTTCTTTGCATTGATCACTGAGAAAGGCTTTCTTATCTCTTTGTGCTATTCTTTGGAACTCTGCATTCAAATTGGTATATTTTTCCTTTTCTCCTTTGCCTTTTGCTTCTCTTCTTTTCACAGCTATTTGTAAAGCCTTCTCAGACAACCATTTTGCCTTTTTGCATTTCTTTTTCTTGGGGATGGTCTTGATCCCTGCTTCCTGTACAATGTCATGAACCTCCATCCATAGTTTTTCAGGCACTCTGTCTATCAAATCTAATCCCTGCTTGACCTTACATTAAAGGACAAGTTCATAATTTTAAAAAATTCCTCTTCAAGTAATTATAAATTTGATAATATTCAAAAGTATTATTTTACTTATAATTTTAAATTTTGAAACATCTATAGCTACCTGAAAGCAAAGTCTACATGTGGTTTGTTTGAATTTGACTTTTGAGGAAGGATTATCAATCAAAATCAACCACTTCACCTGAAAGAAAGAAAAATTGCATAACTGACTAGATAAATTAGTTTTTCATATAAATTGTGGCTGAGGAAGGAGAGTAAAACAGCTCAGGGACATTACTTATGTTGAAACATCAGTACTTAATTACAAAGCCAGAAGAAATCAATCACACGATCCTATTAAATATATAAACTTTAACACTTACAACTGACTTCCCTGGTGGCTTAGATGGTAAAGCGTCTCTCTACAATGCGGGAGACTTGGGTTCTATTCCTGGGTCAGGAAGATCCCCTGGAGAAGGAAATAGCAATCCACTCCAGTACTATTGCCTGGAAAATCCCATGGACCAGGGAGCCTGGTAGGCTCCTACCAAATCAATCACAGATCTTATTAAATATATAAACTTTAACATTTACAATTAGAAACTATGTATAGAAACAATATACAAAATTATAAACATATTTTATATTACAAAAGCATACATCCTAGTTCTAAAAAGTCAAACGGTATTGGAGTATATAATTTGAAAAGTAAAATTCTTCACTTTCCTTTCTCTCCTTCCCAAGTCCCACATCAGATATGACCACTGTGTCCTGCTTAGAGCAAGTCTTGTTGTTTTCATTCTCTATATTTGCAAATCAATGCAGTTGCAATATTTTAAGTACATGAGATCACACTATGCAATCTTTTCTGTGTCTTGCTTTTGTGTTAACCTATACTTGAAAAATTTTTCATATCAGCAACGATGTGTGTGTGTACTTAATCTCTCAGTCACGTTCGATTGTTTGCAACCCCATAGACTGTAGCCCTCCAGGCTCCTCTGTTCATGGAATTTTTTAGGCAAGAATACTTGAGGTGGTTGCCAGTCCTACTCCAAGGGATCTTCCTGACCCAGGGATTGAATCCACATCTCTTGTACCTCTTGCATTGGCAGGTTGGCAGGTGGATTCTTTACCACTGTGTCCCTTGAGAAGCCCAATAGGTGTTCCTTTTCCCTTATGATGACTGCAAAGTATCTCAGTCTTTATGATTGTAAGGCATTTACTCATATAAATAAAGGATAACTTTAAAAAATTTGCTCTTTTGATAAATTTTTACCTCAAATAGTTTTACAAGTTATAAACAGTGCTGTAATGACCTCCCTTATATGTATTATTTCACAACTTCAAACCATTCCCTAGGTAAAACTGTTGATAAACCCATACATCCTTTTAATATTTTTAATGTTAACTTGAAAAAATATTATTGCCAACATTATATGATGCATCACTGTTCATTTCCCCACAACATTGCCAAGGCTAAGTTTTAAAAATCTTAAAAATTTTACCTAATCTTATGAAGAAAATATAGTATTTTTTTCTAAGAATTGCCTGTTGGCTAATTCCTTACTTTTCTAGCTAACATTTCTGTTATTCATTGAGATTAAGTGAGCAAAGGCAGGGCAAGTAGCAGTTTATGGTATTTTGCTAACCCTTCTGCCTCTAATATTAGATATAGTTACATACAAAAGACTCCGCTATTACATGGAGACCTATCTCTTTCCAAATTATAACACATATGTATTAGTTGCTCAGTCATGTCTGACTCTGCAACCCCACAGACTATAGCCCACCAGGCTCCTCTGTCCATGGAATTCTCCAGGCAAGAATACTGGAGTGGGTTACAATGCCATTCTCCAGGGGATCTTCCCAACCCAGGAAGTGAACCTGGGTCTCCTGCATTGTAGGCAGATTCTTTACCATCAGAGCCACCAGGGAAGCCCTACTTCCAAATTATAGCACATAGACTATGATAAAAAGTAACTATTAACTATACCCATAAATCACATATTTGTTTTATACTAAAATTTAACTTGAAAAGAATATTTTGTTATTCTATAAATTCCTTATTTTGCAAAGAAAATTATCATACTGTAACTTTGTGTACATCTTCTTGATTAACAGAGTTTTACAAGAAATCTTGCTGATTCAGACAAAAACAAGAGTAGAGATACATATCTGCCTCCTCTGGAAAGAGTTGTTACTGTGAATGTTAGTTCTACATATGCTATTGAGTAACACAGAAGTTAGATGGTCAACAAAAGAGTCAGAAATGCAGTACTTGGATGCAATCTCAAAAATGACAGAATGATCTCTGTTCGTCTCCAAGGCAAACCATTCAATATCACAGTATCCGAGTCTATGCCCCAACCAGTAACGCTGAAGAAACTGAAGTTGAACGGTTTTATGAAGAACTACAAGACCTTTTAGAACTGACACCCAAAAAAGATGTCCTTTTCATTATAGGGGACTGGAATGCAAAAGTAGGAAGTCAAGAAACACCTGGAGTAACGGGCAAACTTGGCCTTGGAATGTGGAATGAAGCAGGGCAAAGACTAATAGAGTTTTGCCAAGAAAATGCACTTGTCATAGCAAACACCCTCTTCCAACAACACAAGAGAAGACTCTACACATGGACATCACCAGATGGTCAACACTGAAATCAAATTGATTATATTCTTTGCAGCCAAAGATGGAGAAGCTCTATACAGTCAACAAAAACAAGACCAGGAGCTGACTATGGCTCAGATCATGAAGTCCTTATTACCAAATTCAGACTTAAATTGAAGAAAGTAGGGAAAACTGCAAGACCATTCAGGTATGACCTGAATCAAATCCCTTACGATTATACAGTGGAAGTGAGAAATAGATTTAAGGGACTACATCTGCTAGGTAGAGTGCCTGATGAACTATGGAAGGAGGTTCGTGACACTGTACAGGAGACAGGGATCAAGACCATCCCCATGGAGAAGAAATGCAAAAAAGCAAAATGGCTGTCTGGGGAGGCCTTACAAATAGCTGTGAAAAGAAGAGAGGTGAAAAGCAAAGGAGAAAAGGAAAGATATAAGCATCTGAATGCAGAGTTCCAAAGAATAGTAAGAAGAGATAAGAAAGCCTTCCTCAGCGATCAATCCAAAGAAATAGAGGAAAACAACAGAATGGGAAAGACTAGAGAGCTCTTCAAGAAAATTAGAGATACCAAGGGAATATTTCATGCAAAGATGGTCTCAATAAAGGGCAGAAATGGTATGGACCTAACAGAAGCAGAAGATATTAAGAAGAGGTGGCAAGAATACATGGAAGAACTGTACAAAAAAGATCTTCATGACCCAGATAATCATGATGATGTGATCACTAATCTAGAGCCAGACATCCTGGAATGTGAAGTCAAGTGGGCTTTAGAAAGCATCACTATGAACAAAGCTAATGGAGGTGATGGAATTCCAGTTGAACTGTTTCAAATCCTGAAAGATGATGCTGTGAAAGTGTTGCACTCAATATGTCTGCAAATTTGGAAAACTCAGCAGTGGCCACAGGACTGGAAAAGGTCAGTTTTCATTCCAATTCCAAAGAAAGGCAATGCCAAAGAATGCTCAAACTACTGCACAATTGCACTCATCTCACACACTAGTAAAGCAATGCTCAAAATTCTCCAAGCCAGGTTTCAGCAATACATGAACTGTGAACTCCCTGATGTTCAAGCTGGGTTTAGAAAAGGCAGAGGAACCAGAGATCAAATTGCCAACATATGCTGGATCATGGAAAAAGCAAGAGAGTTCCAGATAAACATCTATTTCTGCTTTATTGACTATGCCAAAGCTTTTGACTGTGTGGATCACAATAAACTGTGGAAAATTCTGACAGAGATGGGAATACCAGACCACATGACCTGCCTCTTGAGAAATCTGTATGCAGGTCAGGAAGCAACAGTTAGAACTGGACATAGAACAACAGACTGGTTCCATATAGGAAAAGGAGTATGTCAAGGCTGTATATTGTCACCCTGCTTATTTAACTTCTATGCACAGTACATCATGAGAAATGCTGGGCTGGAAGAAACACAAGCTGGAATCAAGATTGCTGGGAGAAGTATCAGTAACCTCAGATATGCAGATGACACCACCCTTATGGCAGAAAGTGAAGAGGAGCTAAAAAGCCTCTTGATGAAAGTGAAAGTGGAGAGCAAAAAAGTTGGCTTAAAGCTCAACATTCAGAAAATGAAGATCATGGCATCCGGTCCCATCACTTCATGGGAAATAGATGGGGAAACAGTAGAAACAGTGTCAGACTTTATTTTTTGGGGCTCCAAAATCACTGCAGATGGTGACTGCAGCCATGAAATTAAAAGACGCTTACTCCTTGGAAGAAAAGTTATGACCAACCTAGACAGTATATTCAAAAGCAGAGACATTACTTTGCTGACTAAGGTCTGTCTAGTCAAGGCTATGGTTTTTCCTGAGGTCGTGTATGGATGTGAGATTTGGACTGTGAAGGAGTGTGGGTGCTGAAGAATTGATGCTTTTGAACTATGGTGTTGGAGAAGACTCTTGAGAGTCCCTTGGACTGCAAGGAGATCCAACCAGTCCATTCTGAAGGAGATCAACCCTGGGATTTCTTTGGAAGGAATGATGCTGAAGCTGAAGCTCCAGTACTTTGGCCACCTCATGCGAAGAGTTGACTCATTGGAAAAGACTCTGATGCTGGGAGGGATTGGGGGCAAGAGGAGAAGGGGACGACAGAGGATGAGATGGCTGGATGGCATCACTGACTCGATGGACGTGAGTCTGAGTGAACTCCGGGAGATGGTGATGGACAGGGAGGCCTGGCGTGCTGTGATTCATGGGGTCTCAAAGAGTTGGACACGACTGAGTGACTGAACTGAACTGAACTGAACATAGAAGTTATACTTTATTCTACAAGTGGGTTTTTGCTTAAAACAATAAACTGAACTTAGAATATTTTATTGTAGTTGGAAACAAAAAACAATGTAAAAATGGAGATCACTTAAGTTCCATGATTTTACCTCCTTGTTAAATCTATCATATCTGTTGGACTGCATGCTAATGTCCACAGGAAGCTAGACAAGCAATGTCTTGTAGAAGACAAAGTTTTGTCTTACCATCAAAAACACAATAATTTGTTGATCTGAAGTCAGTTCAGTTCAGTTCAGTCGCTCAGTTGTGCCTGACTCTTTGCGTCCCCATGAACCACAGCATGCCAGGCCCCCCTGTCCATCACCAACTCCTGGAGTTCACACAAATTCATGTCCATCGAGTTGGTGATGCCATCCGACCATCTCATCCTGTGTCGTCCCCTTCTGCTTCTGCCCTCAATCTTTCCCAGCATCAGGGTCTTTTCCAATGAGTCAGCTCTTAGCATCAGGTGGCCAAAATATTGGAGTTTCAGCTTCAACATCAGTCCTGCCAATGAACACCTAGGACTGATCTCACCCAGAATGCTCAAACTACTGCACAGTTGCACTCATCTCACACTCTAGAAAAGTAATGCTCAAAATTCTCCAAGCCAGGCTTCAACAGTACGTGAACCGTGAACTTCAGATGTTCAAGTTGGGTTTAGAAAAGGCAGAGGAACCAGAGATTAAATTGCCAACATCTGTTGGATCATTGAAAAAGCAAGAGTTTCAGAAAACATCTACTTCTGTTTTATTGACTATGCCAAAGCCTTTAGGATAGACTGGTTGGATCTCCTTGCAGTCCAAGTGACTCTCAAGAGTCTTCTCCGACACCACAGTTCAAAAGCACCTGAGGGAGTTACCTAAATCTTCCCTCGACTAAAATGGTAAAATAATATCATGATCCTGATCATCAGTAGCCCATGACTGAAGCAGGAGGCCAAATTCTAACTGTCATACTTTAGGCCAGAGTAATTGAATTTTGAACTTCTAAATGACACATGCTACAAGATAATTACAGACTTATACAATAAATCAATTTTATCATTTGAATATTTTTTTCCTATTCCTTGAGTGAGTGCTCATTTGCTCAGTCATATCTGACTCTGTGACTCCCCGGACTTGGCTTCTCTCAAGCCTTGGGCATCTCAAGACTCCTCTGTCCATGGGATTCTCCAGGCAAGAATACTGGAGTGGGTTGCCATACCCTCCTCCAGGGGATCTTCCAGATCCAGGGATCGAATCCACATGTCCTGTGTCTCCTGTACTGCAGTAGATTCTTTATTGCTGAGCCACTGAGGAAGCCCAGTGGCTCAGGAATATTCTTGTTCTTCAAGTTTCCCGTTCGTTTTCATTACTGGGTTATACATGAGCAAGCTAATGTAGAGAAAAACTACATTTAAAATAGAATCTGAAAGACAAATATACATATGAAAATTCATACATGAGAGTTTCATGAAAGATATAAGTATTCTCAGTAGAAGGAGACAATATATTTCCTTTAAAATAGAAAAGATGGTTTATACTAATCATGACTCACGAAGTCAGATACTAGTTCTTAATGGTTGTAGTATTTAGTTTTCTGGTGCGATCCAAATAGCCACAGTCAAAACACTAACTCACTACAGAAATGTGGATGTGTACCATTCATCCAAAAATTTTACTCAACACCAGTTTGTCAATGTGTTGACTTTCTTTTAGTATATCCAAAGTTATTTTAAACAATTTGTTCTTGGATTAAACTATTCAAAATTTCCAAATCTGAATTTACCCTTCAATGACTTTTCTGGGTTTAACAACCCTCGTGACATTATTTTTATAAACATTTTACTGTTAAAAAGAACAAATAATTTCACAATTGTATGGAAATACAAAAAAAAAAAAAAAAAAAAAAAGAAAAGAAAAAACCTTGAATAGCCAAAGCAATCTTGAGAAAGAAGAATGGAACTGAAGGAATCAACTTGCCTGACTTCAGGCTCTACTACAAAGCTACCATCATCAAGACACTATAGTACTGGCACAAAGACAGAAATATAGACCAATGGAACAAAACAGAAAGCCCAGAGATAAATCCACGCACCTATGGACACCTTATATTTGACAAAGGAGGCAAGAATATACAATGGAGAAAAGACAATCTCTTTAACAAGTCGTGCTGGGAAAACTGGTAAACCACCTATAAAAGAATGAAACTAGAACACTTTCTAACACCATACACAAAAATAAACTCAAAATGGATTAAACATCTAAATGTAAGACCAGAAACTATAAAACTCCTAGAGGAAAACATAGTCAAAACACTCTCTGACAGAAATCACAGCAGGATCCTCTATGACACACCTCCCAGAGTAATGGAAATAAAAGCAAAAATAAGCAAATGGGACCTAATTAAACTTAAAAGCTTTTGCACAATGAAGGAAACTATTAGCAAGGTGAAAAGACAGCCTTCAGAATGGGAGGAAAATAACAGCAAACAAAGCAATCAACAGAGAATTAATCTCAAAAGTATACAAGCAGCTCATGCAGCTCAATACCAGAAACATAAATGACCCAATCAAAAAATGGGCCAAAGAACTAAACAGACATTTCTCCAAAGAAGACATACAGATGGCTAACAAACACATGAGAAGATAGATGCTCAACATCACTCATTATCAGTAAATGCAAATCAAAACTACAATGAGGTACCATCTCATGCCAGTCAGAATGGCTGCTATCCAAAAGTCTATAATCAATAAATAATAATTTATTGTTATTACTTATTATTTATCCACAAACAATATATGCTGGAGAGGGTGCGGAGAAAAGGGAATCCTCTTACACTGTTGAGGGGAATGCAAACTAGTACAGCCACTATGGAGAACAGCGTGGAGATTCCTTAAAAAACTGGAAATAGAACTGCCTTATGACCCAGCACTCCCACTGCTGGTCATACACACCGAGGAAACCAGAATTGAAAGAGACACGTGTACCCCAATGTTCATCGCAGCACTGTTTACAATGACACGGAAGCAACCTAGATGTGCATCAGCAGACGAATGGGTAAGAAAGCTGTAGTACATATACACAATGGAATATTGCTCAGCTATTAAAAGGAATGCATTTGAATCAGTTCTAATGAGGTGGATGAAACTGGAGCCTATTATACAGAGTGAAGTAAGTCAGAAAGAAAAACATATTAATAGCATCTTAATGCATATATATGGAATTTAGAAAGATGGTAATAATGACCCTATATGTGAGACAGCAAAAGAGACACAGAGTTAAAGAACAGACTTTTGGACTCTGAGCAGGAAGGCGAGGGTGGGATGATTTGAGAGAATAGCACTGTACATGTATATTACCATATGTGAAATAGATCACCTGTCCAGGTTTGATGCATGAGACAGGGCGCTCAGAGCCAGTCCACTGAGATGACCCTAAGGGATGGGGTGAAGAGGGAGGTGGGAGGGGGGGTTCAGGATGGGGGAAACATGTACACTTGTGGCTGATTCATGTCAGTGTATGGCAAAAACCACTACAATATTGTAAAGTAATTAACTTCCAATTAAAATAAATAAATAAAATTTTTAAAAAAGAATCCTCATTATCTACATCTTCATTAATCTTTCCTGCCCCCAAAAGACCCCAAGTTCAATCTGGATCTCTTCTAGGACTCTTCACAATTTACACAGATTGTTTCCAACTCTTCAAATCCTCCTTCATATTCACCATTCTCTTTGCATGACATTCCACTGTCATAGAGACTAATTGCTGTGACCCTTGCTTGCAGGGTGCTCTAATCTTATTTGAAGGAACAATTCTCAAATGTTGACTACTCTATAGGGATGGGTGAGTGGGAGGTAAAAATTACTGGTGTAAGATAGGTTATAAGAATGTATTATATAGCAGGAGGAATACAGTCAATATTTTGCAAGAACTATAATTGGAGTGTAACCTTTAAAACTGTATAAAAAATTTTTTTTAAATAGGTGAAAGGGACTAAAATTATAAACTTCCAGTTATAAAGTTAATATGTCATGAAGATGTAATATACAGCATAAAAAATATAGTCAATAATATTATACTAACTTTGGTGACAGATGGTTACTAGACTTATCACAATGATCATTTTGTCATGTATTTAAATAAATCACTATGCTATATACCTGAAATTAACATGATATTGTACAGCAGTTGAGCACCAAAGAACTGATGGTTTTGAACTGTGGTGTTGGAGAAAACTCTTGAGAGTCCCTTCGACTGCAAGGAGATCCAACCAGTCCATCCTAAAGGAAATCAGTCCTGAATATTCATTGGAAAGACTGATGCTAAAGCTGAAATTCTAATACTTTGGCCACCTGATGTGAAGAACTGACTCATTTGAAAAGATCCTGACGCTGAGAAAGATTGAGGGCAGGAGGAGAAGGGGACAACAGAGGATGAGATGGTTGGATGGCATCACCGACTCAATGGACAAATTGGTGATGCACAGGGAGGCCTGGCATGCTGTGGTTCATGGGGTCACAAAGAATCAGACACGACTGAGTGACTGAACTGAACTGAACTCTACATCAACTATATTTCAATTTTCAAAAGGCGATACGTTTAAAACTTTAAAATGAATGAATTCATTTTGGGAGATGTTGATTACTCTAGAAAGAGAGTTTTTTGTTGTAAGATCTGAAATATACTGTACTTAGTAAGACAGTAGCCATAAAACAAAATATTTTGAAAAAAAAAAATGTGGTACGTGCAGTGTTGACTGAGAAGCCTAAGATGTTTTCAGTAAAAACAAATGATGACTGCCATATCCAGTTAGGTGATTTTATTTTTCCTTCTGTTTTAGACCTTCATGTTTTTAATTGGGTATTCTTAAATATTAGAAGAGTTCTGAATTCAGATATACATAATTTCCATGGTGCCACTTACTACTTTGGGCAAACTGCCAAATGTTTCTAATCTCAGTTTTTAATTTTTTACACCAGAATGATAATATTTTTATGGTTTTAGAGAGGAAAGCTTTGGGCACAGTCTGTGGTACATAATAGTGGTCATTCAGCAACAGCTATTATATATAATACCTAGACCAACAACTGGCAAGTACCAACAACCCCAAAGTACTGAGCAGTCTCCTCAGAGTCCAAGGAGTAATGAATCCAATTTCTGATGTAACAGAGAAAACATTTTTTAAATTCAGGAGAATATGTATAAGTATGCTTTGTTATTTTATAAATGCATAACTGTTTGTTAGACAAAAAATTCTTACATTAGCAACTCTTTACAGATACACCCTAAGAAATGTTAAAGATATATAGTGAACACAGAAATATATATGGACATATTTCTAATTTGTCTGGATTTTTTTTGTTCTTTCATGTAAATCTTACAGTTCTGGAGTAATATATTTTTGTATCTTTATTAAGATAATTGCACTTATCACATATTGCTTTCCTTTTCAAATATATTACTTTTGAGCTGTCAACTATTTCTGGCTATTTACTCTTTTCCAGCACATTTAACATTGAGTCAAGATGGTGTCATTTCACATGCAAGCTCCAACACCATTTCAAGCCCTTTGACCTTTCTTCAAATAGCTAATTCCCTGGTGTGCAGAGGTGGTGGCAGAGAAGGCAGCAAATGACAAGGTGATGAAAATTCTGTTGCATGAATTAGCTCTTAGCTGTCATATTTCTATATGAGAATGCTAAAGCTAGCATGATTTAAATACATTGAAAATTAGTTTATTTTAAAAAAAATTAAAAGAAGTTGATTCTTCCAGGAGGCCAGCACCAGCCCTGGTTACCACCCGCCCCAACCCCCCCTCCCCCCCCCCCCCCCCCCAGATATTGCAAGTAGCTGCCTCACAATTAGTCCCACCCACCAGTGGGCTAGAATCAACCTTGCCCTCAACCCCTGCTGCACAGTCAGTATAACTGCAACCTGGCTCCATCCACCAATGGACTGGCAGCCACTGCACATGACATTCTAGGCCACAAAGCAAGTCTCCATAAATTCAAGAAGATAATAATCACACAAGAATCATTTATGACCACAAAGGTATAAGACTAGAAGTCAACTACAAGAAAAAAAAAGCTCAAAAATAATAAACACTTGGATGCTAAATAATATGCCACTAACCAAACCAACCAATGTGTCAGTGAAGAAATCAAAGAGGAAACCAAAACTATCCAGAGATAAATAAAAATGGAAACAGAATATTATGAAATCTATGTGATGCAAAAAAGGCAGTTTAAGAGCAATGTTCATAGAGCTACAGGCCTACTTCAGGAAATAAGAAAAATCTTTTAAAAATATATAAACAAAAAAGCAATCTAACTTTACACCTCAAGGAACTGAAAAAAGAACAATCAAAACTGCAAAATAGTAGAAGAAAACACATAACAAATCAGAGCAGAAATAAATTGAAACTAAAATTATAATAAGACTGATGAAACTAAGGGCTGGTTCTTTGAAAAGATAACAAAAATTTAAAAACTTTAGCCAATAAAGAAAAGAGAGTAGCCCACATAAAATCAGAAACAAAATAGAAGTTACAACTGATCCCAGAGATATACAAAGGATCATAAGGGATTGCTATGAACAATTATATACCAATAAAATGGACACACTACTAATAGAAGAAATGGAAAAATTCCTAGAAAAGTACAATCTCCCAAGACTGAATTAGGAAGAACTAAAAAAAAAAAAAAAAAAAAAAGAACAGACCAATACCAGCAGTGAAACTGAATCAGTAATCAAAAAACTCCCCACAAACAAAAATCCATAACCAGAGAGCTTCACTAGTGAATTTTACCAAACATTTAAAAAAGAATTAACACTTATCCTTCTCAAACTATTCCAAAAATGTGCAGAGCAAAAGATGCTTCTGAACTCTTTCTACAAGGCCAGTCTCATCTTTCTACCAAAACTAAACCAAGCCACCACACAAAAAAATTACAGGCCAACATCACTGATGAACATAGATGCAAAATGTTCAACAAAATATTAGTAAAGGGAATCCTACAATATATTAAAAGGATCATATATCATGATTGAATAGGACATATCCCAGGATGCAAGCATGGTTCGATACTTACAAATCAATCAATGTGATGCACTATATTAACAAATTAAAGAAAAACATATAATCATCTCAATAGATGTGGAAAAGCTTTCGACAAAATTCAACATCTGTTTATTACAAAAAAAAATCTCTCAACAAAGTGGATATAGAAGCAACATCCCTCAACATAATAAAGGCCATGTATTACAAACATACAACCAATAAACTCAACTTTACTCAACTGTGAAAACTTGAAAGTGTGTTTTCTAAGATCAGGAATAAGACAAGATGCCCACTCTGACCAATTTTATTCAATATGGCATTGGAAGTCCTGGCTACAGTAATCAGACAAGAAAAAGAAAATTCAAACTAGAAAAGAAGTAGAATTGTCACTGTTTGTAGGGTACATGGTACTATAATTTAAAGGTGACACAAAAAACTCTAAAAACTTATCAATGAATTCAGTAAAATGGGCAGAATACAAAATTAATATATATAAATCTGCTGCATTTCCATACATAACAACGAACCATCAGAAGGAGGAATTAAGACAATAATTTTGCTTGCAACTCCATCAAAAAGAGTAAAATACCTAGAAATAAATCTAACCAAGGAGGTAAAAGATGTGTGCTTGGTAAACTATAAGACACTGATGAAAGATACAGAAGATGACACAAACAATTGGAAAGCTATACTGTGGGATAATTAATTTTGCTAAAATGAGCATAATACTCAAGGAATCTACAAATTAAATGCAATCTGTATTAAAATACTGATGGTATTTTTCACAGAATTGGAACAAATCATTCTAAAATTTGTATGGAAACACAACAGATCCCAAATAACCAAAACAACTTTGAGAAAGAATAAAGCTGGAGGTATCACGCTCCCTGATTTAAAACTATACTACAAAGCTACAGTAATCAAAACAGTACAGCACTGGCGCAAAAACAGACATAAAGATCAACGGAACAGACTAGAGAACCAGAAAATGAATCCACATTTCTATACCCAATTAATCTACAAAAAAGAAGATAAAAATACGCAATAGGTAGAAGACAGTTTCTTCAATAGTGTTGGAAAAAATTGGACAGATAATGGCAAAAAATCAAACTGGACTACTTTTCCATACCACATAACAAAATGAGCCCAATTGATTAAAAAGCTACATGTAAGACTTCAAACCATAAAACTCAAAGAAGAAAACATAGGCAGTACACTCTTTGCCATCAGTCTTAGAAATAACTTTAAGAATACACGTCCTCGGAGAAGGGAAACAAGAGCAAAAATAAACAAATGGGATTTAATCAAACTAAAAGGCTTTTACACAAAGGAAGGAAGCTATCGACAAAATGAAAAGGTAGCCTACTGAATGGGAAAATATATTTGCAAATGATATATCTGATAAGGAACTAATATGTAAAATACACAAAGAACATATATAACTCAACCCAACCAAAAAGTGGGTGGAGGACTTGAACAGTCATTTTACCAGACATACAGATAGCTAACAAAACAAAATGAAAATAGACTTCTAGATACATACAATGAAAAGATGCTCAACTTCACTAATAATCAGTGGAATATAAATCGAACCACAATTAGATACCACCTCACATCTCTCAGAATGTTTATTATCAAAAAGACAACAAATAACAAATGCACTATCTATTGGAATGAATTGGCACAGCCATGATAAAAACAGTATGGTAGCTTCTGAAAGTATTAAAAATACAATTACCATTCCATCCAGTAATTTCTATTCTGGGTATTTATCTTAAGAAAACAAAAACACTAATTCAAAAAGACATATGCATGCCAATGTTCTATGCAACTTTATTTATAGTAGCCAAAATATGGAAGCAAATTAAATGTTTATCAATAGATGAATGGATAAAAAAGATATGGTATATAAACATACACACACAGAGTGAAATATCCCTGAGACATTAAAAAAATAAGCATGTTTGCAACAACATAGATGGAGCTATAGGGTATATTTTGCTAAGTGAAATAAATGAGACAAAGACAATTACTATATGGTCTCATATGTGGAATCTAAAAAAACAAAACAAAATGAAAATATACATCTAGAAACATACAATAAACAGGCAGTCACCAGAAGGCAGGGATTTGACAGGGTTGGTGACATAGGTGAAGGGGAATAAGAGGTCTAAACCCTCAGTTATATATTAACTAAATCATAGGGATTTAATATAAAGCATGAGAAATATGATCAATTATATTATAATAACTTTGTATGGGAACAAATAGTTGCTTAACTTATTGTGATAATCATTTTACATTGTATGCAAATATCAAGTCATTATGTAATATACCTAAAACTAATGTAATATTTATGTATCACCTGTATTTCAATTAAGAAGGAAATTCTGTATACCCATTTTACACATTCAGTTCAGTTCAGTCACTCAGTCGTGTCTGACTCTTTGCAACACCATGAATCGTGGCACGCCAGGCCTCTCTGTCCATCACCACCTCCCGGAGTTCACTCAGACTCACATCCATCCAGTCAGTGATGCCATCCAGCCATCTCATCCTCTGTCGTCCCCTTCTCCTCCTGCCCCCAATCCCTCCCCGCATCAAAGTCTTTTCCAATGAGTCAGCTCTTCGCATGAGGTGGCCAAAGTACTGGAGCTTCAGCTTTAGCATCATTCCTTCCGAAGAAATCCCAGGGCTGATCTCCTTCAGAATGGACTGGTTGGATCTCCTTGCAGTCCAATGGACTCTCAAAAGCATCAATTTTTTGGCACTCAGCCTTCTTCACAGTCCAACTCTCACATCCATACATAACCACTGGAAAACCATAGCCTTGACTAGACGGACCTTAGTCGGCAAAGTAATGTCTCAGCTTTTCAATATGCTATCTAGGCTGGTCATAACTTTTCTTCCAAGGAGTAACCGTCTTTTAATTTCATGGCTGCAGTCACCATCTGCAGTGATTTTGGAGCCAAAAAAATAAAGTCTGACACTGTTTCCACTCTTGCCCCATCTATTTCCCATGAAGTGATGGGACCGGATGCCATGGTCTTAGTTTTCTGAATGTTGAGCCTTAAGGCAACTTTTTCACTCTCCACTTTCACTTTCATTCAAGAGACTTTTTAGTTCCTCTTCACTTTCTGCCATAAGGGTGGTATCATCTGCATATCTGAGGTTATTGATATTTCTCCCGGCAATCTTGATTTCAGCTTGTGCTTGTTCCAGCCCAGCGTTTCTCATGATGTAATCTGCTGCTAAGTCGCTTCAGTCGTGTCCAAATCTGTGTGACCCCATAGATGGCAGCCCACCAGGCTCCTCCATCCCTGGGATTCTCCAGACAAGAACACTGGAGTGGGTTGCCATTTCCTTCTCCAATGAGTGAAAGTGAAAACTGAAAGTGAAGTCGCTCAGTCGTGTCCGACTCTTAGCGACCCCATGGACTGCAGCCCACCAAGCTCCTCTGTCCATGGGATTTTCCCAGCAAGAGTACTGGAGTGGGGTGCCATCGCCTTCTCTGCATATAAGTTAAGTAAGCAGGGTGACAATATATAGCCTTGACATACTCCTTTTCCTATTTGGAACCAGTCTGTTGTTCCATGTCCAGTTCTAACTGTTGCTTCCTGACCTATATATAGGTTTCTCAAGAGGCAGGTCAGGTGGTCTGGTATTCCCATCTCTTTCAGAATTTTCCACAGTTTATTGTGATCCACACAGTCAACGGCTTTGGCATAGTCAATAAAGCAGAAATAGATGTTTTTCTGGAACTCTCTTGCTTTTTCCATGATCCAGCATATGTTGGCAATTTGATCTCTGGTTCCTCTGCCTTTTCTAAAACCAGCTTGAACATCTGGAAGTTCACAGTTCACATACTGCTGAAGCCTGGCTTGGAGAATTTTGAGCATTACTTTACTAGCATGTGAGAGGAGTGCAATTGTGCAGTAGTTTGAGCATTCCTTGGCATTGCCTTTCTTTGGGATTGGAATGAAAACTGACATTTTCCAGTTCTGTGGCCACTGCTGAGTTTTCCAAATTTGCAGACATATTGAGTGCAGCACTTTCACAGCATCATCTTCCAGGATTTGAAACAGCTCAACTGGAATTCCATCACCTCCACTAGCTTTGTTCATAATGATGCTTTCTAAGGCCCACTTGACTTCACATTCCAGGATGTTTACCCATTAGCTCCCATTTACTCCCATTTTACCCATTTACTCCCATTTGTCTTTCTCCAGCCCCTGACATCCCAATAATCTGCCTTCTGTCTTTTCTGGATATTTTATATTAATGGAATCACACAATAAAAAAATTAAAATAAATAGATAATAAAATAAAATAAGTTGATTCTTGAGACCATTTTGGCAACACATCTATGCATATTTTTGTGAATTTGATTTTTACTCCAATTATATTAAAAAATAAAACTAAAATTTCACCTTAGTATTCAATAGCCATGTAAATTTCTATACTATCCAATAATGCTTTTTTATTAAATAATCACTCTGGCGTTGTCTAAAAAAAAATCTAATTAAAAAGGGAAACTATTTCAGACTTCATCAAATTCATACATTGTCCCCTGCTGCTGCTGCTGCTGCTGCTGCTAAGTCCCTTCAGTCGTGTCCGACTCTGTGCGACCCCATAGACGGCAGCCCACCAGGCTCCTCTCTCCCTGGGATTCTCCAGGCAAGAATACTGGAGCGGGTTGCCATTTCCTTCTCCAGTGCATGAAAGTGAAAAGTGAAAGTGAAGTCAGTCGTGCCTGACTCTTAGCGACCCCATGGACTGAAGCCTACCAGGCTCCTCCATCCATGGGATTTTCCAGGCAAGAGTACTGGAGTGGGTTGCCATTGCAGTAGGCAGAATTCTGAGATGGCTTCCAATGAAGCTAGATTCTGTACAATCTTTCCTTGAGCATTGGTAGAATTTGTGATTATGAACAGATATCATTCCCATAGTTATATGGCAAATGGGATTCTGCAGATGTTATTAAGTTCCCCAATCAGTTGATCTCAAGATAGCAAGATTATCTAAGCGGACTTTATCTGACCACATTAGCCTTTTAAATCTGGGTCTCAAGGACAGAGATGGAGGAAGTCAGAGTCTTAAAGCACAAGAAGAATTCAACATGCAATTGCTGATTTGAAGACAGAGGGGACCACATAGCAAAGAATGAATGTGGAAGGCCTTTAAGAGCTGAAAACGGTCCTTGGATGACAGCCAGCAGGGAAGCATGGACCTCAGTCATAGAAATGGAAGAAACTGAACTCTGTCAACAGTAAGAATGAACCAGAAAACACATTTTCCTGCAAAGCATCTACACAAGAAATCAGCCCTGTAAATCATGACTTTAACTTTGTGATACCCTGAAAGAACTAGCTATATCATGTCATACATCTGACCTACAGAGATGTGGGGTATTGTTTTACACTGCTAAATTTGCAGTACTTCATTACATGGCAATAGAAAACTAATATACCCCATGTCCTCAAAAACAAAAACAAAAAAAAAATGATTGAGCTAATTAGCACTGAATATTCTAAATTAACAGCTTGTTTTGTTTGTTAAAACTGTCTTCTAATTTTTGAGTATCATCAATTTTGAGAAGTATTTTCATTTTTATACCAGCTTTAACTTTTAGCTAACATGGGAAACTATTCTGAATGTTCTTACACTATCCTGTTTTACATATTTACATATTCAAACCAGGTTTGAAATGTTCATTGATGAGGTTGAAGGTAGGAAGAAATATGAGCCATGAAAATTTATCTTTGTTAAAAAATTATTCTAGCTTGCAAAAGTAATAAAGCTACATAGCTTGCTGGGACCTATAATATTAATACTAAATTTAATTCAGAAGATGAGACAAAAAGCAAACAGGAATGTAATTAAAAGCAATTTTAGGCAGTGAGAAATCACAGAGATTTTTTCAGATTGCAAAAGGAATTTCATGGAGGATGATGCTTTTGAAGACACTATCATCTTCTAAACAGAGGAGTTTCCAGAAAGAGGCTTCAGGGGGAAACACTGTTTAATTGACAATAGAAGTTTTCATATTTTTTAAATAAAAGAAAAAAAATACTAGTATCGGAAATCAGAGTGCTTTGCTTTTTTGGTTTCAGATGAACTGAAATGAAAGGTGAATTCCTCTTTATCACTAAATGGCTAGGACAAGCCCAGGCAACCTGCCAAGCAATGATATAAGAGACTGACTTACATTTTCTTGGTAGGTTAGTCTTCTCCCAGTTCAACAGCATATGCTTCTATTTTGTAAAACAGGGAGTAGTGAAAGCATAATAGAAACTTTGCAACTTCTTTCATCTAAGAAGTTTCAAGTTAAAATACACAGCAATTGATCAAATGAGGTCAAGGTTTACTTTCTGCAGATCTCAGCTTTGGGAAAAATTGCAGCATCTTACAGGGGAGCAGAAGGAGCTAAAAGGAGCATCTTAATATATAATGCAAAGAAGTTGTTCACTGTATGCTACTTATATCTTGGAGCATGCATCAGAAAAGTTGTTTTAGGAGATTCTCAACAGACTCTTGCCTGAGACTATGTCATTCTAACTTTTATACCTATTGCTCTGAATGCCAACAATGCATTTATTCAGATACTTACAATGCTACATTTTTAAGAAAATTATTGCTTAATCTACTTCTCACAGAGAACAAAAGCTATGGGGAGTAACATTAACAAACATAATGACCAAGCAATCTCTAGTAATAAGAAAAGCTATATTATACATATTCTGGTTGTCGACTAGGATTCAACACAAAAAGAATACTGCATGTAAATTTTACAAAAGTGCTAATACACTGCAGTATCTCTTCCCTGAGTATGTTGTACCTATAGGAGGAGTCAATACTCCTCTTATTCTACCATCTCATTTCTTTTAAATCTATAAAACAAAATATTTATCTATTATTTCATTCATTAAATAGCATCTCCACATAGCAATGAATAGGACAAAGGTTCTATTTTTATGTGGCTTATAGTTTAGTCAGAGGAAAATATCAGCATGACCTTAAAGACAAATGACAAATTTAAATCTAGAAAAAGAAGGCATATATACACAGGACTTTTAGATTTAAGTAAATTTTATTCATAAAAATTGCAGTAATGGATGTGGGAATGGGTCTCTGGGATGCTCAACCAAAGATCTGGCTAATTTTATGGGTAACTGATGAATTTATCAGAGATTCTGAAGTTGATGCTAAGATTCTAAATGACAGCAACTCCAATTCAGAGGTGATTCAAACTAAATGTAGTTAAAATTAAAGAAATTCCTCTAGAATAATATACCACATGCAACACAAGGATTTATCACGCTTGGCCATCATGCACTTGTATTCTCTTAGGGAGTCCAGCTCACTCATACTACAACCTGGAGATCTACATGGGTAAGGGAAGCACTGCCATGCAGAGAGGAGGTGGGAAGCTCTACAAGTAAAATTCGACAGAAGCCAGGAGGATTCTGAGATGGCTATGACCATGTCATGGCGTTTAACTGGTGAAAGCAAATTGGGCATGTTTCCTGTAATAATCAACAAAGCCTATGTAGTAGTCTGAATATAGTTTTTAGACAGATTTCTTGATGATTAATGATGATGACATTCCTAGGAGCTGAATATGCAGGCAGCCTGCTAAGGTCTTGCTTGGCACAGAAAAAGGACAACCACATTGCCTTGAAGACAGGCTTTTTTGTGTCACAGTTTTAGAGAGTCGTGGCCCTTACCCAAATCTAAGACTTGAGTCCCAAAATAAAGTATGAAATGGGCATCCTCTCTGAAGGGTCTTTGGAATAACATCATGAGTATGTCTCTGGAAATGGCCTTATCCAAAGGAAATGTGCTAATACTTATTTAGAAAACTACACTCTAGGAAAGGAGAGCCATACAGACCTTGTGGGGCTGTTAGACATCAGCTTCAGACAATAATTATAATAAATAAATTATAACCACTGGGGTCCACAGTCAGAGGGGATTCCTGAGGGTGTTAAATGATGGTTTTTAAAAATAATTGTTGTTTCCAGTTTAGATAAATTGATTTCAAGACTGAACTTTACTTTGGGGCTAGAGATGTGAAATATCAACTTGCCTACCTCTCTCTTTTACAGGTAGAAGTTCGGGGAAGTTAAATCACTGCTTTTAAATGCAAAATAAGAATCTAAGTATTTTCAGTTCTTACCAGGTTTCTATACCACCCCAGATGCCTGATTAGGGGATGGGATGGAAGAAACTGGAGGTTATTCAGCTTCCAAGAAACAAGTGAGAAGGGAAGGGTCATATTTTCCTCACTCTTCACCTTGTTTTAAAATTTTTATTTTATTTAAATTGGAAGAAAAAAACACAAATTCTTGCTCCTTTTCACAGTGGCAGGGGTTGGGAGTGGAGGAGTCTGACAGGAAACGCTTGTGAAAAGATAATAGATGAAAATTTTCCCCAAATGGTGAAAACTATGAAGCCATAGTTACTAGCAGCACAAGAAATATGAAGAATAAATATCAAAGCATAAAATAAAATTGCTCACAATAGTAAGAAAGAGCAAAACTTTTAAAAGCCAGAAGAAAAAAGACATTATTATATACTTTAAAGTACTGAAAGATAGATGTTATCAAACTAGAATTCTTAACCCAGAAAAAAATTACTTTCAAACATATAATTGAAATGAAGAGATTTTCCAGATGTGCAAAAGCTTAAAGAATTCAATGCTAGAAGACATGAGTTAGTTAGCTAGTTCAGTCGCTCAGTCGTGTCCGACTCCTTGCGACCCCATGAATCACAGCACGCCAGGCCTCCCTGTCCATCACCATCTCCCGGAGTTCACTCAGACTCACGTCCATAGAGTCAGTGATGCCATCCAGCCATCTCATCCTCTGTCGTCCCCTTCTCCTCCTGCCCCCAATCCCTCCCAGCATCAGAGTCTTTTCCAATGAGTTAGCTCTTCGCATGAGGTGGCCAAAGCACTGGAGCTTCAGCTTTAGCATCATTCCCTCCAAAGAAATCCCAGGGCTGATCTCCTTCAGAATGGACTGGTTGGATCTCCTTGCAGTCCAAGGGACTCTCAAGAGTCTTCTCCAACACCACAGTTCAAACGCATCAATTCTTCGGCGCTCAGCCTTCTTCACAGTCCAACTCTCACATCCATACATGACCACTGGAAAAACCATAGCCTTGACTAGACGGACCTTAGTCGGCAAAGTAATGTCTCTGCTTTTCAATATGCTATCTAGGTTAGTCATAACTTTTCTTCCAAGGAGTAAGCGTCTTTTAATTTCATGGCTGCAATCACCATCTGCAGCGATTTTGGAGCCCCCAAAAATAAAGTCTGACACTGTTTCTACTGTTTCCCCATCTATTTCCCATGAAGTGATGGGACCAGATGCCATGATCTTTGTTTTCTGAATGTTGAGCTTTAAGCCAACTTTTTCACTCTCCTCTTTCACTTTCATCAAGAGGCTTTTCAGCTCCTCTTCACAAAATATTAAAAGGAAGCCCTTCAAATGAAGTCACTATTTTAAAGGTATTACATCCTTGTATTCATTGTTGCATTATTCATAATAGCTAAGATGTGGAAACAACAGACAGATGAATGTGTGCTGTGTATGCTAAGTTGCTTCAGTCATGTCCAACTCTTTGTGACCCTACGGACTGTAACCAGGCAGGTTCCTCTGTCCATGGGCTTTTCCAGGCAAGAGTACTGGAGTGGTTTGCCATTTCCTTCTTCAGGGGATCTTCCAGTCCCAGGGATGGAACCTGTGTCTCTTACGTCTTCTGGCAGGCAGGTTCTTTACCACTAGCACCACCAGAGAAGCCTATAGATAGATGAATGGGTAGAGAAAATGCAGAATATGTATATTCAATAGAATATTATTCAGCCATTAAAAAACAGAAATCTGATCATTTGTGAGAACGTGGTTGAAACTTGAAGGCATTATGCTAAGTGAAATAAGTCAGACAAATTCTATATAATCTCACTTATATGTAAAATCTAAATAAAATCAAACTCACAGAAAAAGTGGATTGGTAGTTGCTAGGGGTTATGATGTGGCAGAAAGAGAGATATTGATTAAAGGGTACCAGCTTCCTGGTATCAGATGATAAGTTCTGGGGATCTTATGTACAGTGTGGTGACTCAAATGTCTCCAGCCTCAAGAGACAATGTAAAAGATTTGCTCAGTGCTGCCCTTGGCGCACTTGCAACTTAGGAGCCGGGCCTTGAGGGGAAAAGGCCAGGAGACTACTGAGTTCAACTGAAAGCATTTTACTTCCTCGAAGATCTTGGCTTGTTAACTCCCTGCAGCTTTAGTTTTTCACTGATGCTTTCAATCTGCTCTTTGAAGCTCTTAATCTAACATATGTAGTCATTCTCTGGGTATGTGAGTTTAAATCTGGCACCTTCCCATGGTCATTCGTAGTTGTAAGATACACACTTACACATGTTAAGTAAACACCATATTTTCCTACCTGACTCTCCAAATACAGTGCATAGGACATGTTGGTGTTAGTGTATATTTTAATAATTTTACTGAGTCTGGAATAGCACTGTGAATCACATTTGAAATTTTTAAATTTCAAGTATGCACATTAAAAAAGTAAAAAAAGCAGCCAAAATCACAATAAATAATATACTTTACTTAAAGTTAAATATATTTAAAATATTACCATTTCAACATACGTGAATTCAAAATCCATTGTGAAGTTTATAGTGTATCTCAACATGTACTAGTTTCATTTCAAATAATTAAGAGTTAGTCTCATGTGACTAGTGGTTACCATGTTAGAAAATGCAGGTCTAGAGGTTTCAGAATACTCAGAAGAGATGTGAAAGATTAAGGACAAACATATATTGTGTGTTAATACTGACTTGAAGTCTTGGATTGTCTCCCTTGAGGAACAAATGGGCCTCTAGCTATGTGAATAGTATTTTCTTCATGTAGAGTAGAAAAACTGAAGATTGTTTTTAACTGCCCAGCATCAGATGCTCCTTCCTATTTTAGAGAAATAATACAAATTATATGATTCAGTAGAAGGTAGTATCCAGCTTCCTAGTAATGAATCCCAAAGGATGAAAAACTTTATGCACCCTGAAAGCCAAGGATCAGATGTATAACTCGGGCTCAGATAATCATATATGTACTCCAAGGACTAAATAGGTTGCATACAAAAACGTAGAGGAGTCTTTCAAATGTTTCCAGAAGTGGCTTGAGAGAGGCAGAAAGAAGTCCTAGCAGTGATCTTTGGTCTTGTATGTCATTTTCCTAGGACATTTTTCTGTTTACCAAAGTCACTGTATTATTGTTTCCTAGGCTTACTTTGCTCCTGCACATGTTCAGGCCATTAAATGATGAATCCTTGATCTCCAGGATTCTGTAGATCCATGATTTGACTTTTCAGTACAATTCAGTTGCTGAGTGGGACTTCCTGGGGTTCAGTGGTAAAGAATCCACCTGCCAATGCAGAAACACAAGAGATGCAGGTTTGATCCCTGGGTCAGGAAGTTTCCCTGGAGTAGGAAATGGCAACCCACTCTAGTATTCTAGCCTGGAAAAATTCCACAAACAGAAGATCCTGGCGGGCTATAGTCCACGGGGTCACAAAGAGTCAGCGACTCTTTGTGAGACTGAGCACAGGCACACACTGAGCATGCATGTGCACACACACACACACACACACACACACACACAATGCACAGTTGCTAAGTGCATAAATTTAGAGGTCCAATGACCTGAATTTGAATCCTGCTTTTCTCACTCATTAGATATCTGGACTTTGACATATTATTTTACCCTTTCTCCCCCTCAATTTCTTTATCTCTTAAGTAGTGATGATAACTGTGCCTATCTCATGGGTTGTTAAAAAATTCAATGAGACAGTTCAAACACAGGAAGTATACTTACATGTCCTCATTATGTACTGAATATTTACCTCCTGATAACTAAATTTTCACTATTATTTCAAAAGTTTACAGAAAGTCTACCATGTACTAGGGGCACATAAAACAATACCCCTCATTTTTTTCTCCTAAAATTACCCTAACAAGAAAGGATATTTGTTCCATATTCCTAAAGTTTTGGGAAGGGGTTATGTGTAGCCTGGCAAGATCCCTGCAAGCCTAATATTGATATCTTTGTACTCTCAGGCTTTATCTTGAATATTACTCAAACCATATATGCTTCAAGTATGTTTCAAATTATTTACCACTGAATAATGTGTCATGTTTATTAGGTGGCTTTAAGCAATGCCAAGTACACAGCATACAACCCTACATTAAGAATTGTAGACAAAATAAATTAATACTAGCAGTGAGCCCATGATATAGACTTTACCACTTCTGTTTCTAGATGAGGAAATTGATTCACAGAAGTTAGGTATTTTGCTTACAATTACATAGCTGGTGTGTGCCCAGTTACACATTTTATTTTGATTATGAGTTCCATTTTTACCAGACAAGGACTTCAATAAAATATTCGAAGGTGTTTAATTACTTGGCCTACAGTTCATGAGTTCTCCCATTCTGGAGCCTCCATGATATTTTTAGAAAGGTAAGCCAAGCCTCAAGGAACACATGCCTCATAAATTTATTTCACTTCACTGACATTACCACTTTCTTAATCTTTCATCTTCTCCATTTTTTTCCATTTCTTTTCTCAAGTCTAGTATCATAAATATTTCTTTAGCTGTAAACAGCCCATTATTTAAATAGCTTTCATCTAAAAGAATTCTGGAAATTTACTCTAGGTGAAATTCCGAAGGGAAAATTATGATTAATAATTTGTGAGAATTACATTCTAAGTTCTCACACTTGCTGTGCCAGCTAAACCAAATAAGATAGGCTTTGATATAAGGCCCTTATTCTAAGTGTCACTCTTAAACTTTTCCAGGGGGCTCACTGATGGAACCAGTTCAATGGTATTGATAACTACATGAGGGTGGAAAAAAATTCTCCCAGGAATTACAATCAAAGTCTATATGTCTAAATTTCTATTTCTGCTAATCCAGTATATGACTTTTTTTCTAGTGTTTTTAGAACTGGCAGAGGGACTGAAATAATTATGCAACCTTACTGTCCATTAATGTCTAACCATGAACATGTGTGAATTTTTTCTCCCTTCTCTAAATCATCCTAGAGGTGTCTCATTTCACCTCTACTTAGATGTTACTTTTTGCCATTTATTTTGGAAATAATTCATTTTAAACACAAGGAATGAACTTCTTTATTTTCCTTGCTAATGAAAAGCGTCTCTATGCTGCAGATATGTCTTAGTCAGCCAATTTTCTTCACCTGCAGTTTGTGTTTGCATAATGATCTCATCATGAAAAACAGTCAGCTTGATTGTAGCAAAGCTTCTGTTATTGAAAAACACACCTCATATCTTTTAAGTAGGGCTGATAACCTTCCATCTGCATCGTCTGTAATGTTACTCCAAATTGGTTCAAATACTGGTGGATTAATAATGATGAACAAAAAGTTTTGCCAGTTGAAAATCAACCTGCTCAAAGAGTTCATTCCCCCATTATTGAAAACACATAAAGTTTAAGAATTTAAAAATAAGGAATCAAGTTTTTGGGGAGGGGGGGAAATTAGTTTGAAAAATGTCCACATGTATTCTGAGAGAAATACACAGGTTAAATAAAAGATAAACTATCAACACTTAACAGCTGAAAATCTGATATGGAGGCTGTGGTTGTAAGTGAGGTTCACAGGCTTTGGATTACCCAATTCATGAAAGAAGAGGAAAAGTTAATTTGAATATCCAGATACTTGGACTCTCTAATGCCAATGTTAAAATAAATTATCACCAAAAGAAAACATCTGGGTAACTGAGTAAATATTTTCCATCTCCAGTGGCCAAATCTCTCCCCAAAAGCCACGTCACTGCAATCAGTTGCATGCAGGACACCTACACTTAGATTCAAAGTAGTCATCATATCCTGGACATCCATTTCTCTTCTATTGTTTCTATATTCACTGTCTTGTGAAATGACATCACTATTTGTGTAGTTGCTTAAGCCTGAAATTTGATTTTTTTTCCTATTTTATGTCTCATATCTCCTTAATCAACAACTTCTATGGTGTCTGCACTATAAGTAACGCACTCACTAATCCATCCAACTCCTTGTTTCTCCACTCAGTGCCTTAGAGGGAGCCCTTGTGTAGGTCCCACACCTAGGTCCTCAGGGCAGATTCTTAGCAGGGCTCCCAGTCCCCGAGGTTTTGTTTTACTTCTCCTCCAAACCATTCTCCAACCCCAACCCAGAGTGATTACTTAAAGATATACATATACATACACACACACACACACACACACACACACACACACACACACACACATATATATATACACACACACATATATGTTTAAAATCCATTAGGAGGTCCAGATAAAGAGAGGGCTTCATGATTAGGTTTATAGGCTTTTTATGATTTAGTCTTCAGATATCTCTGCAATTGTTTCTTTGGCCATAGAGATTTTCCTTCTCCATCTGCATATCAGATGTGCTATACTTCCTTGCCTCTGGTTGTTTTTTGTACATTTCCTTTTCAGCACATCCAATAGGTTCTCTTCTTTGCTTGGCTCTTAGTCACCCTTTACCTCTCACATGGGTTATCACTTTTCCTGAGTCCCATGTTGGAGTTATATGCCTTTCTTTTGTGCTTCAATAGCAAGATATAGTTCCCCTATTGGAATACTTGTAACACTGCATAATAATTTCCTATTCATTCCTCTGTTTTCTTAACTAAAGTAAAAATTCTAAGATGACAGGAACCACATCTTTCTTATTCACTGATGTATTTCTAAATCTACCTAGTGAACAGGAATATAAGAAGCATTTAACACGTATTTGTTAGATGAGTCATCCAAAAATAAATAAATATTAAGATTGCAGATAAGTATATTCCCAAAAGGGAAAAATCTAAAAATGTGAAAGCATAAGAAAAGTAAAATATAAAAATATTTATTAAAAATTAGAAATGGAGGAAAGGCAATAAACTAAACTGTTTCTAATCCCCTTTCCCCAGTTTTTCACATCAGTGTATATAAGGCTAGGACAAATCATCAATGGATGTTTCATATCCCTTCCCAGGTGACTTAGTGGTAAAGAATCAGCCTGCCAGTATAGGAGACCAGGAGATGCTAGTTCAATCTCTGGGTCAGGAAGATCCCCTGCAATAGGAAATGGCAACCCACTCCAATATTACTACATGGAAAATTCCATGGACAGAGGAGTCCTATGGGCTGCAGTCCGTGGAGTTGCAAAGAGTCAGACACAACTAAGCATGCACACACACATGCACACACACTATAGATCCATCTGGTAATTTTCTAGCCTTTTCCAATGTTAACAGAAAATACATTTCTTTTGCTATATTCTTAGGGAAAGGGAGAATACCCCATTAACAGATCTACCCTCTGAATTGCTCTGATAGGATCATCAGTGGGTTTACCACTATGCATCCCCACTTTTGTCCACTTCTAATAGCCCAGAAATGGACTCTTCTGATCCTGACTTGATGTTTGATCCCATATGACCCCATTCTTGGGAGCAAATCATTGTCTTTAAACCAGTAATTGCTGGTGTGCATTAAGCATTAATAGGCTTCCCTGGTGGCTCATACAGCAAAGAATCAGCCTGCAGTGCAAGAGACATGGGTTCAATCCCTGGGTTGGGAAGATCCCCTGTAGAAGGGAATGGCTACCCACTCCAGTATTCTAGTCTAGAGAGCCCCGTGGACAGAGGAGCCTGCTAGGCTGCAGTCCACAGGTCACAAAGAGTCAGACATGACTAAGAGACAAAGCACAGCACATTAAGCATTACTATATGCCAAGAATCATCTTATTTTTTCTTCACATCCTGAGGACAAATATTGTTGTTACAGAGTTGAGAAAACTGAAACTCAGAGAAGTTAAATAATGTTTTCAATATCAAGCAATTGTTTGAAGTCAAACTATCGTGTCCAATAGTTCTGTGTTTTCTGAAAACTGCCAGAGTCCCTCTTCCTAGATGGTAAGTCTGAGGTTCTCAACAAGATTTCAACAACTGGCGGTCGCATGTCACTTCTGGTGTGGAATTCCTGTTCTCTCTGTACGCTTATTTTCACGTGTCTCGCATCCCCCATATGTTCATGGCTCTGGCCTGCGTTAACCTAAGAGTGGAATCAGTTCAGTTCAGTTTAGTCGTGTCCGACTCTTTGCGACTGCATGAATTGCAGCACGCCAGGCCTCCCTGTCCATCACCAACTCCCGGAGTTCACTCAGACTCATGTCCATCCAGTCGGTGATACCATCCAGCCATCTCATCCTCTGCCGTCCCCTTCTCCTCCTGCCCCCAATCCCTCCCAGCATCAGAGTCTTTTCCAGTAAGTCAACTCTTTGCATGAGGTGGCCAAAGTACTGGAGCTTCAGCTTTAGGATCATTCCTTCTAAAGAACACCCAGGGCTAATCTCCTTTAGAATGGACTTGTTGGACCTACTTGCAGTCCAAGGGACTCCACCTCTAATTTCTCCAAAATGCCATCCACATGAGACATTTCTAGGTTCAGCAGATTTTACCAAGAATTAAGGCAAAAGAAGAGGGCCACAAACCAGCAAAAATTCACAAACTCTTTAATACTGAATATTAGACAGACCTATTGTTTAGAGTCTTGGGTTACCAGCCATTGGAAGGACTGATGCTGAAGCTGAAACTCCAATACTTTGGCCACCTGACATGAAGAACTGACTCATTTGAAAAGACCCTGATGCTGGGAAAGATTGAAGGCAGGAGGAGAAGGGGATGACAGCAGATGAGATGGTTGGATGGCATCACTGACTCAATAGACATGAACTTGAGTAAACTCTGGGAGTTGGTGACGGAGAGGGAGGCCTGGCGTGCTGCGGTCCATTGGGTCACAAAGGGTCAGACACGACTGAGCAACTGAACTGAACTGAACTGATGCTGGGAAAGATTGAAGGCAGGAGGAGAAGGGGATGACAGAGGATGAGATGGCTGGATGGCATCACCGACTCAGTGGACATGAGTTTGAGTAAACTCTGGGAGTTGGTGATGGACAGGGAAGCCTGGAGTGCTGCGGTCCATGGGGTCGCAAAGGGTCAGACATGACTGAGCAACTGAACTGAACTGAACTGGGCTACCAGCTATCTACCAGGAATTCCTCAATAACAACAGAGAACATCTCTAGCTCCCTACCTTGTTACTGTGTGTGCTGTCTCTCTCTCTCTCTCTCTCTCTTTCTGCCTCAGAGGAATATGGTCTGCTTTTCTGCCCTCCTGTTTCTTCTAAAATTTTATTACATTTTTAGATGGAGAAATTTATCTTTTCTTTTTTTCTTCTGGGATCTTTCCAGAACATGTCCTTAGGGCACACACATCCAAAGCAGAATATCAAGGTGTTTTCCTAAGCAAAGATAGCTTTTTCCCCAATGGCAACTCTGAGCCAGCTGTTAACATTACAATCCTACTTATCCTGCCACCTTTACTGAAAGAGTAAATCAATGAAGGTGCTTGGGGAATTAACTTCTCCAGGGAAAGGTATATGTAGCATGACAGAAAGATGATCATAATATAATTTTTTTCTTAAAGGCTTTGATTATATTGATATATGTAATTCAGTGGTCCCAGTGCATAGCACCTCATTAGAGAAAACTCGACTGACTTGAAGTGGTAACACATATTTATTTCTACTCATTGTATATTCATGCTGTATTTCACAAACACTCTGCTCCCTCCAAACCTGGATCATTTCTCAAAGCAAGCTTTCACATCTCTTCTTTCCCCCTTAGAGTAGGTAGGTTCTTTACTTATTGTCCTAAATGTATTTATTTGCTTCCACAAACACGTTGGGTGATCCTCTGAATATGGACTAATGAATAGGAAATGAGATGATGACAGGAAGATCCACCCAAGTCCTTGACTCCTTATAGAAGTCTTGCTAATTGTTTAAGTGTGTTTGTTTCTCCAATCAAGAACTGTCTGATTTATCAATTTGTTGTGCCTCCACATGTCAACTGCATTGTTGCTCCCAAAGTTGAAATCTAAAATGTTTGAAAACACTTCGGTCACAGTGTGAGTAAACGTATCTTGATGCAGAGCCCAGTGTGGGCAAAGCATTATGCAAGGAGCTTGAAAGAAATGCCAAAGAGTGAGTAAATCAAGTAGCTCTTTTGTTTGAAGAGACATGGATACAAGGGAAAGCAAGAAAACAAAAATAAAGATTTATGGGAGTTATGTTTACCAGGATATGGACACATATGTCAGTCCCTTATATGTATAGATACGTATCCATGCATTTTTGTAACTATACATATGATAGCTAATCAGACTTCTTGCCAAATCCAGGCAGTAACGTTGAACTGCCTTTTGCTCTATTTCCTGCCTATGTGATGCATGTACCATTGACTCTACCTCCAGAGTCCCTCACAATGACCCGTTCTTAGAGCAATTCTCTCCTATCCTTTAATACTCTTCCCTGGACTCAAATCCTCCAAGAAGCCTGACTGAGAAAATAGACTGACACACAGGCACATTGGTCTTGAGTTTTACTTTGTTTCTCCCATCACTGCGAGCTAGTCGTACCCAGAGATGTCAGATTAGGTTTCTTAAGATGATCTTCAGTTTACTGAAATGGTTAGTGAAGATCTACCTGTTTTCCAAATAAAGCCACCTTTATTAGCTTGCATAGTAAGCATCTGTGAAAATGTCTCTTCTGCAATTTTTTCCCAGAGTCTCTCTTGCTGATGACAGCTCCCTCTAGAACTCACCCTCTGGGGATACTCCCCTGCAATTACTAAACGGGTTCCAAGAAGGAAATGGAGAGGCAGGGTTACACACTCCTGTGAAAGCAATGGTGGAATGCAAGACTGAAATAATGTGTTTCTCATTTTTTCCATGACATGTGACACTGACACACAGTCCCAGTGAACAGCACCTCATTAGAGAAAACTAGACTGACTGAAGTGGTAACACATATTTATTTCTACTCATTATATATTCATGCCATATTCACAAACACTCTGCTCCCTCCAAACCTGGATCACCTCTCAAAGCAAGCTTTCATATCTTTTCTTTCCCCCTTTAGAGTATGGAGAATGTCACACACATGAATGTCAATTGCTCGGGGAGTTTCAAAGATTGTAGGTTTTTATTTTTTCCCTCTCTGCCATGTACCAAAAGGAGAACCACACTGTATGGACTCATGGTATCGTCCCTCAACTTAGCTTATGCTGGAAGTTTGCAGTAAGAGATAAACATGCCCTGATTTCTTCCCAATACATGGCACTCCTTATTTTTTGCTTCGTTTTAGGTTCTTAAAATCTAGTCTTGACAAATCTTCTTTTGGTATATCAGCTTCTTTCAATGAGAGCCATATCATAAACTAACATAAATAATCCATAATTTGAGGATGTAAATCCACCTAAGCACACAGCTTACTCTCATAGTTTGTTTTTGATGGCCATCAGGTTTGATATTTATGAAAAATGATATGCATGCAGGTACTGTACAAACAAATGCTGAGAGGCTTCCTGAACTCCTGAAGTTTCTGAAGCAATGTAATAGCTCAAAAGCACACTTCCCACAATGTCTCCTGTACACACACACACAGACACCCACACCAAAACCAGAGTTCAAATAACAAAGCTGGCATTGTATGTATCTGCCTTATTCAAATACTATCTGCAGCCCAGTTTCTCAAATTACTCTGCTTCCTACAGAACTAATTTTAAAATGAATCCTCACTGACTTCAAGGGACTGGGCTTTCATCTCTTTAGGATGGTGATGAAGGCTAAAAATGTGTGCTTCATACCCCAGAACATTGAAGAATGAATTCTGTGTCAGCCAAGCCCAAAAGTGCTGAAACAGACCCGATTCTTCCCCGGGTGTTGACTATTAATCCCTGTGAAATCTTTCAAAAGGTCTTAAGCAATAAGCTAAGAGAAAATGAGCCCTCGGAAAAACACCCTTCTTTGGACTGACTTCATATCAGAATTCCATAGTCATATCAGAAATGAGACTGCTCAATATACAGTTTCTTTTGTGCTATGAATAAAGAATGGTTTTTCCTTGTTTTTTTTTTTTTTTTTTTTAAATCTCAAATTCATTTTGTACAAGGAATGCAATTCAACTGCAGCATTACAGGAAACAACAAAGGAAGCTGCTCTCAACAGCATTTCAGCATCCTGGAATATAATAAACCCTAAACAACTTCCAGGAAATTAAGGTTCTTTTAAATGCTGAATAAAATGGAGAAAAAAATCCTGAGGAGAAAACACACACACACACACACACACACGCACATACATATATACATGCACAAAGGAAATTAATTATGTTATAACTACTGCACAGCTGCTCCAGAAACTTGAAGGTACGCTGCTTCCTTCTTTGTTGATCAGATATAATCTGATTATGCTCCTTGCTTGAAGTATCTCTGGTCCCTCCATCTCCAAAAATAAATTCTCATTGAAGTATGACATTTCCACATCTACTGGCTAATTACTTTAAGAATGGGATTTGTCTTGTACAGTTGGCCTAATCCTTTTACTCATGTAGATAAGATCACAGTTGGGGGGTATCGACAGAATAAATTTCTGCCAGAGAATAATCTATCAGGATTCTTTACTGTGCCAGTCTTTCCTCCCTCATGCTAATATTCTGATGAGGCATCAGTGGAAAAAGCTTTATTCATTTGCTCAAATATCATTCCTTATTCACACTACTCCATTCTTACTTCATCGGCTTTTTCTCAAATTTACATCTCCATTCATCTCTTCTATTTCTCTTCAGAAATTTGTCGTTTCCTCTTTTCTGCCATTGACTCAAGCTTTTTTTTCATATCATTCCTCATAACTCTAAGGAAATTAACTCAAAGATAGTCACTTAGGTCAGATTCTAACCTAAAGATTAAAGTCTAACTGAAAGACTAATTCTAACTAAAAGACTAAAGCCTTTAGTTTACTTTACCTCCTTTTGTCCCAATCTGGCCATATCACACTAATTAATATTAACTTGGACTTTAAAACATTTGAATTATTTTCACATCAGTAATTACAATATTTAACATTCTTTAAAGACATGCTATTAATTATTTTTTCAATTTTATAGAGATATACCCAAGCAGACATAAATAACAAAGAGTAAAGGAGAGATTTGAACCCTTGTGCATTTTGGTTTCAAAGTTTATTGGTACATTGCATCACAGTGCCCCATTCAATCAAAAGCTTCTTAAACCACTACCCCTACAGAAATATTAGTGAGTATAATAATCCTGAGCAATAGAAAAATTCTACCCTATCAGTAGGGAGACATCAGTGGAGTAGACAGAGGATTCAAAAATTGTGGTTCTGAATGTCATTGTCTATCAAATCATATAAGGAATCAGAATTTAACCAGGACAGATGATCCTATTCATAATTTTAATTTCATAAAAAATTCATTGTTTATTAAAATCAATTAGGTAGTCTGTCCTTCTTGCCAAAAGCAGATAATTCAGATGATACAACACTTCTTTTAGGGTGACTTGTCATATCAGCAGGAAGTCCTTTCCCATTAGATGTTAAAACACAGACACTTCCTTGAGATAGCTGCGGAATGAACTGCTTTCCAAAGGGTTTTGCATAATTTTAATTTGCCTTTTTATTGCTATTAATGGACCATCTGCACCTGTGGTTTTCTATGAAATTTAAAAAGAACATACTGAGCAAATCTTGCAATTTATAATGCTGAAATGTAATTAAATAAGCCATGTCAAGTAGAATGAGAATTATATTAATAAGTTCTAGAAATCTGTAAACACAAAGATTTGATATTTAGAGTATATGTTCAAAAATTTGAACTAGCAAAAACTAGTTTGGGTCTGCTCTCTAATTGTTAAGCTTTTTTAAAAAAATTTATGCTCAATTTCTGAAGCATGAAGAAGAAGAATAAAAATGTTTAATTCCAAATGAAATGTTTTTCCTTCCAACTGGATTAAAGTTAGAAATCAGGAATAATTCAAATTATATGAACTAATCTAAATTATCAACTGATTGTTAGTTCACTGAGAGATTTGATGGCATTTTAGAGAGAATTTTATGGTATAATTGAAATCTTAAGTGAGCATCTGTGATTCTTTGCATTATATCATAATTCTAATTCATACATTTTTTTGTTTGTTTTAGCATATTTCCCCTGTATTTAGGGACAGTTTTCAACAATCATATATTCATCCACATCTAACATTCATTCATAATCTATAGCCCGAACTTAATCACGTGGCCACCCTAGATGCTCGCACTGTCAGGAAACCTGATCTCTTTCTGTGTTTCATTTTGTCTAGCCTTGTGCCTTCAACGTTCATGGACTGCTAAAGGAGATAAAAGCAGGAGAGATAGTGGGCGGTTGCCAACAAAATTCTGCCCCTTGGCATATCCTTTCGCTGGACACACAGAACATATTCATCATCCTTAGCAGAGTCATCTATGGCTCATGGATTTTCCACATTTAGTTTGAAGCCCATAATATCTTAAGTGCCATCCTCTTCTTGTGATCCCTAATCTATAAATAAACTAAGAGACAAGTTATTTTCCTCACTTAGCCTCGTCTTCTAAGACTCAATAATGGAGTAAAAAATCATTCATTCATGAAGATCAAAACAGAAAACATAAAGCACTTTAGTGGTCAATAACTGCTAGATCCTAGTGTGCAGGAACTTTGAAACATATTGCTTAGCTCTCCCTGCTTCTTTTTGGATCACTCTCTTGGTCATTTTCTTTCATAACATCTGGATCCCTCTTGAAGTCTTCCCTTGAATGTTATACACTGTGATTTTGGCCAAAACCAAAGTGAGTTTTGGAGGGTATGCCTTCTTTGTAGGCTATATAATTTACATCTTTGGCTGATGCACACTTGGGAACCTAAGGTCTTGCTTGTTTGACAATCTTGTGGCTTTTTTTTTTTTTTAAGCTATATTCATTCCCCTCAAATTTAGTGAAGCTTCTATTTGTTTTCCAATCAGATTCCATATAAAAATTATAATACTTGATGATCTTTCCTGAATAGTCCCAGAGTTGAAGATTCCTCACTCTGGTTTCTGTTCTAAGGACTATCTTTCTGAGATAGTTTACAGGTTATAGTGAAAAGCTACTGCGGTTTTATCTGACCTATGCAAGTGGTCAGAGCTCCTATTATCTGGCTATGAAATACAAATGGGAGGTTATTGAGAAGAGCTCTGAGCAAGTCTTAGTCTGCTTAGGTTAGCATAACAAAAACACCATAGATTAGGGGGGCTTTAACTAAAAAACATCTATTTCTCACAGTTCTGGAAGGTGAGAAATTAAAAATCAAGGCACCAGCAGATTCGGTGTCTTGTAAGAGCATACTGGTTTATAGACAGCGATCTTCTTAAGTCATCATATGACAGAGGGAGAAAAGGGGCTCTCTGATGGTCCCTTTTTTCATTGTCTAGGGCGCCATTCTCTAGACAATGATTTTGGCAATCATTTCTCAAAGACCTCTTTCCCCTCTCACAATCCTATCACAATGAGGATTAGGTTTCAACATACAGATTTTGGAGGGACCCAAACATTCCATCTATTGCAAAGTCTTAACTTCTGCTATGTAGCTTCTTTTACATACAAACAAGGGATTTGCCTTTTTAAAAAGGACATCTATATGTGGTCAAGTTAATGTTTAGAGTTCTGCCAGAGACTCTATTAGCAAGGTCTATTCCTTTTCATCTCTACTCGAACACTGGCAATCCTTATTCAAGCTTTTCTTTCTGTATTTCTTGATATTTTTAAGTATCAAAAGGCAGCTAATATAGCCAAATATTTAGCCTTTTCCCAATCTCCCTTACTGCAACCGAATTTGAAGGTATGACCTTTATTCTTCACTAAAATTGATATTTACTAAATAGGCTGCCATGCCATCACAAAAGTCATTAGCTTCCCAAGCTGCAAGATTTGCGTCCTTGTAGTCTTCAACTCAAAGGCTAAAACAATGCTACATTATTTTTTTGTATGGCAGCACACTTCTTTTTTTTTTTTTTTTTTTAACTTATTCTTTTTTTGTTTTGTTTTGTTTTATTATTTTTTAAATATTTTTTGTTTTTTTACTTTACAATACTATATTGGTTTTGCCATACATTGACATGAATCCACCACAGGTGTACATGAGTTCCCAACCCTGAACCCCCCTCCCACCTCCCTCCCCATATCATCTCTCTGGGTCATCCCAGTGCACCAGCCCCAAGCATCCTGTATCCTGCATCGAACCTAGACTAGTGATTCATTTCTTACATGATAGTATACATGTTTCAAGGCCATTCTCCCAAATCATCCCACCCTCTCCCTCTCCCACAGAGTCTAAAAGACTGTTCTTTACATTTGTGTCTCTTTTGCTGTTTTGCATACAGGGTTATCATTACCATCTTTAAATTCCATATATATGTGTTAGTATACTGTATTAGTGTTTTTCTTTCTGGCTTACTTCACTCTGTATAATCGGCTCCAGTTTCATCCACCTCATTAGAACCGATTCAAATGTATTCATGTTAATGACTGAGTAATACTTCATTGTGTATATGTACCACAAATTTCTTATCCATTCATCTGCTGATGGACATCTAGGTTGCTTCCATGTCCTGGCTATTATAAACAGTGCTGCGATGAACATTGGGGTACATGTGTCTCTTTCAATTCTGGTTTCCTTGGTGTGTATGCCCAGAAGTGGGATTGCTGGGTCATAAGGCAGTTCTATTTCCAGTTTTTTAAGGAATCTCCACACTGTTCTCCATAGTGGCTGTACTAGTTTGCATTCCCACCAACAGTGCAAGAGGGTTCCCTTTTCTCCACACCCTCTCCAGCATTTATTGCTTGTAGACTTTTGGATCACAGCCATTCTGACTGGTGTGAAGTGGTACCTCATTGTGGTCTTGATTTGCATTTCTCTGATAATGAGTGATGTTGAGCATCTTTTCATGTGTTTGTTAGCCATCCGTATGTCTTCTTTGGAGAAATGCCTATTTAGTTCTTTGGCCCATTTTTTGATTGGGTCGTTTATTTTTCTGGAATTGAGCTGCAAAGTTGCTTGTATATTTTTGAGATTAGTTGTTTGTCCGTTGCTTCATTTGCTATTATTTTCTCCCATTCTGAAGGCTGTCTTTCCACCTTACTTATAGTTTCCTTCGTTGTGCAGAAGCTTTTAAGTTTAATTAGATCCCATTTGTTTAGTTTTGCTTTTATTTCCAGTATTCTGGGAGATGGGTCATAGAGGATCCTGCTGTGATTTATGTCAGAGAGTGTTTTGCCTATGTTCTCCTCTAGGAGTTTTATAGTTTCTGGTGTTACATTTAGGTCTTTAATCCATTTTGAGCTTATTCTTGTGAATGGTGTTAGAAAATGTTCTAGTTTCATTCTTTTACAAGTGGTTGACCAGTTTTCCCAGCACCTCTTGTTAAAGAGATTGTCTTTAATCCATTGTATAGTCTCACCTCCTTTGTCGAAGATAAGGTGTCCATAGGTGTGTGGATTTATCTCTGGGCTTTCTATTTTGTTGCATTGATCTATATTTCTGTCTTTGTGCCAGTACCATACTGTCTTGATGACTGTGGCTTTGTAGTAGAGCCTGAAGTCAGGCAGGTTGATTCCTCCAGTTCCATTCTTCTTTCTCAAGATTGCTTTGGCTATTCGAGGTTTTTTGTACTTCCATTCAAATTGTGAAATTATTTGTTCTAGCTCTGTGAAAAATACCGCTGGTAGCTTGATAGGGATTGCATTGAATCTGTAGATTGCTTTGGGTAGTATACTCATTTTCACTATATTGATTCTTCTGATCCATGAACATGGTATATTTCTCCATCTATTAATGTCCTCTTTGATTTCTTTCATCAGTGTTTCATAGTTTTCTATATATAGGTCTTTGGTTTCTTTAGGTAGATATATTTCCAAGTATTTTATTCTTTTCATTGCAATGGTGAATGGAATTGTTTCCTTAATTTCTCTTTCTACTTTCTCATTATTAGTGTATAGGAATGCAAGGGATTTCTGTGTGTTGATTTTATATCCTGCAACTTTACCATATTCATTGATTAGCTCTAGTAATTTTCTGGTGGAGTCTTTAGGGTTTTCTATGTAGAGGATCATGTCATCTGCAAACAGTGTGAATTTTACTTCTTCTTTTCCAATTTGGATTCCTTTTATTTCTTTTTCTGCTCTGATTGCTGTGGCCAAAACTTCCAGAACTATGTTGAATAGTAGCAGTGAAAGTGGGCACCCTTGTCTTGTTCCTGACTTTAGGGGAAATGCTTTCAATTTTTCACCATTGAGGATAATCTTTGCTGTGGGTTTGTCATATATAGCTTTTATTATGTTGAGGTATGTTCCTTCTATTCCCGCTTTCTGGAGAGTTTTTATCATAAATGGACGTTGAATTTTGTCAAAGCCTTTCTCTGCATCTATTGAGATAATCATATTTCAGCACACTTCTTGTGACATCAATTTCTTTATTAGCTAAAGCATAGGCTGAAGATTTATTACAAAGAAACCTCAAAATACAAGATCCTGAATTAGATAGAAGAATAGACTCTCTTATCAATCTCTGATCAGGTGGCTATACCATCATCAAAATATGGCTTCCATATTTGGGTCTAAGATCTGCTCTAGGGGATGTTCTTGGCCAAGAATAGGAAAAATAAGGATATATTGGGACAGCAACTTTATCTTCAAGGAAATGATCTAGAAATTGCACATATGTTTTTCAGTTCCCCCCATTATCCCAAACACAGTTGCTGACTGCAAGGGAGAATAAAAAATACAGTCTTTAGTTAAATGGCCATGTGTCCTGCTCACCAAATTAAATTTTTTAAGACTTGGGAAAATGGGGAATGGATACTAAGGAACATAGCTTCTCTTCCACCATGTTTTTTTTTTTTTTTTTTTTTTTTGAGAAAAGTAACATAACATAGATCTTTCTAAGACCTAACCAATATTCTCATCAAATCTAGTAAATACATTAAGAATTTCCATTAATATATGAAGTGGCATGACCATGAGGTGTCAGGCAGTAGTGCTGCTGCTTCCATTCAGTCATGTCTGACTCTGCAACCACATGGATGGTAGCCTGCCAGGCTTTGCTGTCCACGAGAATTTTCCAGGCAAGAATACTGTAGTGGGTTGCCATTTCCTTCTCCAGAGGGTCTTCCTGACCCTGGGACTGAACCTGGGTCTCTTGTGTCTCCTGCATTGGTGCTACCTGGGAAGCCCCAATTAATATAACTCATTCCTAATGTGGAAAAGATGTTCATTCCCTTTTTAATGAGGAAACACTGTATATTCCAATCAATGATTTAATATAGATATTAAGATTGATTCTTCATTGACACATTTATTTTTAGTTTTATAGTTTGGCCTTTTTTTGGTCTACGTGTAAGTATTTGCCAAATATTTGCCAATATTAAGAACTTAGGCTTTGGGGTTTTTTTTTTTTTTTTTTTTTTTGTCCTGTCCAATTATTTGCAGACACAGAAAATTCCAAACAAATAGTCTTCAAAAAGATCTATATTATTTGATTACAGAGGAACATTTTATTGAACAACTATTAAAGTAGCTAGTGATTCCTATTCTCATTAACCATTCTTTCTAAATTTAATGTAACCATGATATGCACTAATTCATTTAGAATGTTTCTTTTAAGTTCATTTTCATTTCTAGGTTTAGTCAACAGCTTTAAGCCATTTGAACTCAAATTTCTATCTCTATGCATCAGGTTTCCTAAGGACTTGTTTCTCTCACATAAACAATTTTTATTAGCCTCTCAAAGAAGTGACACTTGTAGACTGTGTCCTTCACTTATTCGCTTAGTCTATTGTATGATTCTCATCCACACTTTTAAAGATGCATTCTGTACAGCCCTGGGATTCTGCAAAGGTGCCAATGCTGGACAGAGGCAGAAATTAGATTTTCCTGGGCTCTGATCTCTCCCAATCCATTTTAGAGATAAAAGTTCAACACTTACCTTTGTTGTACATCAGAGCTGTGCTTAAGATTTTCTTTGGGAAAAAGTTCTCCAGCTTAAAATGCATTTATAAATCAGAAAACTCTAAAGTTCTGTGCTATTTTATTTTCAATTTCCTACAATTATAGCCATCTCATGAAAAAAATTAGAAGAAAATAAAAAGCCAAATGGAAAATAAAACAGCCAAATGTTAAGGGCTCCAATTATTCCCTGCTATTCTTCTCCAAACAAAAACATAGTTGATTTTCCATTTTATTCTTTGAGAGTGAAATATAAAAACAAATGAGTAATATCCCATATCTCTCTTTCTGAAAACTTTTTGTATAAATAAGCCATTGTTACTTGGTCAGATAGGTAATAAGACCAGAGGAGACAGGGTAATATTTGTATTGGCATCATGACCACTGATAAATGTCTAATTGCAATAGAAAAGACTTATTAATTACAATGGAATAGTTAATAGCCACTAAGTAATTTCCTAGGTCCTTTACTAAGTAGGTTACCTTGATTTATTTCTTATCTAGACTTTCCTAAAAGCATTGTTTAAATATTAGTTTCCCATATAACAATTTTATATTTTTCTAGCCTTGTAATATCAACGTAATGCATCCCATTGAGGAGCTTTTTATGGGAATGTCACCATTTTGACCTTTATTATTTTAGTGTATCACTGTAATGAATTAAGAGTTAAAAGCAGGTCAGTGCCTTACTGAGTTTTGTCTTGAGCTCAAATCCTGAAAAGAAACAATGCACATTTTATTCACATTTGATCTATAGCATGCTTCTCTCATGAGCATGCATTGTGACATTTTCTTCTTGGCTATTATCTTCCGGGCAAGGAGAGAGGTGTTAAGGAAATAAAAAGCTTACCCTTTTGAAGTTTTAGAGCATTTACTTTAAGAGAAATGTAGTCAAGTTAAATAAATAATATTTTCTTTAGTATTTATGTGTAGGTGGAGGCAGTGTGTGAGAGGGAAAGAGTACTAGGCAGAGAGGCAGGACCTTGGTGTCACATTCTCAGATTTGTCAACGATGGAGCCTCAGTTTAATCACATCTTAAGTGTCAGGTTAGACTAGGATAATCCAGTTTGGATTTCCAAGTCCAAATCATTCCCACACATAATTTTACTGGGAAAGATTATCAAATTTATTCACATATTTATAGTCAAATGAATATATTTTAAATCTAATTTTTAAAACTGTTATGAAAGTACAAAATTGGAAAAAAGTTTGAGTACCTTAAGGTAACTCATCTATGATATACACTGAGCATTTAAAATTTTAGTTATGTTTATCTTTAAATACTAAAATATCACCATTTGTACTTAGCCAAGTGTCCAAAATTCCACCAAAGGAAAGCAACATTTCTACAGCTTTTCTTTCTAAACTGCAGCTTTAGAAAAAGAAGTTAGTTAAAGTCACAGTTGGTTGAGAGTGGTCACATTTTGCTTCGTTTTGTTCTATTGAAAGAGTTTTAAAGGAGAACTGGATACTTAATTTTACCTATTAATAATGCTATTTGTGCCAAATTATATTTTTAAAGTAATGTGTAAATGCTTTTAAATCTATAAGGGTCATTTTCTGTTTTAGAATGGGTCTTGCTGATTAAATAACTTTAAATTTGTTTTTCTTTAATCTTCAGAGGAGGATTATTTAAGATTGTTCAATCATGGTTTTTCTAGATGTTCACAATAAAGAGATATATTTTCAAACTCAACCAATGCATCTTTCCATAATGCTCTGAAGAGCACTTGTTCTTTAAAAATTTTAATTCCCAAAACATTCTTAAAGATAATAGGTCAATTTGTATGATCAAAACATTTAATCCCTGTTTTGTTCAATTCTTTGATCTCTGAAGATTTCAATACTTGTCCAAATTCCAACTAGATTTAGGAAATACAATATGAGACATACAAAAAAAAAAAAAAAAATCTTAGGAGTGATGAAGACACCAGAAAGTAACTCTTCTTGGCAAGCTGTAGAATCTCATTCACTTCTGTTTCCAAAGAGCATTTTAAAAAAACATGGTTTAGATTGTATTTCAAGGCAGAATTTTTCAAATTTTATCCATAGCCACAAAATTTTAAATTGTCCCCTTTGCTAAGATGTCATGGAGAAGTGATACATAAAAATAGACAACATTCTATGCAAAGTTCAAGAATGTTATGATTCTTCCATCAGATTTTTATGATTTGTTCTTTCTTCTGTCTTATAATCTTCTAATATAATTGCAATCTTGCTATTTGCACTGTTCCTTTGGAGTTTTCCTTTAACATTCAGGCCTCCAAACTTTCTTGAGTGGGACTTTGGTTCCTCGGAAATCCATGTTAAGAATATCCTTTGTGAACACCAATTAAAATATGAGAAAGAACAGACTGACTAAAAGAAGCTTAAATTACAGCTGGTAGGAATTAGATGAAACAAAGAAAATATCTTTAAAGTTAAGTTTGGTTAGTCTTTGTAATAGGTTTTAAAGGATATGTCACTTTTTAAATAGTATTTCAGCAAATCTTGGGAAAATGGCCTAGATATTCCACATTTTTGTCAGGAAATAATAAATATTAATGAATGAATGCCCCAATTACTTTCATTTATTCAAAGTCCACTTTAATTTGCACCCAGTTAATGTGAATGCTATTTCAAACTGTCATTGCATCACTACTGGGAACAGTAACATGTCTGGACCCATGACAAGATGGTCTGTATAAATCTTGCTCATTCTGCCTTTGAAAGTTACAATCAATTTCTATGGTAGCTACATCTTGAAGGCTTTATTCTTAGCAAATTACATATCTAACACTCAGTATACTATGCAATGTCATTTTGTATATTACACAGTTATAAATAAACAACTCAGTACACTAGATATCCATAAGTAAAGATACTTGAGATTTTAAAAACATACTAAGACAATTTCAGGTTCATTGGGTGAAGGAAGAAGACCAATAATCAGAAAAATAGATCATGATGTCAGACCCAGAAAAATGTAAAGACTATTTACTTCATATGAAATTGGTCAAGTAAGTAGCTCAAAAATAAATCTCTAAGTAACACAAGTTATAAGATGCATTTCTATGGTGCTGAAAGTTACTTACAAAACTATGTATACAGTAATATAGTAGAACATGTTTTTACATTCTTCTCATGCCTCATGTAAGAAAGTCTATATAGTACTATGATTTAAAGTTTGTGAAACTTATTTCTCTCCTTCAATTGTGAACCCTCTTTTGTAGATCACAAGCCACAGAAATGTCTACTATATAGCTAATATGTATCAGCTAACCTTATGAAATGGCCATTATTTGACTACTTTTGATTTTAAAAGTAGCATTTAATATGGATCCACCTAATCAAGCAAGTCTTGACAGGGTTATTGTATTAATATCCTAGGACTGCTGCAACAAAGTACTCCTGGAAGACAAGTAGGACAGAAAATGTGAAAGGCCCTGTGTATGTGCATGTTAATTTGAATACTTTAAACAATGATACATGAAAAAAAAGTCCTCATTAAAAATGTCATTATTGTCAGAAACATTTTCTAATTACTTGGAACATTCCAGAATAAGCTGAGAGCTTTAAATTGTTATCATCCCTGATTTTTGGAATACTTCAATCAGGAAAACATAAACCTTGGGAACTTCTAAGGGATCATTGGCAGATCCTCATTATTCAGTATGTGTCCCTGATGATAAAAGGATCAATGACAAAAGTCTTCAGCCTGGCAGGGGCTTCTCCACTAAAGGAGAAACAGTGTGACTAATATGTAGATATCTTATCAAAGCTTTCCTGTGCAGAGTACCAGGAGGAAACAAACTACAAGTAAACTATAGTTTGTTGTGTCTATATGAGTTGATGGGTACTAACTAAACATACCTATATGCAGGTCAAGAAACAACAGTTAGAACTGGACATGGAACAACAGACTGGTTCCAAATAGGAAAAGGAGTATGTCACGGCTGTATATTGTCACCCTGCTTATTTAACTTACATGCAGAGCACATCATGAGAAATGCTGGGCTGGAAGAAGCACAAGCTGGAATCAAGATTGCCGGGAGAAGTATCAGTAACCTCAGATATGCAGATGACACCATCCTTATGGCAGAAAGTGAAGAGGAACTAAAAAGCCTCTTGATGAAAGTGAAAGAGGAGAGTGAAAAAGTTGGCTTAAAGCTCAACATTCAGAAAACTAAGACCATGGCATATGGTCCCATTACTTCATGGCAGGTAGATGGGGAAATAGTGGAAACAGTGTCAGATTTTATTTGGGGGGTCTCCAAAATCACTGCAGATGGTGTTTGCAGCCATGAAATTAAAAGACGCTTACTCCTTGGAAGGAAAGTTATGACCAAACTAGATAGCATGTTCAAAAGCAGAGACATTACTTTGCCACAAAGGTCCATCTAGTCAAGGCTATGGTTTTTCCAGTGGTCATGTATGGATGTGAGAGTCGAACTATGAAGAAAGCTGAGCACCAAAGAATTGATGCTTTTGAACTGTGGTGTTGGAGAAGACTCTTAAGAGTCTCTTGGACTGCAAGGAGATCCAACCAGTCCACCCTAAAGGAGATCAGTCCTGGATGTTCATTGGAAGGACTGATGCTAAAGCTGAAACTCCAGTACTTTGGCCACCTCATGCGAAGAGTTGACTCATTGGAAAAGACTGTGATGCTGGGAGGGATTGGGGGCAGGAGGAGAAGGGGACGACAGAGGATGAGATGGCTGGATGGCATCACTGACTCGATGGACATGAGTTTGAGTGAACTCTGAGAGTTGGTGATGGACAGGGAGGCCTGGCGTGCTGTGACTCATGGGGCATCAAAGAGTTGGACATGACTGAGCGACTGAACTAAACTGAACTGAACTAAACATACTGCAGTAATACTTTCATAATACATGTAAGTCAAACCATCATGCAATACACTTTATACAGTGATGCATGTCAATTATATATTCATGAAAATGAGAAAAATAAATCTCACATATGATCACATGACTCATCTATCCAGTCATTTAAGCAAATGCTCAGCAGTGAACAAAGCCATGGACTTTGGTTTGAATTTGAATCTTGGCCTTGGGATTCATTAGCTTGGTTAAGTTACTTAACTTCTCTAAGTTTCATTTCACGCACTTTTAAAAGGGGCATAAGAAATGCAATTCAAATGATTCTTAAGCAACTAAGTCATCTTATAAGATGTAAAACATTTAGTTCAGTTCTTGACACATAAAATATAATCAGTATGAGGCAACTCTTATTATAAAATACAGAAAAGCTTTCATCCAAAAATCCAAACTTTAACATAGTATTTATCCATTAGAGCTGTTTCCCAAAATATGTATTAGAATAATACTAATTTTGAAAGATAAAAGGTATGAGGTTAAATAAACTTGAGAAAGTACTGAATCACATTTTCCCCTTCTGGAGGTTTCCTTTAGTCCATCAGAAGCTCTGAGAAGTTATGAAATAAGGGGTTAACTTTATTTAACCCAGAATTTCCAAACATATTCAAATACAAAACCCCTTATAGGTATAGCTCCCATAGCTTTTTTAAACTTTCCTTGTGTTCTGCCAAACACGTTTTGGAACATATTGCCTAAAACAAAAGAGCTTATAGAATAAAATCAAAACAATAATATAGGAATTGTATCCTTTCCCACTGTCTCATGCTATTTCATTTGAACTTTACTATTAATACAGTTAGAAAGATGGGCTAGGAAGGTATTGTTATGGATATTTCACAGTAAGGAAGCAGGCTGATGTTTTGTAACTGGACAAAATGAAACAACTAATATGTGATGGAACCAAGACTTACAAGTAGTTGTTCAGATACTCGGGCCACCTTCCTTATATGTTTGATACACACTCTGAATATTTTTAAAGACTTTCCTGGTGGCTCAGACGGTAAAGTGTCTCCCTACCATGCGGGAGACCTAGGTTCGATTCCTAGGTCGGGAAGATCTCCTGGAGAAGGAAATGGCAACCCACTCCAGTACTCTTGCCTGGAAAATCCTATGGACAGAGAAGCCTGGTAGGCTACAGTCCATGGGGTCACAAAGAGTTGGACACAACTGAGCGACTTCACTCACTCACTCACTCTGAATATTTTCTATATATTCAGAACTTTACATTTTTATTTTCCCCCAGAGGTAACCTGCATTACTGTTCTCTCACTCTGTTCTACGTCTGTCACACTCAGCATCTCCGCTAGGCCAGAGTGAATGAATGTGCAGGCAAGTAGGCATGGTGAAGAGGTGTGCCTAGACCTCAAGCACTCTTTTAAAAACCTTTTTATTTTGTACTGGGGTATACCCAATTAACAAGCAATGCTTTGATAGTTTCAGGTGAACAGGGAAGGTACTCAGCCATACATTCTCCCACAAACTCCCCTCTCACCCAGGTCACCACGTAACATTGAGCAGATTTTCTACGTACTATACAGTAGGGCTTTGTTAGTTATCCATTTTAAAAATAGCAATGTGTACATGCCCATCTCATTGAGCACTTTTAAATATGATAAGCTCAAAATCCAAAGGACATTACATGTCTTTTATGTAAATTAAAAAAAAAATTCTACAATTTACCCAACGTACAGGTAGAAGGACAACTATGAGGACTGTTAGCATACCATATTCAGAGAGAGAGTCCCTGTTCTATTCACCTCATGTTTGGAGAAACTGAACTGGCCCTGTAGATAAGGAATCACATGGCACTTCCCATGGCAAACAATCACAGTGCTGCAACAATTAAGGCAAGAAGATCAAGGTCAGAGACCACTGAGAATCATCTCTTGATCCAGGGTTGCTGGAAATTGGTCTGAAGCTTCAGCAACTGTGCAACAGCAAAACAGACTCTCATAGTTTTGATAGAGGCCCCTAAAGATCCCATTCAATACTATTCGCTCTGACAGTTATTAGTTGTGTGGCTTTGACACCTTTGAACTTCACTATAAGCTGGGGATGTTAATACAACTTTACAGGAAGTTTAAATGAAAACTATAGATAAATGTATATTGGTAGGCACTAGTAAGTCTTTTAAGAAGAACTCCATGAGGTCATTTCTATATAACGCATAAAGGCAAGTAAAGCTCGGAGAGGTAAAAAATGTATTGATACTTAAAGTAGTCATGCAGCTATTAAGAAACTGACATTTAGATTCAACTAGATATGGACTCTTATGTAGATACGGCTTCACCATGCTGCTTTCCCTTATTTATTTTAAAACCATAAGGGATTGGGCTCAACTGAAGAGTTTCTCAGCTCAGCTTCATTCATGACATTTTTTTAAAACTTCACAGATCTAAATATACCTAATGATTCACCACTATGAAACATGGTGCTGGAGCTATATTATTATCACTCCTGTCTCTAAAGGAGCTCTTGTACCAGCACGGCTGATGTGGCTTGAAAACTGGAACATGCCCATTAAATTGGGCATCTTACTTTAGTCTGAGCACAATGGCTCCACAGTACAATAAAACTCAGGAGCAGATCTTCAGAGGGAAGCCAGGTATTGATTAGTTCTTATGTGCTGACTGCTATGAGAATTTCTGAGTTTCACACAAATGAAAGTACAAATTGCTTTTTGGAAATCATTGCAAGAGCTTATCACAGATGATTTTTCTACCTATGCATGTATCTATCTATCTAATATATCTCATATACAAATGCATGTACATGCACACATGCCTTATACAAACAAAAATAAAGATGAATCTGAAACATCAGGACAACTTTATCCTCAGCTATGTACAAGAATACCTTCCCATCACAGGTAACCAAGGTGGGAAGTAAGTATAAACAGAAAAGGGAGCAGCCTGTCCTTATGTGTTCTACACACTGAGTGAAAGTGTTATTTGAACATAAACTGTCATTTCCCTTCTACCATGGATTTCATACAGCGAGTTTAACATGATCATGAAAATAAATATTATGCAATGATTTTCAGCATCTGGATTTACCTGAAGGAATAGATGGATTAATTTACATGTAAGTTGAGAATTGTATGGGGTCTCTGCCATTGAGAGACTAAATGTTTACTTCTTTACTTAATAAATATTTATAAATTGCCTATTAAATGCAAGCCTGTCATTAGGTATTAGGGATAAAATAATGAAAAAAAATATGTGGACTTATTCTTAAGGAATTTAGTACTTTGTAGGAGAAACAGGCATTAATAAGCATAAAAATAAGTGCTAGCAAGAAACACATTGGACACCGTGAGAGAATAGGAGCATCCAGCCAAATTTGGAGGAATATGGATAGTTTCAATAAAGAAGAGACTGAGATAAAATGAGAATAAGTCAGAGTTAGTGAGGTAAAGCATGGGAGGAAGATCATGGCAGACAGAGTGCTCAAAGTTTCTGGAAAACAAAAAGAGTATAGTATACAAAGAATGTAGGCCATTACTGCTGGAATAAGAGAGAAAAGGTGATAGTGATGTGTGATGACAATTAGGAAAGTACAGAGATGCGAACCAATGGGTTCCTGTGGGTCACAATCAGAATTTCATGCAGGTGGAATGCAATGGGTTAAGGCTATGGGTCAAGGTATTTCATTCATACCTTGTTTTCTCTGAAATGTATAATTAATATGGTAACCAATTCAATTAGCTTTAATGAAGTTCTGTCATTGTTGTACTTATTGATATTATTATTACTGTAAATTTCTCTACAATCTGCTGGATTGTCTTTGCAGTTAATTCTGTTGTTAGTGGTTATCAAGATCACTTGTTCTACTGATTTTCATCTTGGGACATACTGCTTAACATATGGTCTGTTTTTTAAAAAAATGCAACTTTAGCAAACATATACATTTTTAAAATATGATGCTTTCCTTCATATTCAGGATCTGTTGAAATGTAAATTTTCAACTTTAAGTGTTAATATGATTTTAAAGTTTCATGTGAGAAGTCAAAAATTAAATACTTCTCAGATTTAAAAATATATATATTTATAGGTCCCTTTTAAATTGTATTCTGGCTCAAGAATTAGGACATTTCATCTGTGGTTTGCCTTTGGATGTCTGGTGTAAACACTTTTCCTGACTTTTCCTTTCTCTTCTTTCCAGTCTCTTTAACAGGATCAATGTTTGTTAACTGTTATAGGCAACACCAGTTATAGTATATTATCTAGGATTTGGCTTATTGAATGCTTTCGGGCTTTGCTGTAGACAATCCTACAATTTGTCCATCTCACTAAATACAGTTTTTAGGAAAAGAAATACTATGAATGATATCAATAAGTAATGTTTTGTCTCATATTTTGACTGAAGGAAAAAAATCGTAAAACATGTGATTAGAGTAATTAGTAACTCTAATATAGTGTCATTATTTCCATTTTATAGTCCAGAATATTGAAGGTCAGAGGCAAAGCTCTTTGCCAAAGGACCTGCAATAGTTGACCTATGGTGAAATCCTTTTTCTTCTGTTCCATTTCTCATTTTCCTCCCATCACTCTCCTACTCTTCATATATACATTAAGCCTGTAATACTGAATTTGTAGATGAGTATATTATATATTTAATCACACATGTAATTACATATTTGGCAAATTGGAGACATTATCCCCCAACTTTCAGTATCAGGTTCTGTGGCGGCAGCAAGTATCCAAGGAATTGAGCTCATCATTTCCAAGTAATACCTTTCCCCTTTGACATCTCTCCCTGTGTTTTCAATTATCTTCTCAATTTATGGATATTCTGAGCCTCAGTACTCATGATTTTTTTTTCAAAAACTGAAATTATATTATTTTTCTCCATACATCCTTTCTTCTTTATTCCATCTTAGTGTTAATAATGGACCTATTCTTTGTGTCACTGAAGATGTCAGCCTCAGTGTGATTTTGAGATTCTTTCTTAATTATCTTTGACATACAGAATGAATTAATCCAATCTCTCTTTTTCTTTTTCCTGACAAAGTTTCCTGATGCTGTCTCTACCTCTTTCCTTTTGAAGAGCTGTCTGGAGACAGATATTCAGCTTGCATATACTTATGTTCTCAGGAAAAGAGAGCATCAGTGTAATCTCCAACACTGTTAGTTTGCCTTGTAATGGTCACACCTTCCTACCTCATTGAAAGGTTGGGATGAATTAATTGAAACATTTAACCAATTGAATTTATGGTCAGAATGTTGTCATAAAATGAGAAATTTTATGTAAGGGGATTTTTCTGGCTATTTTAAATATATTCCTTTTACACCAACATTTTTGTATTAGTCTAAATTTACCCAAGACAATGAGATATCTGAGTTTTACAGACTCCTTTATCCCCTTCTGCTAATGTCCTATAGTTCTAACCACCCATTCTGTAGTTTTTGACATTAAATTCTAGAAAGATAGTTTTGATGCTGGTCTAGCGGAGCAGCCTTGAACTCTATTGGAAAGTGCTGTATCTCCTGCCCCTGGGACTGCTTCTTCACTGGCTGTCCCCTGACCCTGCACCACTGGACTCCAACATTTTTGCCAGGTGGTGACACCACTATGCCATTATCCCTATAGCCCAAAATGGGCTTTGCCTTCCCCCCTTTCCTTAGCTCCAGTCCCTGCTGGGTGTGTGTGTGTGGGGGGGTGTGGATCCCACTGGCTATTCCATTCTGGTGTTTTTGAGTGTTAAAATCTTTACTGCTGCTCTTTCAGGGCCTCATTGATGGGTGCCTGCACATTCATTGTGCCAAAGCCCCAGGAAAGCCTACAACAGAGAGAGGAACCCTAAAAGAATGATATGTGCATTGAGATTTCTATACAGCTTAGCTGAAATAACTTCTTCAAGTTTTATTTATTTTGCTGGTTTATTTTATTTTGTTGCATCTTAATTCCAGGCCATTGACTTAATCACTTCCATTACAAAGTCCTTCTCAAATTTATTCATATCTATATACATCCCTTCATCTCCATTACTCACTTCCATTCCCTCTTCACAGTTTACAATTCCAATGTATTTAATGCACATTCTTTTGCTCTTATAACTATGTCTTTGAAATGTATACTGTTATTTTGAACAAATGTCATTTTGGACCATATAGTCCAACTATTCTTTTTTTCCTTGTCACTATGCTTTCATGTTTGCTGTATGTGCATCTAGTCTCTTGTCTCTGACTGCTGCATGGTACCCCAGCAGGTGTAAACACAGCATTTTGCCTATCCACTGCCAGTGATAGATACACAGATTGCAGCCAACTCATCACCATCTCAACTAATACTGTTATACAGGAGGGATCATATCCCCTTGTGGTCCTGTGTGAGGATTTATTTGTGCCAGCTGCCTAGTGGCTCAGACAGTAAAGAATCTGCCTGTAGTACAGGAGACCAGGGCTCCATCCCTGGGTCAGGAAGATTCCCTGGAGAAGGGAATGGCAACTCACTCCAGTATTCTTACCTGGAGAATCCCGTGGACAGAGGAGCTGGTGGGCTACAGTCCATGAGGTCACAAAGAGTCAGACATGACTGAGCAACTAGCACTTTTCACTTTCACCTAGAAGAACTGATGGACATATACACACTTTATTTAAGTATATGCTTCCAGATCGTCCTCTGGATTAGCAGTTCTAGTCTGCACTCCTGCCACCACATGAGGCTCTCTCTCTACATCCACACTATACTAACACTTGGAATCATCTGACAAAGTACAGATGTTTACCAACCTTTCTGCCTCTCCTCTTTATAGGCATAAAGTAGTGCTGTACTTTCACACCCCATCAAGTTAGATGTGGCTATGCAATTTGCAATGAGCAATGGAATATACAAAGAAGTGACTTAAGAGTGGTACCTAGTTTGCCATGTGAGGCTTATTGTTGAGTCAGTGTATTGTACCTGGCTACATCTTTCTTTGCTTAGAGCTCCATTATAAGATATCTCTTTTTAGTGTGTTAACACTGTGCAAGTCCTCTAGCATTCCTCAGACATAACCAAACATCCTTGAACCTCTATCTTAAACTCAGATCTGGCTCAGGACAGAACCTTATTAGAGATGTCTACCACAACTCACATTTTTCTGCCTTTTTAGAGGACAGAATTTATTGAGTATTTTCTTGAGAGCCTACTCCATCGTTTACAATGTTAAATAGTACAAAATATTGTTCTGGAAAATGTGCTTAGGAATTCCTGACACACACAGGGCAATGTTACAATAAGCTAAAAGAGCCAAGAATACGAAGCTACTTGGAACCTTGCATCTACTTCTCTACAGTCTTCTTTTCCCTTTCATCCAGTCGTTCTGCAGGTTCCTGCAGCTGTCCTAACAGGCATCCTGTTAGTATCCTTGCGCCTTTGGATGCTCTCATTTCCTCCACGAAAGCAGGAGCAAGAGCTGTTCTTTTTTAATCACTTCTGCACACTCACTGCATGACTTTCTTACAGTATGTGCTTAGTTTCCCTTTCTGTATTTGCTATTTTGAATCTAATATGATTGCAGAGTAGTGAGTGGTGATTGTATGAGAAGTGGGATTATTATAACAGCCTGAAACAACTATAAATATATTTTGAGGGAGGGATTGAGGGATCACCTATGGATTAAGGGAAGCAGTTCCATGTTAGTATTTAATGAGCTGATTTTAGCTCATTAAGGATCCTTTGCACTACATTTTTTAATTGATGTATAGTTGACATATTACATTTGCTTTAAGTGTAAATCATAATGATCAATATTTGCATATACTGCCAACTGATCAGCACAATAGTCTAATTAACATCAGTCACCATTCAGAGTTACAATTTTTTTTCTTGGGATGAGAACATGTAAGATCTACTCTCCTAGGAACCTTCAAGTAGGCAATACAGTATTATAAACTGTAGTCATCATTTCATACATTACATTCCCAGGACTTATTTAATTTATAATTGGAAATTTGTACCTTTTGATTCTAGTTTTTTTAATTACTGATTCTCAAATCTGTTTCAGTTAGTTGAGGTCATACAACAAATGTTCTTTGAAATAACTGTAATTATGTTAAACTTTAAAAAATGTTCAATAAGTCAAAAGACCAACATTTTTGAGGTACTGAGTATAAAAAGCCTTCAGGGAGGACATCAGAATTATTTTTTCTCATCCTGGGTTTTCCCATTTATAAGATAAAATATTTACATTAGATTATCTTTTAGTCCCTTCTTCCTCAGCTATGTGATGTTGCTTCTACATCTCTATGTCAAAAACTTTTAATTTTTTATTGACAGCCTAAATTTAAACATTTATGAACATGTTTAAAATATCCAGACACCTAACTTTTAGTTTTATAGCTAAAATATCCAAATAAGTTGGTATCTAGGGTCTACTTGGGTAGGGGGAAGTAAGTCTTTATTTTAGGAAGAAAAATTGTTTTTACAGAGCACACAGCTGAACGCATTTTAATGTACAGCAAAAAATATTTTAAGATAATACTTGTTTACCTATTTGGGAAACACTACTAATTCCGTATTCTTAGAATTATCAATCATCATTTCAAATAGTGGTCCTTTTCAAAGTCTCACTAGTGTGTTTCTATCTCAAAATGCACTTTTTTTGTTTTTTAACAATTTCAAACCAGGCATCAGGAGACCAGCTAAAGTCAAAGGTACTATATGAAGTCAAAGTGTTTTATTTTTATTTATTTTTAAAAGAAATTTTTATTTTTATTTTATGTTACAATACTGTATTGGTTTTGCCATACATTGACATGACTCTGCCACGGGTGTACTTGAGTTCCCAATCCTGACCCCTCCTTCTACCTCCCACCCCATATCATCTCTCTGGATCATCCCTGTGCACCAGCCCCAAGCATCCTGTATCCTGTATCGAACATAGACTGGCAATTCGTTTCTTACATGATAGTATACATGTTTCAATGCCATTCTCCCACATCATCCCACCCTTTCCTTCTCCCTCAGAGTCCAAAAGTCCGTTCTATACATCTGTGTCTCTTTTGCTGTCTCAGAATGTTTTATTTTTAAAAGTGCATCTTCCCTTGTTTAACCTCATATGGGGTGGTGCTCAGTGCAGGACCAAGGTAATATAATATTAGTCAGGAGGAGCTGATTGAATTAGCTCAGATCTGACAATAGTGTGTGGGTCATCTGTGCACCTTTCTGAGCCCTGAGAATGGGGAAGAACAGGTGCCAATGACAACCAAAAAGGTATACAATATGGCTTTCAAGGTGAAAAGTGTGCTCACAATAGTGGTCTGTTCTGACCTTTAAGGGATAAACAAGGATTCACAATGGACTAAGGAATTTAACCAAAGCCAAAGAATTAGAAAGAAAGGCAATGCCAAAGAATGTTCAAACTACTGCACAATTGCACTCATCTCACATGCTAGTAAAGTAATGCTCAAAATTCTCCAAGCCAGGCTTCAGCAATACGTGAACCGTGAACTCCCTGACGTTCAAGCTGGTTTTAGAAAAGGCAGAGGAACCAGAGATCAAATTGTCAGCATCTGCTTGATCATGGAAAAAGCAAGAGAGTTCCAAAAAAACATCTATTTCTGCTTTATTGACTATGTCAAAGCCTTTGATGGTGTGGATCACAATAAACTGTGGAAAATTCTGAAAGAGATGGGAATACCAGACCACCTGACCTGCCTCTTGAGAAATCTGTATGCAGGTCAGGAGGCAACAGTTAGAACTGGACATGGAACAACAGACTGGTTCCAAATAGGAAAAGGAGTCCGTAAAGGCTGTATATTGTCACCCTGCTTATTTAACTTCTATGCAGAGTACATCATGAGAAACGCTGGGCTGGAAGAAACACAAGCTGGAATCAAGATCACCGGGAGAAATATCAATAACCTCAGATATGCAGATGACACCATCCTTACGGCAGAAAGTGAAGAGGAGCTAAAAAGCCTCTTGATGAAAGTGAAAGTGGAGAGCGAAAAAGTTGGCCTAAAGCTCAACATTCAGAAAACGAAGATCATGGCATCTGGTCCCATCACTTCATGGGAAATAGATGGGGAAACAGTGGAAACAGTGTCAGACTTTATTTTTGGGGGCTCCAGAATCACTGCAGATGGTGACTGCAGCCATGAAATTAAAAGACGCTTACTCCTTGGAAGAAAAGTTATGACCAACCTAGATAGCATATTCAAAAGCAAAGACATTACTTTGCCGACTAAGGTCCATCTAGTCAAGGCTATGGTTTTTCCAGTGGTCATGTATGGATGTGAGAGTTGGACTGTGAAGAAGGCTGAGTGCCGAAGAATTGATGCGTTTGAACTGTGGTGTTGGAGAAGACTCTTGAGAGTCCCTTGGACTGCAAGGAGATCCAACCAGTCCATTCTGAAGGAGATCAGCCCTGGGATTTCTTTGGAAGGAATGATGCTGAAGCTCCAGTACTTTGGCCACCTCATGCGAAGAGTTGACTCATTGGAAAAGACTCTGATGCTGGGAGAGATTGGGGGCAGGAGGAGAAAGGGATGACTGAGGATAAGATGGCTGGATGGCATCATGGACTCGATGGACGTGAGTCTGAGTGAACTCCGGGAGATGGTGATGAACAGGGAGGCCTGGCGTGCTGCGATTCATGGGGTCGCAAAGAGTCGGACACGACTGAGCGACTGAATTGAACTGAACTGAAAGAATTAGAGATGAGCCAAGACTAGAACTCATATTTTGCTTCCCTCTCAGAGTTTCTTTCTCCACAACATGCCCCCTCTGGGTTATATCTTATATAACTTTTCTTTTTGACTTTTTGGAATAATTTTATATTTGCTGCTTCTTCAGACTCATTTCAAAACAGTCGTTGTTGTTGTTGTTTTTTAACCTATATTCATCTAAAATGAATTCAGAAAGAAAGACGCCTCATTTAGACAGAATTCTTTAAGGGGCATTGTTTAACACCACTCATACTAATATTGACTAGAAATTTCCATAGCTCTAGTCTGTTATATATTTATAATAATAACCAGAGGTGTTTGTTAACTGTTATATATTTATAATAATAAGGAAAGGTGTTTGTCTCCTTAGGGCTTTAGGCAGGCAACAAAAGGATTCATTAAGAAAAATGAACTCTATATGAGGGACACTATATGAGGATCTAAATAAACATTGTAATGAGGAACATATGTAGTTTACAATATGTTGCTGTTGTTCAGTTGCTCAGTCGTGTCTGACTCTGCGACTGCATGGACCACAGCACGCCAGGCTTCTCTGTCCTTCATCATCTTCCAGAGCTTGCCCAAACTCATGTTCATTGAGGTAGTGATGCCATCCATCCATCTCGTCCTCTGTCAACCCCTTCTCCTCTTCTACAATATGGAATGTTCTAAAATACATGCCAAACAGAGGAAGATAACATGTGATCAGACTGGCCATCAATATTTTCATTTAAGTTGAGAGGATCTTCCATGTGAATGAAGCTTCCTTTGTCCCAACTCAGAGTAACTCTTACCAAGTCTAATTTTTCTTTTTAATGCCTAGTCTCAAAGTACCTACTTTAAATGCAAAAGTTGTATGTTTTGCTGTCTGCTGGAAGTTTCACTTCTTTCCAATATATTCTGCAAAATGTTGCAAAGACTGTGAGGCTTCAGCTTTCTGTTTCCCTGAGAATCCTGAGTCTGTCTCCTTTGCTGGCTGAATTCTCTTGTAGGTTTACTACTTCTGATGAGAATGCAATTTTAAAGCTAATTTGCTTGGAAGAGTTCCCATCAAAAATGAATCCCCTCATTGTGCAAAATATAGCCACCATAATACTTCCTCTGTAGTACAGCAACAGTAGTTCAGAAGCAGCTCCAGGGAACTGATGGTTTAATCATTCCTTATCCAATATTAAGTGAGTTACAGTAATATAATTGTTTTTCTTTCAGATGGACTCGTAACATAATACTGTGTTTCAGTATCTGCTTTTAAGGCAGTGTCTATGTAACATACATTTGATTAAAGAGTAGAAAAATTATCATAAAACAAAAAATCATCAGCTTTATGTTTTGGAATTATGTATGAGTTTATATACTTTTAGAAGTAATAAGAGGTTATATAAAAAATAGCCATAGTGATGATTAAGTTAAGATAATTGGATTTAGTGAGCATAATATGGCCAAAGGACTCAACTTAACAATCATTCTTCAAGTGTGTACTGTGTGCAAGGCATCCCTGTAGATACAGTGATGAACTAAATCCAATTTTTTTTGTCTAATGAATCTCAAGCTAGAAAGGATAAAAAGTTATGTATGTAAAAACAAACAAACAAAGGTACTAGCTATGGCCAAGCCTCTGCTTACTGCTGTGTTTTGAACTTCCTTGGACAGTTAGAATGAATCAACAGAAATATTTTTGCACCACTTCACTTGAGGAATTGGGACTGAAGGTGCAGGAAGGAGCCAACTTGGGTTCTCACATTGTATTAGGTGGAGATGAAGGAGGCTGGCTGGCAAAGAAACCTGCAACTACTTCAAAGATTCATCTCCCTGACTGGTCCCTTGGACTTTAAGATAAAATCTCATACATGACCATTTTACTTTATTAAGAGTCTACTATATTCAAATAATTTCATACACAGTCTACTGAATCCTCTCAACACAGGGTAGTTTTTCAGAGTTTGGTTCTACAGTGGTGCTCAAACTATGTAAGAAAAATGAAATAAGTTGTCTGACAGACTAACATACTAGATCTAAAAGATAAACAGACCACTTGTAACCAAAACACAGAATAACTTGAAATATCTCTAATATTGTTCAAATATATATGCTTATTTCTTGTGAAAGTATCTTCGTTACTTACTGTTAAAAGGTTATTACTTCAGCTATATGGAGACAGGAACTATATTATGAAGGATTCTATGAGATGTGTTTTGGTAAGTCACCTACTTTCATGCTTACATGGAAAAGTGTGACCTGAGAATAGGGATATTTTCCTGTTTGAACCACAAATGATTTGGGAAAATCAGTGCTGTTTTGGCATGTGAATAACTTAAAGCTTTGGAGGACTCAACAATGGATCCAAAAAAAGAATATGGCCAAGACCACATGATAGTGAAATGACAAATTGTGAGTCAGAAAATCTTCTGGAATTCCTCAGATAAAACTAAAGAAGAAAAAGGGACAAGATGGCAGAGGAGTAAGCGGATGTGGAGTACGTCTCTCTCCACAGATACATCATAAATACACCTTCAGACACAGAAGTGTGTGCAGGACACCAGGCGAGAGCAGACGGGAATATCTGACTAGTGGAAAAGAATATATAGAATCACGCAAAACTCGAGATCAAGCCCTGAGTCTTTGGAGTGGGAGCACTGACTCCAAGATCCTAGACTATCAGAGAACTAATCCTGCTGCTGCTGCCGCTAAGTTGCTTCAGTCGTGTCCAACGCTGTGCGACCCCATAGACGGCAACCCACCAGGCTCCCCCGTCCCTGGGATTCTCCAGGCAAGAACACTGGAGTGGGTTGCCATTTCCTTCTCCAATGCCCTAGGGAGTATCAAATAGTGAGAACTCACACAAAGGAAACCAATTGAATACAAAACCTGGTATCACCTAACCACCAGTAGCACCCTGTGCAGGAGGCCTCATCTAAACAACAAACAAAACAAAAATACGAACCAAATCATCAGCAGACAGGATTACTACCCCACTCAGCCTTGCTCATAAGAGGAAAAACAAAGACACCAAAACTCAGCACAAATCTCACCCTATAAGAAGCTTACATAAACCACTGGACCAACCTTGCTGCTGCTGCTGCTGCTAAGTCGCTTCAGTTGTGTCTGACTCTGTGCAACCCCACAGACAGCAGCCCACCAGGCTTCGCCATTCCTGGGATTCCCCACGCAAGAACACTGGAGTGGGTTGCCATTTTCTTCTCTAATGCATGAAAGTGAAAAGTGAAAGTGAAGTCGCTCAGTAAGTGTCTGACTCTTCGTGACCCCATGGACTACAGCCTACCAGGCTCCTCCATCCATGGGATTTTCCAGGCAAGAGTACTGGAGTAGAGTGCCATTGCCTTCTCTGGGACCAAGCTTAGGAGGGCAGAAACCAAAAGGAAGACAGAATTCAACCTTGAAGCTTGGGAAAAGGAGACCTAAAACAAAATAAGTTAAAAAAATAATGAAAAGGCAGAGAAATACTACACAAATGAAGGAACAAACTAGCAACACAGAGGTCCAAATAAATGAAGAGGAAATAGGCAAACTACCTGAAAAAGAATTAAGAATAATGATAGTAAAGATGATAAAAAAAAAACCTTGAAAACAAAATAGAGAAAAATGCAAGAATCAATTAACAAAGACCTAGAAGAATTAATGTATAAACATACAGAGACAAGCAATACAATTACTGAAATTAAAAATACTCTAGAAGGAATCAACAGAAGAATATCTGAAGCAGAAGAACAAATTGGTGAGCTAGAAGATAAAATGGTGGAAGTAACTTCTGAAAAGCAGAATAAAGTAAAAAGAATGAAAAGAACTGAGGATAGTCTCAGAGACCTCTGGGAAAATATCAAACACCAACTTTCAAATTATAGGGGTCCCAGAAGAGGAAGAGAAAAAGAAAGGGTATGAGAAAATTTTTGAAGAGATTAGAGTTGAAAATTTCCCCAACATGGAAAAGGAAATAGTCAATCAAGTCCAAGAGACTCAAAGAGTCCCATATAGGATAAACCCGAGAAGAAACACACCAAGACACGTGCTAATCAAACTAACAGAGACTAAACACAAAGAAAGAATATTAAAAGCAGCAAGGGAAAAGCAACAAGTAACATACAAGGGAAACGCCATAGGCTTAACAGGTGATCTTTCAGCAGAAACTCTGCAGGCCAGAAGGGAATGGCAGGATATATTTAGAGTACTGAAAGGGAAAAATCTACAACCAAGATTACTGTACCTGGCAAGCATCTCATTCAAAATTGATGGAGAAAGAAAAAAAGTTTTTCAGACAAGCAAAAGTTAAGAGAATTCAGTACCATCAAACCAACTTTACACCAAATGTTAAAGGGAATTATATAATCAAGAAATACAAGAGAAGAAAAAAGATCTACAAAATCAACCCCAAACAATTAAGAAAATGGCAATAGGAAGATATATATCAATAATTACTTTAAATGTAAATGGATTAAATGCTCCAGCCAAAAGACACAGACTGGCTTAATGGATACAAAAACAAGACTCATATATATGCTGTCTACAAGAACCCACTTCAGATATCAAGACACATATAGACTGAAAGTGAGAGGATGGAAAAATACATTCCATGCAAATGGGAACCAAAAGAAGGCTGGAGTAGCAATCCTCATATCAGACAAAATAGACCTTAAAATAAAGAAGATTACAACAGATAAGGAAGGGCACTACACAATGATCAAAGGATCAATCCAAGAGGAAGATATAACAATTTTAAATATCTATGCACCCAGCAAAGAAGCACCTCAATACATAAGACAAACACTAACAGCATAAAAGGAAAAATTGACAGTAACACAGTAGTAGTAGGAGACTTTAACACCCCACTCACACCAATGGACAGATCATCAAAACAGAAAATTAATAAGGAAACACAAGTCTTAAATGATACATTAGATGAGATGGATCTCATTGATACCTTTAGGACATTCCATCATAATATGGACGAAAACACCTTTTCCTCAAATGCACTTGCAACATTCTCCAGAATAGACCACATCAAACCTCAGGAAACTTAAGAAAATTGAAATCATATCAAGCATCTTCTCTGACCACAATACTATGAAACTAGACATCACAAGAAAAAAAACATGTAAGAAACACAAACACATGGAGATTAAACAACATATTTCTAAATAACCAACAGGTTACTGAACAAATCAAAAGGGAAATAAAAAAATTGCTAGAAACAAATGACAATGAAAACATGACAGCTCAAAATTTATGGGATGCAGCAAAAGCAGTTCTAAGAGGGAAGTTTATAGCAATACAATCCTACCTTCAGAAACAAGAAAAATATCAAATAGACAACTTAACTTCACACCTAAAACAACTGGAAAAAAAAAACCCAAAGTTAGTAGAAGGAAAGAAATCATAAAGATCCGAGTAGAAATAAATGAAAAAGAAATGAAAGAAATAATAGTAAAGATTAATAAAACCAAAAGCTGGTTTTTGAGAAGATAAACAAAATTGACAAGCCTTTAGCCAGACTCATCAAGGAAAAAAGATAGAAGAATCAGATGAACAAAATTAGGAATGAAAAAGGAGAGGTTACAACAGACAATGCAGAAATACAAAGGATTGTAAGAGACTATTATGAACAAGTATGAGTGAACTCTGGGAGTTGGTGATGGACAGGGAGGCCCGGCGTGCTGCAATTCATGGGGTCGCAAAGAGTCGGACATGACTGAGTGACTGAACTGAACTGATACGGCAATAAAATGGATAACCTGGAAGAAATGCACAGATTCTTAGAAAAGTTCAATCTTCCAAGACTGAACCAGAAAGAAATAGAAATTATGAACAACCTAATTACAAGCACTGAAATTGAAGCTATGATCAAAAATCTCCCAAAAAACAAAAGTCCAGGGCCAGATGGCTTCATAGGAGAATTCTATCAAACATTTACAGATGAGCTAATGCCTATCCTTGTAAAACTCTCCCAAAAAAAATTGCAGAGGAAGGAACACTTCCAAACTCATTCTATGAGGCCACCCTCACCCTGATACCAAAACCAGACAAAGACAACACACAAAAAGAAAACTACCGGCCAATATCACTGATGAACATAGATGCAAAAATGCTCAACAAAATTTTAGCAAAACAAATTCAGCAACACATTAAAAAACTCATACACCATGATCAACTTGGGTTTATTCCAGGAATGCAAGGATTCTTCAATATACACAAATCAATCAACATGATATACTATATTAACAAATTGAAAGATAAAACCATATGACAATAGATCCGGAAAAGCCTTTGACAAAATTCAGCACCCATTTATGATTCAGTTCAGTTCAGTTCAGTCGCTCAGTCGTGTCCGACTCTTTGTGACCCCATGAATTGCAGCACACCAGGCCTCCCTGTCCATCACCAACTCCCGGAGTTCACTCAGACTCACGTCCATAGAGTCAGTGATGCCATCCAGCCATCTCATCCTCTGTCGTCCCCTTCTCCTCCTGCCCCCAATCCCTCCCAGCATCACAGTCTTTTCCAATGAGTCAACTCTTCGCATGAGGTGGCCAAAGTACTGGAGCTTCAGCTTTAGCATCATTCCTTCTAAAGAAATCCCAGGATTGATCTCCTTCAGAATGGACTGGTTGGATCTCCTTGCAGTCCGAGGGACTCTTAAGAGTCTTCTCCAACACCACAGTTCAAAAACATCAATTCTTCGGTGCTCAGCCTTCTTCACAGTCCAACTCTCACATCCATAGATGACTACTGGAAAAACCATAGCCTTGACTAGACGGACCTTAGTCGGCAAAGTAATGTCTCTGCTTTTCAATATGCTATCTAGGTTGGTCATAACTTTTCTCCCAAGAAGTAAGCGTCTTTTAATTTCGTGGCTGCAATCACCATCTGCAGTGATTCTGGAGCCCCTCAAAATAAAGTCTGACACTGTTTCTACAGTTTCCCCATCTATTTCCCATGAAGTGATGGGACCGGATGCCATGATCTTCGTTTTCTGAAAGTTGAGCTTTAAGCCAACTTTTTCACTCTCCACTTTCACTTTCATTCAAGAGGCTTTTTAGTTCCTCTTCACTTTCTGCCATAAGGGTGGTGTCATCTGCATATCTGAGGTTACTGATATTTGTCCCGGCAATCTTGATTCCAGCTTCTGTGATTAAAACTCTTCAACTAATGGGTATAGAAGGAACCTACCTCAACATAGTAGAGGCCATATGTGATAAGCCTACAGCAAACATTATTCTCAGTGGTGAAAACCTGAAAGCATTCCCCCTCAGATCAGGACTAAGACAAGGGTGTCCACTTTCACCACTATTATTCAACATAGTTCTGGAAGTCCTAGTTATAGCAATCAGAGAAGACAAACAAAAGGAATCCCAATTGGAAAAGAAGAAGTAAAGCTCTCACTGTTTGCAGATGACATGACACTGTATATAGAAAACCCTAAAGATAGTATCAGGAAATTACTAGAGCCAATCAGTGAATTTATTAAAGTTGCAGGATAGAAAATCAATACACTGAAATCACTTACATTTCTATATATTAACAATGAAAAATCAGAAAAAGAATTAAGGAATCAATTCCATTCACCATTGCAACAAAAAGAATTAAATATCTAGGAATAAACTTACCTAAGGAGACAAAAAAACTGTACACAGAAAATTATAAGACACTAATGAAAGAAATCAAAGATGACATAAACAGATGGAGAGATGTTCCATGTTCCTGGTAAGAAGACTCAATATTGTGAAAATGACTATATTACCAAATGCAAACCACAGATTCAATGTGATCCCTATCAAATTACCAATGGCATTTTTCATAGAATTAGAACAAAAAATTTCACAATTCAGGAATACAAAAGACCCTGAATAGCCAAAGCAGTCTTGAGAAATAATGGAACTGGAGGAGTCAACCTTCCAGACTTCAGACTATGCTACAAAGCTACAGTCATCAAGACAGTATGGTACTGGCACAAAAACATAAAATAGACCAATGGAACAAGATAGAAAGCCCAGAAATAAACCCATACACCTATGGGCACCTTATCTTTGACAAAGGAGGCAAGAATATACAATGGAGAAAAGATTTCCTTATGTGTAATATCCGGAGAAGGCAACGGCACCCCACTCCAGTACTCTTGCCTGGAAAATACCATGGACAGAGGAGCCTGGTAGGCTGTAGTCCATTGGGTCGCTAAGAGTCAGACGCAACTGAGCGACTTCACTTTCACTTTTCACTTTCATGCACTGGAGAAGGAAATGGCAACCCACTCCAGTGTTCTTGCCTGGAGAATCCCACGGATGGGGGAGCCTGGTGGGCTGCCGTCTATGGGGTCGCACAGAGTCGGACATGACTGAAGCGACTTAGCAGTAGCGGAGAAGACTGAAGGCATCACAACAGTCTGCTAGCTAGAAGAACGGGTAATGTGACTATTATTACAACTAGAGTGGTACCTTTTATATGCATAGGCTGTGAAGCCTTGTAAGAACTGCTTTATGTATCCACAAGATTAAAGGTAAGTTCCATAAGAGTAAGGTCCCAGCCATTCATGTTTATAACCACTTTCCCAAAAGATACAATGATAGTTAGGGAAAGAAATATTTCCATTTAGGTTCTATACTAAGTATGTGGAAAACTGTAGTGGGGACAATATTAGAATGAACAGATGAAGACAGAACATGGAGAACAGTCAATGTCAGTGTAAGGAGTTGAGGTTTATTCTGAAGTAACCAGTCATCCTTGAAGGTGTTGAACTGGAAGGTGATGGTGGAGAGCTGGCTTCCTTCCATCCACCACTTCTAGAGAATAAGTCTTGTTTCATTCTGCATTGAAATGTAAATAAATGCACAGGAGGAACTTTTTCAGTTATTATGTATTTACTACCTTGAGGGACTTTTTTTTTTACCTTAGTCATAGGTATAGGAAGAGCTAATGTCAATTATCTTACTTCGTCCTGGTAAATAGAATGGCGCTTTTAAAAGAGAACAAAGCTATATCCTCTACAGTCCAAAGAACAATGAATTCCCACATACTTTCTAGGTATGTGGCCCTGAAATCTGGAATTTGCTAAATGATAGAATGTCCATAAACTCTTTGTGACTCTGTGGACTGTAGCCCACCAGGATCTTCTGTCTATGGAATTCCCCAGACAAGAATACTGGAGTGGAGTGCCATGCCCTCCTCCAGGGGATATTCCCAATCCAGGGAGTGAACCCGCGGTTCCTGCATTGGCAGGTGAGTTTTTTATCACTAGTGCCACTTGAGAAGCCCCAAAGAAGGCTGAGCACCAAAGAATTGATGCTTTTGAACTGCAGCACTAGAAAAGATTCTTGAGAGTCCCTTGGACTGCATGGAGATCAAACTTTGTCAATCCTAAAGGAAATCAACTCTGAATATTCATTGGAAGGACTGATGCTGAAGCTGGAGCTTCAATACTTTGGCCACCTGATGCGAAGAGACAACTCATCTGAAAAGACCCTGATGCTGGGAAGAGGAGAAGGGGTCGACTGAGGATGAGATGGTTGGATGGCGTATCACCAACTCAATGGACATGAGTCTGAGAAAACTCCAGGACATAGTGAAGGACAGGGAAGCCTGGTGTGCTACAGTTCCTGGGGTAGCAAGGAGCTGAACAACGACTTAGAGACCGAACAACAACAAATGTAGCCAATCAACAACTGCAGAGAACAATCACAAAGCAGCCTCGATAGGTACAGAAACTGTTCCTTTGCAGCTTCCAGTCTCAAAACGATTTGTTTTGAAAGTTTTCAAATATTGAAATATTAAATACAACCATCATCCAAGTTTCCATTTTGCATCAGTTGACTTTGTTGACAAACTGTATCTATACTCAACACTCTTGTGTTGAAAACAAAAATGGATTGCCTATTCTAGATTTTTCTCTCCTAGTTTGTTTTATGTATTTATTTAAAATCTGAATGTGTATTAATTACACTACATTTCTATGAAAGTGCATCAACTTTGTGTCAGAACAATTGGCTTAACTGTGAAAAGTAGGCATGTTAATCACTAGGTTATCTTGGTTAAGGCTCATTAACATGGAAAGAAAATGAATGTTAAAGTTCAGCCTTTCAATCTGAATTTGAGCTGTGGGTCTCTGGAAAACTTCTTTAATTTAATCTAGGCTCTAAAATGTCTCTTATAAGATTGAGATAAAAATGTGAGAAAAACAGATTTTCATGAAGAATAAATAAAATACTGAAACCCCACATATAGCCTCTAGACAAATTTAGTTGTCATTTTGTTCCCTTTCTATTCTACATCAGATAGTTGTTTTAAATAATATTTTAAAAATGAATGTTATTGGAGTCTTTTTCTTATGAACATTTACACATTGTGTTGCTTACATTTTGCTATCATCAAAATGAGAGGCAATTTAAATCATTTAAAATTTAAATTTAAAATCAGGAAACATAACTACTCGACATTTTCTAAATTAACATATGGAATACATTTCATCAGAAAGATAAGAAAATGAATGGTATGAATTAATAACTGAAATTCTTCACCATAGCTTTCATAACCATACACTAAGTAAAGAAAAAGCTACTTGTCCATGTTTAGTTCACATTTTATTATATCAAGCATTTTTGCTCCAACCAAATAAGACCACTTAACAATTCCTATATAATTCATTTATTTATTTATTTTCTCTATCTGAACCACCTTTTCCTCTTCTCCAAATCTGCAGTAGAAGCCAAGGTAAAATGCTAATCTTATTCATACATACTGTACAGTCTCAGGTCTAGATATTTTATTTTCTTCCTTGCCCTCCTCTTAAGTCAGCCTTTAAGAACCACTAGCAATAATTTCCTTCTCAACCCTATTTGTTCACCTGTCTTAGCCTCTCTTTTCCTCATCAGTGTCTAACACACTGATTGGGCCACTAACTCTGACTCCTTTGAAACACCCAGAATAGTTTCTTCCCTTTTTCAATGTTCATCATGTATTAGCAAAGTTGTACTAAATGGAAGTATGATACAAAATTATTCTCTTAAATTTCTTGACAACTAAAAGGAAAAATAATGTTAAATAATTTAACTATTAAATAAGGCACATAAAGTTATTTGGAATAATTATATATTTTACTCTGATTTCTAGGATAAATGTATCTCATAGGTCATAATATAAAGTTTTCCACATGATAACTGGACAAGTGAAAACAGTTTTCCAAAAGATATTTTAAAATTTTTGTTAAAGCTAGACATCCACAAGCAAAAAAATAAATCTAGACACAGACCTTATTCTCTTCACAAAATCTATGAATTCATGAACTGCAGACCTAAATGTAAAATGAAAAACTATAAAACTCCTAGAAGATAACACAGGAGAAAACCTAGATGGCCATGTGTATAAAGTGATGACTTTTTAGATACAATGCCAAAGTCATGATCCCAGAAAGAAGTAATTAATAAGCTGGACTTCATTAAAATTAAAAACTTCTGTTCTACTAAAGATATTGTCAAGAGAATGAGAAAACAAGTCACAGACTGAAAGCAAATACTTACAAAAGATACAATTGATACAAGACTATGATCCAAAATATATAAAGAACTCTTAGAACTCAACTATAACAAGCAACCTGATTGAAAAAGGGGCCAAAGATCTTAACAAACACCTCGCCAAGATATACAGATGGCAAATACACGTAAAGATGCTCCAAACCATATGTCATCATATGTGTATACTGAAGTTATGTGTATACTGAAGTTATGTGTATACTGAAGTGAAGTGAAAGTACCTCAGTCATGTCCAACTCTTTGCGACCCCATGGACTGTAGCCCACCAGGTTCCTCTATCCATGGGATTTCCCAAGCAAGAGTACTGGAATGGGTTGCCATTTCTTCCTACAACATGTCATCAAGGAAATTCAAATGAAAACGATGAGATACCACTATGCACCTATCAGAATGGTTAAAATCCAGAACACTGACAGCACCAAATGCTGGTGAGGATTTAAGGCAACAGGAGCTCTCATTCATCGCTGGTGAGAATGCAAAATGATATAGCCATTTTGGAAGACAGTTTGGTGTTTTCTTATAAAACTAAATATACTTACTGTATGAGCCAATGAACAGAGTTTCTTGATATTTACCCAAAGGAGTTGAAAACTTATGTTCATACAAAAACTTGCATGTGGATATTTATAGCAGATTTATTATTAATTGCCAAAACTTGGAAGCTACTGTTTTCCACTAGCCAAATAAATAAATCAACTGGTATATCCAGACAATGGCATATCATTCAGCACTTAAAAAAAAATGACCAAGTCACAATGGGACATGGAGGAACCTTAAATGCCTAAGTGCAAGAAGTCAGTTTGAAAAAGTTACATATTATTACAAACGTACCACTCATGTGTGGGATGTTGAAAATAGAGGAGGATATGCATGTGTGAGGGGAGGGGGAATATAGGGAATCTCTGTACATTATCCTCAATTGTTATAAACCTAAACAATACATATACATATGGGGAAGCTACTGACAATAGCAAAGAATCTTTGCTAAGATAATTTTTTTTAATATTACTCATACTCTAATTTTAACTTCAGGAAAATGAATGACATTATTCAGCAATATTGTGTGCTGATTTTAGTCCTTAACATAGGTCAGAACTTGGAGAATATTAAGAGTAACTGGTTATCTTGTCTCTTTAAATCATCCCATGTTCAAGTAAGTTTTGACAAGACCTGGTGATTTGCAGACAATTTGTGGTGTGACTCTGACAAGTGCCCAGAGCACAGATATCTGTGTTGCTGATTAAAGAGCACTACAGGCATCTTACATACCAGATGTGCAGATGGCAGAGTTTATAAAATCTTCTGGAATGTCTGGAGTCTGTTTTGCATTCTCACCCAGATAGAAAGCCATATAATTTCCAGAAAGCATAATGATGGGACACAGGAAGAAAGGCATGTGTTTGTGTGTGGGCAGGGTAAGAAGATATGGGGAGAAAGCAGGAAAAGGGGAGTAAAAGGGGACATTCAAGTCTGCTCAAATAATTTGTAAAACACTCATTAGCTAGCTGAGCATTTTATGCTTCCAAGTATGGAAGCGAAGACTATGTTCTGAAATACTGCTTTTATGATACAATGAAAAAAGTACAAATTAGCAATTTATTGCTTTGACCTTAACACTACCACAGAGTAACTCTGATGTAACAGGATAGCTGCTTTTGAAACAAATGAAAACAACAACAAAAATATTTTATTAGTAATAGGCAAATGCATTTAATTGGACTGAATACTTTAGCAAGAATGAAGACCTGCAATTCATGGATTCTCTTTTCTTTTCTCCTTTCCCAGTAATAAATGTTATACCAGATGCCTTAAAATTAGTGGAACCCCTGAAGACACAAATCTTTCTTTGCTACCTCCTTTCTTCTTTCCTTCTTACCCATTACACCGGGCATGATGCAGTTCTTTTGTGAGCAAAGTCCGACACAACCCTTCTTCTCTTATTGGAGCTTATCATTTAACTTCTTTTATAGTACTTATCTGTTTGCATTATTGTTAAGAGGTTTGTCCTAGCCCACTAGCTCGGCAAAGAATAATAGAGCAGATGTGGGTATCCTTTTCATGGCAACAAAATCAATACATATAACTGAGCCCTCCTCACCCTAATCCCTTCCATTCCCACCAGCTACTTATAAACATCTAGAGGACCACAGGATTCTCTAACATTCTTTGTTACTCCAGTTTCTCAGCCCTCCCACCCACTATGATCCATTCTCTTAAGCTAACCCCCAACTGCTGAGGAAATCAGCAGCATTGAAACACAAACACCTTTAGGAAGATTATTTTATTTATTGCTGTATTTAAACATAAGTTTCCTGAGGAATTCCCTGGCGGTCCAGTGGTTAGGACTCTGCACCATCACTTCTGCACTATTTCTGCTGAAGTTTCCTAACTAATCAGAAAAGCCGTTAGCTTAACCACTCAGTTCTCAAACACAAGCAGAATTTGATTACACATCTCAGCAGTTCACTATCACTGCCTGTCCTCCCCACAAAACATGCCAGGTGCACAGCAAAGGTAGTCTCTTCTGCCCTTGAGAAGGCAAAAGATATTATATATTGGTATATTAAATTGTTACAGTTCTTCCTGATTCTTGTTCTGATACCCCAGCCTCTTCCGATGAATTGCATGATCTACGCCACCACCTCAAACCTTTTAGAGGACCTATATTCTGCTGCCTTCTCTGAAAGGCCACCTACATATCCCAAATTTTGTACATTTTCCCTGCTTTAGGCATCATAAAGTTTCTAAAGAATAGTTCAAAATCTCTCACATAATCTTAAGTAAGAAGCTAGCAGGAGATGAACTCAGAAACTGGTGTATCTCAATCAGGGGCTTTCTATCGAATGAGGGGAAAGTATTTGTTAACACCTGCACTCATAACATACCACTCCAGTACTCTTGCCTGGAAAATCCAATGGACGGAGGAGCCTGGTAGGCTGCAGTCCATGGGGTTGCAAAGAGTCGGACACGACTGAGTGACTTCACTTTCACTTTCATGCTTGTGAAAGGAAATGGAAACCCACTCCAGTGTGCTTGCCTGGAGAATCCCAGGGATGGGGGAGGCCAGTGGGCTGCCGTCTATGGGGTCACACCGAGTCGGACACGACTTGAAGGGCTTAGCAGCAGTAGCAGCAGCACTCATAACAACATTATTTTCAGGGAGAAACTTGGTTTGATGGGAAAAATAACTTTTAAGCCCTTGAGATAAACGTATTTCCAGTACTTACTGAATAATTCAAAACAGTCTTGCGGTTGAGGAAACACTAGAAAACCCGGGGGTTGGGGAAATGAACAAAATAATCTATGTGAAGGTTTAGAAGAACTAAACAGTTATTGATAGGTGGAGAGAGAGGGTTCCACAACCAGCAAGTATCTGAAAGTGAATTCAGGGGTCCTGAGTCAAAAATTTAATTCTTACACATGCTTTTTGCCTGCCAGTCTGAAAGGAAAGAACAATGTGATGTTTTCCCTTCTTCTCTCAACCAGGCACCACAGACAGAGACGTAAGAGGGCTGACTTTGGTAAGAATTCTTACCGTTTGCTGGCGTCTGTCAGTCTCCCCAGAATTCTGAAGGCTCTGGAGCCAGTGGGGTGTGCCAGTGGGTCTCATTCTGGTCATGAGAAATAGAAGAGGAGGAAAAATTTTTTTCCTCTATGCTTTACAGTGAGCGCTCAGGTGAGACCCCTTTTCTTTGATGTGTCCCCTGAATGGATAAACTAACCTACGTGAAAAGATCTCCGTTGTGGCCGCTGTAATTCAGGATTATCTTTGGTAAAGTTAACATGCTTGTTGGCCTTAAAAAAAAACAAAAACAAAAACAAAAAAACCCGTATGCACCTCTTGCTGGGCCTAGACTGGCTTAAGTCGGACCCGGAACCAATCTGGTTTCTAACCCGTGCGTGGTCCGAGCCTCCACCCGGTCGGCTTTCTAAGTAGGACCCCATGAACCCTCAGACCCTGGCGGGTTTCTAAGGTGGACCGAAGCTAACTCCAGTCGTTTCCAGACCCGGTGAGGAAAACAAATTCTCAAAGCCTACAAGCTCTTCAGACAACAGGCGCAGAGCCTCTGACTGACCCAGCGGTTCTTCAGGCTGCAGAGGCCCCAAGTTCAGGGCTCCGCAGGTACCATGTCTGGTTGCTGGTCACTCATAGGCATGTCAAGTTCTCCTTCCATTCCTGCTTCTTACTGTTACTAACAGAACTGTTAAAAGATTAACTGAGACATACTATGGTTTTTAAGAGCTTATTTGAGCAAAGATCGATTTCCGATCGGGCATCCTATAGTCGAGCAGATAGAAAAGAGCTCCGGGGAGCTGTTCAAAATGAAAGACTTTTATAGGCAGAAGGGAGCAGGAAAGAAAAAAAATAAACTAGGCTGAGAAGCGGTGAGTTAATGAGAAGTTACTTTCCTTCAGGGATTGACAGGGGTCTATCAGGCAGATGACCCCGCTAGTGCTGATCAGGAGATTCTGACTGGTTTAAGGTTCCATTTCTGAGAGAACCGAAACTGTAATTAAGTTAAATCTACTTTGGTGACATAGTGCTTAGCATAAGTAACTCCATATTCGGCCTATTTTCTTGTTTTTAACAAGATTTATAAAACTTAACACTGTGTGATATTGGTCCCAAAATTACAATTGACCAAAGTAAGAAAAAAAAAAAAAATCCAGGAACACAGCCACACGTTTTCAGGCACTTGATTTGTTATGCTAACATACCTATCTCTTTTCATTAAACGTTGCTGAAACCTCTAGATATCTCTGTTTTTAAAAATTAGCACTTATAGCATTCACAAAAATTTATTTTAGGTATATTTAGATTTCTGAATATGAAAGGCACAATTATAATGCTTCTAAAAAAAAGACACAAGATATTAATTTAAAGGCATTAAATATAAAATTTCTTAAACAAGATACTATGATATTGTGATTCATAATAAATATATATTTGGTCTTCCTCTAGTTCCTGGCCCGCAGGTCCTCAAACCTGGTGCCATAGAATTGTCTGGTATGAGAACCCCTATTCCTGCCCCCACACACACATCTGGTGACCAAAGTACAGCAGCATTCAAAGTATTGTGTACAGTGTAAAGAAAAACAATAGTGTGTGTTTTTACAGATATAAAAAGAATAACAGAAGAAAATATTTTCAGTTGTTCGTCAAAATAAGGGTTTCAGCTTAGTAAAGATACTGTACTTAGTAAAGATACTAAAGAAAGCAAAACAGTTAACTCGAGAGCAGGAAATGATATTGCAAAATATATAACTTTCAAAGATCATAAATGTATTTGGGAATCACAAAGAACTCCTACACAGGAATGTGAGAAAGATAACCAATATGCAAGTCTACAAGTCTTGAACAAATACTTTAGGCGAGAAGATAGTAAAATAAACAGATAAAAGGGAGCTCAATTTCTTCAGTAATCAAGCAATTGTAAATTAAAATCATAATGAAATATTGCTACAAACTCACCAGAAAGACTAAATTTGAAGTATGACAATTCTAAATGTTAACAAAAGTCGAGCTACTTAGAACAAGCATAAATTTGAGAGAGATGTTCTTTGTTACCTCTTGCCAAAGGCAAAAATGATACTGGCTCCAGAATATCAATTTGTTTTTGAGTTTAATGGCTAAGCTGTAATCTTTTAAGAGTTTTCTAACAGATATCTTTTCCAATGGGCAGGTTGTTAACACAGGCTATTCCATAACCATAATTGATGTTTTCAAACTGGTGCTGGAGAAGACTCGAGAGTTCTTTGGACAGCAAGGATATCAAACCCCATTGGAAGGATTGATGCTGAAGCTGAAGCTCCAATACTTTGGCCACCTCATTAAAAGAGCTGAATCATTGGAAAAGACCCCGATGCTGGGAAAGATTGAAGGCAGGAGGAGAAGGGGATGACAGAGGATGAGATGGTTGGATGGCATTGTTGATTCAATGGACATCTACTCAGCGATTAAAGCTGTTTCTAGTTTTCTAAAGCATCACTGATGATGTGGCTAGCAGTTACTTCCAGTGTCAAATGTCAGTGATATCAGAGACCAACAGTAGAGTCTCTGCTGAGAGATGTCAGCAGTAGTGTTTGAGCAGACTCTTGGAGATAGTGAAGGAGAGGGAAGCCTGGCATGCTGCAGTCCATGGGGTTCCAAAGAGTTGACATGACTTAGCAACTGAGCAACAATAGTGATTTCATCTAAATTCTGTACAAGTCATATGAACAACTGTAGGGTTTTTGTTGTTGTTGTTCATTTGCTTCTTTCTAGTTCCCATCAAACTTTACAAAACTAGGGGCAGGGTTTCCAGATTGCTCCATAATGGTTTAAGTCTGACAATTTGTTGTTATATAGTTAGATAAAAGGCATATCCCTAAAACAGTTTGTACAGAGTAGAGAAATTTTGACTTAACCTTCTTATCTCCACAATCTCATCAGAATATTGAACAATATTCAACAATCAGAATATTGAATGTTCCATTTCTTTTCTTCCTTAATATGAGTGCAAGTAAAGGAAAGTGAATTATTCAATAATCAATGATATTAATTTTTGATTAGGGGCATAAATGAGATTTCCCCTAGACTTATCCTACAGATGGACATTTAGCATTGTTATTACATATCTACTAGTTCAGCTTGATAAATTTACTAATTGGCTGTTTGTGTGGCTTTAAAGATAATGAAGAGGGCAATGCCATCCTTTTCTTCTAGGAAGCCAAGTAAAAATATAAAGAAAATAAGGGATAGAAGTATAAATGATATCTCAAAAGAAACTAGAGAGAGATCTGACTTAATCATTAATTATATAACATGTTAAATAAAATCTTACTAAAATGATTATTGAGTGACTTATATGCTCCAAATACTGACTAGGATATACAGCAGTAAACAAGAAAAAGTTGCAAAGTATGTGAAAGGGCTGCTAAATTTAGTAACTATCATAAAGAAAAATAGAAGGTTATCAAGAGGTAATGTACACAGCTGAAGACTTCAGAAAAAGCTGCCCCATTCACTGAATTAAATAGCCTAAATCTAGACTTGGGGGAATCTGGCAACTCGTGGTTTGGACCCAGCTTAACATGAAAATTTAAAGAACAAAGGAAGATTGAGCTAAACACAGGATTATGCACAGACAAATTATGTCTGCCAGAAACCACGTTTCAGAAAGGCAAAATGGAGGAGAGGAGTGATGCATGCTGAGCATCTTTGCAGCACCAGTCTTAGTTGGCTCAGAAAATCAAAAACTAAATAATTTACACATGCAATCCTATGGAGAACTATTGATGGCCCACAGACATGATGCTGGCTGTCCCATTACAGAAACTATCTGAAAGTAGTTGGTTTTGGAAGGTAATACCTATTTGAAGAAAGCAAGTCATAGTTATTAAGAACAATGTAGAATATCTCAGGAATGGTTTGCCACAGTGGTTAAAGCTATTTCTAGTTTTCTAAAGCAGCACAATGGCAACCCACTCCAGTACTCTTGCCTGCAAAGTCCCATGGATGGAAGAGCCTGGTGGGCTGCAGTCCATGGGGTCACTAAGAGTCGGACATGACTGAGCAACTTCACTTTCAGTTTTCACTTTCATGCATTGGAGAAGGAAATGGCAACCCACTCCTGTGTTCTTGCCTGGAGAATCCCAGGGACGAGGGAGCCTGGTGGGCTGCTGTCTATGGGATCACACAGAGTCGGACACGACTGAAGCGACTTAGCAGCAGCAGCAGCAAAGCAGCACTGATGATGTGGCTAGCAGTTATTTCTAGTGTCAAATATCAATGATGTCAAGGAGACCAGCATTGGTATCTCTGCTGAGAGATGTCAGCAGTGGTGTCTTCGTGAAGGAGTTCTACATGTGGGTTTTGAAGCTGTTCCTAGCAGTGTATCCCCCATCCCTACTCCTCTGTCCGACCAGGTTCTGTGAGCCATCGATGGGCTTTAACACATTTTGTTTCTCTTAAATTAGACAGAAATAGGCCTTGGCTGGGGTTTTGGAGTAAGTATGGTCAGGTGAAGTCCAACTTTTAACCTATTTATGTTTGTACTTGTGGAGTAAATGTGACCAGAAGAAGATCCACACACATACAAACTGCTTGGTCACACTAGAAATTTATCACCTCAGTTATCCCACTAATTGTGGGAACAATTCTGATTGTTTTATAGCAGATAAATTATAGTTTATTTAAATAATTTCACATTGTTGGATCTATAGAGCATTTGGTTTTTTTACTGATAGAAAAATTGCTGTTATAGATTATCCAGGTAGCCAAATCTCAGTCACATTCATAATTATTTCCTTTGAACAACTTATTTTCTAGAAGTAGAGTTCTGATTCCAATCATGAAGGAGTTACTTTTCTGCTGTTACAATTATTAATGCTGAACAAGATGTAAAATACAACTGTTTGAAGGCACTGGAATACAACCAAAGTAGTTAGAGACAGGAGGGGCTACAATCATATTAAGATGGAAAGAACATAAGGTTTCCATGTTTAGCTGGCTTGCTTTCTGAGGGTAGTTAGAAATTTTCTGCCATAAGAGGCAATGGAGCCAAAGCAGGAAACAAGAATCTTAAAGGACTAAGGGGACAGAAATCGAAGTTTAAGATTGTGAGAGAGCGTACAAATAGAGTGGCAATATCTCAGATTGTCTCAATTTGGAGACCAGAGAAGTAGAAAATCTTCTACTGGTTCTCTTCAGGATGTTGATGGATTCCTAATTATACATGCTGGAAAACCTAAGGAAAGCACTAGCTGGAAGAAAAAAAAAAGAAACAGATTTCCATATCTGCCTACTTCTGAGGAATAAGATTGAATTTCAAGTTCCACCAAATCAGAAGAACTTACTAAATACCCAGGGCTTTTCTCTGAGTTACCAGAAAAGCCTTGACAGAATAACAAGGATGAAATGGAAACAAAATAATCTTAAAAAAAAAAAAAACTCTAAAATCAGCTCGTGAAAGGATGAAAGTCATCTTCTGATAATGTATTTGCCTTCTGTCAGAAAAAAATTGTCTTTGGAAGAAGACATGTTATTCATACACTGTATAATTTTAATGTACTATTTCCAATAAGAAATTAAAAATTAAAAGCATGTTAAAAATAGCACCAATTAAAAAGACAAGAAAAAAAATTGAAATAGACTCATGGGTGAATCAGATACTGAAATTATCAGGTATTTTAAAATAATTGATATAATTCAAGAAAATAGAGGGAAGAATGGGAAACTTCAGTAAACACCTAGAGTACTCCCCATACACATACAATCTGTCAAATGGAAAACTATATCTGAAAAATATAATGACTAAGATGAAAATTTTACTGGAGTAGTTTATTAGCATTAGAAATAGCTCCCCTCACCGCCCCCCCAAAAAAAGAAAAAAAAAAAAAACAGAGAAAAGAATGAGTATATCAGATCTTAGGGAGGTAGAAAATATTCAGAGCAATGCACAGGGGGGGAAAAAACACAGCAAAACGTATTTGAGACATGTAAGACAGAGGGAAAATGTTTAACAGGTCTAATCAGAGAGACAGTAATTGAAATAGTGGCTTAGAATGCCCTAAACATGCCTAGATATCAAGTCACGGATTCAAGAAGGTCTCCAAGCCCCGAAGAGTATAAACAGAAAGAAAATTACACTTAAAGACTTCCTAGTTAAACTGCTGAGAACCAAAGATAAAGTGAAATCTTTAGAGTGGAAAAGTATAAACTTCCAGTGAAAAGATCAGTAATTACTAAGAATGTAATATATAACATGATAAATAACACAGCTGTATGTTATATATGAAAGTTGTTAAGGAAGTAAATCCTAAAAGTTCTCATCACATTTTTTTATATTTCTTTAATTTTGTATCTGTATGAGGTGATGAATGTTCACTAAAATTGTGATAATCATCTCATGGTACGTGTGAGTCAGATTATGTGGCATACCTTATACAGTGCTGCGTGTCAATTATATCTCAATAAAACTAGAAGAAACAAAAAACAAGAGTTAAATCTTAAGAGGTGTCAAGAGGGGGAAAGTTTAAGAAGTAAAATTATAGAGTTGAACATTTTGAGATTTTTAAATAATTAGATGTGAACTCTCAATTTATTCTCCAGAAAATTTGCACCTTTCCTCCACAGCCTTGTAATTACTGTCACAAATCTTGATATGGCTTTGGCATTCCAAGTAGTGGAATATTTAAACCTCTTTAATCTGTTGTGGTTTCTGAATGGTGAATGAAGCTGCTGGACATTTTGGAGAGAGTCAGCCTTTCTGAAACTATTCATGAACTTTGGTCTGTTTTTATTTTGGATTAAAATACAGTTTTTAATTTGGATATTACTAAGATAGTGTTCCCATGCATATTTATGCCAAATTTTGCCTACACATATGTACATAAGGTTGATATTTTATAGGCTTTATACTTTTTCCAATATTCACTCTCTTCCATCTCAGATAACAAAATCACAGTTCTTCTTAGTGTTTGCCTTACTTACATATATATATATTTTTAATTTGAGTTACACTCACTCACAGAATAGTTTATACATTACAGCTAGTTTCCTAAGTAATTTTGATTTTATTGTAGTTCTTGGTTTCATAACATGCATTCAGGTGTCCTTGAAAGAAGTACTTTCATCTCTGTGGGTTTAAATGCCCTCCCTTAGCCTCCATGGGCAGCAATTATGGTGTCTCGTATCATCTGGTCTCTTTCTATGGTGATCCCTATGAAGCTGAGATGCAAAGATTCTACCCCAGTGATTTAGGTCTGGCCTCATTCCAAACCTTAATTGATGGAGACTTTGTCCTGTATTTAGTATTCAGCGTAGAGCAAAGCACTTCTCACGAAAAATGGTTGCAGGCAATGAAAATGCCTAGTTATATGTGAGCCTCACAGCAAAGCGGAATTACCTTCTAGACCAGACCTGAGGCTCAGTGCCATGCCCACCACTGTCTCTTACCAAATAATTTCCTAAAATACAAACTAGACTGCTTTAGAAAATATGAAACTACATTACATATGTATAAAGTGAAAAGACAGGGAGCAAAATATTATGTGCACACATTAGAACTGTAAACAAAAAATTAAAAGCATATGAAGAAAGCCTGGAAGGAACTCCACCAAAATAATAGTAATGGTAGTTTGAGTACAATAATAATAGGTAATTGTTTTACTTTTTACCATTTTACATATTTCCTAGATTGTAGTTATATTACTTTTATAATTAAACAATAAATTTCCTTTAAAAATGATGTTAAAATAGCTCCTCTGATAAAGATTTTGACAACCTAAGTTTATAATCTCCTCTTTTTAGCAATAGACCTAGGATTATAATACTGGAATGTCATAATTAAGATCATAACATGTTAATAACCCAACTGGAGTTCTTAACATTATGGTTTGCTTATTTTGTAATACACTTCTTTTTAGCACCTGTACAATTCAAACCTTCTAATTACATTTTGCATCACTGTCAGGCAAAGTAATTGCAAGCAAGGTTTTGTATATGCATTTTTCTTAAGCTTCACTTATAATAGCAATCCTAGGAGCACTGCATTTAACCAAGTAGAAAGACAAAGCAATAATTGTGATTTCAAACTTAGCCACCAAGAATGAAATTTCCCAGTCACTTTTTTTTAACCTTCTAGATACCTTAACTGCCAAAATTAAGATTAATTTATCAAAACTATGTAAAGATCTCACATACTCTCTAGCAAATCTTCTAGACTGCAAATTGGACTGAAAATCAAAAATTTTGACAGAAAATCAAAAATTTTGACTGAAAATAAAAAATTAATATGAAATGTTCTTCTTGCACATGTCTTCTTCACAGGTGGCACTGGTGGTAAAGAACCTGCCTGCCAGTGCAAGAAACATAAGAGCCTCAGAGTCGATCCCTGGGTCAGGAAGATCCCCTGGAGGAGGGCATGGCAGCTCACTCCAGTATTCTTGCCTGGGAAATCCCATGGGCAGAGGAGCCTGGTGTGCTGCAGTCCATGGGGTCGCAAAGAGTCAGACACAACTGAGGCGACTTAATACATGAAATATTTCTCTTGCACATGTCTTATTTGAGTACAAAACAGGTGTATAAATAGAATTAAAGATTTTGTATGCATTTAATCTTTGTTCTTCCAAATATTCTCCTCTTATATTAACTCTATTTAATTTGAATTACTATAGACGATATCCACAGCACTCTGTTAGCATGACTTTTGTTTTTACCCACATTACTAAAAATAACCCAGTTATCTTTAAGCTAAAATAAATTTATTGAGGAATAAATTGCACATTAATGTTCCTTTCTTCAAGGTACTGAGATCAGGAACCATGGAAGTGGCTCCCATTGAAACACGACAGCTGTATGATTCCATCATGGCTGACTTCTTTCCATGTCTTCCTGTGGTAAGGTCTGTTTGCCTATGTGGCAACTTTATACCAATTTTCATGTTTGGGAACGCATGTACACCTGTGGTGGATTCATGTCAATGTATGGCAAAACCAATACAGTATTGTAAAGTAAAATAAAGTAAAAATTAAAAAAAATTTAAAAATAAATAAATAAATAAATAATAAAATTAAATAAAACAAAAACAAGCTGACTTTGAATCCATGATATGCATTTCAAATGAAGATTTTTCTTGCCTGCATGACTATGGCAAAGGAGCATCCTGTTTTGTGCTATTTGCTCACTGTCACAAATGTTGTGACACTTCACTAAACAAAGTTGAGCAGGTGATATCAAGCTGAGTATCAGAGCAGTTTCATGTGACTCCAACCCCACGTTATGCCTTGGAAGAGAATGTGAATTAACTTTTGCTGTTCTAGGTTTTTACAATCATGAATTATTTCATGTAGAGTCAGAAGGAAATGCTAATCCAGTGGCTTTAGAGTTGAACTCCCTTTTCAAATATCAATCTTATGTAGCTGCCCAAAACATAAAATGATATAAGTAGAACTCCTCCACTGATTGAGTGAAAGGCTCCTGCAAAGCACCTACAATTTACTTGTCTTATCCCTTCTTTCTCTGTGGGAGCTGTTGAACATCTCAGCAGAACACAAGAGTCCTCAGAACAGATTGCCAACCACAAATCTAATTCCAGTCTCTCTCAAGTTACCCACAAGTCAACAAAAGCCTGAAGAGATGAAGTTACTTATCCAAAGCTATAGAACACAAAGTCTGGCACACATTAGGTCTTAAAATATAAATTACATGTTAGTTGTTATATTAGCAAAAGAGGCAGACCTAAAATATCTGGAGCATTTTTTTCTCAGAAAAATTACTGTTGTTTAATAGGTTTGGCTTTTTTTGTTGTTGTTTTTTCATTTGTCTGGAAGTTCTTCATTTGTCTGGAAGTGTTCAAAAGAAAGTATAAAAGAAAAATGTTCATCATGAAAATCAACCCCAAAAAGTCTAGGGGTAGGTCAAGAAATGTATTAAAAAATATGGAAGAGATCTCAGCATTTTATCCTGAGGGAAGGACAAAATATTCAGTTCAAGTACCACTATTGCACAGATCTGGTGGGACCCAGCTGTTACTGGAACCATGAATGCTTCATTTTGTACAGAGAGGTATTTACAGGGAAGTAATTTCCTAAGAGCAAGAGCTCTGGTCAACTTGGATTGGGTTGAAGGCATGCTGTATCTTCAGTGTAGAGGATCTGTTCAATGAAACACAGAGTACAGTTGAGCTTCATAATGTCACAGAAATCATAAGGCATGGGTTGTTCTAGGAATCCTAGATATTCTGATTGCTTAAAGTGTGTGCTGTGATGTAATATTCTTACTATATATTAGATAAAATATTTGATTTAATCAAAGAGCTGATATTTTGCATCAAAAGAAAGCACTTTCCCCCACTACACTTTATTCAGGTGCCCCATAACTCAAGAGTTATATCAGCATTTCAAGAATTACAAAACAAATTATCACAATATCAAACAGTTTTGTTTATTACAACAGCCATGAGAGGTCTGTACAGAATGCAATGAGACTTTTGCTGGATCTCTGAATTTCATCTGAAGTCTGAAAGCTGAGACACTGAAGGGCAGGTTTTGTTACTTACCTAAAAAAAGGCAACAGATTCATCTCCACTTGTCCAGACTGGTCCAGCTATCGTCATTCCAAACAGTTAGTGCAAGGAAAGTTTATGGAGACTTGCTGAAGAGCAAAATCAATGAAGAGATTAAATAGGTATATATACGACTATCACATTCCCTCTTCCCTCGAGTCAAGTAAAGTAACCTCCCAATAACCACTCAGAGATTGAAATGTCTGTCGAAGAGACACACTAACACAATCCCAATTCCTCACCAAATGTTTGTTAGCTGCATAGGTTTTCTCATGCTGTTATGGAACAGACACCTCCCGCTTGTCAAGTGTTCCCTGCAGTTTCTGCACACAGAGAATGGTGCTTGTCTCTTGCCCAGAGAATTCCAAATATTGGAGATTGCCTTGAGCAGGTTTCACTGCAGAGCAAGAATAAAGCATGTAGCAAACTGGCCTCACTCATGGAGTATGTCAGGGCCAGGTGGCATGTGTTTTCACGTCAGTCACTTGGATACCCAGAAAAGTAACCGGTCTTGAACATTTTTGAAAGGGCTCAGGTGTCTGCCAAGAGGAAAAATGGACCATTTTGCTTTACTGCTATGGGAGTGGAAGGCCAGTTGTAGTCATCCAAAGGGTTTAGAAGCTGTGCCATGAGATCATGTGGTGCAGAGATATACAGTAAGGGAGTAGAAACTGTCATTTTTCTGTGCATCCCTCTCCAGTTCCTGACCACAGAATAGTTAGAAGCAAAGTGAGGAGGAGGTAAAAGAAAGTTCTATTTGAAGTCAGCCGGGAGGGAAAAGAATAGAGTGATTTACTCTATTTAAGATAGATTGTTTAGTAGACCAGTAATATCTTTCTAAATCTGTTTTACAGTAGAGGAAACTGAAAACCACAAAATTAATTGGCCTATAGGCACAGAGGTTGAAAGTGACAAAACAGTAGCCTTTAATGCCTTGAGAGAATACCACCTTCCTTTTATAGAGAGTTTGCAAAGAAATTGAGCATAATATTTACATAATACTCTGTGCTACCTTTGTCTTTGGCATTTTCAAATTAAATCCTAGAAAGATTAGATTGAAAAACTGTGAATGAGTATTCTGGGACTACCTAGTGGTAGCAGAGCTTCCCTGGTGGCTCAGCTGGTAAAGAATCTGTCTGCAATGTGGGAGATCTGGGTTCAATCTCTGGGTCAGGAACATCCCCTGGGGAAGGGAATAGCAACTGACTCCAGTATTCTTGCCTGGAGAGTTCCATGGACAGAGGAGCCTGACAAGCTACAGTTCATGGGGTCGGAAAGAGTCGGACATGACTGAGTGACTAACACACACACACACACACACACACACACACACACACACACACACACACACGTGAATAAGTTGCTTCATTTACCTAAGCTTCGTTTTTCTCATTTACAAAATGCAGGGTTTGGACCTCTTAGCTCTAAATTCCCTTTAGGTTTTATAACACAATCATAGCTCAAAAAGACAGAGAAGAGGAAAGAGGAGAGGAGAAGAAGAGAGGGTAAAGGAGGAAAGGAGCATGATGTGAAAGAGTAAGATTCTGTATTAGTTATATTAGACAAAATTTTCTACTTTAAATTTGTATTTTTCAGAAGAGTCAGAGAATTCAATTAGAAATCAAAAAGTGACATTATATTCTCCCCCTCCTCTTTCCCATCACTTCTTTTAGAGGAATTTCTAAGATGATTTCAAACTAAAAAAGAAATAGTTTTAAGAGATGGAAGCATTTTATGCTCTCTGAAATGCTTTCAGTTGTAGATAGTAAAGAAAATTCTGCAACCTCTAAAAGCCACCCTGTAACTGAATTCTCAGGAGAAATGGTAGTATGGAGGTTTGTTTTGTTTGTTTGTTTTTTAAACATGACGGGAATGAGACTGGGGAATTGTAACTTCAGATGGGTTTGTTGCTGCAGCTTTCAATCCTGTCACAATTGGTGTCATGGAGATGAATAAAGTTGGTGCCATCTTCTGTTTTCATTATCATCCAAGGGGCTGGGATCGGAAAGGATTCATTTTGTGCCACTGTCATTTCTCATTACTATCTTTGTCATGAGAGTGAATTATAACAGCCCTCCGATGCCAGCTATGGCTTTGCTCTCATTACAGACTTTCATTCTTGGGACAAAGATGGTAATAAGAATGGAATGTCATGTGAAAACAGAGCTCACTTTCATGACAGTTGGAAATTGGTGATGAAAATAGGAAATGGCAGAAAAAAATTAAGCCTTTTTTTGTGTGTGGCAAAAAATGGTCCTGCAAACAACATTGTGCACCAAAGGTATCCCTCACTGTGGCAATGACAAAGCAAAGGAGAGGCAAACAGTTAACAGCTTTTGGAGCAAATGAGGGATTCTGAGGCATCATCTTGCTTGGTGCTTTGGAAATATCTCTCCTAATCCTGGATAATGTAATATCCATTTAGCTCCAAAAGTAGTGTGATAGGCAATTAGGAGCCTCTCTGTTCTCCCTTCAGTGATGTGGGTATCTCTATTATATACTGCCAGAAAAGCACTACCAAGTTTATGGAAGACATTACAATTTCTATATAGGATACTGTACACACACACAAACTTACACTCACACACACGCAAATATATGTCTCTGTGTATGTGTTCATATATATGCAATTCTAGAAAAGTATTTAGCGGACTCAAAAATAGTGGTGATGAAAGGAAAAACTTCCACTTTCTATTTTATAAATTCCAATATTGATGGATTTTTTTAAGCCAAGAGCATTTACCACTGAAAATTGCAGAAATGCTAGCCCTTTCTCTCCCACCAAAATAAAGGTAATACCTCTGAATTACCTTTACTACTGGAGTCTAATGTCACCTCTTGATCCATATTCTCTAATTTTAAAATGGCAAGGGGGAAAATACTATTTATATATACACTTTAAAGGGGATTAATCGCTTTCTTTATAATTCTTTTTCCCGCCATACTCCAACTATGATGTTTCTGTTTTACACTCGGAGGTTGTGTCTTTACAGAATGAGGCTTAGAGCAAGCTGATGGTGGTAAGAACTTGTGAAATGATCCTTTCATTAGATTTCATTTAAAGCATTCTATCTAGTTTATCATTTGGCAATATACATAACATATTCAATATTTATCCATTTTCAACACATGGCATTGTTGGGAGAGAAAATGGGCATTTTAATATGCACATTGAGCACAGACCCTTTTAAAAGTTGGTTACTGAGTACAGAAACATTTATTCTGTGCATATTAGGGCCTAGCATAACTGAAGGTTGCTAAATGTTGACAGAGTTGCCTATAGTATATGTACTAGCCAGGAAAAGTCAACATGAGAGACCACTTGTATTGATAGGAAAAGAAGGCAATTATGCGTAAAACATCACCAGAGTTCACTTGATTTCTTTTACTTTGAAGTGGTTCTTGGCAAAGGCACATTTTAAAGCCCGAAAGATTGTACAGTTTAACGGGCAGAAGAGAAGGGAATAAAATGGTAATTGTTAGGGAAATGGGTGAGGGGAGATTCTTCTAAACTAGTAGAATTTTTACATAGAAAATATGCTGGAATAAGTTCATATAGCTCTCCCAAGTCATTGACAGAGTATTCTCAATTAAAAAATCTAAAGACTAGATTACCCTAAAGCTTTCTCTGGAGTGTTTCGGGTAACTGAAAAGATTGAAAATAGAGAACTCTTCAAACCGTAATAAGGAAAGCCCATTTTAGAGCAAGGTTACTAACCATCATAGAAAACCCATGAGGCGTTTGTCCTGTTTTGTTTCTGGTTTTTATGCTTTTGACTTCTCTACTGTATTTTTTTTTAATTGAAGTATAATTGACTTACAGTGTTATTTTAGTTTCAGGTGTACAAAATAGTGATATGTAAAGTTATTATAAAATATTGGCTATATTCTCTGTGCTGTATATTATACCCTTGTATCCAGGAGAGAGATCTTCACTGCAGCATGCTCATTGCAGCATTTTTCACAACAAGCAAAGAATGGAGACAACCTAAGTGTCTGTTGACAGATGGCTAGATAAAGAAATGTATACACAGTTGACCCTTGAACAACATGCATTGGAACTGTGCAGGTTCACTTATACAGTTTTTTTTTTTTTTTCCCAATTAATACCACAGTACAACAGCATCCATGGTTTGTGGAATCCACTGATGTGGAACCACAGATATGAAGGACTGGCAGTAATGTTACACTCTGATTTTCTACTGCACGGGGTTGGTGCCTCTATGCCAGAATTGTTCAACTGTCAATTGTATACACAATAAAATACTTTTAGCCTTAAAAAGGAAGGAAATCCTGCCCTTTGCAACAACATGGATGAACCTGAGGCTTCCCTGGTGATTTAGACATTAAAGACTCTGCCTGTGATGTGGGAGACCCGGGTTTGATCCCTGGGTTGGGAAGATCCCCTGGAGGAGGGCATGGCAACTCACTCCAGTATTCTTGCCTGGAGAATCTGCATGGACAGAGGAGTCTGGTGGGCTGCAGTCCATAGAGTCGCAAAGAGTCGGACACAACTGAGGAGCTAAGCACTGCACTGCGCCACACTGGATGAACCTGTAGAGCACTATGCTAACTCACATATGCCAGACAAAAGCAAATATTGCACGGTATCACTTACATGTGGAATCTAAAAAATAGTTGAACTAGAAACAGTAGAATTATGGTTGCCCGGAACAGAAGGGAGGTAGGGAGAGACTGGAAAAGGTTTTCAAGTTTCAGTTACAAGATAAATAAGGTCTGAGGCCTAACATATAGCATGGTGACTATAGTTGAGAATTTATTTTTGTTTAGTCCCTAAGTCATATCTGACTCTTCTGTGACCCCCCTACCCTGCCCCGGACTGTAGCCCACCAGGCTCCTCTGTGCATGGGATTCTTTACACAAGAATACTGGAGTGGATTGTCGTTTCCTTCTCCAGGTGATTTTCCTGACCCACAGATAGAATCTGTGTCTCTTGCATTGATTGGCAGGCAGTTCTTTACCACTGGGCCACCAGGGTAGCCTGTAACCGAGAATACTGCAGTATAATTAAAACTTGCTGAAAGTGGAACTTAAGCGTTCTCACTAAAAGAAAAAAAAGTTAATTAACTCAATTTTAGGACTTCTTTCAGAACATATATAATATATCAAATGATAATGCTGTACACTTTAAGTATCTTACAATTCTATTGGTTATTTATATCTCAATAAAGCTGAAAAGAAAAGCAATTGGTTTAGAATCCTAAATGCTTTTTGGTGATCTGATTATTTAATCCTAAATTTTACAACAAAAAGACAACTTTTCCCTTGGAAATCATCTCTTTATATTTAAGCTCAAAATGACATCTAAATTGCATGTATACATACTTACTACATCAACAATTTTTAGTCATTTTTAATCATCAGTAACTGATCAATTTATATCAAATCAGTGCTGCAATCAATGCACAATCAGATAGATATTTTTATTCATGATAAAATTGCTTTTAATGCAATGGGAGTGCTTTTGTGTTTATTGTGTGTTGGCTAATTTTTTTGTATGGTTCATTTGTATAGCCTTAGTCTTTTTTTTAACCTTAGACTTACTATTTAAATTCACAATAGAAAAAAAGAGCTGAGGAAAATATTTCACCCAGGTGACTTGGTGACGAAAACTCAGTTCATGGAATGTTGGTTTGTGAATGGATACCTCAGATGCAGAACAGACATTGAGAGTAGGTTGAAGCACAAAAAGGAATCAATAAAAATGGGAGACCATTTACATAAGATTTTATTTCTAATTCCATACTTTCAACAATAGCAACTATAGGGGATGGGAAGTACATATATATTTGGTCAGCCGTTATTTAACAGAAGAACTTAAATAAAATTGAGTATGATTTCCCAATTTCTTTAATTTATATTGTATCATGACTTTTTAATTGTCATTGGCAAGCTTCACATTTATTTGAAGTCTGAATCAAGATGTTGACTAAGTCTTAATTACTCACTGGTTATTAGATCTTTAAGTTAACTTATACGCTATCACCATTTAAATAATGATGTAGTAAACATCTTTATGGATATAATTTTTTACTATCTTAGATTATTTTCTTTGGATGCTAGAATGGATTTGTATGGGTGAAATATAGGCACATATTTAAAACTCTTGACACATAATGCCAAATTATTTCCCCAAAAGTTTCTGGCAATCATAACTGAAATCTGTGAACTCAACAGCATTATAATGTTGATTTCCCTTTTTTTGTTTATCTTTTTCATTACTGTTAATTGAAACATAGTTGATATACAGAAAAATTTGCTTTTTGTAGTTGTACAGTTTGATGACTTTGACAAATGTATACTATGTGTATCCACAACAGCAATAAATTATATAATAGATATTTCTGTCACTCTATGAAGTTATGTTGTAAATCTCTGTAGGAAGGTAGGTTTCATCTCTCTTCAGCCCCTACAAACCACTAATTTGATTTGTTGCTATAGTTCTGCTTTTTCCAGTATATCATATAGATGGAAATATAGGGTAGGTGACCTTTTTGGACTGACTTCTCTTACTGAGTTTAATCCTAAGAACATCATGTTGTTGATGTGTCATTAGTTTGTTCCTTTTTTGCTTAGTAGTGTTCTATTCCGGAGAAGGCGATGACACCCCACTCCAGTACTCTTGCCTGGAAAATCCCACGGACAGAGGAGCCTGGTAGGCTGCAGTCCATGGGGTCATGAAGAGTCGGGCACGACTGAGCGACTTCCCTTTTACTTTTCCCTTTCATGCATTGGAGAAGGAAATGGCAACCCACTCCAGTGTTCTTGCCTGGAGAATCCCAGGGACGGGGGTGGGCTGCCGTCTATGGGGTCGCACAGAGTCGGACACGACTGAAGTGACTTAGCAGCAGCAGCAGCAGTGTTCTATTCTATGAGAGGATGAACCACAATCTGTGCATCCATTCACCAGCTAATAGAATTTAAATTGTTTGCAGTTTTTGGTAATTATTAACGTTCAGATACGAGTATTTGTGTGGAGATATTTTCAACACATGTAAAAAATACCATGGAATGGGGCAGTTGGTTCAGATAGTAAGTATATATGTAACTGTGTACCTCAGTGCCAAATTGTTTATTAAATGGGCTATACCATTTTCCATTTCCTTTGCATCCTCACCAGTTATATATATATATAGTGGTGAGGTTGGTAGGGTGAAGATTTTAGCCAATCTGGTAGTACGATGTAGCGATATCTTGTTGTGATTTTAATTTTCCCAATGATTAATAATACCAAGCATCTTTTCATATGTTTAATATATAAAATTTCTTTGTGTGTGTATGAAGCTTCTCTTTAAAACTTTCATCCACTTATATTGAATTGTGTGTCATATGAATATTGTGCTTTAAGAGTTCTTTTGAGAGTAGAAAGCTTTAGTTTTGAAGTATAAATTCTCAGCTTTTGTTTCATGGTTTGTACTTTTGTGTGCTAGATAAGAATATTTGCCTACCCCGGATCACAAAGATTTTCTCTTATATTTTTTCCTATGTTTATATTTCTGAGTTTCACATATAGGTTCCATGATCCATTTATGTTAATCTTTTCTTTGTTAACACATGTATGAAAAGAAGAAATGAAATCTTTTTTCTCCCACTAGCACACAATTTGTTGAAAAGTGTAGACTTTCTAAACTTCCTTTAGAACACTACATTTGTCAAAAATAAATTGACTATAGAAATATGGGTCTATTTTTAGACTCTCTGTTTTGTTCCATCAGTCAATATCACTAAAACCACATTCTCTTGATTACTGAATATTTATAGTAAGCCTTTAAATCAGGCTTACTATAGCCTGATTTGTGTGTCTTTCAGATTTGTTCTTCTGCCTCAAATTTTGTTGGACTATGTACGCCATTGCCTTTCCACATGAATTATAGAATCATTTTCCCAATTTCCAAAACTAAGTTTTCTTAGATTGTGATTAGTATTTTTTGAACCTATATATCAATTTCGGAGAAACTGACAACAATGCTGAGATTTCCAATCCAAAAACATAATATATCTCTCAATTTATTGGATCGTTTTGTTTCTTCTTGTCAGTATGTTTATTCTCAGCATAAAATTATTGCACATATTAGGTTAGTTGGCTCTAGATGTTCCATCTTTCCTTTTCTGTGCTATTATAAATAATGAAGTTTTTAAAAATGTGTATCAATATCCAAATTTTAAGTATTAGTATATAAAAATATAATTGATTCTTATAAGTTGACTGTGCATCCAGTGACATTTCTAAACTCATTTACAGGATGGCGGAGACTGGTGGGCTGCCATCTATGGGGTCGCACAGAGTCGGACACGACTGAAGCGACTTAGCAGCAGCAGCAGCATGAAGTATTTCGTAGATTCTTTGAAATTGTATTCATAAATGACTGTGATTTTCTGAAGGTAATTATAGTCATGTTTATTCCTTACAAGTCTGTAATGCACTGGTTGTGACCTCCTCTACAATGTTGCATAGAAGTGGTGAGATTGGAGTCTTATTATTCACTACATTATAGAAAAAGTACTATTATTTTTCTTTTAAATATGCTGTCAGTTATGAGTTTTGTTAAGTGTACTCTACCAAATTAAGGAAGCCCCCTTCTATTGTTAGATTGCTGAGAGATTTTTTAATTTTAAATAGATGTGACTTTTTTATTTTAAGTAGATGTCACTGATTCTTATATCATTCTTTTTTGTTACTGTTTCTAAAATAGACTTGCTGGGAATTTCTTAAAGAATTTTGCATCTGTTTTAAGATGAAAATAATGGGTAATGCTGTTTGTTTTTAATACTGTTTTTGTATTGGTCTGTTTTTGCTTTTCTCAGGTTTTGGTACCAACAGGTCTCATAAAATGAGTTGGAAAATGTTCTGTCACTTCTTTATTCCAAAGGAATTTATTCTAAAAGAATAATTATTTAAATGTTTCATAAAACTTATACATGCTGCCACCTGGGCTTGAAATTTAGTGTGGGGGAAGATTTTAAGTTCCAAATTAATATTACTGTATAGATACCAGGCTGTTTTAATTGTCTTCTTCTTCACGAGTAATAGTCAATTGTTTATTTCCAGAAAATTATCTACTTTATCTAAGTTTTAAAATCAATCGGCATAATGTTGTTCGTAATATTCTATCGTTATCCTTTTAAGATCTGTAGCTATGTTCTCTTTTATTCTTGATATTTGTAATTTTACCTACTTTCTTTTTTCTTCAGCGCTCTAGGTAAAACTTTATCAATTTGATTGAACTTCTGAAAGAACCAGTGTTTAGATTCATTGATTTTATTTTCAATGGAAATATAGTTGCTGTTCAACACTAGACAAGTTACATGTATACGGCACAGTGATTCACGAACTATAGGTTATACTCCACTTACGTGTGCTGTGTATGCGCACTCATTCGCTTCAGTTGTCTGATTGCAACCCCGTGGACTGTAGCTCACCAGGCTCCCCTGTCCATGGGATTCTCCAGGAAGAATACTGGAGTGGATTGCCATGCGCTCCTTCAGGGGATATTCCCCATCCGGGTATCGAACGTGCGTCTCCTGCATTTCAGGTGGATTCTTTACTGCTGAGCCACCGGGTAAGCCCCATTTTGCTTATCCTTATTATAAAATACTGGCTATATTCTTCTTGTTGTATAACACTTCCATGTAGCTTACTTATACATACAGTTTGTACCTCCTTCTCCTTGGTAACCACCAGTTTGTTCTCCATATCTGTGAGTCTGTTTCTTTTTTGTTATATTCACTAGTTGTATCTTTTAGATTCCATGTGTAAATAATGCCATACAGCATTTATCTTCCTTTGTCTGACTCATTTCACTCAGTATAATATTTTCTGAATCCTTCCATGTTGCTACAAATGACAGCATTTTATTCTTCTTTGTGACTGAGTAGTGTTCCATTATGTAAGTATGCATCACATCTTCTTTATCTGTTCATCTGTTGATGGACACTTGGGTGGCTTTCTTACCTTAGAAATTGTAAATAATGCTGCCGTAGATATTGGGATGCATCTATCTTTTTGAGTTAGTGTTTTTGGTTTTTTGTATATATACACAGCAGTGGAATTGCTGGGTCAAAGGGCAGTTCTATTTTTAGTTTTTTGAGAGACTTCTATGCCATTTTCCACAGTGGCTATACAAATTTACATTCCCACCAACAAAGTACAAGGATTCCCATTTCTCCACATTCTCACCAATGTTGTTATTTGTGTTCTTTTGATGACAGCTATTTTGACAGGTGTGAGCTGATATCTCATTGTGGTTTTGGTTTTCATTTCCCTGGTGATTAGGGATATTGAGCATCTTTTCATGTGCCTGTTGCCCTCCTGCATTTCCTGTCTCAAAAAAGTCTATTGAGTTCCACTGCCTATTTTTTAATCAGATTGTGCTTTTGATATTGAGTTGTATGAGCAGTTTATATATATTAAATATTAATCCCTTGTCAGTCATATCATTTGAAAATCCTTTCTCTTGTTCAGTAGCTTGCCTTTTCATTTTGTTGATGGTTTTATTTGCTGTGCAAAAGCTTTTAAGTTTAATTAGGTCTCATTTGTTTATTTTGTTTTTATTTCCTATGCTATGGAAGATAGAGCCCCCAAAATATTGCTGCAATTTATGTCAATGATTATTCTGCCTATGCTTCCCTCTAGGAATTTTATAGTACCTGGTCTTACATTTAGGTCTTTAGTTCATTTGATTTTATTTAGCTATATGATGTTAGAGAATGTTCTAATTTTATTCATTTTAAAAGTAGTTGTCCAGTTTTCCCATCACAATTTATTGAAAAGACTGTCCTATTCTCATGATATATTCTTATAGCATTTGTCGTAGATTAATTGACCGTAAGTGTGTGGATTTATTTCTGGGCTTTCTGTCCTATTCTATTGATCTATGATCTATTTTTGTACCAGTACTATACTGTTTTGTAATACAGTCTGAAGTCAGGGAGCATGATTCCTTCAGCTCTGTTCTTCTTTCTTGAGATTGTTTTGGCTATTCAGGGTCTTAAGTGTTTTCATACAAATTTAACTTTTTGTTCTAGTTCATGAAAAATGCCATCGGTATTTTGGTAGGTATTGCATTAAATTTACTTATATTCTTTATTATTTTCTTCTATTTGCATTGGTTTTAATTTTTATCTTCTTTTTCTATTTTTAAAGTAATGGCTTAATTTACTAATTTGAGATATTTTTACTATAATTTTTCTTATAAATGTTTCCAGGTACTCTTTAGCTTTGTCCCCAAAATTCACTATATTGTATTTTCATTTTATTCCATTGCAAAATATTTTATCATTCCCCACTTTGAATCACTAGTTATTTTGAATTATATTCTTTACATCTAAATATTTCAGGGTTTTCCACATTTTTTATACTGTCAATATCTATTTTGACTCCATTGTACCTGGATAAATAATTTTGTTTGATTTATGTACTTGTTTGTTTTTATGAGTCATTGTATGATCTATATTGGTGAATATTCTCTGCATATATTAAAATACTGTATGTTCTGTTGCTTTGGGGTTCAGTGTTCTATAAAAGAAGTTAGAAAAAAGTATTTGATAGTACTTTTCTTTTACATCCTCTATATCCTTAATTTTTTTCTATCTTCTTGTTTCATTGTTAGAAAGAAATTTTATAGTCTCTAATTATAACGGTTGGTTTGTCTCCTTCTCCTTTTAGATCTGTCAGTTTCTGTTTCGTGTGTGTGTAGTTGGCACACTAAATCACCTCAGTTGTGTCCAACTCTTTGCGATCCTATGGACTGTAGACCACCATGTTCCTCTCTCCATGGGATTATCCAGGCGAGAATACTGGAGTGGGTTGCCATGCCCTCCTCCAGGGGATCATCCTGGCCCAAGGATCAAACCTGCAACTCTTATGTCTCCTGCACTGGCAGGCGGTTCTTTACTGCTACTGCCACCTGGGAAGCTGTTCTGTTTTATATATTTTGATAATCTGCAAGTGAATATATGGTTAGGATTGTTATATCTTCTTGACAAATTGATTCGTTTATCAGCAGAAGGCAGTAATTTCATAGATCCTGGCAGACGACACAAGAATTCACAGCACAGGAAATAGTGTCAGCTCTTCCTTTCCCCTAACTCGTATGAGTGCAAGACAAAGTGCAAACCCAGGCAGATGCTGAACCCACAGGGGGTTTGTGTCCAGTCGAGAAACCCTGACCTTGAGAAATCCCAATCCTATAAAGAAGGCTGCTAGGAGACCTGCCAAACATTTTCCCTGGAGGACATTATCTTTATTATCCTAGACAGCAAACAAATCCACCTTATTCCCTGGAGATGAAGGCAGACACAATTCTTAAAAGGATTATCCATAATAAATGAAATCACAAGATGTGAGGATATATTACAGACACATGGAGAATTGTTTTCCAGCTATATCTCTTCTTATGTTTGAAGATCTTTCTGTATTCTATTTTGCGTATTATATAGTCACTTGCCTTTCCTTTCAATCAGTATTTGCTTGGTGTATATTTTTCCATATTATACTTTTAACCTATCAATATTTTTATATTTAAGATGGGCTTTATGTGGGAGGCATTTGGTCTTAATTTTTTTATCCAATCTGACACTCTCTACCTTTTACTTGAGGGGTTTAGGCCATATTTTAAATGTAACTGCTAAATAAATTTAAATCTACTGACTTGTTATTATTTTATATTTATACTATCTCTTCTGTTACTTTTTCCTCTATTCTGTTATTTTCTGTGGTTTAGGATATATTCTACCTTTAAATTATATTCTATCACTTATATTATTCCATTTCACTTTGTTTTGCAACTGTATAATTTCACATCTTTCCACTTCCTCACTTCCATCCATTTTGCTATGTTTGTGCTATATTTTGCTTCTATATATGTTAAACAACCCATAATATTTTCCTACTGTTTTTTTCAGAGATATTTAGCTCTTTAATAAAATAAGCAAAAAAAAACTTACACAGTTTAGTTTATATGATTTCTAGGATTAATTATATAAGTTCAAATTTTCAAATTATTCTAATTTTGCCTGACGTACATGCTTTAACATTTTTTGTAGTATAGGTATGTTGGCAGTGAGTTCTATGAGCTTTTGTTTGTTTGACAAAGTCTTTGTCTATATGATTGCTTTTCTTCTGCTTACCTTAAGTTTAATTTACTCTTTTCTTTACCCCGCCCCCCCCCACACACACACAGACTAAACTCAAAACCTGTGCACAATACACTAGTGAAACGTTTTTTTAACACTTCATGCATAATGTGGTAGGAGCAGTGGGAGGCATAAAATAGAAGTGTGTAGCAGCATTCTGAAATTGAAATCAGCAGCAGAGTGATCCTATGTAATTACAATGTGGTTTAAAAACCAAGCATCAGTAGTTTTAATTTCCATATAGACTCTGTCAAGAAATGCTGCACCAACATTCTTTTGGTATAGAGGATATCATGTGGGAAAACATGGACAATGATGGCTCTGTTCGGAAAGTAATTAAAAAGATTCTGAATAGAAAGACATTTTAGGAATACTTTAATGAGTATCATTTGCTGATTTATTTCATGTAGATAAAAGATAAATAGGGTCAAAATTATGTTTAAATGTCTAAAAATGCTCTTTTATTACTTGAAGTTTAAAAGTCTAAGTGACAAGAAGGCATTGTGTCACTTGATTGGCTGAGTTTTTTCTTTCTTTTATGTACAGAAAATAAGATGGCTATAATAAGCAATGGTATAAGAATCACTAAAATATGATCATTGATAAATGTTTTGTTTATTTGAAATAATTTTAACAATTAGCTTTTAAACTCACTTTTATTTTTCTTTTGTGAATTCTTTTTCTTCTAAACTGTTTATTACAATTTTAAAATGTGTTAATTCCCTCATCATATAGATATTTATTTGAGTTTTTAAATATGTTATTTAACCTATAATCATCTAGGTATTTTGCCTATGTAACAAAACAAAATCCCTTCATTAACTCCAACAAACATTAAACAAATCAGAGATCAGCAAAGCAGGAAAAAAGAAAGAAAGAAAGAGTAAGACAGGCTGACATTTCTTCTTTAAAGCAGATTTCATTATTTTGACATTGCTATAGAAATTATATTTATCAATTATTCAAAACTTTGATATCTAGGTATAAAAATTATAAGAATAGATTATTATGGCTTTAACAGAAAAAGTAACTTCATAGATAAACTTCTGATGTAAGCATCATTGCATTGTGCTCCCAAACTGTGATAAAGACTTTTATGGTCAGGATTAAAACTTTGGACATTATTTATTTTCATTTAGAAATTTGTTTCCTCTTTACCTTTTTTTTTTTTAAGAAAAATACTTCTTTCTCTAACTTGTCACAGTTATTCTTTGGTTATTTTATTGCCACTCTTGTCCAGAACCTTGGAGGCAGAAAGGCAGTATTGGAATGGCCTTGTCTATGGAGCCAGAATTGGGAGTTTGCCGGGGTCCAGCCCTGGTGTATCCAGGGTGATTCGAAGGTGGGGACGGAGTCGGCATCCTTGGAAAAATACATATTTAATTACAGATATATAGAGAGATTAGAAACGGATAGTGTAGTAGGAAAATTAGTGGAGAAAAAGAGGCTGAATAACTTGGTTTACTTGGAATTGCATCCATGCTCCAGATGGGAATTCAGCCAGAAAAACGGGGAGCAAGAAATAAACGACATGGGGGAATCAGTCTTTCCAGAAACTGATCCGATTTCTTTATTTTTGGGTTTGCTTATATACCTTTTGTTACACATAGGGATGAATACAGAGTCACGCGGGGGTCAGCATTCCTGACCTTTATCAAAATCAGGTGCTTCACATAAAAAGGTCTTAGGGATTTTACATCATCTTCTGGCCATGAGTGAGACCTGCTGACATTTTATGATCCTTTCTTTCTGATAACCAAAAAACTTATTTCTTCCAGGGGTGTTTTTTCTTAAACCAGGCACCACCCTCCAAATAAAGTTACATTCCTATAGGGTGAGGGTGTAGTGAGTTACAATCAAGAAAGGAATTTATTTAACCCAAGGTTAACATGATTAATCTTAAAGGTTAATGCTTATTTCTCCTATATGCTTAAAGGTTAATACTTATTTCTCCTATATGCTAGTTATATTCATTATAAGGGCAGGAAACATGGAGATTTAGCAGCAAACATCAACCCAACAAATGAAAATCCTTTCACCAATGTTTCCCTTAAGATCTATTTAGTCTTAAGATAGTGATAAAGTTACATTTTTACATAGCAAGGACACAGTGGTTTATAACAAAGTACAGTGATCTATTACAAAAGAGAAAATTCATTAACTCAAAAAGTCTAGTATTGCTAACCTTAAAAACTACTATATTTCCTTTTCTATATTCCAAATACATTGATTTATATATTCCCAGGTGCCTAAGGATATGGAGGCCTGGCGACAATCATTGACTCAACAATGAGAAAAGCCCTATGCTAATTAAGACTCTCAAAATACTCCAAAACTCTCTGTGCTGTTTATTGTTGAGAGGTAGTAAACAATCATGTGCATAGTGGCAGGAGTATGGATAATCCTGTCACACAAGCTAGTCTGTCAGCAGAGGTTTGACCTAAGACACCCTTGTCACACCCAGGGCAGGGAATTAGCAGCAATTATTGGCACAACAAATGAAAAACCCTTCACCAATATAATTCCTAACCAACCCACTATACTAATAATTTCCAACTGCCTGAAAGAATTTGCCTTTAGTAAGTCTAAAACATCTCGTGCCTCTCAGATTGGGAGGCTGTAAACAATCACCTGTGGCCGGATGAACCTATACAGGCGGGCTGGATAACCTTCAGAGGAGTCCCTAAGCTGAAACACTCTTGTCACGCCTAGGAATTTTTATTGACTTGGAGCTGCAAGTTAACTCCTTCTCCAAGAGAAATGGTTATGGGGGAGAGCCCCCCGTAAAGTCAGAGGTGTAGGTGAGAGCATAAAACAGACTCTGGTTTTGGGGTTAGATGCTCGGGAACAGGGGGTTTCCTGAGGCTTGATCATGCCTTTGCGTATGCCAAGCCTCCTTCCTCATGACCTTTTCCATGGGCGGAGTTTGTTTCTAATTTCTGTCACTTACCAGCTGAGTGACCTTTGGTAATCACCTAACTTCTCTGTTCCTATATCTTCAGGTGTAAGATAGGGATTAAAATAATCATATCTATAGCTAACATTTATAGAATATTTCTTAGTCAAGTAATTTATTAGGAACTTTATACATACCATTCCACATAATCTTCACAAGAAACCTCTGGAGAAGATATTATTATTATTATCTCCATTTTATACTAACAAGGCCACAATAGAGTAAGATGAAATAATACTTACTAAGTATGGAAAGTAGGCACTCAATATGGTATGACGATGACAATGTCAAAGATGATGACAAGTGGTAACTGTGACAACAATGACAAAGGTAAAACTTCTATGTATTAGCATTATGCCATCATCTTAAATAAATATGCTTTTAACTATTGGAAATTGTATCACAGTTTATTTCATAGATATTTATTGACACCCTTTTATGGCCAGACCCTGAAAAATATAAAGGTATGTAGTGCTATTTTCAAGGAGTCTCTAGATTAGCAGAAAAGGGGAAAATATGATCAAAAGAGGAAAATATTAAAGGAAGGAATGACGAGGGGCAAAGGAAAGAAAGAAGAAAATAGGAGAAAGTGAAGGGATGATAAAATGAGAAAAGAAAGGAAGGCAGGGTAATCTTATAGGAAATGCAGTTTGCTTTATTTGGATTGCACAATAGGAGGTATAGTCCAGTCTCTAATACATGCCGTGCATCAGCGCCCAAATTCAGAAATCAGCTGCTGGGAAGACACTTGTAAACACAGCAGAGCATTTTTCTCCAGGATGTGTGGTGATGCATATCTCTTGTCAAACTGGAATCTGGTTTTATGCAAAGACGGCAGCTGGATCACCGGTCCTAATTCACTGTGCCATCCACGAAAAAAAAGAAAACACTGTAGCCCATGTATGTACAATTGATATTACAAAATCATGTTAAATTATAAAATCCTGTGAGAACAAGATGGATTTCTTTTTCATTCATGATCAGTTTTTCTTTTTTTCAAGCATGCATATCTAAGGATCATGGAAAGGGTGGAGAAGGATATGGAGAGACAAACAAGTGGGAGGGGGGAAAAGGGCAGAAACATTATAGTAGTTTCCAGCTGCTTCAAAACTCTTGGAAAGAGGTTTGGTATAAATTATATCAAGAAAATAGGTGCGTTCAATAGCTTTAGATATATTTGTTTCTGCCCATCCAGTTAATATGTCAAAATGTTCTGCTTTAAGCAAGAAGACAGAAAAGCTTTGCCACACCACAAAGGGGCATCTTAATCCCATCACTCCCTGGTCATCCTCCAAGAAAGGAGCATTATGTAAGCATCTGATTTGCATCAGGGGGGCAGCCTTAATTTCAGAGAAAGCTGTTTGCAATTCAATAAGCTTCATGCACTATGCGGCCTTTTCTCTGATTCCTCACGGTGTGGTTGATCATGACCGTAATATTTTTTTTTCCCTTAATGTAGAACACCGAGGCAGTGCTGCAAAATCACTCTTGGTCTCTGAAAGTCAGAGGATATATGAAGATTGAGAGAAATAAGCCTTCATATTTTATAACCTCTGACCTGGATTAAGACAGTTTGCAAAAGGCACTAGATTAGGTAGAGGAGAGCCTGGATTGATGGCCTAGAAATAAAGACTGGACAGTGTGAAAAGTGAGGGAGGGAGAAAAATAGAAAGATAGAAAGTGAGAGGAAGAGAGACAGAAAAAGAGACAGAGAAAGAGAGAGAAGACAAAGAAAAATGGAAGTTGCTTGGGAGACTGTATCACAGGGTAGGAAAGACATTTTGCAACCCTTGTAAAGGTCAAAAGTTCATATGAATTTCATCAAATGCTCTGCTTATTTCCCTAATTCATTCCTCTTAGCTTTTTGAGTGTTCTGGTTATGCCACAGCATCTTACAAAACCTAAGATTTTCTTTCCATTTCCCACTTTGAATAGTTAAATAACAACCATCCTCTTTATTGTCTTTTAAATCTTAATTCTATTTTCAACAGAGCTGAGTTGTTAAACAGTTAATCATTTAGCGATATTTCCTGTTTTGCCTGAATTCTTGACAGAAAACATTTGAGATAACCTGTGTCTTAATGTGATAGACATGGCTATGGGTCACTAGCTTGGACTTTCCAATTGAGATGGCCATGGTGTTGGAAGCAATCTTAATACACAGATATCCCTGTGAATGTGATAAAAATGAGCTGAGATATTGCTCATATTGAGGGAGAATAAAGAAGCAGAAGTAGCAAAAATAATGACTGTCAATAACAAGGACCTCAGGAACAGGGTCCATGGATTTTGTAGCAACCACCAGAGAGTCTGGTACATAGAACTGTACAGAAAAGATGGTCCATGTTATTGTTATTCATCCAAGACCATGAACTGATTGCCCTGGTGCCTGTAATGAAAACAAGAACAGAGCAAGGTTTCTAATCTCAAATTGCTTCAAGTCAAGCAGGGGTGACACAAGGAAATCAGTAAAAGAAACATGAGTATCTCGAACACATTATCCTCACATAACTTCTGTGTTCCTGATTTGTTCAAAATGGCATGCAATATTTTGAAGATACAAGGATTATTCTATGTAGTGAAGTTTCTCAACTTGACATTGACATTTTGAGCCAGATAATTTTCTCTGTGATGTAGGCTGTTCTCTTATGTATTGTGGGATGATTAGTAGCATCCTTGACCTCTTATGTGCTAAATGCCAGTAGCAACCCGCCCCCATTTGTAACAACTGAAAATATCCCTTGACGTTGTCAAATGTTCCCTGGAGAGACAAATTGTCCTTAGTTGAGAAACACTGCCAGAGAGCATTCAGGGTTTTTTTTTTTTGTTTTTTATTTTCTTCTCAATTACTCTTTGGATTCTTTTTTTCCATTTTATGTGGCATATATAGTAAATGTGGCAAATTTATGGACTTCCCCTGAAAACCATTCTATCCTTTCTCCATGGTAATGGGTGTACACGGCCACTCCATTAGAGACTACATATACCAAATTCCATTGGAGATTGATGTGCACTTGTGACAAAGCTTAGTAATGAACTTACTGGAGTAATGAGTGGTACCTCAAAAGCACTGCATTAAAATAAAGAGCGAATTCTTTTGTATTTTTCCTTTGCATTCTACTGTGAGCTGGATCACAGAGATGACCTAGCTCCAGCAGTACAAGAAAGGCAACATCCTGCAGAACAGGAAAACAAGAGGATGGAATAACTTGGTCAGTGACAATTCCCCTGAATTTCTTTGTCTTTGTGGAACAAAACAATATCAATGCGCATTAATATTTTATACACGTGCTCACACACATATGATCAATGTGCAACATTTTGGTCAGGCAAAACATTTATGAAGAGGGAATATGTAAGTAGGCGCATGTACCAATGAGAATACAGGTATAAAAAGCTATAGGACCTTAATTAATGGTGTAATTAAGTCTGCCAATGTGGCCTCTGGGACTTAAATGATGAATAAGAGTTTGTCAGAAGGATTAATGAACCAGGCAACAACTGTTCTCTAGTTTCACAACTTGAAAGTCTCTCTCCAGGAAGAGCTAGTGGTAGCTCTACAGAAAGCAGCAGTGATCAGCCACGTCACTGATGGATATTCTCTTTTAGTCAGATCACTTAGCTGCACTCCCACATCACACCAGGAAGACCACCGGACTTCTAGAAGTGACAAGTGCTTTAGCACAGACAACTGACTCACCTGTACACCGTATGTTTTGATTAAAAGAACTCTAGGTTTTTTTTTTCTTTTTTCTTTTCTGCATACAGAGTCTGTGAAAAAATACTTGAACAGAATTTGATGCTGCTTTTAATGGTTCATCTAAGTGTTCTTCCTCTCTTTTCTAATGATTGCAATTATATAGCACATGGATTGCCCTCTCCTCTGAATTTAATGCTGCCTTCTAAAATTGCCAATCAGGAAACAAAGTTACATGTGATTATATACTTATGAAAAAGGACATGATGATTCTGTTTTCTTAAGTTAAACTTACACCGTCTCATGAAATCAGTATGCAAGATGTCAGCTTATTTGCATTACTGAAAAAATTAACTATCTGAAAAAGCAATTGAATCTGGATATCAACTTTTCTTATTTATTTGTTTCTTTATTTTACTATTTTACACTACTGGGTCTCTTTTTAAAAAAAAATTGTGAGAAGTTTGATTGCCCCCCTTTTTAAAAACATTATTCTCCGTCCTTTTCTCTTATTCGATAGTTGCAAAGATACTCTCTTCGTTTAATCTTCTCTTCTAGCAGCAATTCAATACTGTTCACTTTTTCTTTTCAAGAGACTATGTACTTCTGTTGAATTCACATTTAACTCTTTCATGGATATTGTAATGAAGCATTTGCACTCCAGAGAGTTTTAATTGTAAAAATATATCTAAATTTTTAAAAAATAAATTTAATTTAAAAATCTGCCAAAATATCCCATAAGCCCTAATAATACAGTTTTGATGCTAACTATCCAAATCTAGCACAGAATTCTCAGATTAAAGAAACAGTCCCCACGGAACTCCCCTTATGTCAGATATCAGCCAAGTTTAGGGGTACCCAGGCCCTCTTCCCTGGTGGCTCAGATGGTAAAGTGTTTGCCTACAGTGCAGGAGACCTGGGTTCAATCCCTGGGTCAGGAAGATCTCCTGGAGAAGGAAATGGCAACCCACTCCAGTATTCCTACCTGGAAAATCCCATGGACGGAGGAACCTGGTTAGGCTACAGTCCATGAGGTCGCAAAGAGTCGGACACGACTGAACGACTTCACTCACTCACTCACTCGGGCCCTCTTATGTTTCTGATCAACTGGCTACCAATTTGGAGATTTCCACTAACACCTCAGATTCAGTAATTCATTGAAATAATTCACAGAACTTAGGAAAATGCTGTGTATTTTTACACATGATTACACTTTTATTATAGCAAATAGACACAAATCCGCACCAGCCAAAGAGAGAGACACATAGGGTGAAGCCTGAGAAGGTCTCCCATGTGAAGCTTCTGTACTGAAAGTGGAAAACAAAGTGGTGATAAAGGTATAGATTGTTTATCTTCGTGATCACACGGCTGACTGGGAGCTCCAGCTTGATGCTGCTGCCCAGCAACAGGAAAGAATATTGTACCGCACATGGCTAGCCTAAGATCAAAATTCAAAGTACAATTTCTATGGGATGTGTATTGCTTTCAAACTACCATCAAATTGAAAAATCTAAGTCGAACCACCATAAGTCAGGGAGTTGAACATTTGAATATTAGACCCTGAAGGGATTTCAGATATTCTCTACTCCTACGTTACTTTTCTTGAGAAACAAACAGGTTAAGAGAATTAAGTGCTTTTCCCAAGGTAGAAAAGAAAATTAACTCTCAAATGGGAATGAAAATTCAAAAGTCCCAGCTTTTCCCATCATGCACCTTGAGTATTCCTTTGGAGGCTGCCCCAACTCATCATTTAGGGCCCATCCCCTGGAGGTTCTCCAGCCTGGCCTCTTCTTTTCTCCATCACTTGGGAGACTTCATGATATTAAACTCTCTTCTTTCCCAGCTGTTCCCCTCTACCTCTCCCTCCTCATCACTGGGGCAAAAACAGCTGCAAATTCTCTTCCTTACACATTCAGATCTCTGTGAATGGCAGAAATGTGCTAATAATTCATTTTTGGCTTTTCTGGATATCATGATAGCTTAATTCTGTTTCTTAAAATTAACCTTCTCCGTTGGTATGAATGAAGGGGATTTCAGAAAGGAGACACTTGGCTATTCTGTGTACATAGGTAGATTTTTCTGCCACAGAGGGCAGAATCTGAACAAATACAAAGAAACTCTCCTTTGCAGATCAAGTGTGCTGCTTAATGTGATAGAAGAATCAGAATAACAGAAGTGCCTGCTGACTGATCCTCTTATGGTGTATCTCCTATTCTCCTCCCAGGATAACCTTTCTAAAATGCAAACCTTCCCTGAAACACAGGGCTGACAATGTGTCAGTGCTCTCCACAGCCTTCAGTCCCCTTAGTCAGGCAATGGCTTCCTTCGTCTGGCTTCAGCCTGTCTTTCAGTCTAATTTCCAGCCTTTCAGCCAATATCCTATTGTACCGCCCCCACCATGATGCTATTCCATGCTATTCCATTCCTTCCACATGCTGTTCCCTCTGGATGAAATGCACGCCTGCTAATCCTTCTGGGCCTCTTTAATGCATATGGGTAAATCCTTGAAAAACCAGCCTAAAAATGACCTTTCTTTGAATATTTAATACTCAGATTTGATTAAAGTGCACCTGTTCTAGTCTCTTTTAACAATCTTTAGAAAGCTCCGAGTTAGCACTTTTCATGCAGTAATCTTTATAATGAGTAATCTGTCTTTCTCTCAAATGGATTATGAATTCCCAAAAGGCAAGGACTATGTGCGCTTGATTTTGTATCCTCAGATTGTGGCATATAGCATGAGCTAAATTAAGGTTTGATGAATGAAGGAATACATGAATGAACAATATATATCATTGTAATCCCTATCCACCTTCAGCTTTCCTAGAGCACATTGGAAAAGGTTTTTAAAATGTGAAATAATATCCATATCAAGTTTTGAAAGAATCAGTATCTTCAATAAAATTGTGTGTGTGTGTGTGTGTGTGTGTGTGTGTGTGTGTGTGTCAACTCGCTCTCCTTTCCCCTCATCTTTGCTTTAAATTCCTCAGTGTTCACAGGATGCTATTTCAAAATTACATTTCACATCATGAATTTTTTTCCAAGAGAATATGTTATGATCTTTGTTTCCAATATAAATAGTAGCATTTCAGGGCTGTGGTGAAAGGTAAATGTTAGAAATCTTTATTCTTTGCAGTGCTAAATATTTCAAAAGAATTGAAAGAATGATATCCCCAGCTGCATCCACAATTGCCACAGCCACTATTATATTTTGACAAAACACACATGGAATTTGGCAGTGTCTTTTACAAATATCACAAGATTATTTTTCCCAACTTAAAGGCCAGTGTTCTCTCCTGGCTTCTGCTGTCAAGGCATTGCCTTCTACCCATAACCCATTTCATAATTTACTCAATCTCATACAATTCACAGAATGCGTAAACAAAAGTCAAGGTTCATAACACTGTAAATTCTCCAAAATCAAAGATAAGCATCTATTGACAAAACTGTGGGACAGCTTACAGGTCGCTTATGTCCTAAAAGTCACCATTGTTACTTAGTCCTCACTTCCACAATTATAGAGCTCTTTGCTTGGAATTTTATTTAAAAGAATATAAATAATGGATGAGTTAGTTGAAATGAGTAAGGTATTATGTAATATCTAGCTCTTCCAAAAGTGACATTTCAAAGGCAAGAGCTTATACTCAGAATTTTTCATGGCATAAAATATTTCTACATGTGCATGGATTGATTTTTAAAGTATAGATCATAAAACTTCACATTTAATAGTACAGCAGAATGCAGTTATTTGTATCCACTATTCCTGTTTTGCTTACCAGATATTGGCATCAAAAAAGATTAATGATTTTTAAATTGTTTATCTTTAGATTGATATTGATACTGTTTTTGGAAAGTTTGGGCTTCCATTTTTGTATACACATATGTATGTTCTCTGATTTTGCTTCTCTAGCAGACTTCTGGGGCTCCTATAATGATGCTGACAAAATTTGCTTAGGCTCTGGTAAAATTAGCACAATGGGAAAAATAAAGTAAGATGCAAATAAGTTGCATGAAACATTCCATGTCATAAATGAGAGCTGAGAAAGAGTGCTAGTTTCCCTCAGGTAGCTCTATGGATCTAAGAACTGTTCTATTTTCCTTGATTAATTAAGTAGAATTGAACCTTTTTGGGCGGATGAGGAGAGGGAAGCAAGCTAAAAGCAGGCTCAGTACTACAATTTTTAGATAGTTAAAATATTAAGCAACAATAAATAAAATAAATAAAAATATTAAAACAACAATAAAAATATTTTCTCTGTTAAAATTAAGATCTCAAATTTTAAAATAGTGTACCTAATAGTCTTTTGGCTTAAATATATGTACAAGCATGATAGCTAAGTGGTAAATGTATCATGCTTATGTAGAGTATCCTTATCTTGCGAAAAGTTACCAAAGCAAAATAGTATATATTTTTAGATTTATATTCTGTTTTGCTGTATGGCCTAAAAAAAATGATACAGTTTGGGAGGTGATTTCAAAGCTCACTATGAAAGTTTGTAAATTTTAATTACAACCCTGACCCCTTACGCTTGGGACTCATCTCTATAAATGGCTGGGGATTCATCATTTTCTATTAAATTCATTTTTTCTTGATAACTAAATCATTACTATTTACATAGTCTATTTGAACAATTAAGTAATTTAAGACCAAGTATGACAGCAATTTATTATTAACATTACTGTTATTTTGCTGGAGGTATTGCATTCTTATTTTCTTCCTCATTAGGTCTTTTTGTTTTCTTTCATTCTTTAAACTCTACTCTGACAACTCAGTTGAATTAAAGGAAGGGAAGAGAATGTGTTCAAAGGATACTTGAACAAAGTCTTTTCCTGTGTATGTTTATTCCTAAAAGGCATTTAGAACAGGTGTTGGCTAATTTGCAGAATTTGCAGTAACTTAATTCAAATATCTTATTGACCCTAAGGGTGAACTCAAAAAAGGTTATAAATGGCAATAAGCACTAAAACAAGCTCTGTAGTTTACTGTTGATCGAGTGTTTTGGTAAAAAAGTCTCCTCTTCCTGTGAATGTTCTGACGTAAAACGTTACAGACCACAGTGAGACTGTAGAGGTCAATGAGGTTAGGAACACAGTTCTGCCAGTCATTTCCTGTGTGGTCTCCAGGGAAGGTATTTAAACTCTCAGGGCTTCCACCGTTCCATGTATGGAAGAGAAATAATAACACTTAAATATTTCTTAGTGCATTACTGTAATTAATTCTTCTGAAATGCTTTGAAATAAGCATCAAAGGGATTCACTTTTGTGCTTCAGCTTTGATTTTATTTGTCTGTGAGGGAGAACACAGTTTGCATGGAAGGAAAAAAATTCTTGATAATAAACATGGTAAAATTTTATTCATTATATTAAGTTCATTCTACATGATTTCATTAAGATGATTACAGAACCTGGAAAGTTCTTTTCTGTTCCGTGTGAACGTCCACAGAGATGGAGTCCTCCCTTCTGGAAGCGACAACTACCCCAAACTAAGCTTTTGGGCATTACACACACAAGATTATATAATGATGTGTCTTCTGGAAGTTTTCAGGCTAAAGGACTTTTTTGCTATCACCGAGGGTTAACAATATTATTCAATTGACTAAAATGGGTTTGTCAGTTAAGGTATTTTCAATACAGAATAACAACAACAACAACCCATACTGGCTACAACAATGAGGACATGATTGGCTTTTTCAATGGCAAAGATCAGACATGACAGATAGTAGTAATCACTTTTCACCAGGTTATGCTATAGAAAGAATTCCAAAATCCCAGTAGTTTGTTGTAAATGTTTCTCTGAAGGAAGCTAGTGCTCTACAAAATTCTACTTTACCTTCATAAGCAGGCTGAAGGAGCAACCCCCACCTAGGATATCTCATGGAATAATACAAAGAAATGGTGGAACTATCTATTGGCTTCTAAAGCTTCTTCTCAAAAATCACATGCTCTTTTCAACTCATAGAGAAGTTTGCGTGGTAATAACTGATGTCAAGGCAGTGGTAAGTATAGTTCTTAGAGGGATAGGCAATGAATACTCTGAAATACTATTGCTACCTGCCACTTGGAATACGGGTCAGATACAGTTTAATCAGGGGCCAACTCCATTTCCCTGAGTCACTACCCTCCTTCATTTACTACCTCATAGTAGTAAACTGATGATCACTCTATGTCCCATGTCCAGAAATTATCCATCAAAACAAGAGAATGTCTCTTTTTCTAATCATCATAAAAAACGTTTGGAGTTTCATTTTCACTGGGCCTACTTGTGTCACATGCTCAACCCAGAAGACATCACTGTGGCCAGGAGAGGCCAAATATTGATTGTCTGAGACCTAGGGTCGTGATGAGCCCTTGACTAACCCTAACCCTTAGACTAACAGACTGCTCCCCGAATCAGAGTTTAATGTTGATCCTATTCAAACCAGTGTGGCAGGGGCAGAAGAAATGCAAGGAGCCAACCCTAGATCTACAGCTCCCAATCCATCTCTTTACCGGTTAACTTTCATGTCACACCTTCATAAAGTTCCATTGCCCTTTCTGCCTTTGAATTCTGTGATGCAACCCCATATATGGTACTATTGTAACAGCTTAAGTTTAATTTAGTTTGAAAAGGATTTCTGTTGCTTGCATCTCAAAATGTTTTACATGGTAAAAAATATATATATATATTCACAAGAAGTTGTTACATAAAAGAGAGTTCAATAAAACTTTTTATAGAATTAACTTTGGTTTTGAATCTAAATCTTTCATTTCCTAACTATGAGACTTTAAATAAGTTATTAAATTTGCTAGGCATATTTTCCTATCTTTAAAAAGAGAATAATAGATGTATAAGTCTTTGGGCAAAAATTCAGTGAACTCAGGTACATGTGTAAAGGTCTTGCCTAGTGTAGATCAATGACTAATTAATGTGAGTTGTTTTATAAAGTGTTATAAGAATTTAGAGATGGTAGAGAGCATAGCTTGAAGGATTAGAAAATCTCTGTGGGGCTTGTGGCATTTAAGCTGGATTTTAACATCTGTATAGAATTTCCACATGAGAAATCTTGAGAAGATAATTGATGAACATCCAAGGCCCACTGACTTGTGTCCAGCAAAGGTGCAGAGGCAGGATATACAAAGTGTGCTCAGAAAATGGGAAATAGGCAAGTAAAGTTCTCATTCAAAACTCACTCCTTCATTCACCTCTGTTTCCATTGCCAAACCTGAAACAGTCCTTTTGCCCATTTCAGCCAGGTTTTCACACTTGTGATCAGGTTCAGCTCCAGCATTCTCCTCCAGTGGTATTTCCTGCCTTTGTGTTCCCACTGTTCATAAATGGTTGCTTATTCATGCAGGGCATTTTCAGTATTTTTATACATACTTTCATGCTGTTATTCATCTTACTTTTACATAAACATTTCATAATTTCTAACATACTCCAGGCATAAATAAATATATACCTTTATTTAAAATGTGCATAATTATACTTTCTGCTGACCTCAGGGGGAAAAAAAACTTTCCAAATGGAAGTAATTTTATCCCCAAATGAGCAATTAATAATGTATATTATGTACATTACGTAGAATAGTCCTCATTTAGAGAATGACACAAAATTAATTTTTTTCTTAATTAAATTGTGCTTTGTTCAAAAGTGTGTGCATTATTTATTGCTGGGCCTGATTTCAAGAGGGAAAAAATTAAATACTCTCAGTACCGCAGAACTAGTTTTGGTTTTCTTTACTAGGTTCTGTCCTTATACTTAACATGAGCTGAAAACATTAGGGAGCTACCTAATTCCACAGGCTCCTTCATCATCAAAATATCAAAATTCAATGCTTCTGAACTCCCCAATACAGAATATGTCATTTCAGTTGCCTGTTCTCAGAGTCTCCTTTTTTTCTGACCTTTGTAATAAATTTTTTATTTTTGTTTGAAATATTGAAATACTTTTCTCATGGCTTGCTAGTGATCTGAGAGGCTTTGAATAGTGAATAAAATATGTTGAGCTTCTAATGAGAAAAACTGGGTCATAATTTTTGAAAATAGGCATGATAATGACACATAAAAATAAGGGGAAATAGAGGCAAAACAAATGAAAGAGGTAAATTTCTTTGATTAAAAATATTGCATCTGACATTCTTAAGTTGGATTTTGTTGTCACTGTTCTTAGTTTGTGTGTTTGTGTGCTTACTGGCACTTTTTAACCACCATTATCACTGCAGATGGTGATTGCAGCCATGAAATTAAAAGATGCTTACTCCTTGGAAGAAAAGTTATGACCAACCTAGATAGCATATTCAAAAGCAGAGACATTACTTTGCCGACTAAGGTCTGTCTAGTCAAGGCTATGGTTTTTCCAGTGGTCATGTATGGATGTGAGAGTTGGACTGTAAAGAAAGCTGAGTGCCGAAGAATTGATGCTTTTGAACTGTGGTGTTGGAGAAGACTCTTGAGAGTCCCTTGGACTGCAAGGAGATCCAACCAGTCCATTCTAAAGGAGAACAGTCCTGGGATTTCTTTGGAAGGAATGATGCTAAAGCTGAAACTCCAGTACTTTGGCCACCTCATGTGAAGAGTTGACTCATTGGAAAAGACTGTGATGCTGGGAGGGATTGGGGGCAGGAGGAGAAGGGGACGACAGAGGATGAGACGGCTGGTTGGCATCACTGACTCGATGGACGTGAGTTTGAGTGTACTCGGGGAGTTGATGATGAACAGGGAGGCCTGGCGTGCTGAGATTCATGGGGTCGCAAAGAGTCGGACACGACTGAGCGACAGAACTGAGCTGAACTGAACTGAACTGAAGCATCATTTTGTTACAATTGCTACACCAGTCAGTGGAGAACAAAGAGAATTTCTGGTCCAATTCTAGTAAAATTGAGAGGAGGACTTAGAAAGGCAGTCCCCAGAGAGAGGGATATATTTAAGTCTCATCTTTACATAGATGAATACTTCAAACATCCCTGTGTCCTGATAAAAAAACATTCCTGGAGTTATTTTATGCCAAGGAATATCCATTTTTTGTCCTCAGAGTATGACAATTTTGAATAAAAATCAAAGGTTTTTAATCAGACTACTTAGTTCCACTATACCAATCTGATATAAAATAATGTCCAGAGACCATTTAAATCCAAATAAACAAGAAGTTCAGGCCACCTGCCCAGTCTTGGAAAATTCTGTTTTGCATTGCAATGACCTCAAGGTTAATTGGTTTTAATCTCAGTTTGGATCCCATCACTCGGAATCACCAAAAACAAAATATCAAAATGAGTGGATGTGAAGAAAACTTTTAGTACTGGGCATGCTGAAAGATCTTTGACTATATAAAGAAATGGAAGACCACAGATTTATGGCATTTTATTTGTTTAGCTTAAGACTGGAATGGGAGAGGGTGATAACAATGTTTGGTTCCAAATACAAATTTCAATCCCCTCCCAAGAAATAGCTGAAAAAATAAGTAATCATATACAATAAGTTAATTTATATTTGTACTTAACAAACTAAAAGTAAAATATCTACAGGGATCCCACAATGATACGGGCTTAGGAGAAAAATATTTTTTAATAAAGCCTTGTAAAATCACTAAAGGAACTCAAAGATTTATGTATAAAAAATATTTTCTTGTCTTAGAGTCCTTTGTTCCTCCACAGAATATTATCGTTATTGTTGCTGTTCCACACTATAAGTGGCTGAGAATACACAGAATCCTCCCTGCCAGCCAGTGTTTCACCTCACCTGGAGCTCTTCTGAACTCTTTTGAGGACAAAATGGGGTTGCAGGTAAATAATTGCTTTGTGAATAGTCATGGGCTAGGAGTATGTCACTTGTTTTGCTTCATGGTATGTAGGTCACTGCTAGGTATTTCCTGAAAGCCATCTTGAAGCAAGTTCTGTTTATACCATGATTTTGCCTTCAGACAGTTCTTGTGATGATTTTAAGAATTTCAGTTTTACAGTCAAGTAAATATCCCCTTAAGCACATAATTATTTTAGTAGTCAGTTTGTATTTGTTTGCATTTTTTTTTCCTTATTGAATTGGTCAGTTTTGCAAATGCTGTCCTAGATGTAGATACACCATAGTTTTGAATATAGGTAAAAGTAAATTCTTTGGTTGGATGTCCAGAAACCTTATTGTGGATGTCTAACACTTAATTGTCAGCAGCATTGAAAACTCATTTCATGGGGGAAACTCCCATTATAGCAACCTCTCCACTCTGTTTTGTGAGGGGTTGCTTAGAAGAATCATTTCTTGGACATCCTATGCTGCATGTTTTTCCCTCTCAACAGGTTACCTTTTTCCCTGGAACTCATCCAAACTCTTTTCACCCACTCACAGTAATACTATGCATCCCCCTCCACCCCACTGTCTGGCATTTCACTACTCAAAGAAAGCTTAATGCCATCTGCAAACTGGGAAATTCAATTTAGAGAAGTTGAGAAAATGTGAAATATAATTGATCTTAGGATATTTCCAGCAGAACCAAGCTCTTAACCATTTTATATCTATTTGAATAAATGCTGTGCAAAACCAAATTAATACAGCTTTTGTGTTTGCTTGTTTTTTTTTTCACATTACAGCATCAAGCTTTATGCATTTTGAATTGCTTAGTTTTTCAAAATAATTTCAGTGCATTTAATTCTTTCATTCCATATGTTAAAGACTTATTATGAGCTAGGAACAATGTTAAATGTTCTATTTTAACCCTACAACAACCACAGAGGTAGCTATTATTAACTATATTTTGCTATTGAGGAAGTAGCTAAGAAATACTCCTGTTTCTTCCCCCAGTACACAAAGCTAATGAAAGAGATACAACAACAATATAAATCAGTTGCCTGAATATTTATCAATTACAAATTAGCATGGCTGTAAGTACATTTTAAAATCAGTTCATCTAAAGTAATCTTTTCAAAGGTTTTAGCAGTGAAATATTAAAAAAAAATAAATCTAATGCAAAAGAGACTGCATTTTATCATGTAATATTTATTCTTCTTTTGACAATAATAATACATATATATTGTAAACATTCAAATAGCATGAAAACATACAACATAGAAACCAGTGAAGATTCTCTTTGACAACCATAAAACTTTTTGATAGTAATTTAGGTGATTGCTGAAGTCTGATCAGCCTTGACATTAAACTTATTTTTGAAATTTACTTGGTTGTTTAGGAATAGAACATCTTGACTCTTACAGACCAGGAGGGTATGACCTTGTATTTGTGTGTGTGTGTGTGTGTGTGTGTGTATGTACGTGTGTGTATCCAGGCATACACATATATCAGTTACCAAAACAAAACAAAACAAAACAGCACCAGTATAACCATCTTAATCAAGGACACATGTCTACAAGTTCAAATATAGTTCCAGAGATGATAAGCAAGAAGCATGCACGAACATGAACTCACCTGGCAGCAAAAGTCAGTATGCTGGTGGTCTGCAATGTGTTGAAATTCAGTATATGACACATTTAATGTGTGTCTTAACAATTTATTACAGTCAAAATGTTAAATTGGAATCAAATGTCAATAAACCTTTCAAGACACCTTTAAGAACTAAGGTTCAATAGAAAACAGTGTGAAAATCACCTCTCAAAACAGCACATCCACAGCTAACCCCCTTTATTTAAGAACTGTAATCCTTTTGAAACTCTGCCTAAGCTGTAGATCTTCCCATCAGATAGCTGGCAAGCATCAGGGAGTTAAATACACAAAAACACACTCTCACACTCACACTTCTCTAAGCAATCTGTAGCCAATACATACCCTAAAGAATGTCTATGTGGCACACATCAGAAATATTTTGATCCTGGAGTTGTAGAGAAATAATGAAAATTCCTAAGCCAATGGCTTATAATGGTTCATACCAAAGGTAAAAATATCATTTGGAACAGACAATTTATATGAAAAAAAAAAAAAAGAATATTGTTAAAACTGGAAGTAAACAACACATAAAACTTGTGGTGAGGTTATAGTTGGTGTTCAACATTTTAATCCTTGGTTATGGTACCTAAGGATGTCAATCTTTTAACTTTTCCTTGAATATATTTTCTTAGTGGAAGAGAATGCTCAATTAGCAATATTATCTTCAACCTTCATCCATATGCAAATTAGTCATTTTAGGCGGGGGGGGGGGGGGGGGGTCCAGTCATGAAAATCATAAACTTAGATTCAGTGGCAAGAAGATTTTCCTGTAAATTTGATTGTTTGTTTTATTCTTCATGTGGCTTGAATTCAAAACTATGACTAAGCCCTTGAACTAAGCCTCTAAGTCTTTTGCCATTTGATTAAGTAAGTTCTGGCTAAGAAGCTACGTTTGTGCAGATGATAGAAGACGCATGCTAAAATATAAAAGAGAGACCAATTTCTTCATATTTTTAAATATTGGCCTTACAGCAGTTGAGGGATTTAATTATCTTCTCTTGAATCCTGTTGTGTGTGTGTGTTTTTCTTGTTAGACTTAGCTTTTATTATAAATCTCTGTGACTGCACAAGATGAACTAAAAAACTAAAAAGCCAGGCACATAAGGAAATAATTTAACATGGGTCCCAGTTAAGAGTGAAGGAAGGTCTTGGTTCTGTGCCACATACAAAATTGAGGGGCAGCAACACAAAATTGCTTTTGTACTATTTAATACACCATCTAAAATAGTCCCTTCCAATGGTGGTTTTTAATGTGGGTCCTCTGACTCCATAAAAGTCCTCCATAGCGATCTGCATAACAATACCCAATACAAGTAACAAAGGGAAAAAAATGGGTAAAAAGAGGACTCTCACTATAGAAAAAGTAACATTAAAAAAAAATCAAACATTTTAAAACACTATAATGAGGTTTTCTTTTTTCTGTGTATTTCTTTTAGCATTATTAAGTTAGCTGTGTAGGAAGTCTGTAGATTCTTTACTGTTTAAAATTGTCTATAAAACAAAAGATTTGGGGTAAATGCTAGTAGTTTTATTTACACAGCTCATTTTGCATCCCAAAATGTTTAATAACATTGGAAGAGGGAAATATAGATCCATAAACACTTAGATAAAATTTTCAATTTCAGATTGTTTCAGAATTGAGAATTTTTCATATTTTGATGAGGTAATAACAACAAAACATGTGACATATATCATGTCAATCACTAGGAGTCTTATCTGGGTTAATGCCCAGTAATTAAACATGCTAGCATCTACACAGCAAAATGTATGAACTTTCCTGTTAAATAGAATGAGATCATAAATAACTTCATTTCCATCATTTCAAGGCAAATCTTGGCAGCAAATCTGTTTTTCGGTGTTATCTGCATTTCAGAATTGTAGTTAAGGGATTATGCACCTCTATTGCCTAAATAGAGTTAGAACTGGACATGGAACAACAGAGTGGTTCCAAATAGGAAAAGGAGTACGTCAAGGCTGTATATTATCACCCTGCTTATTTCACTTATATACAAAGTACATCATGAGAAATGCTGGACTGGATGAAACACAAGCTGGAATCAAGATTGCAGGAGAAATATCAGTAACCTCAGATAAGCAGAGGACACCACCCTTATGACAGAAAGTGGAAAGGAACTAAAGACCCTCTTGATGAAAGTGAAGGAGGAAAGTGAAAAGTTGGCTTAAAACTCAACATTCAGAAAACTAAGATCATGGCATCTGGTCCCATCACTTCATGGCAAATAGATGGGGAAATAATGGAAACAGCAAGAGACTTTATTTTGGGTGATTCCAAAATCACTGCAGATGGTGACTGCAGCAGTGAAATTAAAAGATACTTGCTCCTTGGGAGATAAGTTATGACCAAACTAGACAGCATATTAAAAAGCAAAGACATTAATTTGCCAACAAAAGTCCATCTAGTCAAAGCTATTGCTTTCCAGTAGTCATGTATGGATGTGAGAATTGGACCATAAAGACAGCTGAGCATCAAAGAATAGATGCTTTTGAACTGTGGTGTTGGTGAAGATTCTTGAGAGTCCCATGGACAGCAAGGAGATCCAACCTGTCTATCCTAAAAGAAATCAGTCCTGAATATTCATTGGAAGGGCTGATGCTGAAGCTGAAACTCCAATACCTTGGCCCCCTGATGGGAAGAACTGACTCTTCGGAAAAGACCCTGATGCTGGGAAAGATTGAAGGCGGGAGAAGGGGATGACAGAGGATGAGATGGTTGGATGGCATCATTGACTCGATGGACATGAGGTTGAGTGAGCTCTAGGTGTTGGTGCTGGAGAGGGAGGTACACTGCAGTCCATGGGATCGCAAAGAGTTGGACATGACTGAGTGACTGAACTGACCTGAACTGATTGCCTAATAGCTCTAAGATGACACGGCAGTTCACTCTCCCACCAACATTTATTGATGATCTCTTGGCAGGTCTTAATCATCCTTGAATTAGTGTCCAGCATGACATCTAACTCATAGTGAGTATTAATTTTTTAATTGAATTATTTAAGCAAAATATCACCCTCAAGAAGTAGAGAAAACAATCTCTGGAGAATGTTCAGTGAGCAATCATTTGGAAATAAATTGAAAAAACAAAAATATGAAGTTTCCTCACATGCTGTAATTTGGTTTTGGTTTGAGTAGAAGGCTAAACTTAAGCAAGATCTGCATTTCCCAAGGCATTGGGACCCCCAAATATTTAAATATTTAAATGACCAAGCTCTCTGCAATGAGTTATAGGTTAATCATAAAGTTAGTCCAATTTAGGAGTTTAAAGAGCCAAAAAGCATTTTTCCTACCTTTACAGTGACCATGCTGGGAGCTTAGTGACAGTTCAGGATACAGGATTCTTCTAGCAGAGAGCTTTGCAAAGTTTCACCATAAATATAAGTCTCATCAGCTGAAATCTGGTTATTATTATTTTTCCTAAAGAATACAATGGTGTTTTTCCTATCCCATATCATCATTAAACAACAGCACCCCTTTCTAATTAGCTTTTAAAGGTATTTATCCAAACAGTATCAGATCTGAAACATGCCAAAAGTTATCATAATATATAACAGTTCCACCCAGAAAAAGTAATTCTTGGAACGCATCTCAGAGAGGAAGTCTTTCTTGGTCCAACACAAAACAGTTTAGACGTCTAGAATATTCACCAGTTACTTGTGAAAACAATTCCGTTGCCCTGCTCTTTGACTGAGTCGAAAGATGCCACTTTTGTTGGTCCTTGGCTACCAGCACTCCTCAAACCCAAAAGCTGCCAGAATTATTCCTTTAGAAAGTGATATTCCAGAAGCATTTATCAGCAGTTCTGGATCTAGAAAATGCTTCATGAATTTCCTCCAAACATCAAACCTCTTATATTTTAGAAATTATAAATATCTGGGAGAGAAAATGTCAATTCAGAGATTTGCATTTTTTTTGTCTCCTACTGTTTACCACTCCTTCCAGGCCACCTTTCACTCTACTGTCATAATATGTCTATGTTCTTCATCTGTTTAATCATGTTCGTCTTTTTCTTAGAAACCACCTTTAGTTCCCTTTTACCTTTAATGTGGAGAAGGAAATGGCAATCCACTTCAGTGCTCTTGCCTGGAAAATCCCATAGACAGAGGAGAGTGGTAGGCTACAGTCCATGGGGTTGCAAAGAGTTGGACATGACTGAGTGACTTCACTTTCACTTTTCACCTTTAATGTAAAGAAAGTTCTTTTGTCTGTTTTTTACTATTATTCTGAGGCTATCTTTCTGGCTTCATGTGTCTTTCTTCCCCACCTGCCCCAGTATACCATTGGTAAACTTTAGTTTCAACTTTTGTTTAACTTTAGTAAAATCCATGCTGTTTTAAAAACACCAAAACCATGATCATGTATTGTTCCATTGAATATTTCTTGTCTTTTTGTTTTTGATCCATGACATTATTCAGGTGAATTTGTATTTATCCTCCAGGAGGTAGTTTAAATGTCATTTGGGGGAAACTTCCTAAGGATCTGTTCTGGGCTCTTATAATACTCTTTACATCCTTCTATTATAGAACTTCTTTGTCAATATCATTTTAAATATTCTGTGATATTTCTGTCTCTTCTTAACCTCTCTGTGTCTTTTCCAGAACATCTCATATTGCCATGCATATTTTTAGTGCTCTATAAATGTACCTTGATTAAATAAAAATGGGTGAATATTTCATGGATTCGTTAACAAATTTCTCTTGAGGAGGGGTCAGTTCACCACATACCTAACCTGAAAAGTCCACTCCAATAATACAGAACTTCATGGAATTTTTAACTGAAAGGCTAAATACTTTTTGTTTTCCACCCAACTTATGCTATGAATGATGCAAAACATCATGCAACCCCTGTGAAAATAATATCATCTGTCTTTATGAGAATATTTGCAGATCTTTGTCAGCAGTAAAGATCCTAAAAATCCTGATACATGATAAAGAACGGTGATGAAGAGTGATCAAAGTTGCAGTGAATGTCAATGATTAGGATTATGAGAATACCAAACACGGGTGCTAAGTTGAGTTCCTCCAATATTGGACACAATTTTTAGAACACATGATGTCTTAAAAACCAGTGACAAAGAAGCCACCCAGGCCTTGTTTCCATAGAAGGGTTGAGCCTAATTTTTTTTTGGTGCATTGATACTGGAGCCAAGGCTCTCTCTCTAGGCTATTTTCTGTTCTCAAGACAGTAGAATGCAAGATTTCCCTGAACTGCCATCCCTCCCTGCCCAGTTTCACTGCTCTCTGCCAATATCACCAAGGAAAGCCCAAGGGAATCCAGCATCTAAAAACAAACCATTTATTTGGTTGCATTTCCTTACAAGGTGATAAGAAGTATTCATCTAACTTAGGCTTTACAACAGCTGAGCAAAATAGGGTGTCACAAATGAAACACATGGTGGCTAATCCAAGTAACTGGAGGAACTGATTTGTCTCTCTTCCCATGATGACGTTACCAGAAGATGTCCTTTCTCTAAATTTCCATGTTAATATTCTTTCTTAAAACTGGGGACATTATACTCTTCTACTGAAATTGATATCACCCAGCATGAAATCCTCTATTATATCTTCCCCTTTTTGCTTGGAGAAAGGGGGTACATAGCACATCCCCATTTCTCTATGTCATTAACCCTTTATTTTTTTCTTCTGAAACCCTGAAAGAAATGGAGTTTTTATAATTTTTGGACTTCTGTTTTTATTTTGAATAACCCTACTTCCTGATAGGACTTATAGAAAAAATATAGGAAATTTTAGAACACCAAGATTATTGACAAATAAGAATTAAGATCTGGATGTTGTGCTCAGTTATTAGGAATTGGGGTTGAAATATTCTAAAATTTTGCAATTTTTAAATAAGTGTAGATTGTGCTGAATATTCAGGGAGATTTCTCAATGTAAAGACTCAAATTCCTTACTATCTCTGGAATAGTGAGATATTGACTTAATTCCTTATTATGATACCAGATCAACACTGTCTTGCTCCCTGTACCTTTATAATAAGTCCAGAAATCCAGTGAAGTGAAGCAGTGAGGTCACTCAGTCGTGTCCGACTCTTTGCGACCCCATGGGGTGTAGCCTATCTGGCTCCTCTGTCCATGGGATTTTCCAGGCAAGAGTGCTGGAGTGGATTGCCATTTCCTTCTCCAGGGGACCTTCCTGACTCAGGAATCGAACCCAGGTCTCCTGCATTGCAGGCAGACGCTTTACCGTCTGAGCCACCAGGGAAGCCCAGAAATCCAACTTTTTCATTTTTCAAAATTTTCTATACCATTCTAGGTTCTCTGCATTTCCATAGGAATTTTAAAATCAGCCTGCCAATTTCTATAAAATTGCCCACTGGAATTTTGATGAGGGTTGCTTTGAATCTATAAACCAGTCTGAGAATAACTGACACCTCAACAATAATGAATCTCCCAAGCCCAATCTTAGTAATATTGGGTTTTGGAAGGGAAAGACGAGAAACTCATGTGCTTTTATCTGATCTCTTTATGGGAAGCTTTGTTTATAATCTTTTATTTCTATTTTCCCACAATCAGTCTGATCTCCAATAGCATACTGGGCATCTCCCAACCTGGAGAGTTCATCTTTCAGTGTCCTATATTTTGCTTTTTCATACTATTCATGGGGTTCTTAAGGCAAGAATATTGAAGTGTTTTGCCATTCCCTTCTCCTGTGGAACATGTTTTATGAGAACTCTCCGCCATGACCTGTCCGTCTTGGGTGGCCCTACACGGCATGGCTCATAGTTTCATTGAGTTACACAAGGCTGTGGTCCATGTGATCAGATTGGTCAGTTTTCTGTGATTGTGGTTTTCATTCTGTCTGCCCTCTGATGGAGAAGGATAAGAGGCTTATGGAAGCTTCCTGATGGGAGAGACTGACTGAGGGGGAAACTGGGTCTTGTTCTGATGGTCAGGACATTGCTCAGTAAATCTTTAATCCAATATTCTGTTGATGAGCGGGGTTGTGTGCCCTCCTTGTTGTTTGACCTGAGGCCAAACTATGGTTGAGGTGATGAAGATAATGGCAACCTCCTTGAAAAGGTTCCATGCAGACACTGCTGCATTCAGTGCCCCCAGCCCTGCAGCAGGCCACTGCTGACCCACGCCTCTGCCAGAGACTCCTGGACACTCATGGGTAAGTCGGTGTCAGTCTCTTGTGGGGTCACTGCTCCTTTCTCCTGGGTCCTGGTGCACACAAGAGTCTGTTTCCCCAGTCCTGTGAAAGTTCTAGAGGCTTTATGGTGGGGTTAATGGCAACTTCCTCTAAGAGGGCTTATGCCATACCCAGATCTACTGCACCCACAGCCCCTGCCCATGCAGTAGCCCACTACTCACCCATACCACTGCAGGAGACACTCAAACACCATTCTGGCTCAGTCTTTGTGGGGTTCTGGGTCCTGGTGTGCATGAGGATTGTTTGAGCCCTTCGAGCATCCCTGACACTTTATTGACTACACCAAAACCTTTGACTATGTGCATCACAACAAACTGTGGAAAATTCTTAAAAAGAGGAATACCAAACCACCTGACCTGCCTCCTGAGAAATCTTTACTCAGGTCAACAAACAACAGTTAGAACTGGACATGGAGCAATAGACTAGTTCCAAATCGGAAAAGGAGTATGTCAAGACTGTATATTGTCACCCTGCTTATTTAGTTTACATGCAGAGCATATCATGAGAAATGTTGGACTGGATGAAGCACAAGCTGGAATCAAGATTGCTGGGAGAAATATCAATAACCTCAGATATACAGATGATACTACCCTTATGGCAGAAAACAAAGAACTAAAGAGCCTTTTGATGAAAGTGAAAGAGGAGAGTGAACAAGTTGGCTTAAAACTCGGCATCCAGAAAACTAAGATCGTGGCATCTGGTCCCATCACTTCATGGCAAATTGACGGGGAAACAGTGGAAACAGTGTCAGATTTTATTTTGGGGGTCTCCAAAATCACTGCAGATGGTGACTGCAGCCATGAAATTAAAAGACACTTGCTCCTTGGAAGAAAAGTAATGACCAACCTAGACAGCATATTAAAAAGCAGAGGCATTAATTTGCCAACAAAAGTTCATCTAATCAAAGCTATGGCTTTTCCAGTAGTCATGTATGGATGTGAGAGTTGGACTATAAAGGAATCTGAGTGCCGAAGAATTGATGCCTTTGAATTGTGGTGTTGGAGAAGACTCTTGAGAGTTCCTTGGATTGCAAGGAAACCCAATCAATCCATCCTAAAGGAAATCAGTCCTGAATATTCATTGGAAGGACAATGCTGAAACTGAAACTCCAATAGTTTGGCCACTTGATGAGAAGGACTGACTCATTTGAAAAGCCTCTGATGCTGGGAAAGATTGAAGGCAGGAGGAGAAGGGGATGACAGAGGATGAGATGTCCATCACTGACTTGATGGGCATGAGTGTGAGTAAGCTCTGGGAGTTGGTTATGGACAGGGAAGCCTGGCGTGCTGCAGTCCATGGGGTCACAAAGAGTCAGACACAACTGAGTGACTGAACTGAACAATCAGCCTTCCCTTTCTAAATTCTAACATAGCAAGCTTCAACTGTTGCTAAATAAGCAATACTTAATTCACTTAACACACTTAGTTTTTCTAACTAGTTCTTTATTTTCTTTCACAACTAAATCAACGGAGTTGAATTGTTCTTAATACATTTTGTCATTTAACATTTCTGAGATCTAGTTTGGCCTGCAACTTAACACCACTAGTCACTAGTGTTCCCATCCTGATCAAAACCTAATGTTCTTTTCCTTGGTTCTTTTCTTCTTGATCTTTTGATTTTTTTTTTATTTTTCCATTGCTTCTCTCTCTCTAACCTCTGTTTCCTCGTTGAATCCTCGGGACTAAATATTTCTGGTTCTAATTCCTAAATCTTTGACTATATTTTACACCACCCATGAGATCTAACATAATATCTTCTAAAACATATTCCAGAAAGCCACAGCACCTCGGGAAAGAAAAAGAAAAAGAAAAAAAAAGAAAAATATTATTAGATACAATCAGCCATCCATATACAATGGCTCCACATCTGTGGATTCAGACAATCACAGATAGAAAATATTTTTTAAAAACTCCAGAAAGCTCCAAAAAGCAAAAATTGAACTTGTCTCTTGCAGGGAACCATTTATACAGCATTTACCTTGCATTAGGTATTATAAGTAATCTAGAAATTATTTAAAGTATATGGAAGGATATGTGTAAGTTATACACAAATACTATGTCCCATTATACAAGGGACTTGAGCATCTACAAATTTTGGTTATCGGTGGAGTGGAAGTAATCCCCCAGGGATACCAAGGAAAAGTTGTAAATTTAGGCAACACACACTCAGAGTTCTTCACTTTGAAGTCTTTAATATGCTAATATGCATCATATATAACAGGGAAGAAATTACAACATATGGCATTTACCAGACCTGCAAGTCTCATGGTATAAGCGCTGAGCAGGTAATAAGGCATTAAAAATTGGCATGCCTAGCATGGGGACTCCAGTAATTCAGATATCTTCCCCTTACTTAGTTTCCTCATCTGTTTTATTTCTGTATAGTTTTCCACTCTCATCTTTGAAATTTAGCACAGATTTTGCTGCTCTATAAAATATCAATTCATTTCATGTCCATCATTATAACAGTTGTACAAGTGCGGGCTCAGTCACTCAGTGGTGTCCAACTCTCTGCAGCCCCATAAACTGCAGTCAGCCAGGTTACTGTGTCCTTGGAATTTCCCGGGCGAGGATTTTGACGTGTATAGCCACGTCAATATCCTACTCCAGGGGATCTTCCCTACCCAGGGACTGAACCCGCAACTCTGGCTTCTCCTGCACTAGCAGGTGTATTCATTACCACTCAGTTCAGTTCAGCACCACCAAAATTTCAACACAATATGCCTTAACTTGAGAGACAGCTTTCTCCTAGAAGCAAGAGGAATTACTTTTAGCGTAACATGTATTTTAACAATAATTTTGAGAGAGAACAGGGGTGAAAATAGTGTTTTAAAAAAATCATCTTGGAGGGGAGCATAGCTGTGAATTATAGAAATATTCCAATCTTCCATTCTGTGGTCAGAGGGGAAAACTGGATCTCAAAGTACCAATTATGGGTTATAGCTAGTATGTTCAAGATGACTAGCAGTACTCTGCATTAGATACAGAACACTGTGGTCAGACTAGGAGGAAGGTAGGCACTTTAAAAAGTTTCAACAGTTAGATTAAACCAAGCTCCCTTCATACCCAAAGGAAGAATGTCTTCAAACTCTAGTGAAAGCATAAATTTCCAGTCAATGTGACAGAATGGTATAATCAATAACATATTGCAATGAGTCTAGGAGCTATTTTATTAATTCTTTCTTTAGTTAATTTGGTTATCTATCATCTTTCTGGAGCTATGCCAAAAGTGATGTTCCCTGATTTCCAGGGGAGAAGTTGGCAAGAAGTACCAAGGTCTGTCCACATTTATGAAACCAAGAACTTAAGACTATACTGTTCGCAATTCAAGAACCAAGAGAGGAAAAAAGGTAAACAAGCATCCATTACTTTAAAATTACTTTTTCATGTAAAGAAAAGAAAACACACACACACAAGAGCATTCATGCCTGATAAATGAAGAGGTATAAGGGTATACATATTTCTAGTTCATTTTACATGTGATTTATTTTAACAAACTTTCTATACCAATTTTTAACTTGGATTTTCCAACTCATATGTTGAATAATATTAACTTGCAAAATAAATGTGCTTTCAATTTTGTTTTAATATGAAAGTCATGGGTATTTGATCAATACTAAATGAATATTAAAAACATATTTCTCTAGAATCAAAAATATGAAGTACCATAAGGAAGGAAGCATAGCTTTTTTTGCCATTAATCATTTAAAGATATTTGATAGTTGTACTGCCTGCTGGATCTTTTGGAACAGTGAAATCTTTCTACTATTTTTTTCATATTTAAAAATAATGAGCATTTTGGAATTCAACCTGTTCAGCTGTCATGGTATAGAATCTTACAACAGGGAAGATGTTGTTTCAGTTCATTAAATGAAACATATGTCTTTTCAAAATCCTTATTTATGGTGATTTGATATGAGAGATGGTTGAAAAGCCTTGGGAGAACGATTTTCATTGGAAAGGTGACTATACATCCAGGTCCTCCAAAGTATACTTTAAGTCATTTGGGGCAAAAAAAAAATTAGAATCTTAGATCATGTGATGAATTAATTTCATAACAGCTTAGATAACCTAGAGTACCCAGCTATTCCAATAAACAAACATTAATTTTGGTGATGGTGTGAAGATTTTTTGGTAAGTGTGATTAACTCTACAATCAATTGATTTTAAGTAAAGGATGTTATCTTTGATAATTTAGATGGGTCTGATCCAATCAGTTGAAAATCTCAGGAAAAAAAAAAAAAACACCCCAAACTAAAATTTCATTGAAAAAGAAGAAATTCCACCTGTGACTGCAGGATCAGCTTCTGCTCTAGAGTTTCCAGCCTGAAATAATGGGTTTTGGATTTGCCATGCTAGCCAATCTCATCAGCTAGATCCTTGCAATAAATCATCTAGACTATATATGAATATACATATATTCATATAAGCATACTTTCATACACTTACACAGTATATATGTATGTTTTCAGTTAGAGTATTTTGTGTCTGACTATAAATAATGTATATTTCTTTTTTGGTGAGTCTAATTGCACAATATAATTGTGTGTGTGTATGTGTCTTCCACTGGTTAACCCTGATTGATTCAGAGCACATACTATGCACTGTTCAGTTGTTCCCCCAAAGACATGTTTTCTGGTCACCTTAAATATCATACGTCATTTCCCATCATCATCTAGCACAGTACCATGTCTATTTTCTTCATAAAATTTATAACAATCTACAAAATTTTAATTGTTTAATTTTTTATTGCCTTTCTGCACTAATGTAAAATTTTCTGAGGTTAGGCACCCTCTCTCTTCCAATGTTGTATCCTTTAGACTAAACACAGTGTTTGACTCATAGCAAGTGCTCATTTTGTTGGATGAATGAAAATAAATGAATTAGCTCATTTAATCCTATAAAGCCTCTGTAATGTGTAGTCTATTATGCTCATCTTACAAATCTCAGAGAAACTAAGTGATTTACCTCAAGTCATACAACTACTAAGTGAGGGAACTAAGATATAAATCCAAATTGTTCTATTTCCAAATCCATGCTGTTTCATTTACACAAGTTTTTATCGTGAATGGGTGCTGGATTTTGTCAAATGCTTTTTCTATGTCTATTAATATGACCATGAGATTTTTCTTTTTTTAGCCCTTTGATGTGATAGACTATATGAAGTGATTCTCTTCTTTTAAGTCCAGTGCTTTTTGAGCTCATATGCTTTAACTTGTAAATTCCTACACTAACAATCACTTTTTGCTCTATTTTTTGCCCCATGATTTCATACAGATACTGTTTTCAGGGTTAATGTTATAGCCATAGGGAAAAAGAAGATAACTGGGAAGACCTTAAGGTCAATTACATGAGTTTAAAAATATAAATTTGAGGAACAAACAAACAAAAACTTGTCAAAGTTTTGTTCTCAAAACTTTTTGGTCTCAAAAAGCCAAGGGTCTCTAGCTTTCATATTTTGCAATGTATCTCTAAAAAATAAGATCTCATTAAAGAATATAACCACTATATCATTATCACTCTCAAAAATAAATATAGTAGTTCTGATTAGTGTTAGTTGCTAATCCTATCCAACTTGTTGCGACCCCACAGGCTGTATCCTGCCTGGCTCCTCTGTCCATGGAATTTTCCAGGCAAGGATACTGGAGTGGGTTGCCATTCCCTTCTCCAGGGGATCTTTCTGACCCAGGGATCGAACCCAGGTCTCCTGCATTGCAGGCAGATTCTCTACTGTCTGAGGCAGCAGGGAAGCCCTTAATATCATCGAACATCCAGTCTGCATTCACATGTCTTTGATATTATCATATTATTAAATACATTATTTACTGAATCTTTCTCCAACATTTTATTATAAACATTTTCATACAGCAAAGTCAGAATTATTTTATAGTGAACACTTATTTACAGATGCTCTGTCTGAAATTAATATAGTAACTCCTGTTTTCTTTCGATTAGTGCTGGCCTGGCATGTTTTCTTCCATACATTTACTTTTAATCTATAGTTGTATATCTATTGGAAGTGGGGTTTCTTGTACACAGTATATAGTTGGGTATTTTTATTTTTTTAATTTATTCATTTTTTTACTGAAGGATAACTGCTTTACAGATTTTTTTGGTTTTCTGTCAAACCTCAACGTGAATCAGTCATAGGTTTAGAACCAACAATTTCTGTCGTTTAATTGGGACTTTTACACCATTGACATTCAACATGATTGTTGACATAGATTCAGTTCAGTTCAGTTCAGTCACTCAGTCATGTCCAATTCTTTGCATCCCCATGAATCACAGCACGCCAGGCCTCCCTGTCCATCACCATCTCCCGGAGTTCACTGAAACTCACGTCCATCGAGTCGGTGATGCCATCCAGCCATCTCATCCTCTGCCATCCCCTTTTCCTCCTGCCCCAAATCCCTCATCACCATATTTGTTGCCCTCATTTTTTGTTCTTATTTCTACTCTCTCTACTTTTGTGGTTTTATGTATTTTCTTTTCTTTATTTTGGGGGGGGGGTGGGGCAGGGAAGAGTGGATGGGAAAGGAGGCTAGGAAATTGTTGCCAGCTATAAAAGTCTTAGCAGTTGTTTTTAGATGTTTGTTTGTAGACTGACATTATTCTTACTCTGTCTTTAAATAAGTTTGGGTGTGAGTTCTTGCTTTCTCAGCACAAAACCATAAAAAGATGTGGAGGAAAGTAAAAGCAAGCCCCATCTGCCCCTCAAGAATGCTAACTTATTTTGTGACTTTAATTGAGTATTTTATGATTCCATTTTGTTCTTTCCTAGCATATTAATTATACTTGTTATTATTTGAGGTTTCACTTGCAACTCAGCTGGTAAACAATCCACCTGCAATGCAGGAGACCCCGGTTCGATTACTGGGCCTGGAAGATTCACTGGAGAAGGGATAGGCCACCTACTCCAGTATTGGTGCCTGGAGAATCCCCATGAACAGAGAAGCCTGCCAGGCTACAGTTCATGGGGTTGCAAAGAGTTCAACAAGACTGAGCGACTAAGCTTAGCACATTATTATTTTACTGTTTTTAGAGGCTAGTCTAAAGTGTGCACTAGACATTTGCCAACCAGTCAATCCTAAAGGAAGTCAACACTCAATATTCAGTGGAAGGACTGATGCTGAAGCTGAAGCTCCAATACTTTGGCCAACTGAAGCAAAGAGATAACTCATTGGAAAAGACCCTGATTCTGGAGAAGACTGATGGTGAAAGAGACGGGGACAGCAGAGGATGACATGGTTAGATAGCATTACCAACTCAATGTACATGAATTTGAGCAAATTCCAGGAGACAGTGAAGGATAAGGGAAGCCAGGTGTGCTCAGTCCATGGGTCACAAAGAGCTGAACATGACTTAGTGACTGAACACACAGACATTTACATCTAATCTAATTTCACCTTAAAATAACACTATACCACTTAGCGCGGGTGGCTGCAACTGGAGCACTTAGTGCGGCCAAGAGGAGCTACCCCAGTCCGAGGTCAGGGGCAGCTGCCGGGAGGAGCTACCCCACGCCTCAGGCCAGGGGCAGTGGCCGGGAGGAGCAACCCCACGTCCAAGAAGCGGTGGCTGCACGGGTGCAGGAGGGCCTAGAGGAGCCATCACATGTTCAAAGTCAGGAGGGGTGGTGGTGATGAGATACCCCTCCAAGGTAAGGAGAAGCGGCTGTGCTTTGCTGGAGCAGCAGTGAAGAGATACCCCACATTCAAGGAAAGAGAAACCCAAGTAAGACTGTAGGTTTTGCAAGAGGGCATCAGAGGGCAGACACGCTGGAACAATACTCACAGAAACAAGTCAATCTAATCACACTAGGACCACAGCCTTGTCTAACTCAATGAAACTAAGCCATGCCTGCAGGGCAACCCAAGATGGGCGGGTCATGGTGGAGAGGTCTGACAGAATGTGGTCCACTGGAGAAGGGAATGGCAAATCACTTCAGTATTCTTGCCTTGAGAACCCCATGAACAGTATGAAAAGGCCAAATGATAGGATACTGAAAGAGGAACTCCCCAGGTCGGTAGGTGCCCAATATGCTACTGGAGGTCAGTGGAGAAATAACTCCAGAAAGAATGAAGGGATGGAGCCAAAGCAAAACAACACCCAGTTGTGCATGTGACTGGTGATAGAAGCAAGGTCCGATGCTGTAAAGAGCAATATTGCATAGGAACCTGGAATGTCAGGTCCATGAATCAGGGCAAATTGGAAGTGGTCAAACAAGAGATGGCAAGAGTGAACGTCGACATTCTAGGAATCAGCGAACTAAAATGGACTGGAATGGGTGAATTTAACTCAGATGACCATTATATCTACTGCTGCAGGCAGTAATCCCTCAGAAGATATGGAGTAGCCATCATGGTCAACAAAACAGTCTGAAATGCAGTACTTGGATGCAACCTCAAAAACGACAGAATGATCTCTGTTCATTTCCAAGGAAAACCATTCGATATCACAGTAACCCAAGTCTATGCCCCAACCAGTAACACAGAAGAAGCTGAAGTTGAACGGTTCTATGAAGACCTCCAAGACCTTTTAGAACAAACACCCAAAAAAGATGTCCTTATCATTCTAGGGGACTGGAATGCAAAAGTAGGAAGTCAAAAAACACCTGGAGTAACAGGCAAATTTGGCCTTGGAATACAGAATGAAGCAGGGCAAAGACTAATAGAGTTTTGCCAAGAAAATGCACTGGTCATAGCAAACACCCTCTTCCAACAACACAAGAGAAGACTCTACACATGGACATCGATGGTTAACACCGAAATCAGACTGATTATATTCTTTGCAGCCAAAGACAGAGAAGCTCTATACAGTCAGCAAAAACAAGACCAGGAGCTGACTGTGGCTCAGATCATGAACTCCTTATTGCCAAATTCAGACTTAAATTGAAGAAAGTAGGGAAAACCACTAGACCATTCATTCAGGTATGACCTAAATCAAATCCCTTATGATTATACAGCAGAAGTAAGAAATAGATTTAAGGGACTAGATCTGATAGATAGAGTGCCTGATGAACTATGAACAGAGGTTCGTGACATTGTACAGGAGACAGGGATCAAGACCATCCCCATGGAAAAGAAATGCAAAAAAGCAAAATGGCTGTCTGGGGAGGCCTTACAAATAGCTGTGAAAAGAAGAGAAGCAAAAAGCAAAGGAGCAAAGGAAAGATATAAGCATCTGAATGCAGAGTTCCAAAGAATAGCAAGAAGAGATAAGGAAGCCTTCTTCAGCAATCAATGCAAAGAAATAGAGGAAAACAATAGAATGGGAAAGACTAGAGATCTCTTCAAGAAAATTAGAGACACCAAGGGAATATTTCATGCAAAGATGGGCTCGATAAAGGACAGAAATGGTATGGACCTAACAGAAGCAGAAGATATTAAGAAGAGGTGGCAAGAATACACAGAAGAACTGTACAAAAAAGATCTTCATGACCCAGATAATCACAATGGTGTGATCACTCACCTAGAGCCAAACAGCCTGGAATGTGAAGTCAAGTGGGCCTTAGAAAGCACCACTACGAACAAAGTTAGTGGAGGTGATGGAATTCCAGTTGAGCTATTTCAAATCCTGAAAGATGATACTGTGAAAGTGTTGCACTCAATATGCCAGCAAATTTGGAAAACTCAGCAGTGGCCACAGGACTGGAAAATGTCAGTTTTCATTCGAATCCCAAAGAAAGGCAATGCCAAAGAATGCTCAAACTACCGCACAATTGCACTTATCTCACATGCTAGTAAAGTAATGCTCAAAATTCTCCAAGCCAGGCTTCAGCAATACGTGAACCATGAACTTACAGATGTTTAAGCTGGTTTTAGAAAAGGCAGAGGAACCAGAGATCAAGTTGCCAACATCCACTGGATCATTGAAAAATCAAGAGAGTTCCAGAAAAACATCTATTTCTGTTTTATTGACTATGCCAAAGCCTTTGACTGTATGGATCACAATAAACTCTGGAAAATTCTGAAAGTGATGGGAATACCAGACCACCTAACCTGCCTCTTGAGAACTTTGTATGCAGGTCAGGAAACAACAGTTAGAACTGGACATGACAACAGACTGGTTCCAAATAGGAAAAGGAGTACGTTGAGGCTGTATATTGTCAGCCTGCTTATTTAATTTATATGCATGGTACATCATGAGAAACGCTGGGGTGGAAGCCAAAGCTGGAATTGAGATTGCCGGGAGAAATATCAATAACCTCAGATATGCAGATGACACCACCCTTATGGCAGAAAGTGAAGAGGAACTAAAAAGCCTCTTGATATAAGTGAAAGAGAAGAGTGAAAAAGTTGGCTTAAAGCTCAACATTCAGAAAACGAAGATCATGGCATCTGGTCCCATCATTTCATGGGAAATAGATGGGGAAACAGTGGAAACAGTGTCAGACTTTATTTTGGGGGGCTCCAAAATCACTGCAGATGGTGACTGCAGCCATAAAATTAAAGGATGCTTACTCCTTGGAAGAAAAGTTATGACCAACCTAGATAGCATATTGAAAAGTAGAGACATTACTTTGCCAACAAAGGTCCGTCTAGTCAAGGCTATGGTTTTTCCAGTGGTCATGTATGGATGTGAGAGTTGGACTGTGAAGAAGGCTGAGTGCTGAAGAATTGATGCTTTTGAACTGTGGTGTTGGAAAAGACTCTTGAGAGTCCCTTGGACTGCAAGGAGATCCAACCAATCCATTCTGAAGGAGATCAGCCCTGGGATTTCTTTGGAAAGAATGATGCTAAAGCTGAAACTCCAGTACTTTGGCCACCTCATGCAAAGGGTTGACTCATTGGTAAAGACTCTGATGCTGGGAGGGATTGGGGGCAGGAGGAGAAGGGGACGACAGAGGATGAGATGGCTGGATGGCATCACCGACTTGATGGACTTGAGTTTGAGTGTACTCGGGGAGTTGGTGATGGACAGGGAGGCCTGGCGCGCTGCGATTCATGGTGTCGCAAAGAGGTGGACACGACTGAGCGACTGAACTGACTGACTGATACCTCTTTATGGGTAGTGTGAATACCTTATAATTACAAAATTATTTTATTTCCTCCTCCTGTACCTTTTATCATTGCTGTTATTCATTTCACTTGTATATAAGCATATATGTGTATGTGCATGCTCAGTCACTTAGTCGCATCTGATTCTTTGCCTTCCTGTGGTCTGTAGCCCCCAGGCTCCTCTTGTCCATGCGATCTTCCAGGCAAGAATACTGGAGCTGGTTGCCATTTCTTGCTGCAGGAGATCTTCCCATCAGGGGTCAAACCCTTGTCTGTTACATCTCTCACATTCGAGGTGGATTCTTTACCACTGTGCCACCTGTGAAACTATAAGCATGCATAAGCATGTGTTTATATATAAAATGTATACACAAGCATTCATAATCAAAGGTATTGCTGGTATTTTACTTTTAACAAACAAGTACCTTCATGCACTCTCAGTCACGTAACACGTCTTAATCTTTGTGACCCTATGGACAGTAGCCCACTTGGTTTCTTTCTCCATAGGATTCTGCAGGCAATACTGGAGTGGCTTGCTGTGCCCGCCTCCAGGGGATATTCCTGATCTAGGAATGGCACCCCACTCCAGTACTCTTGCCTGGAAAATCCCATGGGAGGAGGAGCCTGGTGGGCTGCAGTCCATGGGATCACGAAGAGTTGGATACGACTGAGAGACTTCACTTTCACTTTTCACTCTCATGGATTGGAGAAGGAAATGGCAGCCCACTCCAGTGTTCTTGCCTGGAGAATCCCAGGGAAGGGGGAGTCTGGTGGGCTGACGTCTATGGGGTCGCACAGAGTCGGACACGACTGAAGCGACTTAGCAGCAGCAGCAGCTCCTGTGTCTCCTGCATTGCAGGTGGATTCTTTACTCACTTAGCCACCTGGGAAACCTCGACAAACTAGTTCAGTTCAGTTCAGTCATTCAGTCGAGTCTGACTCTGCAACCCCATAGACTGCAGTACCCCTGGTTTTCCTGTGCATCACCAACTCTGGGAGTTTAATCAAACCCATGTCAATCAAGTCTGTGATGCTATCTAACCATCTCATCCTCTGTCGACCCCTTCTCTTCCTGCCTTCAGTCTTTCCCAGCATCAAGGTCTTTTCCAGTGAGTCATTTCTTCTCAATCGGTGGCCAAAGTATTGGAGTTTCAGCTTCTGCATCAGTCCTTCCAATGAATATTCAGGACTGATTTCCTTAGGATGAATGGGTTGGATCTCCTTGCAGTCCAGGGGACTCTCAAGAGTCTTCTCCAACACCGCAGTTCAAACAAATTAATTCTTTGGTACTCAGCTTTCTTCATAGTCCAACTTTCACATCCATACATGACCACTGGAAAAACCATAGGTTTGACTAGACGGGCCTTTGTTGGCAAAGTAATGTCTCTGCCTTTTAAAATGCTATCTAGGTTAGTCATAACTTTTCTTCCAAGGAGCAAGTGTCTTTTAATTTCATGGCTTCAGTCACCATCTGCAGTGATTTTGGAGCCCAAAAAAATAAAGTCTGTCACTCTTTCCATTATTTTCCCATCTATTTGCCATGAAGTGATGGGACCGGATGCCATGATCTTAGTTTTCTGAATGTTGAGCTTTAACCCAGCTTTTTCACTCTCCTTTCACTTGTATCAAGAGGCTCTTTAGTTCCTCTTCACTTTCTGCCATAAGGGTGGTGTCATCTGAGAAGTTATTGATATTTCTGAGATTATTAAATATCTGAGGTTATTGATATTTCTCCTGGCAATCTTGATTCCAGCTTGTGCTTCATCCAGTCCAGCATTTTTCATGATGTGCTCTGCATAGAAATTAAATAAGCAGAATGACAATATACAGCCTTGACGTACTCCTTTTCCTATTTAGAACCAGTCTGTTGTTCCACGTCCTGTTCTAACTGTTGCTTCTTGATCTGAGTAAAGATTTCTCAGGAGGCAGGTCAGGTAGTCTGGTATTCCCATCTCTTTCAGAATTTTCCACAGTTTATTGTGATCCACACAGTCAAAGGCTTTGGCATAGTCAATAAAGCAGAAATAGATGTTTTTCTGGAACTCTCTTGCTTTTTCCATGATCCAGCAGATGTTGGCAATTTGATCTCTGGTTCCTCTGCCTTTTCTAAAACCAGCTTGAACATCAGGGATTTCATGGTTCACATATTGCTGAAGCCTGGCTTAGAGAATTTTGAGCATTACTTTACTAGAGCATGATTTGAGTGCAATTGTGAGTTAGTTTGAGCATTCTTTGGCATTGTCTTTCTTTGGGGTTGGAATGAAAACTGACCTTTTCCAGTCCTGTGGCCACTGCTGAGTTTTCCAAATTTGCTGGCATATTGAGTGCAGCACTTTGACAGCATCATCTAGGATTTGAAATAGCTCAGCTGGAATTCCATCACCTCCACTAGCTTTGTTTGTAGTGATGCTTTCTAAGGCCCACTTGACTTCACATTCCAGGCTGTCTGCCTCTAGGTGAGTGATCACACCATCATGATGATCTGGGTCGTGAAGATCTTTTTTGTATGGTTCTTCTGTGTATCCTCTACCTCTTCTTAATGTCTTCTGCTTCTGTGAGGTCCATACCATTTCTGTCCTTTATCGAGCCCATCTTCACATGAAATGTTCCCTTGGTATCTCTAATTCTCTTGAAGAGATTTCTAACCTTTCCCATTCTATTGTTTCCCTCTATTTCTTTGCATTGACCACTGAGAAAGGATTTCTTATCTCTTCTTGCTATTCTTTGGAACTCTGCATTCAGATGCTTATATCCTTCTTTTCTCCTTTGTCTTTCACTTGTCTTCTTTTCGCAGCTATTTGTAAGGGCTCCCCAGACAGCCATTTTGTCTTTTTGCATTTCTTTTTCTTAGGGGTGGTCTTGATCCCTGTCTCCTGTACAGTTTCAAGAATCTCCGTCCATAGTTCTTCAGGCACTCTATCAGATCTAATCCCTTGAATCCATTCATCACTTCCACTGTATAATTGAAAGGGGTTTGATTTAGGTCATACCTGAATGGTCTAGTGGTTTTCCCTACTTTCTTTAATTTAAGTCTGAACTTGGCAATAAGGAGTTCATGATCTGAGCCACAGTCAGCTCCCAGTCTTATTTTTGCTGACTATATAGAGCTTCTCCATCTTTGGCTGCAAAGACTATAATCAACCTGATTTCAGTGTTGACCATCTGGTGATGTCCATGTGTAGAGTCTTCTCTTGTGTTGTTGGAAGAAGGTGTTTGCTATGACCAGTGCCTTCTCTTGATAAAACTCTATTTGCCTTTGCCCTGCTTCATTCTGTACTCCAAGGCCAAATTTGCCTGTTACTCCAGGTATTTCTTGACTTCCTACTTTTGCATTCCATTCCCCTATAATGAAAAAGACATATTTTGGGGGTGTTAGTTCTAGAAGTTCTTATAGGTTTTCATAGAACCATTCAACTTCAACTTCTTCAGCATTACTGGTTGGGGCATAGGCTTGGATTACTGTGATATCAAATGGTTTGCCTTGGACAAGAACAGAGATCATTCTGTCATTTTTGAGATTGCATCCAACAAACTAGTACCTGGTATCAATTAAGAAAAAGAAAAATTTCACCTCATTTTTCACTTATTCTTTCTCTAATACTCTTTGTTACTTTTTTAGACTTGAGTTCTGATTGATATTATTTTCCACCTTGCCAGAAAAACCTCTTTCATCATGTCTTCCAGTTCAGATCAACTGACAAAAACAATTCTCTCAGTTTTTGTTTGCTTGAAAAAGTCTTTATCTCTCCTTCACTTAGAAGGATAAATTTGCAAGGTACAGAATTCTACATTGATATCTTTTTCTCCTGAACACTTTAAATATTTCACTTGATTCTGTTCTTGCTTGAATCATTTCTCAAGATAAGTCAGATGTAATCTTATCTTTGTTTCTCTATAGATAAGATGTCCCCTGCCTGACCCCAGCTTCTTTCAGAATTTTTTCTTTATTTTTTATGTAATTTGAAAATGAATGCCTACATACAGTTCTTTTTTCTCCTGTATTTATAATGCTTGGTGTTCTCTGAACTCTCTGGATCTGCTTTTTGGTAACAGCCATTAATTTGAAGAAAATTTCAGTGATTTTTTTTTTTTCAAATATTTCTTCTGTTCCTTTCTGTCTTTCTTTGCCTTTTGGTGTTAGCCTTATACATATTACACCTTTTGTAGTTGTCCCAGTTCTTAAATATCGTGTTCTTCCTTTTTTTTTTTTTCATTTTGTGTGTTTTCTTTTTTTCCAGTTTTTGAGGTTTCTATTGATGTGTCCCCAGAGATTCTCTTCTCAGGTGGGTTCAACACACAAATAAGCCCATCAAAGGAATTCTCCACTTCTCTTGCAGTGTTTATCTCTAGCATTTCTTTTTGCTTCCTTCTTAGGATTTCCATCTCTGATTACATTCCTCATCCATTCGTGCATGTTGTTTATACATTAAATCCCTTAGAAGAATTGTTTTACATTCCTAGTCTGATACTTCCAGGTTCCCTGCTATGTCTGACATTATGCTTGCTTTGTGTCTTCAGACTGGTTAGTGGACGTGATGCACTGCTGTGAATGCATCATGCATGCATCACACAATGCATGATGGACTGCTCTAAATAAGTCTTTAGTGATATACTAGTGATATGTGGAATGGGAGAAAAATTCTGTAGTCCTATGATGAAATTTCAGTCTTATAGTCAGTCTTCGCTACTGATCTATGAACTTTACAAGAGTTTCTTAAGTGTTTTTCCTCTCTTTGCTAGGTGAGCAAGGTGGTGAGAGTGAGCACCTGTCTTTCCATTTGCCGCTTATTCACTGGACAGGTTCTTACTACTAATTTCCTATGTAGCAGGTACTATGCTGGTGGCTGGGAATACTGCAGTAAGTAGGCCAGATAAAGCCCCTACCTTCATGGACTCTACTTCTAAGTTGCACTTGCAAATGTTGTAGTAGCCTGTATGCATGTTCAGAGAATCCTAACAAGATCCCCAGTTACTGAACAGGGTCTCCCATCTCTCCTGACTGTTACATGGCTGTGGTAAAGAACCTGCCTGCCAGTGCAGAACACACAAGAGACACAGGTCCAATCCCTGGGTCAGGAAGATGCCCTGGAAGAGAGCATAGCAACCCACTCCAGTATTCTTGACTGGAGAGTCCCATGGACAGAGGAGCCTGGTGGGCTGCAGTCTATAGGGTTGCAAAGAGTTGGACACAAGTGAAGCAACTTAGCATTAAAAATTATCCCCCACCTATCAGAATTCTTTCTCACTGCATCTGGCCTTAGAAATAGTACATAACTGCCCATTAATTCCAAATTCCATAGCATGACATAGTAAGTAAATACATGAAAGTCACTTAGTCGTGTCCAACTCTTTGCCACCCCGTGGACTATACAGTCCATGGAATTCTCCAGGCCACAATACTGGAGTGGGTAGCCTTTCCCTTCTCCAGGGGATCTTCCCAAGCCAGGGATTTAACCCAGGTCTCTCGCATTGAGGGAGGATTCTTTTCCAGCTGAGCCACCAGGGAAGCCCAAGAATACTGGAGTGGGTAGCCTATCCCTTCTCCAGCAGATCTTCCTGACCCAAGAATCGAACTGAGGTCTCCTGTATTGAAGGCAGATTCTTTACCAGCTGAGCTACTAGGGAAGCCATAGCCTGACATACATAGTCTTTTTCTATGTGGTTTAGCCGTGACATTCCAGCTTTATCTCCGACCATTCCCCACCCACCTGTGCAGGTATCTTGTTTCATAGCAGTTGGCACAGATACCATGTTGTTTTCTTTTGTTTTACAAATTGGCCATTTGTGGCCATCCTAGCAAATCTGTTTACACAATTTTCCCCATGACATTTGCTCATTTTGTGTCTCTGTGTCACATTTTGATAATTCTTGCAGTGTTTCAAACTTTTTCATCATTATATTTCTTATGGTGACCTGTGATTAGTGATCTTTGATATTGCCATTGCAAAAAGATAACAATTTGCTGAAGACCCAGATGGTGTTAGCATTCGTAGCAGTAAGGTATTTTTAATTAAGGTATGTACATTGTTTTTCTAGACACAGTGCTATCACACACTTGCTAGACTACAGAATAGTGTTAACATAATTTTTACATACCCTGGGAAACCCAAACGATTTGTGTGACTCACTTTGTTATGATACACACTTTACGGTGGTGATCAGGAACCAAATCCACAATATCTCTGTTATGCCTGTATTCCAACCACACAGAGACTCTCCAGGCTCTCCCAAAGTATCTTATTTTCTGTATGTTCTGCTTCCTGTACACGGAATGTTTTACTTCCTTTTTTTCCATCAGGCAAACTCTTATTGACCTGTCATTGCCCATTTAAATGTCCCTTCATGTAAGATGTCTCTACCTTTTTTCTCTCCAGTAAACTGGTCAACTCTCCTCTCGAGTCATAATAATTTATATTTACATGTGTTACAAAGAATATCACATTGTCTTGTAATAATTTGCCTAACTACACATCACCTTTTTTTTCTCTGATATACTATGTCTTCCTGTTTTGGAACCTTCAGTGCATAGCAAAGGTCCTGCAACATAGAAAGGAATAAACTGATGGTTATTTGAATTGATTTCATTGGAACTAAGACTGTGGTTGAGAAAACTCGGTTTTGGTCATTTGTGATGCACACTAATTCCTATCCAGAAATGTGATTTAATTAAGAGTACCAGGTTCTCATTTTTTGATGACTAAATATCTAGGCATATAGATTTAATCAAAGTAAGTGACCTTATGAGAATCAAGTGTAGGTCTTTCTCAACATTTTATTAATTCTGATTTAGAGCAAAGGCTGGACATTTGAAAATAAAATATGATGAGTCACAAGTGCTTAACATTTTAGCTTTTCAAATACTATAATGTGATTTACCTCAAATCCAGGATTTGGGCAGAGGTTACTCTAGAGATATATGAAAATCCCCATACTCTTCTGAAATAACTGAATGTAGACCACTCCTGAGGCTGTTTATTTTTACATGATATACAATGAAAACACTATAATTAAGAATGGGTAAACCCAGCTGTGCTTTGGGTTTATCAAATTTCTCGATGTTGTTTTTGAATATTTGGAGTCTGTGAAGACTAAAGCCTACTTTTTCCAAGAATTTTTCCTCAATTTTTAAATCAGTGTTTATTTTTAAAGAAGTACGATCCATATGGTTTTGATTCCTTTACACTTAACTCATCCAAATGTAGTTTTGCAAGAACTATTTGAAGTGAAAAGCCTTTTGAAATTTTTATGAGCCTTTTTGTCCTTTTTCTCCCCTCAGAAAAGGAAGCAATACTTTGCCAAGTGTAAACAAAGCTAATCACCATACACTTTTATATTCTAAAATAATGGAACCAGATTGGGTGCTGAATTTCACAAAATAGTTCGTTTATCCCTAGTGAAGTTGTCTAAGCTCCCACAGAGACTGCTTTCTCTAAAGCCTAGCCTGGGTGACGCCAGTGTTGTACTATTCAGCCTTTCAGATCTCACATAAAACGGCAGCCAACTGCGTTGTTTCTCAGCCAGGGTTTACTTATGATATCTTTATTTTGTCACAGAAGCCATCAAAGTATAATATGAAATGTCATGACAACCCAGAGAAGTTAGTGATAAAGTATGTGAACAGAGAACTAATGCTGTATCCCTGAATACGTGCTTTCCAGGGTTGTCAGACAGGAGGAGGAAATCAAGGAAACCAAATAGCACAGTGCTTCATTTGTTAGTTTGCAAAGTTGCTTCAGTTGTGTCTGACTCTGTGATCCATGGACTGTAGCCTGCCAGGCTCCTCCATCCCTGGGATTCTCCAGGCAAGAATAATGGATTGAGTTGCCATGCCCTCCTCCAGGGGATCTTCCCTACCCAAGGATGGAACCTGCGTCTCTAACATCTCCTGCACTGGCAGGCGAGTTCTTTACCACTAGTGCCACCTGGGAAGCCGCATGCTTTCAAAGTCCCACCAGAAGAGTGGTAGACAAGCATGGTCCACGGACTAAAAAGAGCCAGCCGTTTTCTTAAATAGAGTTTTATTAGAACACACCCACACCCATTCCTCCATATAAAACTAAGGCTTGCTTTTGTGCTACTGTGGCAACTTTGAGTAATTGTGACAGAGACCAGAGGGAGGGCAATTTACTACCTGGATTTTTACAGAAAAAAACATTGCTGACTCCTGATCTAGATGGTATGTAGCTAATAACCATTTGTTTCTCAGCTCTGGCCATAAAACAAAAGCTTGCTGAGTGTCACCTTCTCTCTCTAGATCAAGGATTAGGAGAATATTTTTTTAAAAAAGAAGATATTATTAGCAAACAAACATATATTATGAATATGTGTTATTTTTCCTATGACAGTCAAAATGAACACTTGATGAAACATTTGGGGTATTTGAAAAAGGTATACAATTCTCCCAACACTAAAGTATTCATGGTAGAGATCTCTTGGCTGACTTGCTTATTGTTTTCTCTTATATTATTAATATAACAGAAAAATAATATTTATATTTCTTAAAACTTACTTTGTGCTAGTACTTATGCTGTACATTTTTTCTGCATTTTTATATTTAATCCTCAAAAGGTACTTACCTAAGTTGTTTAAACTGTAGAGATCTGTTTCTTAATTTGTAAAATGTGGATAATAATCCTATTATTACCTTTCTCATAGGGCTATTTTGAAGATTAAAGAATTTAATACATATATGGTATTTAGGAGAAGGCCTAAGCTATCTGTCAGCCCCAATAAGGAGCCCCCAAAAGCCAGCTGAGCCAGCAGAACTCAATTTATTAAACCTACTGTAGTAAAGCTATGACAAACCTAGACAGAGTATTAAAAAGCAGAGACATCACTTTGCTGACAAAGGCCTGTATAGTCAAAGCTATGATTTTTCCAGTAGTCATGTATGGATGTGAGAACTGGACCATAAAGAAGCCTGAGTGCTGAGGAATTGATTCTTTAAAATTGTGGTGCAGAAGACTTTTGAGAGTCCCTTGGACTGCAGGGAGATCAAACTAGTCAATCCTAAAAGAAAGCAACCGTGAATATTCTTTGGAAGGACTGATTTTAAAGCTGAAGCTCCAATATTTTGGTCACCTGATGGGAAGAACCGACTGTTTGGAAAAGACTCTGATGCTGGAGAAGATTGAAGGCAAAAGGAGAAGGGGGTGGCAGAGGATGAGATGGTTGGATAGCATCACCAACTCAATGGACATAAATCTGAGCAAACTATGGGAGGCAATAAAGGACAGGGAAGCCTGGCTTGCAGTCCATGGGGTCACAAAGAGTCAGACACTACTTAGCAACTGAACAACTGCAGTAAAAGGGAGTACCATAGTCTTAGGAGAGTCTCAGAGGAAGTCAAGAGGAAGAAAAAAATATACATATAGCATATAAATATATATATATTACCATATATGTGTATTTTATGTATATATATATATGTTTATGTGTGTATCATATTAGAATTTGGACTGGTGATTTTGGGAGGAGTCTTTAGGAGCAGGTGACTGATAGGGATTAGGCCATATTTGTTGTGAAAGTTATGGACTGGTGGGCACAGTGAGGCTAGGGGCTTGGTATGAGTATTGATCCAGAAGCAGTTAGTCTTGCTAAATGAGTTGCTTTAGTTGTTGTGTCTTCCAGGAACAATTGTAGTTGTTCAACAACATGTAGTTGTTAATTGTTTACCCAGCCCAAGAATTATTTAGCACAAGAGAAAAGTGTGTTGAGTTTATTTTCATATCAGACATCGTAAGGGCTAAATCAGGTCAGTTCAGTTCAGTTGCTCAGTCGTGTCCAACTCTTTGCGACTCCATGAACCGCAGCACGCCAGGCCTCCCTGTCCATCACCAACTCCCGAAGTCCACCCAAACCCATGTCTATTGAGTTGGTGATGCCATCCAACCATCTCATCCTCTGTCATCCCCTTCTCCTCCTGCCCTCAATCTTTCCCAGCATCAGGGTCTTTTCCAATGAAAAGATGTTCTTTGCATCAGGTGGCCAAAGTATATATGTACTAGCAATTTCCACTATTATTTTAAAATTATCATTATTTTACAGATGATACTTAGGTTAGATAACTTTTCCAAGGTCACATAGTCCAGTCATCATTATTGCCCACATTTCGTTCATATCCAAACACGTTCATATTTGCTCATATCCAAACACATTCTAACTGTAGAATTAGCAAGATATGTATACTTTAAGCATCTCCTTGCCTAAATCAACCTCATTCTCTTATAGAATAATTTTTCTTAATTTTAGTGTGTGTGCTTCTGTATTTTGTATGTTTTGTATTAGTTCAACTGAAATCAGTTAATTTTGATTGAGTTGATGGTGGTACATGAATGGTGTTGGTAGCAGTGGAGGAAAGGGAAGGGGTGATAGGTTAATTTCATCAACTCCCCCTCAAAACTCACAAAAAACATGTCAGTTAGACAGAGGTGCATATCAGACCTATTGCAGTAAGAAGGAACACTACCTGGACGGTTTTAGTCAGGTCTCTGAAAGGCAAAGTCAGAGAGGGATAGCTATCAGGTTTGAGATCCGGTCACAGTTGGCTTAAAGTGGCTCTTTCAAGATGGAAAACTGATTGAGATTGGACACGGTGGCATAAAACTAGTGGATGCAGTTTTATACAAGAGCTTTGAAGCAGCTCTGGTAAGTAAAATATTGTTTGATAAGTGATTAGCTGGCCAGGTGAGCAATCTATTGTCCTGATAGGAGAGCTGTTTACCTACTTGAGCAAACTATTTGCCCAAATTGGTTTGCACAAATTTCCCAAAGCCAAGAGTGAAGTTATTTATTGTTGTATTCTTATCTTCCTAGGTGAGAACTTTTCTGGAACAAACACTTAAGTCATGTTGACATAGGTGGGCTCAGTTCTCATTCCTAATAATTAAGGTACAAGGATGTAGCTGGGTTCAATTCTCACATCAGACACTGATGGATTATACTTGTGCTTATTCTCATTCCCAAGACTATTTCTTTTCTCTCTTTTTTTTTAAAAAAAACCTTCTTTTGTATGTTAATTTTCTAATCAAGTGAGTTGTCTGCAGATTGAAAATATTTTTTTAAATTATTAAACAATGTTACTTGAGCCAACAAATTGACTTATCATTGATTAACTTTATGTGCAGTATTTGTATAGGATAGTTAATTTGTGACAAATATACTAACACCTCTATCTCATAAAGTGCAAGTGTTTATGCACCTATTCACCAAGATTTTACTGTCTTGTAACATTGTGTCAGCTGGGCTGCATCACTTTCCAAAGCTAAATGTCCCCTAGTCTTCTTCAGTTTGGATATATCTGTGCCTTTTATTTGCTAATTATTTTTTTCAGTTTTCTACCTCTTCATGCTAAATTAGTGGGAGATAATCCTGTTTCTCGTATGCTGCTGATGATCTACTTCTTAGGGTTTCACTTTTATTTACTAAATAAAGAAAATGAGAAGAAAACACTTAATTATATCATTGTATCTGAGCAAGGAGATAAAGCTCTGAGATGACGTCAAAGAAAAAAGAACAGAAGCATTCTAGGCAGAAGCTCAATAAATATTGATGGGAGGGAGGAAGGAAAGGAAGGCAGGAGGGGATAAAGATGGCGGAGGAATAGGACGGGAAGAGCACTTTCTCCCTCACAAATTCCTCAAAAGAACATTTCAACTCCGAGCAAACTCCACAAAACAACTTCGGTAGGCTGGCAGAGGTTATCAGGCATCCAGAAAAGCAGACCATTGTCTTCAAAAACAGGTAGGAAAAAATATAAAAGACGAAAAAGGAGACAAAGGAGGTGGGGAGGGAGCTCCGTCCCGGGAAGGGAAGCCCGTCCCGGGAAGGGAACTTTAAGAAGAGAGGTTTCCAAACACCAGGAAACACTCTCCCTGCCGAGTCGGTGGCGAATCTTGGAAACACAGAGGGCAACATAACAGGAAGGAAAAATAAAGAAATAATTAAGACCAAGAGATTACAAGCCCAACAGTAACTCCCCCAGCGGAAAAGCGGCACAGACGCCTGCATCCGCCACTGGGAAGTGGGGGCAGGGCAGGGACGCGCGGGAGGCGCGGGCTGCAGTGCTGGGTAAGAATCGGGCAGGAACGCCCCACGCGCAACCAGAACGATCTAACTTGCGCTAGCAAACCAGACTGTGGGATAGCTACCGCCCGAAAAGCTCGATCATAAGATACCGCCAGGACCGAGCACAGAACAAAGGACGGAACGGAAAAGGCCGGCTGCAGACCATCCCCCGCCGGGGACAGGCAGCCAGAGCTGTAAGGACTGGAAAGGGGCAATTGCAGACCCGGAGAGACTTTACTTACCTAACTGCAAGCAGGCCTCTTTGCTAAGACTTCTGGGGGTGCTGGACACTCACAATCTGCCTCACGGGGGACGCCAGCGGTCCACCCAGAAAGCTGAGAAGCAGCGGCAGAAAAGGTGACACGCCGCGGCGATCGCGCTCGCCAAACTCCTGAGCTACTCGGACCTGGGAAGGGCACAAAACGCAGTCCCAGCCGAATCTGTGCCTCTGAGGGCGGCCTGAGCGGCTTGGACCGGGGAAGTGCACGCAGCCTAGGGCCGGCCCCAGACGGTTCCCGGCTGAGCATCGTAGAGCCGGAGCAGTTTGTACGCCGCAAAAAGGGACAAGTCAGGCGGGACTGAGACACTGTGCACACGACAGTGCTATTTGTTTGCAGCATCCCCCCTCCCCACAGCGCGACTGAACTAGTGAGCCTAAAAAACCAGCAAACAGAAGAAGTTAAACAGAGGGAACCACCTTGGAAGTGATCCCACACGGCCCAAAACATCAGAGAACGGCCAGATATATTTTTAATAATTTTAAAATCATTCCTTTTTTTTTTTTTCCTTTTTTTCTTCTTTTTTTTTCTAACTATTTTTTTAATTGTTAAGTCTTCTATTTATCCTCTAATTTTTATTTCTATAACCTACTATTACTATTAAAAAAAAAAAAAAGACTTTTTTTTTTTTTTTTTTTTAAGGCAAACAACATATATAGCCTTTGGATGGTTGTTGGTGGTTTTTTGTTTTTTTTTTGGTTTGTTTTGTTTTTTTGTTTGTTTGTTTTTTAAATAATTCCTGTGTGTTTTTTTTCTTTCTTCCTTTTTCCTTCTGCTTCTTTTCTTTAATATTGTATTTTCTAAAATCCAACCTCTACTCTAGATTTTTAATCTTTGCTCTTAGGTTTCTGTTGTCAATTTTGTACATTTAAAAACCCAAACTTCACTACCCATGTCTACCTGAGAGTGAGATTACTGGCTCGACCACTCTCTCCTCCTTTGGACTCTCCTTTTTCTCCACCAGGTGGCCTCTGTCTCTTTTCTCCCCCATCTCTTCTCTATCCAACTCTGTGAATCTCAGTGTGTTCCAGACGGTGGAGAACACCTAAGGAACTGGTTACTGGCAGGATTTGTCTCTCTCCTTCTCATTCCTCTCTCTTATCCTCCTGGTCACCTCTGTCTACTTCCTCCCTCTCCTCTTCCCCGTATAACTCCGTAAATACCTCTGAGCGGTCCAGACTATAGAGCACACATAAGGAAGTGACTACTGGCTAGCTTGCTCTCTCCTCTTTTGATCTCACCACATCTAATTCCAGTTACCTCTAACTACCCCCTCCATCTTCTCTTCTCCTTGTAACTCAGTGAACCTCTCTGAGTGTCCCTCAATGTGGAGAAACTTTTCTTCTTTAACCTAGATGTTTTATCATCGGTGCTGTATAGATGGAGAAGTCTAGAAGCTACTGTAAAAATAAAACTGAAAACCAGAAGCAGGAGGCTTAAATCCAAAGCCTGAAAACATTAGAGAACTCTTGAATTCAGGGAACATTAAGCAATAGGAGCTCATCAAATGCCTTCATACCTACACTGAAACCAAGCTCCACCCAAGGGCCAACAAGTTCCAAAACAAGACATACCACTCAAATTCTCCAGCAACACAGGAACACTCCCCTGAGCTTCAATATACAGGCAGCTCAAAATTATTCCAAAACCCTTGATGTCTCATAACCCATTACTGGTCACTCCACTGCACTCCAGAGAGAAGAAACCCAGCTCCACCCACCAGAACTCCAACACAAGCCTCCCTAACCAGGAAACCTTGACAAGCCACTGATAGAACCCCACCCACAGTGAGGAAGCTCCATAATAAAGAAAACTCCACAAACTACCAGAATATAAAAAGGCCACCCCAAACCCAGCAATATAACCAAGATGAAGAGACAGAGGAATACTCAGCAGGTAAAGGAACAGGAGAGTTGCCCACCAAACCAAACAAAAGAGGAAGAAGTAGGGAATCTACCTGAGAAGGAATTCCGAATATTGATAGTGAAAATGATCCAAAATCTTGAAATCAAAATAGAATCACAGATAAATAGTCTAGAGACAAGGATTGAGAAGATGCAAGAAAGGTTTAACAAGGACCTAGAAGAAATAAAAAAGAGTCAAAATATAATGAATAACGCAATAAATGAGATCAGAAACACTCTGGAGGCAACAAATAGTAGAATAACGGAGGCAGAAGATAGGATTAGTGAAATAGAAGATAGAATGGTAGAAATAAATGAATCAGAGAGGAAACAAGAAAAACGAATTAAAAGAAACGAGGACAATCTCAGAGACCTCCAGGACAATATGAAACGCTCCAACATTCGAATTATAGGAGTCCCAGAAGAAGATAGAAAGAAAGATCATGAGAAAATCCTTGAGGAGATAATAGTTGAAAACTTCCCTAAAATGGGGAAGGAAATAATCACCCAAGTCCAAGAAACACAGAGAGTTCCAAACAGGATAAACCCAAGGCAAAACACCCCAAGACACATATTAATCAAATTAACAAAGATCAAACACAAAGAACAAATATTAAAAGCAGCAAGGGAAAAACAACAAATAACACACAAGGGTATTCCCATAAGGATAACAGCTGATCTTTCAATAGAAACTCTTCAGGCCAGGAGGGAATGGCAAGACATACTTAAAGTGATGAAAGACAATAACCTACATCCCAGATTACTGTACCCAGCAAGGATCTCATTCAAATACGAAGGAGAAATCAAAAGCTTTACAGAGAAGCAAAAGCTGAGAGAATTCAGCACCACAAAACCAGCTCTCCAACAAATTCTAAAGGATATTCTCTAGACAGGAAACAGGAAAAGGGTGTATAAACCCGAACCCAAAACAATAAAGTAAATGATAACGGGATCATACTTATCAATAATTACCTTAAACGTAAATGGGTTGAACGCCCCAACCAAAAGGCAAAGACTGGCCGAATGGATACAAAAACAAGACCCCTCTATATGCTGCTTACAAGAGACCCACTTCAAAACAAGGGACACATACAGACTGAAAGTGAAGGGCTGGAAAAAGATATACCACGCAAATAGAGACCAAAAGAAAGCAGGAGTGGCAATACTCATATCAGATAAAATAGACTTTAAAACAAAGGCTGTGAAAAGAGACAAAGAAGGCCACTACATAATGATCAAAGGATCAATCCAAGAAGAAGATATAACAATCATAAATATATATGCACCCAACATAGGAGCACCGCAATATGTAAGACAAATGCTAACAAGTATGAAAGGGGAAATCAACAATAACACAATAATAGTGGGAGACTTTAATACCCCACTCACACCTATGGACAGATCAACTAAACAGAAAATTAACAAAGAAACGCAAACTTTAAATGATACATTAGATCAATTAGACCTAATTGATATCTATAGGACATTTCACCCCAAAACAATGAATTTCACCTTTTTCTCAAGTGCTCATGGAACCTTCTCCAGGATAGATCACATCCTGGGCCATAAATCTAAACTTGATAAATTCAAAAAAATCGAAATCATTCCAAGCATCTTTTCTGACCATAATGCATTAAGATTAGATCTCAATTACAGGAGAAAAACTACTAAAAATTCCAACATATGGAGGTTGAACAACACACTTCTGAATAACCAACAAATCATAGAAGAAATCAAAAAAGAAATCAAAATATGCATAGAAACTAATGAAAATGAAAACACAACAACCCAAAACCTGTGGGACACTATAAAAGCAGTGCTAAGAGGAAAGTTCATAGCAATACAGGCATACCTCAAGAAACAAGAAAAAAGTCAAATAAATAACCTAACTCTACAACTAAAGCAACTAGAAAAGGAAGAATTGGAGAACCCCAGAGTTAGTAGAAGGAAAGAAATCTTAAAAATTAGGGCAGAAATAAATGCAAAAGAAACAAAAGAGACCATAGCAAAAATCAACAAAGCCAAAAGCTGGTTCTTTGAAAGGATAAATAAAATTGACAAACCATTAGCCAGACTCATCAAGAAGCAAAGAGAGAAAAATCAAATCAATAAAATTAGAAATGAAAATGGAGAGATCACAACAGACAACACAGAAATACAAAGGATCATAAGAGACTACTATCAGCAGTTGTATGCCAATAAAATGGACAACGTGGAAGAAATGGACAAATTCTTAGAAAAGTACAATTTTCCAAAACTGAACCAGGAAGAAATAGAAAATCTTAACAGACCCATCACAAGCACGGAAATTGAAACTGTAATCAGAAATCTTCCAGGAAACAAAAGCCCAGGTCCAGACGGCTTCACAGCTGAATTCTACCAAAAATTTCGAGAAGAGCTAACACCTATCCTACTCAAACTCTTCCAGAAAATTGCAGAGGAAGGTAAACTTCCAAACTCATTCTATGAGGCCACCATCACTCTAATACCAAAACCTGACAAAGATGTCACAAAAAAAGAAAACTACAGGCCAATATCACTGATGAACATAGATGCAAAAATCCTCAACAAAATTCTAGCAATCAGAATCCAACAACACATTAAAAAGATTATACACCATGACCAAGTGGGCTTTATCCCAGGGATGCAAGGATTCTTCAATATCCGCAAATCAATCAATGTAATTCACCACATTAACAAATTGAAAAATAAAAACCATATGATTATCTCAATAGATGCAGAGAAGGCCTTTGACAAAATTCAACATCCATTTATGATAAAAACTCTCCAGAAAGCAGGAATAGAAGGAACATACCTCAACATAATAAAAGCTATATATGACAAACCCACAGCAAACATTATCCTCAATGGTGAAAAATTGAAAGCATTTCCCCTAAAGTCAGGAACAAGACAAGGGTGTCCACTTTCACCGCTACTATTCAACATAGTTCTGGAAGTTTTGGCCACAGCAATCAGAGCAGAAAAAGAAATAAAAGGAATCCAAATTGGAAAAGAAGAAGTAAAACTCTCACTGTTTGCAGATGACATGATCCTCTACATGGAAAACCCGAAAGACTCCACCAGAAAATTACTAGAGCTCATCAATGAATATAGTAAAGTTGCAGGATATAAAATCAACACACAGAAATCCCTTGCATTCCTATACACCAATAATGAGAAAGTAGAAAAAGCAATTAAGGAAACAATTCCATTCACCATTGCAACGAAAAGAATAAAATACTTAGGAATATATCTACCCAAAGAAACTAAAGACCTATATATAGAAAACTATAAAACACTGATGAAAGAAATCAAAGAGGACACTAATAGATGGAGAAATATACCATGCTCATGGATCGGAAGAATCAATATAGTGAAAATGAGTATACTACCCAAAGCAATTTACAAATTCAATGCAATCCCTATCAAGCTACCAGCCATATTTTTCACAGAACTAGAACAAAGAATTTCAAGATTCGTATGGAAATACAAAAAACCTCGAATTGCCAAAGCAATCTTGAGAAAGAAGAATGGAACTGGAGGAATCAACTTGCCTGACTTCAGGCTCTACTACAAAGCCACAGTCATCAAAACAGTATGGTACTGGCACAAAGACAGACATATAGATCAATGGAACAAAATAGAAAGCCCAGAGATAAATCCACACACATATGGACACCTTATCTTTGACAAAGGAGGCAAGAATATACAATGGAGTAAAGACAATCTCTTTAACAAGTGGTGCTGGGAAAACTGGTCAACCACTTGTAAAAGAATGAAACTAGATCACTTTCTAACACCACACACAAAAATAAATTCAAAATGGATTAAAGATCTAAATGTAAGACCAGAAACTATAAAACTCCTAGAGGAGAACATAGGCAAAACACTCTCAGACATAAATCACAGCAGGATCCTCTATGATCCACCTCCCAGAATTCTGGAAATAAAAGCAAAAATAAACAAATGGGATCTAATTAAAATTAAAAGCTTCTGCACAACAAAGGAAAATATCAGCAAGGTGAAAAGACAGCCTTCTGAATGGGAGAAAATAATAGCAAATGAAGCAACGGACAAACAACTAATCTCAAAAATATACAAGCAACTTATGCAGCTCAATTCCAGAAAAATAAACGACCCAATCAAAAAATGGGCCAAAGAACTAAATAGACATTTCTCCAAAGAAGACATACGGATGGCTAACAAACACATGAAAAGATGCTCAACATCACTCATTATTAGAGAAATGCAAATCAAGACCACAATGAGGTACCACTTCACACCAGTCAGAATGGCTGCGATCCAAAAATCTGCAAGCAATAAATGCTGGAGAGGGTGTGGAGAAAAGGGAACCCTCCTACACTGTTGGTGGGAATGCAAACTAGTACAGCCACTATGGAGAACAGTGTGGAGATTCCTTAAAAAATTGCAAATAGAACTCCCTTATGACCCAGCAATCCCACTGCTGGGCATATACACCGAGGAAACCAGAATTGAAAGAGACACATGTACCCCAATGTTCATCGCAGCACTGATTATAATAGCCAGGACATGGAAACAACCTAGATGTCCCTCAGCAGATGAATGGATAAGAAAGCTGTGGTACATATACACAATGGAGTATTACTCAGCCGTTAAAAAGAATTCATTTGAATCAGTTCTGATGAGATGGACGAAACTGGAGCCGATTATACAGAGTGAAGTAAGCCAGAAAGAAAAACACCAATACAGTATACTAACACATATATATGGAATTTAGAAAGATGGCAATGACGACCCTGTATGCAAGACAGGAAAAAAGACGCAGCTGTCTATAACAGACTTTTGGACTCAGAGGGAGAGGGAGAGGGTGGGATGATATGGGAGAATGGCATTCTATCATGTATACTATCATGTAAGAATTGAATCGCTAGTCTATGTCTGACGCAGGATACAGCATGCTTGGGGCTGGTGCATGGGGATGACCCACAGAGATGTTATGGGGAGGGAGGTGGGAGGGGGGTTCATGTTTGGGAACACATGTAAGAATTAAAGATTTTAAAATTAGAAAAATAAAATAAAATTTAAAAAAAAAAAAGGAAGGCAGGAGATAAGTAAATTTTAAAAACTATTAAAAAAGAAACTCATTCTTTAAGCAGATGTGTTGAAACATGATCAAAAAATACTTTAAATAAAAGTGGGATAACCCACTTTTGGGATATTTAGGATATCCCAAATTTTAAAGATAGATATCCAGGTTCACAAACTGTGTGTCACAGGTCAGATTTGCTAAGATACCATAGTCATTTTAAAATAAGAAACAACTGGGAAATGGTCAATAGTCAACATTGAATAGAAGTCTAATATAACCAGTATGCAAAGGGACGGAGTATATATCAGCTCTATGAGGAGTCTAAGCAAAATGCAGAAATATTTCTCTCCAAATTATTATTTTTGTTAATTTCATCTCCTTTGATTAATCAATGAAGTTCTACAGGTGAAAGTTACAATTAAATGTGCATTTCTTGTCCATTACAGAGTGTACGGAAAGAACTATAAAATGAAATGCAAATGAATTATTCTTTCTTGGGGTGGGGGGAAACATTAATAAGGAAGCTGCATGCTAACATGAATCATAGACGTCTGACAAGCCACTACCAATTATGTTTTGCTAAGTTTGCTAAGTCGCTTCAGTCGTGTCCAACTCTGTGCAACCCCATAGATGGCAGCCCACCAGGCTCCCCCGTCCCTGGGATTCTCCAGGCAAGAACGCTGGAGTGGGTTGCCATTTCCTTCTCCAATGCATGAAAGTGAAAAGTTAAAGTGAAGTTGCTCAGTCGTGTCCGACCCTTTGCGACCCCATGGACTGCAGCCTACCAGGCTCCTCTGTCCATGGGGTTTTCCAGGCAAGAGTACTGGAGTGGAATGCCATCGCCTTCTCCGACCAATTATGTTAAGCCACTACTAATTCATGTTGATGATAGATTAGCCTGTTTTTCCAACTTTACATGTATTCATGCACTTTGTATCAAGTAGAGAGAAAACAAAGCCAGTGACCAGCAGCCAAGGCAGGTACTACCCACATGGCAGCCAGTGACGGTTAATTGCACCCTTATGACAAGTTCTTCCTTGAAAGCAAGTCTGACCGGAGCTCTTCCATAGCTATCACAGCCTCACCTTGTGCCACTTCTCCCCATATTTGGGGGAGCAGCTCCTTGATGGTCTTTGTGGGCCTCTCTTCCTGAGAGAAAAATTAAAACAAAGCTAATGGAAGGATGCAAGTCCCATCGCCACCGTTGTTCTCAGCCAGTGGATACTCATCCAGTCTCTCCTTCACCATCCATTCCGGATTCTAGCCATTCCAGGTATCTTACCTGATGGCTTGAGCTAAACCTTCATTCCTACTGGATCGGAGCCCTAGGCTACCATTCTTAGCAGGATTTGTTGCTCCTATCCAACCATAACTGGAGTGGAACAAGGGCGTGTAAGAAAGCGCCCAAGTTCTGCACATGCTCCTCTTCCTACCACTGAGGGTCAGTTTCTACTGTATGACGGCAACTGTTTTTCTTGACACAAGGAATCCTAAGTGCCCTGGTAACACAGCAGTGTGTAGTTCATTACTGCACTTGCTGTTTCCCTAATAAATGTGCATCCTTAAGGCAGGCTTTCTCAGCTTCAGCACTTTTACCATTTGGGGCTGGATAAAACTTTGTAGTAGAAGGATTGTCCTTCACCTTGTAGGATGTTTAGCAGCATCACTGGCTTCTACACAGTAGATGCCAGGATTCCCCTTCCCAGTTGTGATGGTAAGTGGGACCACCCTTGTTTCCATCCCTTGGATTTCATATCCCATACAGTCTTCCTCTTTGGGACACAAAGCAGTATACAGACCTCTGATTTAAGGTCTATACCACATTAAGAAGAGTGGCACGCCTTTCTTTCAGATTGCTTATGCTGAGCCGGTACTTCAACTGGTCTTTAGAAGCATTTTCCAGCTCTCTGTTCCTAGTTACTTTTAGATCTTGTGATAGAGGATGCCGTCCATTGCTACACCTTCTTTGCAGTAAAGTGGGCTCATTGGTTGGGTGTTTATTGTTTGGGATTTAGTGTTTGTGGGTCAGGGATTCCTGGCAGTCGAACTGACAGCTGGACAGTTGAGCTGACTGAAGCACAAAAGGTAGTCAATACGTGTAACAGGTATCTATCCCTATCAAGATCAGCCATAGAAAAAGGTGTGATGTAGTCAACTTGCAACTAGCAGATAGGTTAGAAGATTGAAGAGCCGGATCTTGCGCTCAGAGTTGGTCTCTGCTGGCCACAGAAAGGCGGTAGTCGGTAGAATGGGCTTCGTAGGTTGAAGTCCATGCCTTTGGTACCATGTATAGTCTCCATCTCTCCCACCATGTTCGTTGCATTCTTTTGTCCATCATGCCAGTTCCAGGGAAGCCAACGATGAAGACCATCTAATGCCAACTGGCTGAATCACTATGGTTACGTGGTATTCAGTGCCTTTTCCATGTTGGATGTTTTCTAGTAGCCATTACCGTATGATACAAAGGTCTTCACATTTAGTTTCCACTCCAGTATGTCCAGCCACTTGCTTCTGTGCCAGACGTCTTTGATTTCAATCTTCTAACCCCTTTCCTTCCAGGACCTTGACCAGATGGCTAGGTAACTGGCCGTTGCACAAATCTCTCTCTCTCTATCTCTCTCTTCCTAAATATAGTGTTGTCACCAAAACCCTAATAGGTCTCTCAGACACTGGGCTCTGTTCTTTGCTGTAGGAGATGCAAAATTCAACAATATGTCTTTCAATTTTGAGGTAATATCCCAGCACACCCATGACCAATAAACCCCTAAATCAATACTTAAGTAGCAGATTCAAGATTCTTCTTAGGTTTTATCTCCTATTCTATGACATGCACATTGTTTTGCCAAGATTTCCAGTATGGTAGCCACATCTCTCTTCCTGTCCAAATGTCCCTGTGGTTCAGAGCTCTTCACTCTATATTATGTCAGGGTAGGGAGTGTGGTTCATATAGCCCTGATGCAAAACTGTAAATGAATACTGTTGTATGTGAAAGCAAACTGTTCGTGATCCTCGTTTCCAACGCGAATATAAAAGAACACATTTGACAAATCAGTGACTTTATGCCATAAACCTGAGGCCTTATTAATTTGCTCTAGCAATGATCCCACGTTACACACACCAGCTGTGATCAGTACGAGTAATTGGTTGAGCGTGGGTATCTCTGGCATCCATCTTCTTTCTGCTGGGACCAGCAGCAGAAAAGGAAATATGATAGTGATCATTGTTCTAGCTTTCTGTGTTTTGTTATGACCTGTTTCTTTAACAAAAATGCCAATTTCTGTTCGATAAAGCTTAGACAATTATAATGCCTTTTATAAGACTTCCATAAAATGATAACAAATAAAAAACAGTTTGGGTATTGAAGACATATCATCATACTCTGTCTGAGAAATAAAAGATTACATGATATTTATGTATTCATCTGTGCTTTCCCCTGAGAGAAAAAATCATATAAGCTTGGGGAAAATCTGTCTTGAAAGCCATGTACTTTATGACTTCAGTGTCTTTTTAGTGAATTTATGACTTTCAGTGTCTTCAGATTCACTGGCAAGTGGTAATCTCCAGCAAATGCTTCCTTTAGGTCATTAGTTAACTAGGATAGTTCTTGGAAGTTGCTCAGCCGTGAATCCTTGGCAATTGTTAGGAATTTAAACTGGTCACCATGGTTAAAGAAAGACTCTGACACACTGAGTAGAGTTCCCATAATAGCAAGTTACTGTCCCAAATGCCAGGGACACAAAGATTGATAAAACAAGGTCAGTCTCCAGGATTTCCCCTTTGACCCAAAAGAGCATGTCAGCAAATACGTGTCATTCAAAGTTATACCTTTTTATCGGTGGTGCTAATCTTCACTACCTTATCCTTATTCCACAATGTGATTTGGTTTTTAGTTTCCTATCTGGATTAGTGGAGTCAGTTTCAGAAGTTTCCAATTGGCTTTTACCACAATAATAGCTTTACCCTATCAGTCAAGAACCCAGTATGGTGTTTACTCTAATACCCACTGTCTCAGTTCCAATTCTATACTCAGAATCTGAGGAAATGATGTTGATGTTGATCCACAGGCCCAGCGGTCCACTGTGAGCTGAACTTTAGTCAGGACTTATCATCTGGCTTCCACAAGATCCTACTCTAACAGAAGGGCCATGAGAATGATTAGAACCTCTGGCTATCCGCATCAGCTCAGACCCTGTGTCCAGTACTTCTTGATTATCTTCCCCACTTGTGTAGGTGGTCATGAGTCCTTTTAGGAGAGGACTGAGGGGACCATTACATTATTTAGTTGTTTTAATGTCACAGAGTCCTTCATACTAGAGACCTAGTTATGTTTTCAGTCAGTAGATTCTCGATCTGAAAATCAGTTTAGCATCTAAACAGGGAATTGTGACTTTTTATCTGGAAGACTATTGTCAACTTCCTAGTTCTCCATTCTTGACTATTTCTGGTTGTAGATATTAATCAGCCATCTTTTGGCTGCTTGTGTATTCTGCTTTTAGGGATACCATGCTCAGTTAACCATACCCATTACCCACTAGAGGTCCCATCCCTTCTGACCTTGCTGGTATTAAGGACGATTGTGGTCCCCAGGCTTCTGGTGATTAAGAACTGTTGTTTAACCTCCATTTCTTTGCAGTCCCATTGTTCCCAATGACATTACATGCTCAGAGCTGGTCTGCAGAGAAGAACCTATACTGACCTGATAAGTCTCGCTGGAGCCAAAATCACCAGTACATTTCTGACAATCATGGCGCATGGTATTCTCTGGGACCTTCCATAAAATATAATCTTCTGGCTAGCCTTCTGACCTCACAGCAGGCCCACTTTCCTCAGTCTCTTTATCCCTTCCTCTACTCTCTGTGAAGGCATCAAGGAATCCACTTGGCTCAGTGTTGGCCATCATTTTCCATGTTTCTTACCTCAGGGTTCATTGGCAAGGTTTCCCACTCTTTGTCCTAAAGAGAGAGTCTCTACATCAATGAATTCTTGCCCTGCTTGGTCAAACACCCTCAAAATGCAAAGTTAAGTCCAAGCCCAGATGGATTCACTATGATTTCTACCAAACACTTAGGGGAAAAAAAAGAGATAAATCTTAATTCTACATAAAATCTTCAGGACAACTGAAGATTAAGGAATACTTAATAACACATTACTGTGATGAAGTAATTCTAAAATCCATAGAGAAATGAAAAAAATTAAATAGTTTAAAAGAACCTTATAAAATAGTAATAGGATAGAAAAATGTATACTGTATGACTTTAAGACTTATCATAGATCTGTAGTTATTGAAACAGTGTGAGATTTATAAAAAGGTAGACACATAGATCAATATAATAATAGAAAAGAATCTAGAAATGGCTCTACACACATATCCTCAATTTATTTTTAGCCAAAGTTCAAAAGCAATTCAGTGAATAAAAGATAATCTTTTCAACAAATGGTGCTAGGGCAACAGATATCCATAAGCATAGTAAGTATTGTCTATACCTTGCAACTTACACAAAAATTAACACAAAATAAACCATAGACCTAAGTATAAAATCTAGAACCATAAAAGTTCTATTAGGTAAAGGATACAATGTGTGATTAAACAAACCACATTTTGGACTTCATACCAAAATTTGAAAAAAAAAAAAAAAAAAAGTAAACACGCTTTGCTCTGTGAAAGTCACAGAAGTAACTTTTTTTTTTTCCGTGCAGATGATACCCAAGGAATTGAGGTCCAGTCTCTTAAGAAAATGAAAAGACAAACTATGCACTGGAAGAAAGTACTTGTGAATCACATACTTAATAAAGTACTTGTATCCATAATATATAAAGAACTTTCAAAATTCAATGATTAGAGAACAATTTGGTTTTTTTTTTAAAGCAAAAGGTTTGAACAGACTCTTCTCTGAAAATAGATGGTAGACAAATAAGCAGAAGAAGAAAATTATAATTATGATAAAGATAAAATAATGAACTTAGAAAACAAAGCCTGTAAGGCAATTCTGACTGAGTAAGGATTAGTTGACTTGGCAATTTGAATTGGCTCTTCTAAGATGGAACAGAACTAAACTGTGGGCCTCTGTCAAATTAATATAGATGAGCCCTTTCTGCTACCATCTTTGGTTATCTTTATTCATGGTTTTGTCTTGGTGGTAGCAAAATGAAAAGTCAGGAATTATTTGGTTTAGCTAAGCATTAAGACTGAGTTAATATTTGCTCTGAGAAGTTATAAATTTTCTCTGCTGCTGTTGTAGGGTTTGTTTATAATGCTTCTAAGTTGTAAAACTTCAAAGGCCATTCCCATGGTAGAGATGGAGGCAATGGGATGGAGAGGAGAGTTTCTTGAATAACAGATTAGAGGGAAGGTCGAGGAATATGTTGAGCTGTTAAACTCAAATGGAAACAGTCTGATTATACATTGAGACCATTTACCTTGGAAGTGTCAAGCAGCCCAGGGCTTAAAAGGAACTGACCAAGGATTAGATCCAGAGAGAAATCTGTGAATTGGTTTCCACAATATTCTGAAAGCCCCATCAGTAAAAGCAAAGGGCCCAACTGGCATCCAGCTGAGTTGAAAACTTAATACCTTGATTAGGCATAAAATCCAACCAGAAAAGGGCCAAGGTCCATTTATTCATTCAAAGCCTCCTCTGTCCTTGGCATCGGCAGACAGGGGAGTACAGTCCTCTATGGAACAGACATGGTCTGTGAACTCTGAATTTATATTCTGTAGTCAGCATTTGGACTGACTGATAGAAGGCTAAGGCTTGTATCCTTAGACACTTTCTTACTCTAAATCAGGTCAGCTTGCAGGATCTTAAGTTCGCATAAACCACTATTAACATTAGGCCATGTCATAAAAATTGAAACCGATCCTGCAAGTGATCCAGATACACTGAGGGATCATCCTGATCTTCAGGGACAAAAACTTTGTAAGCAGATAATAAGGCCTAATTCTTTCCCAAAGTTCTTCTCTAGGCCCCAAACAAGACCCCTTGGTATCAAGTAAATAACCATGTTTTTTTGTTGTTGTCTAGTTGCTAAGTTGTGGCCGTCTCTTCGGACCCCATGGACTGTAGATCGCTAGGCTCCTCTGTCCATGGGATTTCCCAGGCAAGAATACTGGAGTGGGTTGCCATTTCCTTCTCCAGAGGATCTTCCTGACCCAGGGATCAAACTGTGTCTCCCATTTTGGAAGGGAATTCTTTACCACTGAGTCATCTGGGAAGCCAAGTAACTGTGTTACCAAGCAAGAATTGACTGTTTAGAGTGAGCAGACTAACTCACCCACACACCCTATATGTATCTTTTAACTGGCCTCTACTCCAAAACATTTTAAACAAAGAATGTGTGCCATGATTTTCAAACTTGTAAAGTTTCTCATGTACATGTTCACATAGAAAAATTAAGAGATAAAAAGATATTCAAGTGGTTCCAGGACTTTGGGGAGTTGTCTTCTCATTTCCTTTCACTCCATGCAATAATGTAGAAACACCTTTATTCCATTTGGCTGACCTTAATGTTATTTAATTATTATTTTATTTGTTACCAAATGGGCCCTAAGAATCTAGCACGTATTTATTTGAGCAACTTTATAGTAAGTGATATATTTTTAATAACTTGCCTATAACAGAATTTGATATATTTTGGTAGAATATTAAAAGCGAGAGTTCACTTGTTGCCAAATTATTTTGTGTTAAGAAGTGTAATATTCTGGAGATGTATGTTATACTGATAATGGTTAATAACAATTTACTAAGCATTTATTGTATGCAGAGCAATGTGTCAGTGCTGCCATAACTTAATTTGATCTTTAAAACAACTCCATAACAAAGGTATTATTGATACTTTGAGCAGATTAGGAAGTTGAAGTTCAGAAGAGTTAAATAAACTCTACAAAGCCCCACTGTCAATATGACCCCAAAAGTCCTACATCTTAAACTCTGCTCTGTATCACCTCACCATATTTAAAATTCCTTTGTTCTCAAGAAGCCAACATTCCAAACAAATGTTATTACTTTTTCTTGCTATTTCCACTCATTGTTTGGCATAATTTGGGGGTCATCTCTAGCTTCAGTTGCATACAAAATTGGCCAAAGAATAACATAAATAAATGGAAGAAATTCTGATGAAATTTCCACTGGCCTTATTGATCATCTCAGGGCTTTAATAGAAGTTTATTCCACATTTCAAAGGGAAGGCAAGTTCACTGTGAATAGATTTTATTAAGCAGTGTTCTAGACAGCAGTCAAACTGGAGGACCAACATAATTGCACATGTTCCCAACTAAAGCACATTAGTCACACTCTATTTGAGAAAAGAGCCAGGTTTGGGGTAGGCGAGAAAAACAAGAGGAGTAGTTAAACCACTAACTTGTTCTATGTGATATACCTAAAGCAATGGTGCAAAATGCAACCTATTAAAAAAAAAATGAAGTGAATGAATGTGTTTTCAAAGGAACATGTCTTCGGTTTTTGCATTTTTCATTACCAGCCTTATATATGATAGCCACTGACTTAGTTCAAAATTGATTGTTCATTTGCATTCTGGAACATCAGCAATTTTAGTTGTGTTGTTATCTTCTTCTTAGAAAGGATGAATGAGTGGTATCTACTGCATATTTTGGGAACATAGACCCAGCTTATTTTTTAGTGTATAAATTTCAGAGTATTTAGCTCACTGTTTGGCATAAATAACTAAACAAATATATAAGTACAAAAACGAATGCATTTCATGATTTAGAGTCATTGCATGTTTGAATAAGAGCATTATTTTGTTAGGAAGCAAGTTGGGGGTCCCTAAAATAGCATCATCCACCCAGAAGTATTTTTTGGGTATTCATTTAAAAATTTTAAAAGCATACTTACTTGGAATCACTTTCTCAAAAGTGTTTAATAACTTCTGATTAAATGTGTCTCAGAATGTTATGATGTGGTCATTGAATTTTGTACTTTGAGATGAGCTATAGAGTTAAGGCTGTAGAAAAGATAAATTTCACCCAGAAAAAAAAAATATTTATCACTAAAGAGAAGCAGGAAGCCAGTTAGTAATATGGATAAGAAAACTTTTCCTAATTAGGTAAGAGACTAGCTTTCATGAAGATCAACATCCTCATGTCCTAGCAAATTAATCTCTCTTAGCAGGAAGTGGAAAAAGGATACTGTCTTTATCTTCCACAAAGGGCAATGTTATTTTTATGATATGAGAGATGGAGGGGAGCAAAGATAGCATAACTCTACCCTTTGATTAGCTAACTGTGGGCTTTTGGAGTAAGACACCAAATAAGAAATTTCTTTTATTTCCTATAACTCAATGTTCTGTAGAAGTTAGAGGTGTATGTGTGTGTGTGTATGTGTGTGTGTGCATGCTAAACCTTCTTTTCATATTGGCTGTTAGGTTGTGCACCTCAAAAAGCACAGATTTTACATAAAAACAGTATCACAGCTATGAGAAGAAAAGGAATATAATGACTGGTTTTACTTCAAGGAAATATAAAGATGGAAGGCACATTTTTGTCACAACAGGGGATAAAACGAGGAGGATATTAAGAGACAATGAGTAGAGGAAGAGTGAAAAAGTAGCAAGTAGTGTGAAGGAGTTTATTGCAAAACAGGTATTCATGGTTTTCTTTAATCTCGTACTTTTGGGAGCTCTTTTGTGTTGTGATGCAAGTTTTAGCTGTTCGAATAAATTGTTGAAATGACTGTGTTAGTCAGAAGTCTTCAGGGCAGCCATGGAGATATGATGCACAGACTTCCTTCCCCCCCCAAAAAAACAAAAAGAACTGACAGACAGAAGTACAGTCAATACACAGCTTTCTGGTCCAGGTGCCTTCAGGCTATCTCAGTCCCAATAGCAGCCAGGGCTTCATGTTTCCAACACAATGCTCCGCCCTGGAAAATGGCAGTGGAAGAGAACCTCAGCTTGGAGGCAGAACAGGACTCCCGCAAAAACAGCCTTTCCAAAGAAGCTTCCCCTGAGATCAGTAGAGATGTTCTGAGCTGCGCTGCTGTGTAAGGCTCACCCTACCCGATCCTCTGGCTTTCCTTTCTCTCTGTGACCAGAGCCAGAAATTCATCACAGTTGGAAGGCTTTCGTTGGATGTTCTTGCCCCCTTTGCCTTTTTATGCTTTGCAGATTTTTTTTCCCAATACATTTTTTGGGCGTTTGGTTTTGTTATGCAATTTTAATGGCTTCTGCTTTCCAAAAGAACTAAACTGGCGTGGCTCACACTCGAAGCAGTTTATGGCTTCAGTGAATAAGGTGGAGTTTGGCAACTGGATCATTTGCCACCTACCAGAAAATGAGGATCCCTCCCCAAGAGGTATATGGATCATGAATAGTTTCTGGCTCAGAGCAGCAGTTCAGTTGATAAACATTTCGTCAGTGGTGACTTTGGAGAATGTCTCATTGAATGTGAATTGCCTAGCTAGGACAATATTCAGGGATTTGAAAAAACGTGGTGCAAAGAACCGGTATAAAGACAGTGGAATGGCTGATTATTAGTAAGTTATATTGTAGATCTATAGAGAGTTAATAAGAAACTGAACATAGTTAAGAAATAGCTCAAATGTCAGTGTGAAAGCATGAAGGCTTCTTGGGCAGCTTATAAACAGTTTCTTATCTTTTGCAAAAGGAGAGTACACATAGTTGAAGAGAAAATTCAGAATCTGATATTTAGGGTCATTGAACTGCAAAGATAATTCAATGTGTTCTGTTGAGGAACATTCTTATGATAAGGCCAGAGGTTTGCTTAGGAAAAGTTGGAGCATGGGTACATATGATGAGTGCCTCTAGGTGAATTCCCCCAAAAGGCTACAGTCCAACTACCTGCAGAGTTGGTCCAAACACCTCTGTGAAGAGCTAGACAGTTTCCCTTGCAGGAGGATAGTTCAGAGGTTGCTCCTACAAAGGTACGTCCCTCAGGATTTGCCTACCTTCTCTCCTGGCTTCTAGGCTGAAAAGTATGGTTAAATTCCAGTATTACCAAGCAGTGAGATGGAAATGTACTGGAACTACTAAACAAGAAAAGAAATAATTACCCTGTGAATCCTCAAGAATTAGCCTGTCAGGAAAGGATCCTTGGGATTGGATTTTCAGAGAATGTGGTCAACAGCTCAGGAAGCTCATGACTGAAAAAGAAACAATTTATTGACGTGGAGCCATTCCCTTGAAAAATGGGATTTAATGTTCTGGTAAAAATCTCAGAAAGTCTTGATAATATTAGAATTCCTGAATTGCCAAGCAAGATGGCAGAGGCGTGAAAAGGAGTGAAAGACTCTGGGAATGATCTGCTGAAGGCTGAAGCTGAAGCACCAACTTGGAGACAATGCTCTGCAAAGAATGTGTGCAGGCTGAATGGACCACCAGTGCTGCAGAGGAAGTCCAGAGATGGAAAGGCTGAGGGCCATATGTCTAGTGCGTCAGAAGTGGGCTTTGAGAAACAGAAATATATATATATATATATTAGTCTCTGCCCTCAGTTCCTGGCACAATTCTTTTAATTTCCTAAGTAATAAAAATGCACCCAGAAACATCTTTTTTTTTTTAATATTTTGCCTTTTACCATAGTTCCTAATACAGAGTTCCTATGGGGTCACAAAGAGTCGGAAACGACCGAGCAACTGAACTGAACTGAACTGAAATCCCTTGAAATTTGCCAGGCAATATTTGCATCTGTTGTTCTAAAGTGAAAGTGCTAGTTGCTAAGTTGTGTCCAAGTCTTTGCAACCCTGTGAACTGTAGCCTGAAGGGCTCCTCTGTCCATGGCATTCTCCAGGAAAGAATACTTGGGAGTGGGTTGCCATTCTTCTCCAGGGCATCTTCCCAACCCAGGGATTGCCCACATTGCGGGCAGATTCTTTACCCTCTGAGCCACCAGGGAAGCCCATGTTTTAACAGAAGACTCTTAGGAGGCTCCTGAATGGGAGCTGGTCCCCAGAAAGGCCAAATCATGATTAGAAGCTTGACATCTTCAGACTCATTCCTCATTCTCTACAGGAGAGAGAGGGATTAGAAATGAAGTTAATGATCAATCATGCCTATGTGATCAAGCTGCCATAAAAATCCCCAAAGTACTGTGCAGGGTCTAGAGAGCTTCAGGGAGGTTCAGGGAGCTCACTGCCTCTCTTTCCACACCTTGTCTTATGTATCTTTTCTATCTGGGTGATCGTCTGCATGTTTTGCCAAGTCCTTACATAATAAACGCAAACAGTAACTGTTCTCCTGAATTCTGTGAGCAGCTCTAGCAAAGTAACTGAATGTGAGGAGGGAGTGGTGGGAGCCTGATTAGTGCCTATCAGTTAGAAGCGCAGGTGACAACCTGGACTTGCAGTCCTCTAAAGGGGTGGGGGCAGTCTTGTGAGATGGAGCCCTTAAGCCGTGGACTCTATTCTAAAGGTAGATGCTGTCAGAACTGAGTCAAATTGTAGAACACCTAACTCAGAATCACTTGGTGGCTGGAAACTCCCCACCCATCTGTTGTCAAAAATGTGTGAGTGTGGTAATAATGTGAGAATAAAGAATAAACTCAGGAGTTGTGTGGGTTTTTTTTTTTTTTTTCTACATAGGTTAGGGAGATATAATATGTGACCCCAGGTGTTTGCATCAAACTCAGTTCACACTTGGGTTCCTCCCCTCTGCCATGAAAATAGCAAGTCCCAGAGAGCAGCTGCTTTTTCAGTCTTGAATAAGATGTGCAGTAACAAGACCCAGTTGAGCCCTAGTACTCCCTGGTGGCTCAGAGGTTAAAGCGTCTGCCTCCAATGCAGGAGACCCAGGTTCAATCCCTGGGTGGGGAAGATCCCCTGGAGAAGGAAATGGTAACCCACTCCAGTATTCTTGCCTGGAGAATCCCATGGATGGAGAAGCCTAGTGGGCTACAGTCCACAGGATCGCAAAGAGTTGGACATGACTGAGCAACTTCACTTCACTTTGCTTCACTCATGTAACATAAACAGAAAGTAAATGTTTGCGTCATGTCACTGATATTTTTAAATTGTTATTTCACCCAAAATTGACTGATATATTAACCAAGGTTTGAATTGAGGGTGTTGCAAAGATTTTTTTTTAATCTTATTCATTTTTTTCTTTTTAGTGACAAAAGGGAGAAAATAATAGAAGGTTCACCTTTGTTATTCAAAATGTTATAGAATTTTCATTATAAAAATCTTGAGTAATGAGCATTTTACATTTCTGTTTAACTAGACAGACTGCATTACTCTGCCACGATATTTCCAACTTAAAAAGTATTTCATGAAGAGTAGTCTAGGAAGTTTATCTATCTGAAACATGCAATCTCAAAAAAATTAAAATATATAATATGGGCCTTTGAACAATCAATAAAGCATTTCAAAGGTTATTATTTTTACAGACTTGGGAATTTCTTTCATTGTAAACCTCTTCAAAATTCATTTTCATGAAAGATAGCCCACATTTAGGTCAAAAATGGTAAACAATTTTCATTCATTTAATAATATTTTAAAATACTAAAAAATAAACTCTCAACCAATTATATTTTTAGGAAGATAAGGACAGTAATTCAAGTGATAGCTAATAAAGGTGTACTTTATGACAAACCAGAACATAGTAGATAGCATAGAATTTTACAGTTTCTTAACAAGATATAACTTAATAATCATCACAGAAACTATTTATGTATGAAACTTAAGTGAATAGCAATGTTACTTATTCCTTCAATCACTAAATAAGAAAAACAACAAAAGAATGCCATTGAGTAATCTGAATATTTCTTTCCTGTAGGGACAAGGAAACTTTTAACAGAGTTGTTTTTCCAGTTGCTTTCATCAGATTAAAGTTGTTTCCCACTCTGCCCTATACTCTTTCAAAACCTTGTGACCTAAGTTGAAGCCAAATTTAACATGTCTAAATACTACTTAAGAACTTTTGCTTAATGTTCCCAATGCACTTTGAGTTTAAAACTTGAAACTCAACTGCTTGAAGTTCAGCTCATAGCGATTTCCCATGGTCACTCCTGCGGAATTCTTTTTGGTCCTTATTTTGTTCCTCCTTGTTTCTCTATAGAGTCTTCTTCCTGTCATACACACACTATGTCACCAGCCTAGTCCTAGTTTGCCAGGGAATTTCCTGGTTTCAGACTAAAAATCTGGTGTCTTCAGAAACTGCTGAGGCATGGGCACACCAAAACAGGGGGTCAGCCTTATCCATCCAAATCCAATTCTGCCTGTAATAGTAGATAGAATCTGCAGTAGTGTAAGAATGAAAGGAGGGAGACAATAAGCAAGGATCAGTTCAGTTCAGTCGCTCAGTCGTGTCTGACTCTTTGCAACCCCATGGATTGCAGCATGCCAGGCCTCCCTGTCCATCACCAACTCCCAGAGTTTACTCAGACTCATGTTCCTTGAGTCCGTGATGCCATCCAACCATCTCGTCCTCTGTCGTCCCCTTCTCCTCCTGCCTTCAGTCTTTCCCAATATCAGGGTATTTTCAAGAGTCAGTTCTTTGCATCAGTATGAAAATAATAGTAAAAATTTAAAAAGAATTAGGAATAGGAAGAATGAGGAATAGAAGAAGAATAATAGAAAAATTAAAAAGGAGTTAGGGATAGGAAAAAAGAATGAAGGAAAACTTCTACCCTGTTAAAAAATGAGTACCCTTCCTTAGGCAGCCAGTTGTTCTCAACTCATTGTCCCCACTGTCTTCTCCTCTCACTTACACATTTGGTCTAGCAGCTTCTTCTGCCCACCCTACCCATCTTCCAACCCTTTCTGGAAGAAGTGGTTGAGAATATTAGCCCTGAAGCCAGAATACTTGGGTCTAAATCCTGCCTCTGTCAACTGAGTCTATGTGCAGGTGACTTGATCTCTTTGTTCTCATAAACTCGGCATGAAAGTAAAACCTATCTATGAGTTGTTGCTAAAGGAGGTAATACATGTAAAGTTGAATAATCCACTACATTATTACTCTTCTCCAACTCAGAGATCAAGGCAGAAGGTAATCAGAAGCTTTTGCACTCACTCCATGCCAGGCCCTGATGCTAGGTACCTCACCACCCTGTGGCACTGTTTCAATGAGGACCTGATTCTGAGTTCTAAGCAACTTACACATGAACTCTTGGGAAAGAACCTGCTCATAAGCATGAGATTGCCTATGGATCAGGAGCAGTTTATACTGCACTTGTCATTCTCATGCTTTGTTGCTGAAGCTGATTATATCTGAGAGTAAAAATCTGGCATAAGCCATTTGCTCATGCATTTTTAATTTATGGACTCAAGAGTTTGGAATAACATTCAAAGTCACAGATGCTTATCTGAACCAAACCCAAAATATTTTGAGGTTTTCATATCAGTCATAACCATCAGAGCACTATAAAAAAGAAAAAAAACAACAACCTTCTACAAAAAAAAAAGACTATAATTTACTTTTAATATTTATGTTGAGAAAAACTGCCTTTAAATCTACAATCTATACTATATCACATGTATAGATAGGTTTATAAATTACTGTGCATTGATGAAACTTGGGCAGAATAATGAATAGTCCCCTTAAAGGGGTTCACTCAGTTATTTTGGGATATTTATAATCTACAAAATTTTTTAAATTTCTTAAGAAGACATAATCTTTAGGTAACAAAGACAAAACCCCAGGATACTTGGGATGGAACTGAGGATGTTGGAAATAAACAGAGGTTTTCCAGGTGCTCTAAAAGATAATTTTGAGTAATTCTTGTGGTAGACCAGAGCAATGGGTAGCACAGAACCCAAAGCTAGCTGTATAAGAATGATAGATACACATTGTGACAAATATGTGTTAAAATTAGTGGCAATCCAGTCCACAAAGCTAAATAAATTTTACTGGATAAAGCAAGTACAGCTAGAGAGTCCAAAGAATGGAGCTTGATTAAGTATTCTGAAGATTGGTCTGGAAGGCCTGTGGGCTTACGGTCAGGTTGTTGTTATTTAGTCACCAAGTCAAGTCCTACGACCCCCACTGACTGTAGTCTGCCAGGTTACATCTCCAATAATATTTGGAGGTTAGGAATCATTAACTGAAACTTCCACATATTAAAATAAAATACCATCATGATTTTTCACTTGGTCTTCAGCAAATACATGTTTTAGATTTAAATGTAGATATCATAGCTAAAGTTGACCTGATCTTAGGTGGAAAAACATAAACAACCAACAAACATTAAGACCTGACTAATGTATTAGGAAAGACAATGCTATCTGTTCTTCACTTAAGACGGGAATTTCAGGAGAAAGAATCGAAAGACCAAACAAGAAATGACTGAATTTGTATCTGTGGCTACATTAAGCCAAAGCGGTAATGAAAGTGGGAGACAGCAGTTGATTTAATAAATTCTTTGTTGTTTAATTCATTTTAAAAAGATTCCATCAAAATAAATGCATGTGTAGGCAGAACTATCAATTAACTGGTGAATCTTTAAATTCCTGCTGCTGCTGCTGCTAAGTCGCTTCAGTCGTGTCCGACTCTGTGCGACCCCATAGACAGCAGCCCACTAGGCGCCTCTGTCCCTGGGATTCTCCAGGCAAGAACACTGGAGTGGGTTGCCATTTCCTTCTCCAATGCATGAAAGTGAAAAGTGAAAGGGAAGTCGTTCAGTCGTGCTGACTCTTAGCGATCCCATGGACTGCAGCCTACCAGGCTCCTGTGTCCACGGGATTTTCCAGGCAAGAGTGCTGGAGTGGGGTGCCATTGCCTTCTCCTAGTGAGTTGTTTTCAACATGGACAATTCAATATGCTCGAATTTGTATTTTGCCCTAAATCCTTAAAACCAAATCCTTCTGTATCAGCATGCCGACCTCTTCCTCACCACCTCCATGTCCCACCTCATTCTACTCCCTCTCATCCTGGTCTACAAAGACTTTGCACATGCTGTTTTGTCTGCTTTGAAATCCCTTCCCTCTTAGTCTAATCATTCCTAGGTACTCTAATTTTCAATTTATGTAACTTCTAACTGCAAAGCTTTCCCTGGACTGTCCCAGAGTTTCATCTATAACCCTTCTAGACTTTATATATAGGTCCATCATCAGTAGACAATGACGTGACTGGTATCTGTTGTACAAGCAACCCTGAGTCCTTCTACCACTGCAGTAAAAGGTCTAGTTGCTTCCTTCCTTTAATAGAGGAGGAACCTCAAAGAATGGCAATTACCAGTGTTTCCTGACATGGTGTCTGACATACAGTAGGCCAGGGATGAACAGAAAGTTAGTTTCAGCTCTAGTATTGATTCTGTTTTCCTGGTGTGGGTTCCAGGAGCTCTTGTAGAAGAGGATCCTGATGTTGAACTTGTTCTAAGAGGAAAAGAATTCCATGATCAACTGGTGACGTGTGCCACGGGAGCAAGAAACTGGAAATGGCAGGACATGCGCCTCACCGTTGCCTTTTTACCTAGGCATCCTGTAACTATTCAGAGAATGAACACAGAAGCTAAACAAATAGCAATGACACCTGGAATTTATCCAGTGACATAACTTAATAGATGAAATATCGTTTTCCAGCTCTCAGAGCCTCTGGTCTAAATGATACAAAACACACCGAGTACCTCTTATGTCACTACTTACTCCATTTTAGTTTTGGATACAGGTATTACTTTCCCTTAGAAGGGAATCTGAGGCTCTGAGTCTGTACAGACAGGATAGGTATGCATAAGACAATTGCTGTCTCCATCATATCAAATACTCTGGGAGTTGGCTTTCTTCACTGATTTGATTTTACACAACCTGAAGATTACATGATCAGTCAGAAGTAGGATTTAGATGCTTTGATATTTGCCCAATAGAGGGACCATATAATTTGTAGTTCATGCTGGAACACTTTTGAGAATGAATGGAATGACATTAATAAGTACACTGCAACAAGACATATAAACCAGAACCATTCTGCGAAATCTGGGATGTATAGTTACCCTACCCTTTAGAACCATGATTCTCATTCTTCAATAGGATATACTGACTTATTTGCTCTATATAGACCGAAAATTATACTTTACAATGGATTACCTGTGGTTTCATGGGGCACTGTTGAGAAGCTTCTCAGGCTGCTTCTGGGCTTCACAGAAAAGGATGCTCAGATCCACCGGTAACCAAGATGTGTCCTGCTAACCATGTAGCCACCCCTGTGATTCTCTGGACTTTAGATTCATTACCTACTGCTTCCAGTTCTTAGAGGAGGAAATGGCAACCCATTCCAGTATTCTTGCCTGGAAAATCCAATGGGAAGAGGACACTGGCAGGCTACATACAGTTCATGGGGTTGCACAGAGTTGGACATGACCAAGTGACTGAGGACACACACACACACACACACACACACACACACACACACACACACTTCCCGTTCTAGCTGTGCTTCTTAGTATCTAGATTCTTTGTCTATCCATAATGTCATAATTGTGGACTTCTCTGTTGAGTTACTTACATGATTTTGTAGCAGCAATTCTACTAATTGCAGAGAAGGAACTTGGTTAACTGTAGAATGGCTAGGGCTTTGGTCTTGGCGACCAGGCAGTGCACAGCCACGGTTTCTTGTCTTTTACATCCTTTGACCTTCACCTCCTGGTGTCCCAACCATGACCAGTTTCTCCCTGACAGCCATAACTGACTAAATCCTAAGAACTTATGTAACAGTTAATCTCAAAATCTAACTTCCAAGTCAGTGCTCCCTCTAGAGCCTGTGGTTCTGTTTCCAAAAATGAACAATAAAACATAAGTGCTACAGGTAATTCTGAAAAGAGGAGAACTTGAAAATAAAAACTACCCAGAAGAATACCTCAAATATCAATTTTGTTCTGGCATAGAAGAGAGAGCCTGAATGATCACCAAATCCCTCAACTTAGTGTTTGTAAACCTGTTAAAATGTTTATTAAATGGAGATTAAGACAATGAAAAATCCTTGTGAATGTTTTGAAGAATAGCACAAAAATGAAAATGACTTGCTTTATTAATGCTAAATGATAAACACCTAATGCCTTTATAGGACTGCACTGAAGATCAGATGAAGTAACCAGTAATATCGTTAGAAAAGATGAAGTATGGTTTCTGTATGATTTAAATCTCAGGTATGCAAGAAATGGCTTTTGTGTTATTTTTCTTAAATTAACCCACTTTTAACTCCAAGACCCAATTCCAAAATAATGTCAAGGATTTTTGTAGCCTTTTCAAAGTAGTATCAGAGACTGGGGAAGCTTAAATTTCCCTGAACACAGGGAAGAGATTGTCACATCCCAGCTAACATGGTCCATTTTGATTTGGACCCAAGAGATCCCCTTGAGGTCTGGTGTCTCTCACACACTGTCTAATGTTCTCCGGTGGGATTCTCTAAAGAGATGGGACCCAGGGTGTAGTCACAATTCCCTGTATCCACCTTACTCTTGGGGGCTTCCAGTATCTAGTGTTGAACTCTGGAGTCATCCTGCCTCTCCAACATTCCTCCAGGGACCAGGGCTCTGGTTCAACTGCCCTGAGGCCCATCCGTCAATAAGAGTCTCTTCTTAATTATCAGAATAGGCCTGGGAATCAAAGCCAGAGAGGCTTTCCATCTTCTGCTTCTTGCCTTAGCACCCTCCTCTCTGAAGAGACGAACCTGAGCCACAGAATCTGTTACTCCTTAGAATGGAAGGCAGAGGTGCAAAACAGAAGGGAAACAGGGAGGGAAATAACATTTTTAAAGCACATTTTATGCAGACGTTCATATAAGGCTTCATATTGATAATACGTTGAGGAAAGAAAGCAGCTTTACTTTCTGTGAGGGATACTTTCGGCCTGTAAGAAGAGGAGGGAAGGCATTTACTCTGTGCATTTGACCCCAACGTCAGAGTTGCAGTGGCAGACAGGAGAGGATTTTTTGCTTTCCTTCTTTTCTCTTCTCCTCTTACAGAGCACCCTGACACTGGGACAGCTGTCAGGGCTGGGGCTTGAGCAACTCAGCAGCTGATAGGCACAGGGGGACGAGGCACAGACTGCTCGCCAGCCTCTTCCACTGCAACCACCCATTCGAAACTACGTGATGGACACTCCCTCTTGGGTAGTGTAACTACACAGTTGGGGCTGAATTTCTTTAACAGGCTCTGAGCCTGTTAAAACCAAGACTATAAACCTCACAAAAGTACTGCAAGGGAACAGTACTTTCTAGACACGGAATGCTAAAAACTACATATACACAGCTCTCTGGGGATTTCGTTGTTCAGGAATATAATTTCTAGGTTGATCTTCACCCATAGGAAACTATTTTAAAGTGAGTGCAAAAATGGTATATTACCTCTCTAGTTTTTGCTTTATTTGTTAAGAGAAGAAGATATGCCTCTCTGTAAACCTCCTTTCTCCCATCCAGGTTTTATGGCAAAAGATTTATTTAGGCTCCTAAACGCAGTTGGAACCAACAATTAGCAAATGCAATATTTTAAAACTATGCATTTCCTTAAACAGGTAACTTTTAAAGAAATATTGCTCTCTGATTACACCTGATCACATAATAAAAGTGTAATTCCATTTTACTGCGATGTTTGATTTATTTAGGTCTTTTGTGTCACACCAAGAATAAATGTTAAGGCTTCATTCAATAATCATTTATCAGAAAAGCTATATTGAAGACAAAAATGCATTGAGCCTGTGGTTTCTTGGAAAGAGAACAAATGCACAAATAATGCGTTTGCAATCTGTGTTTCCTTGTCAACGATGTTCTGGGCTTAGTAAACTGTACAGGTTTTCTATTCAAGAAGTTAAAGCATGCATCCTTGTGTATTTCCTACAGCTTGGAGCCTATGGAGCATCACGCTATCTTTGAATTATCTGCTCAATAAAGCCAGTTTAGAACCTTGAAATGGCTTATGGGTTCCTATATGTTATGTAACATTTCCAGTGGTTACTGTAGCAACACTTCGTCCTGTACATTTCAGTTCCATGTGAAGTAATCTGTATTGCTACAGGATACACGTCCCATGCTGATGATCATAAACCATCCTTAAGGGTTTCAAACACTAACTCCCCACTCCCTTTTGTCCGACCTGAAAGGCACTTACGAAGCCTTTTTTTTCCTTTCATTTAAGATTAAACAGAGGAGACACGAAAGAGGTTCGTCAGCTGTGCAACAGCGACCCCTAGAGGCGAAATGCCTTGCCAATGGCCAAAACCTCTCAAAGATCAGAGCTTCTGCCTCAAATCGTCTTGCTTTATTGTGTTTATCCCAAGAGCTATCACAGTATTAATCCAGAACTGCCTTTATTTTGAGAACAAGAGGTATTTTTGCTGCCTAGAAACCCAAGTCCAAAGTTTCGAGAGCTTTACTACCTACTGTCCATGGCATATAAATTTTTATCTTCTGTTTGTGCGATCTAAAGGTATCATGAATGAATTACTTTCTATTTATCAGAAAATCAGCGTAATGACACGTTTGTGCATAGTCAGAACACAACGCCTTTGATTCGCTTTTTCCTTGGGCAGAAAAAAAGCTTGGAAAATAATGTAAAATATCAGAAAGAAAGAAAGGAAAAAAAAAAAAAAAAAAAGAATCCTAGTACTCTTGCTTTCCTGGGTTTGCAAATGTATGTAGCTCATGCTCCGGGATGATTCATCTCCTGAAAGCCTGAGCGCTCCATTTGTTTTGTAGATTTCACTACCCCCTTTGTTCTGCTTCAAACCTTTCAGAGAGCTGCAATGCATTATTACCTTGTTAAATCTCAACCAAAATCATTTCTGCAGCCTGAAGCTGTTTTGACGTGGGTTGAGCATCTCACACACAAAAGAATTGCTTTTGTTCCCAGAAGCTCTCATTGGCTGAGTGGCCTTTTCACCGAGCCAATCAGAAGCTAGTTGTTAGGCTTGACTGGCTATTTTTAGCCTCACTCTCAAAAATACTTGGTCTCGGAGAGGGTAGGCTGCAGAATGAAAGTAGTATAGTTAAAGCTAACAGCTAAGTACATTTTGCCTGTCGCAACGTGTTTGGCATTTTTCCTTTAATTACTCATACGCTGTTACATTAGCATGTGTTTTGGTAAACAATAAATTTAGGACATTTTCTAGTTCCAAATTATCCTTTTAGTAAAGAGGCAGGAAGTCAAAGAAACAGTCACTATTCCTTTTTTTTTATCCAAAAGCATCTAGCTATCTCACAAATACACAAAAATGCCAGTTATCATACACAGAACACTAACGCTTTTTTTTCCTTTGAAGAATTTCTATAAATTATCATTTCGAATTAATAGAAAATTTAAAGGGCTTTCTCATCATGAGTTTAAAAAGGCATAAAGTCATCCTTTTCCTTTGACCTTTAGAGATGTATATAATTGTCCAAACGAGTATGCACATGGTGTGTAGCAATTAAAATCATAAATATTCAGTGTGTTTTATGCGCGGCAATTAAGCATTCTTTTGATCGTGTTCTTTCATTTGAGCCATTATTCAGTAAGCACAAGAGTATTTTTTTCCCAGATGCACTTGAAGTGATGAAGCATTAGAACACAGATCTTCCCCACCCAGAAATTGAACTGGGGTCTCCTGCATTGCAGGCAGATTCTTTACCAACTGACCTATCAGGGAAGCCCACATAAGTTGTTAATTATGTAATATTATCAGGAAATGAAAATTGTCAAATGAGAAAATTCAGGTCTGAAACCGGTTTTCCATCAGCCATCTGTCTAACTAGGCAAGAAGGAAGCAGAGCTAGACTGAACCAAAATTTCATAGCATAAAGTAATTTTATTAACAGGAAAGGAGACTTCCTGAGGGGAGAGGGAGAGCAAATCTATGTCCAATTCTTAAAAATATGCTGAGGTTGTAGATTTCCCAATATTTATTACTCAGGCTTGGGCTGTGAACTCATTTGCTGTTGCTTGCTTGTTTTAAGAAAATCCCCTTTTACTTCTGGTTGCTAGAAATCAGAATGCCATTAAGATGTGTAATAACAGGGAATCTGTAATATGAGTATATTTATCTGGAAAACTGGAAGACTTCAAGAAGGAGCAAAGATTTAAGATCCAACCCTGGGATTGCGTAAGTGGTTTGTGATGGTCTTCTATGAGCAAGGATGGCCAAGTACACAGCAGGTATAGGCCAAGTGATGCAAAAAAAAAAAAAATTCTACCATAATGAATGGAACACAAGGAAGTGTCAAAAGTAAACTTTCCTTACTTTAAGTGGTACAGAATATGGTATTGAGGGGATATGTCTCCTGGGTTTATGAAGATGAAACTCAACTAAGGCCCTTTGGGAAGGGTTATCTTCTTTTTTCAACATCAATTTGGTGCACACTGGGACAGATTTTAAGAAAGCAGCTATACAACGGCTCCCAGGAGTTTAGCTAGGTTTTTGTAGACAACCAGCTACTAATAGTTTAATATGCAGTCTTAGTAAATTAAAGCAATCTGATAAATTGAGACCCAGTGAGATTCTTATTTGTGTCATGGCATAGCATGTTGAAGCCTAGCAGAAATTAAACCACTGTATTGAGAGCTGGACCATAAAGAAAGCCGAGTGCCGAAGAACTGATGCTTTTGAACTGTGTTGGAAAGGACTCTTGGGAGTTCCTTGGACAGCAAGGATATCAAACCAGTCAATCCAAAAGGAAATCAGTCCTGAATATTCATTGGAAGGACTGATTGCTAAAGCTGAAGCTCCAATACCTTCGCCACCTGATGTGAGGAACTGACTCCTCAGAAAAGACCCTGATGCTGGGAATGATTGAAGGCAAGAGGAGAAAGGACGAGAGACAGAGGACGACAGAGGACGAGATGGTTGGGTGGCATCACTGACTGGACAGACATGAGTTTGAGCAAATCCTGGGAGTTGTTAATGGACAGGGAAACCTGGTGTGCTGGGTCGCAGAGAGTCAGACACAACTGAGCGACTGAACTGAACTGATTTTTCCATTTAAGGCCTACATTTTATTTTCTCACTTTCTTGTGCCAGGTGTTTTGGCTCCAGACTTGGTCATCTGAGCAATTCCTTAGTTTTATACTTGTCTGCTTAAAAAATAAATACATAAATAAATGTAATAATAATGTTATAATTCTGTTTATCTCTAATTTTCTCTGTGCATTTGTATTTAAACTCCTTTAAAGCAAATTAAATAAAACAAGAATTTGTTACTCCTTTTGTATCATAACCTTCCTACCTAGCATTTGGTTAGTTGGATGGTATGCATTTTGTTTTCTGCGGGAACTGAGGCACTTGTGGGACTTCCCTCATAGCCCAGTTTGTAAAGAAGTGAAGTGAAGTCACTCAGTCGTGTCCGACTCTTTGCAACCCCGTGGACTGTAGCCCACTCAGGCTCCTCTGTCCATGGGATTCTCCAGGCAAGAATGCTAGAGTGGGTTGCCATTTCCTTCTCCAGGGGAACTTCCCAACCCAGGGATCGAACCTGGGTCTCCTGCATTGCAGGCAGACGCTTTATCCTCTGAGCCACCAAGAATCTGCCTGCAATTCAGAAGACCCAGGTTCGATTCCTGCTTCAGGAAGATCCCCTGGAGAAGGAAATGGCAACCCAGTCTAGTATTTTTGCCTGGAGAATCCCAGGGACAGAAGAGTCTGGCAGGCTACAGTCCATGGGGTCTCAAGAGACGGACATAACTTAGCAGCTAAACCACCATTGTTCCTTGTGGGAGGAGAAACATGCAAGTTTGCATTTAACCGCTTCTCCATAGGAGTTGTGAGCAGAAAAGGGAAAGGGTCTTGATAGATACCTAAAGAACAGAGGAACTATGGGCTGACTGAAGGTGAAGTCCCTCAGTTGTGTCCGACTCTTTGCGACCCCATGGATTGTAGCCTACTAGGTTCCTCTGTCCATGGGATTTTTCAGGGAAGAATACTGGAGTGGGTTACCAAAATGTAAAATATTGCTTGTTTTACTTTTCTGTACCTACATGTGATCCTGTTACCTGGGACCGTAGTTGTAAGAAGTGAATGGTTACTCTGTGTGTGTGTGTGTGTGTGTGTGTGTGTGTGTGTGTGTGTGTGTGCGCGCGCACACGCTCAGTTGTGTTTGACTCTTTGTGACCCCATAGACTATAGACCACCAGGCTCCACTGTCCATGAAATTTTCCAGGCAAGAATACTGGAGTAGGTTGCTATTTCCTACTCTAGGGCATCTTCCAGACCCAGGGATTAAAACTGTATCTCTAGCAATGCAACAATGCGTTCTGCATTGGCAGGAGGATTCTTTACCCCTGAGCTGCTGGGCTGCTAATTGATAGATAATTGTTGCAATGTTAATTGTGAAAAGCTGAAATAACTGGATTTTACAACTCATGGCTACAAATGTACAGATCCCATAATCCAGGCACACACAACTGTAACAGGTCAAACTCTAGGTTCACCTACAATGAAGTAGATATTTTCTTAGAGTACAGAGTTTCCTGTGTTTTGGTGAAACTGTGAAGTAAGCCAAGTTCCTCACGGGTACTTTTGGCATCTTCTTTCTTCTCACCTCATGAATGCAGTGCTTTCAAGTCTTGTTTTAATTCCTCCTTCTGTGTAGCCTTACCACAGGCCAAGCCACCCCATGGCCCCAAACACTCCTTCCCCATCTTCCAAGTTTGCAGGTAGAAGTGAATAGAAAAGCCTTCTTTTTCTAACGTTTAGATTCAATTGAAAATGTGGTAGCTGTTTCTAAAGTTGTTCTTTTTCAGTTGCATATGTGGGTCTGTGTATGTTACTGTGCCATTGAACACAAGTTTGTGGAACACAAATGTGTGTGTGTGCGTGTGCATGCGTGCATGCATGCCACAGAAAACATTCCTTGTGTTCCTGGGTTGTCATCCTTTCAATCTGATTAATTTGTGGTCTCACAGAAAATCTGTGTGAATTATGTTGGCTGTGTCGAGTCCATTGTGCAGGAAGCCAGTCTATATAAATATACTTTCAGGCTTAACAGTTTCACCCTAATAGGCTTAATAGTTGCCTGTCACTTGTCTCTTGATCTTGAAAAAAATCTGGTGAATGGTTCACTGTTGGGCAGACAATTTGTGCAATATTAATATGAAAACCATAAAACATGAGAAGAAAATTAGAATCATACGTGTGATTTAGTAGATTAGTTGTGAGTGAGGTAACTTTCCACAAAATTTTGAGTATGTTATAGGAAACAGGAATCTTCAATGACATGAGGGTATCCTAGGTTGGCATCAGGGGAAGTTCGGGGAAACGGTTTAAGTTAAAGTGCAAGGCTGTGCAAGGATGACTGACATTTGAAAATTTTAGAAACTGACAGTGCAACAAAGACTACAAATTGAAACAACAACAATTTTAAAACAAACTGTCTAAATCAACCTTTTAACTTGAATGAGGTAAATTCTATGGGGAAAATGAAGATTTTATTGTGACAAGTGATTTAGGAGCAAATAGATGTCATTAAAATTTTTGCAACTCTGAACTGAAGAAAAAGAAAAAAAAACACTAATCATGGAAACAAGCAAAATATCAAGTTTAAAGTAAAAATAGGACATGTGATTGGAATTTGCTCTGCCTTAATCTTCTGGATTTTTTAAAAAGATACATTGTATATTGCTAACATTTACTCAAAATTATATTCCCAAATGAAAAAATAATTGTATTTACATTACATTGCATATTAGATTTCAAAGGTGGATGTTGAGAAGTGGAAAAACAGACCTCAGAGCAACAGAAAAAAAAATCCCAGTATTGCTTATGTTTTTAATAAAGCAGAGCTTATCTTTATGGCTTTTACACTAAGGAAAAATACTGGAAGAATGTAAATACAGAAGGTGAGGAAAAACTTAGGTGGGGCAAAATCATACCAACAATTTTTTTGTATATAATTTTCTTTTTCTTTTTTTTTGCTCTTTTTATTTTTAATATAAATTTATTTATTTTAATTGGAGGTTAACTACTTTACAATATAATATTGGTTTTGCCATACATCAACATGAATCTGCCACAGGTATACACGTGTTCCCCATCCAATTTTGAAGTAACAATAATTTGAAAGAATCTGTAAATAGTAGTTAAACATTCTTTTTCAACAGCATCTAAGATCCTTAATCATGTGAAGATTCATCATAGAATTAGATGTGATCAATTCAGAAGGTATGTGACTGGGTGTTGGTCACCCATAAGTATGAATTTGATGAGCCTCAAAGACAATAGAGCTCCTAGGTGAGGTCTTCCTGCCCCTTTAGAAATTGTTTAGAAAGCAGCAGCATGAATTGGCACCATGAATAGTCTTCATGGTAGCTGTGTGCCTAAGAGTCTTATTTACAGCTGACCCTTCCAAGGGGAGTTCTTTCCTTTCTTGCATTTTGAAAGACTTTGTAATTTCTAAGTGAGGTTTGTTGGTAACTACTGACAGAGCTAGCTAACAAAAGAATGCTTTTAAAAGCCTGTGCCAAACACAGACTGTTGGGAAAATGCTGTGAAAATCACTTAAACTTTTTTTCTTTTGTTTTTTTGTTTTGACTGGAACACCTCTGTCCTTCTGTGGAGTCCCTAAAAGTAGAGCGACAACTGTAGCTTGTCTTGACACATAATGACTTAGGTTTGTTTAGAAAAGGGCTTCTGTTAATCTGTTTTCCATTTGGGTATGAGTACTAACGTCCATGTCAAGGTCCTGCTTTGTTCCTGTGTTTACTTACTGGAATGTCAATGGTCGGCTTCCTTTGATTAAAATAATAAAATGCATGATTGAATATTTTATAAGACCCATCACACTAGGACTGGTGCCTGTGGCGCCAGAATGCAGGCTTCAGATGAGCGCATGAGCTATTCAGCAAATTATTCCTGGAAGGAGACGTATGCATAGGCTTCTCGAAAACGTCACAGCTGTAGTGCCCAGATGTTGGCTGACATATGCCCCTGGGGTCAGCTTGGGAAAAGGAGTCATGATGCTTTGTGACAGACTCTATATTACACTTTACATCAGTAGCAAAACACAATTTAAATGGATGATGGATGAGGTGGCTTGAAAGCTGCTGAAAATCACTTTTGTCACCATTGAAAGGAGTTACTCTTTACACAATGGAGAACCCCCATTAACCTTTGGGACTAAATCTCCTTCATTAAAATCATCCCAGGCTTTGTGTAAATTTTGCTTTAAATGTACCCATTGGTATTAAAAGGCAATGAGACAGCATGGGAAACTGGACATTGAAGTATTTAATGTTGTCTGGCAGAAAATATACAAGGTGTGGTCACTCCACATGCTAAAGGCTGAGAAATGCAAGAAATTAATCTCTAACCTCTCACCTTATGCTAGAATTTGCTGAGCACACTTAGAACTAAGGAAACTGAAAGAAAAATTATAAGTTTCTAATCCAACCCATTTTAGAATTCCCCTCTTGCCAGTTTATCTTTCTTCATTTAATGTAATTGCTCAGGACTCTCAGGAGTCAGGTAGTATATTCACAATTTGGATTTCGTATATTATATTCTCACCAAACAGTATAGTCATAACCCAAGGCTAACACAGTCCATACAACTTGAAGAACAAGCGAGGAAGGCTGCTCAGAGAGTTATCCCTAATACTTAGAATGAATTTGTTTGGCAGTGGTGGGGTGGTGGTTTCTAGGAGGAAGTAAAAGGTAGGTCCATCAGACCACTGGTATGGCTCCTGATAAGGTTAAGTTAGCTCACTTGGGCAGTAAGAAAGATGGCGAATTACCAAGACCATGTAAGGAAATGATCACAGAGCTTTCCTTGCTTAGGAAGGATATCCAATTTCATGCAAGAGATGGACATATGAAGATGTTTCTAAACAGAGCCCATGGCGCATGTGTTGCTCCAGATTGGTTTAAGCACTTGAACTAAAAGGGGGACTTGGAGAACACTCAGAACTAAATATTCCTTCCAGACTATTTCTGACTTGCCTTAGCTTATTTTTGGAACATTCTTTACATTCATTCATTCATTCATTCATTCAACAATGAGGTATCATGTAAAGATGAAAAGGCATAACTGCTATCCTTGAGAATTACCTATGCTTGGGATATAGATTATTGTGGAAATATTTATAAAATAAAGTATCCAATACTTTAATAAACATGTGTTTGCTATACACTATGGGCATTAAACAGGAATACTTACGTGAGAGAAGATATCGTGAAGGCTTTAAACTAAGACCAGGAAGACAAGTGGGTATTTCACAGGGGATAGTTTGGTTGAATGAGGACAGAAAGGACATCCTGGCAAAGGGAACTCCTTGGGCAAAGGCATTGATGAAATATATTCAGAGAAAATAATGTATTAGGAATAGCTGGTGACCTGGGCTTAGAAGTGGCTCCACATCCTAAAAAGTCCACTGTATCATGCTATATTTAGGTCAACCAGGTAACTTACAGTCTAAACTAGGATGCTTTTGTGAGACATAGAGAGGTACTATTAGTGTTTCCCCTGATGAGAATGTAAACCAGGAATGTCTTTGTTGAACTGAGACCCATGGTTACCCTAGCTTTAGGCAAAGGGTACCACTGAAGGATTCTGAAGAGGAAAATGTTGATATGAGTTGTAATTTTTTGATTGACAACACTCCGATACCAGTGTGAAGGCTGGATTAAATTTCTTGACATTGAGAACTAGCATTTAGAAGGAACTTTTTGCTAGTGACGTGAACCCAAGGGCCCACCTTGTCCTGGATGGCTAAAGAAAAACTCAATTGGGTTAGTGAATCCATGAGGCCAGACTTTTCACCCCTTCAGATGCTCAAGAAGTGATATGACTTTGCTCTTTTACGTCCCTCAGAATATAATTTGCTGGTGAGCTAGCTAGTCAGCAAAACAAGGCTTCTTGTCATGACATTTTACTCAAAGAAAAATATTGGGGAAAGGGCTGAGGAGCTGGCAAATCACTGCTCTTTTTTCTCACTGGTCTCAGACCACTAATATTTGCGCAGTTCAGCTGATTCAGCGATGTGAGGCCTGCTGATGCTCTCTGCCTTACTAGGCTGGTGGGGCCATGAAAGGAGATTGAAAGGGAGGAAGGGGGACTGCAGGGCACATTAAAATGTCCAGAAAATCACTCTTGTAAAAGTGACTAGGCCTCAAGCGAGTGCAGCTGTTTCTGCTTTGGCATATAATGTTTTCACAGTCAAACTTTCTGCTTTATTTCCTTTATCTTCTGGACTCTAATTTGCGATTTGAAATTTTACCAGTGGAGGAATCCTGGGTCATGGAGGCTCATCCATTTTGTATTAGCTTTTGAGCTCCATTCCATGTTCCTTAGATAATGACCTGTTTTCCTAATGACTCATTTTCACATCATCTTTCACATTTCTTATTTTGAGCTATACATTTTACATTTCCCTGAGGCAAAATAACCCTAGTCAAAGTTCTTATAAAACAGTTTTGTGTACATACCAGACCAGTATAAATAACATTAAGCTTTTAGACCCTTAGTCCTTTCTAAATGAGTACTGATTTTCTTATTTGTGTATTTTAAATTAGCCTTGGTACAACAAGAATTTTTGAGCACACTGTTACTCTAAAACATGTGAAGAATTCTCATTTCCATTCATTTATGTATTAAAAGTTATTTGTTGAATATTTATCATGCCCTTGGCACTGTGCAAAATCCTGGGCTCATAGCTATTTGAAAGACAAAATCCTTACTCTTAAAGGGTGTACAATTTATCATAGGTAAATGGGGGAGGTTAACGGAAGGAATCATAAACACAGGCTATTTGTCTGTAGCAGTCATTCTCCGAGGGTGGTCTCAGTTCCAGCAGCATCTGTATCACCAGGGAACTTGCTAAAAAATGCAGATTATTGAGCCTGTCCCAAATCTGTAAAGCCAGAAGCTCTGGGTTGGGGCCCAATGGTCCTCGCTTTAACAAGCCTATGCTTGACTCTGAGGCCCGCTCATCTGAGAATCACCAAACTACAATATAAAAAGATACAAGTGTTGGGTGGTATGGGAGAACATGTGCAAAGGGGCTAACTCAATTGTGGAGTCACGGGAAGCTTCCCAAAGAAGTCATTTCTAAATGAAGAATTGATGGATTAGTAGAAAGTGGGCAAGCAAGGGGAAGGTGGGAGAGGGCCGAAATCAAGTCCAAGGAGATATATCCTGAAATAGGCTAGAAGTGAAAAATAGCAGAGCTTATTCAGAATTCAGGAGGAATTCAGAGAGGCGGGCACTTCAAATAGTAATGGGTTAGGACTGTTTATGTCTCTTATCCAAAGGCAGGCAATGCCTACAATCACATCCATAAAAAATAGTATAATGAAAACCACAGCTGCTATCAGAGGTAACGGGTTGGTTTTACACATCAGGAAAGTAAGTCAAAATAAAACCAATGAGGAAAGAGGCACAGCTGGGAGCATCAAGTTAGGGAGACTTTGGGATCTCTCTAGTCAGACAGGAGGAAGGTCAGAAGGAAGGATGATCCAGAAAATATTTGTGAGCTCCAATTAGGACTCCTCCAATGGATGGCATCTTAGTCCCCAGCGGCTCAGTGGTAAAGAATCTGGCTGCACAGCAAGAGCCACAGGAGACATGTGTTCAGTTCCTGGGCCGGGAAGATTCCCTGGAGGGGAAAATGGCAACGCACTCCAGTATTCTTGCCTGGAGACTCCCATGGACAGAGGAGCCTGGTGGAGTATAGTCCATAGCGTCTCAGAGTCCGACAGAACTGAAGCAAGTACATGCACACACGCCGTGGCAAAACGCCACAAGCTGGCTTAACTAACAGAAAATAATGTTCTGCAATTCCATGGGCTAGACGTCCAAGATCATGGCAGTGGCAGGGCTGATTTCTTTGAGGTCTCCCTCCTTGGCTTGCAGAAGGTCGCCTTCTTTCTATGTCCTCACAAGATCCTGCCTTGGCACAGACATCCAAGTGTCGTTTTATGCATCTTAATCACCTCTTCTTATAAGGACACCAGTCATGTTGGAAGCCCTAATGGCCTCATTTTAACTGCATTATGTCTTTAAAGACCAATATCTAAATATAGCCACATTCTGACTTACTAGAGATCGGGGCTGCAACATAAGCATCTTGGAAGAACACAGTTCAGCCTATAAGAGCCATCAATAACAAGCAAGACTCAACGTTCAGAAGAAATAGAGTCCTTTGGAAGTTAATTAAGACATGGATCCAAGAAGGCAGTGTTTGCCAAGAAAATTCAGGAGCCTTGTGCCTAGAGTAAAGGGTCCATGTAAGAAAACATCCTGGTTTGTCACAACACACTCAAAGTTCCCGCGACTGAAAGGGATTTATTCTGTACCTGGGGCAACATAAACTCACAGGTGTGGAAAATGAAACTGTGATAATATGACCTAATAAGTGTGCAGAGAGATACAAACTGGTTGCCACAGAGGGAAATTGTATAGTAAAATGTCACCAGATTTGGAAATCGGAATAGCTGAATTTGAATATGAGATTTGCTGCTTTTCTCTTGTGTGATCTTGTTTGAGAAGATCAGGTAACCACTCAATCTTAATTTTCTCAATAGTGAAGGAGGTCTGCTAATACCTACTTCATGGGAGTCAATGAGATAATATGTATTAAAACAAACAAAAAAAAAACCCCAACAGTTTTACAAATGTAAGCTACTGTTATCAACTCCAAATATAACCATAGTTACTTTTTTATTGAGAGTTCTCCATAAATCATATATTTAAATTAATGTCTTCATATACATGATTTCATTTGGGAAGATCCCCTGCAGCAGGAAATGGCAACCCACTCCAGTATTCTTGCCTGGGAAATCCCATGGGCAGAGGAGCCTGGTGGGCTACAGTCCATGGGATCGCAAGAGTCAGACATGACTTAGCAACTAAACTATCAACATTTAACTGTTATCTGTAAATAAAATCATTCAAACAAACCTAAATTTGTAACTTCAAGAGAATTCACAAAAACAAGTATATTTACCCAAAATAATCCTTTCTAAGAAATAGTTTATCAGTATTAGTTAGCAGGGTGTTTTCTAAGTTCAACATAAGTGATCAGAATTATCCACAGGAACCAGGACTGAAGACACAGTATTTAAATGGAAAGGAGGCAGTATTCCCTTTACAGAAAATTGTCTTATTTCAAATAATGCAGTGACCTAGAGATTAAGTTCCAATGATGATTAGAACAAAGATGGCGGGCCAGAGGTGAAGAAGGGGTTGTAATCATTTGATACGGTTATTCAACTTTCTCTGGCTAACCCACCTACACAGTGGAGGTGACTGGATCAGGATGTCAGAGCTGGGAGCATTGGCCGGGAAGGTTGTTCTACAAGGTCCGTAATTTTCTGCACTCCCAAACCATAGTATGTGACTTCTCAGGTGGACATTTCGACAAAGGGAGAGAGAACAAACCAGCAATAAATGCTGTCTTTTTGTCAATGAAAACCAAATGCCAGTCTAATCTATCAGACCCCTCCCCTCAATTAATTCAACCAAAAACCTGAAGGACACATTGACATGGATTATTCAAAATATGAGAGATTCAAAAATAATTTAAGTATGGGCCTAAAATGTGATGTGAAAAGAGCAACTGTAAAACTTGGTTCTTAGACTTGCTACTGCATGTGTAGGCTAGAGGCAAAGACATTACAGAACAGAAGACATCTGAGTTGGGTTATACAGCTGAATAGGAAGCATTTGTATGAATGAAATAAGAAACGTTTAAAGAAGAAGATTCAGATCAAATTATGTAAGTTTGAAACCACTGGGAAAGAGTGAGGTCTTCAGGCAGGTTAATCACATGTTTGTCCTGCAGCATCCCTATATATCTTGCTTTGTGTCCCTCACCAGGAGACTGGCACAAAGTAGGCATTGCCTCATCCTAGCCTTCTGTCTCCTGTTTGGCATCAGTCTACAGGAAACAGTAGACATCAAGAGCACACTGGGAGAAGGGAGGCAATTAAGCCAGGACTGCAGTCCCCTGAGCTTCCCCCTGCTACTTTTACTACAGGTTGGCTTTATCCCTCTACTAAAGGCCACACTTCTTACCAGACAACCTCAAATCTCTAGATGCTGGTAATGGTCCCTTCTCCATGCTTTACAGAGCCACCGATTTGGGGGTTCCCTTCCCATTGCCCACATTTGAGTAGAGAGTCCCTTTGTAAAACTTCCCTCAATTATCCCACTTAAGCACAACTATATTCTGATGATATCCTGATTGGTACACTTATATAACAACATAACTGAGGAAAAATTAGAAGTTTATTGTGTCCAGAGTTGCCAGGCTTAATTGATTTTATTTTCCCTTTGTTTTCTTGTCTCTCAATTCTCATTGAGATGAGTGGCTATTTAATATTACCAAGGATATGCAGAATGATTCTGAAGTTGCCATTTGAAGAACTGGCAACCTTGAAGTGAGGAAATTATTTTACATCAGAATTTTCTTTTATCATAGAATATATTTAATATTCATAAGTCTATGAAAATCTTCATAGCTTATCTAATATTGTCCAGTGGGTGCCTGAAACTAGTTCATGATCAAAGTCATCAAGGCAGCTCTCTATATTTTTATTTCTCTGTATATATATTTACTTCTATTTATTTTCCAAGCTGACCAGGGTCTCCTACATCAGAATCTCTAGGGGCAGCATCTGGATTTCTATTTTATTTTTATCTTTCTTACTATGAGCTTTCTGGGCCTATGATTTCCATGTCAGGGGTGGTAAAATTAAGGACCCTTGGCATCTTATAACTTTCTCAAGCTCAGATAACGAGACAGAGGCACAACCAGAATGCGACCCACTATTCTTCATCCTTAGTTATTAAGAGCAAGGGAATTAAGAAATGGGGAAAATCAACAGGAACTTCAGAGAGAATTAATGCCCTAATTTGGACAAAAGTGCAACACAGCATAAATTAAAGGAAAAAAGCTTGTTCCCCAATCTCCAAAATTTTATGTTTACTAATTATTCAGGTGAACCTCATGTGGCTTTTAGGATTCCCACCATTTTGGTACGGACCTTTCAGAAGTGGTGTTTCTGATAATGACTGTGATAACCAGAAGTTCCCCCATTCTATTTACATGCTAGGATTGTATTTCCACAGGAAGGACTCAGTGTGCTGATAAGTGATGGAAATAGTCATTTCATAAATCAGAAGATAACCCTGAGCTTTCCTTTGAAGTCTCACTGTTGTTTCCTGACTCATTTCCTAAGGATAGAAAACCTGCCAAAGTCTTCCAAAAAGATAAACAATATTTAGCCAGCAGAAATACAGAGGCTGACGACAACTGATCAGATATTTTCTACCAGAAAATCATACAAAAATCCTTCAGTTTATAAAAGAGTTTCTCCTCCCACAACTCTTTTCAGCAATAATCCAGTCTCTTCACTGAGGAATTAAGAACAGACTGGAAAAAGAGAAGCAAACCATTCATTTCACTTTGGATGAACTTCTTTGCCCTCTGATGTCTTACAAAAGATATTTGTTGAATTCTTCAACTATCAAAAACCAGAGAAGGAAGAAGATTTTCCCACAGCAAAAGTAGGAACGAGCCAATTTATCTTATCTTCTGCTGCTTTTCTCTTCATCAGTTTAGGCTGTCTGAGCACGGCTGACAATGTTGGAGACACATTCCAGGGACTTTCCAGAGCACACAGGGCGGTATGGTCACCCTTTGGCAAGTGTCTTAAGACCTGAGGTGTCCTTCATCGGTATTGACCAACCTCGCTGTGCCCACTTAGGGCTAATGTTGTTATTCACACTCACAGCCTTTTATGAGTTTGGGGTTGGTTTCTTCTTAGACATGATTTTCAGGTTCACTGGCAACTTCACAACTTATTTGTACAAATGTCTGTCTGAATTTGTCGAAGAACCGTGACAACAGATCTTATGAGAACGTTAGTTGCAGTTGCAAAATACTGTGGTTAAAAGAACATAGGAAAATAGAGCATTTTAGGTCAGTGTTTAGCAATGAGCTATTCTGAATATTTGGTTATAGGGCAGCATTTTTTTTTAACTTAGTTTTACCTACTTATGAAAGAACATAGAAGTTGGAAATCATGTACGTTAGTAAACTAAGACCTTAATTTCCTCCTATTTAATTTTCTCAATTTTTACAGTTTTAAAATCCTATACCTCTTTGGAATTATCTCAGATATTCATTCTTAAAGACTTTGCGTGGCTTTCTAAGCAATTTTTAATTTTAGTCTTTCAATAAAAGAGATATTTGAATGCTGAAATCTTATACAGTATATCAGCAGAGGCTGACATAATGTGTAAATCACATATACTCCCCAAAAAAGAAAACTTGTGTACATCAGGATGGCAGATATACCTGTCACTTTTATTTAAGAGTTTGATCAAAAGTTCCCTTGCTGGCCACTTAAAGTCACTAATGTATTCTCAAAACTTGAGAAATTTGAGGCTTCAGTCTTTGGGATTGATAGGGAGGAGATATATAAAGTATTTTCCCTAAACCATAAAAACACTGGGAAATTTAATGGGCTATTTTAGATGGCAAATTCCAATTTTATGCCATTATGGATCTGGGATAAATGTAATGGGAATGCTTTAACATTTTGCATTCATGGTTTTTTACAACTTGTCTATTCAAACGACAAGAAGATTTTAAAGTTGTTCTAGGATTCCCAGTTTTAAATGCTTTTTCTCTGGCATTGAAACTGAATCCTAAATTTTATTCTTTGAATCCATTTCTTTCAAACATAAAATTAATCATTAATAAACTCCTTTCTTCAGTGTTTTAAACTGGGTTTCCTAGGAGCAGAAATGGAGACAGGAATTCAGATGGGGGTATTTAATCAACAAACAGCCTTCAAGAGAAGGGAGTGAGAGAAGCAGGACAGGCCGGAGGAGGAGCGAAACAAGGATAGACACGCAGCTGGAGATACTCCAGCCAGATCCTACTGGATCTCTGAAGCATAAATCTTACCTCTCATTGAGACAAGCGCTCTATCATTTTTATCTCTGGTTGGTCTCAGACGCGGGTTTGATCCCTGAGTCAGGAAGTTCCCCTGGAGAAGGAAATGGCAACCCACCCCAGTATTCTTGCCTGGGAAACCCCACGGGCAGAGGAGCCTGGCAGGCTGCAGTACACAGGGTCACAAAGAGGCAGACACGACTTGACGACAAAATAACAACAATCTGTCATTGGCTATGGGTTGTAAAAGGGTAGCGTGGGGTGGGCATAGCCTCTCAGGCTAGGCAGTACGGGATTAAAGAGAGAAATTCTCCAGAGAAGGGGACAACTGTGAGCAGCTATCATCTCAGGAACTGAGGCTGAGATAGAGGTGCTGCTGCTGGCAAGGGGATCAGGATGTGGCAACACGCCACTCAGACACACAGAACTCTTACTTGTTCTGGGCTGAACAAAAAGTAACTGTTTTATCAGTTTAATAGAGTATTAATGGCAAAGCTATTTTTCTCTTTAGTTAATTATTACTCAAATTAAAAGAAGAGCTCATTTTTGCTTGACAGGATGGAGCTGAATTTGACTCCTAGCTTTTTCTACAATGCCCCCAAATCAGTAACTTGACTTTCCTAGGTTTCATTCATTCTAATATATGAATAAAATGATGTCCATTTCAAAAGTATAAGAATTAGTGGTTTGTTGTTTCAGATGTACGGAGAAGGCAATGGCACCCCACTCCAGTACTCTTGCCTGGAAAATCCCATGGGCAGAGGAGCCTGGTAGGCTGCAGTCCATGGGGTCGTGTACAACAGGGTGATTTGATGTTTGTATATACTGCAAAATGGTCACCACAGTAAGTCTAATTACCATCCTATTAGCTTACAAAGAGGACTTCCCTGATAGCTCAGTTGGTAAAGAATCTGCCTGCAATGAAGAAGACCCCAGTTCAATTCCTGAGTCAGGAAAATCCCCTGGAGAAGGGCTAGGTTACCCACTCCAGTACTCTTGGACTTCCCTTGTGGCTCAGATGGTGAAGAATCTGCCTGTAATGTAGGAGACCTGGGTTCGATCCCTGCGTTGGGAAGATCCCCTGGAGAAGGGAAAGGCTACGCACTGTAGTATTCTGGCCTAGAGCATCCCATGGACTGAAGAGTTGGTGGGGTCTCAGAGTTGGACACGACTTTCAATTACCATATAAAGTTAATATACAATATTATTGACTGTATTTCTCAAACTGTACATTATATCTGTACACCTTATTTATTTTATAACTAGAATTTCGAGACCTAGAAAAAAAAGAATTAATTTGATCTCCTTAAATATGAAGAAATAATAACACGAGAAAAGACCATGACACTTGGAAAGCCTGAAGGCAAAAGGAGAAGAGGGTGGCAGAAGATGAGATGGTTAGATAGCATCACTGACTCAATGAACATAAATTTGAGCAAACTCCAGGAGATTGTGATGGACATGGGAAGACTGGCCTGCTGCAGTCCATGAGGTCGCAGAGTCAGACTTATCTTTGCAACTGAACAACAACAACAATTAACGTTGCAGGAATTACCAGTTCTGTAAATGGTACTGAGATAGTCTCCATTTAGACCTGACTGGAGTATTTGCATTTTGCAAGACGCACTCTTGGCTCTTTACACTTGAAATCACTTTTAACACTCTCAACATATCTGCTGGGTAGAGATTGTGATCCCACGTTCTAAAAGGCAAATTGAGGCTCAGAAATTTTGAGTGACTCACCTGAAATTGCTCAGCTAGCAGGAAGAGCCAAAATTTGAACACAAAGCTGAAACTTCCCACTTGAATCAGACATCTTGCTCTTTTTCAGCATTCTAGTCAGTAAACTACCCTCCTAATTTAGATAAATTGTTTACAATTAGAAGACTTTCTGGGCACATTCATCTCGGTAACAAGACAGTTTGTCACGTGCCTGAACTTACGGTCTTAGAGAAAGTGTCAAGGAGTATAATGGTAAATGTCCTTTCAGATGTTCAGAGCATACTTCTGGTTAATAATTGGGTATCATTGGCCCGAATCCTAGTACTCTCTAGAAATTCAATTCCTCTGATGTTGTGTGTGTGTGTTTTTTTTTTTTTGTAAGACTGCACAGGACCCTAAAAAATCATACTTTCAGATACATGGAGAAGGAACTTGCTTCTCTGCTCATGTCCTCCTTCACTGAATTTTTTGTTTGTTTGTTTTTCGTCCTTTTATTTCCCAAGTGGTTGATGATCTCTTCACCTTCTCTCTGGGTTCTCAATGTCAGGGGCTAAAAATGAGACCTCATTTCACTTAGTGCGTGTGCCCAGCATGAATGGAAAAAGACGCAGGTACAATAGCCTAAAAAGGAGGGATTCTGCTTGAAATGCAAACAGTGCCTCACGCTGCCATTTACTTTATGACTCATTAAGAACACCAGCTCTGTTATTTTCCACATTTCATTACCAGTGTTTCTCCTACTGCTTGTCTTCTTTGTATGCATTTTTCAATTGCTATATTTTACTTCTTCATGCCTTCCTCAGGCCTCTTTAATTACTCTTGCCAGGATTATGCTGAGGAAGAGGGTTAGGGTGATGAAACGGAGTGCAGAGAGGGTTTGGCCATCTCTTTAAATGCCCTGTCAGAGGTACTGGGCCCCACTTGTGGATACCTAGTTACCTGATGTTTTCTGTTAGTGTGGGATACATAATACCTCTTGCTCCTCAGCTTTGGTTTCTAGCAATCAACTCCAGAGCAACAGAAAACATCACAAAATTTTGTCATAAACATATTATCATATTTAACTTCCCCCAAATCTATTTTTCATTGGAAAACTGTAGCTCAGAAAGTTTAAGCGGTTTGTTTAAAGGCACACAGATGGTGCTGGTAGATTTGGTATTCAGGTTTAGGCCTGACTGACTCCAGGCAACAAACACGTTCAACAACTCTGACTCCAGAGAGGCATACGATTTCCTGGAGCTGCATCTTGGGAAACCTTCTCGTGGATTTTAGTATAATTGGTTAGGTGAGACACTAGAATATAAAATATGCAATGGCATCCAGGCCTGCCCCTATATTTCAGGAGATAGAACTAAGATCACATAGGGTCCTTTGACCATATCCTGTCCCCCTTTCCTTCCAAACCTGGCTCTTGAGGTTGCACCATAAGGGATCACTGGCCATTTCTTAGGCTAGTGATCGTGCCCTCGCACTCATGCTCAGCTGCGTCCAGCTCTTTGCAACCTCATGGACTCTACCCCCGCCAGGCTCCTCTGTCCACTGAGTTTTCTAGGCAAGAATACTGGAGTGGGTTGCCATCTCCTCCTCCAGGGGATCTTCCTGACCCAAGGATCAAACGTCTGCTGCATTGGCAGGCAGATTCTTTACCACTAAGCCACCTGGGAAGCCCTTCTTAGGTCTGGGGTCCTCTCAATAGGATGGATCTGGGAAAGGGGTTTATGCAAACCCCATAAGCAATGTCGGGGAATTCGAGCAGGGAAATTCAGGGTCCTCAGTAACTGGAGAAAAGTCTAGAAAGATAGGGGATGTGGGTAACAGGTGCCCGGTGCACCTCTGCTGCATAAACTCCCATCTGGTAGAGAGAAGTGCAGCTAGCAGAGCAGCAGGGCAAGCCAGGCGGCAGCTCCAGGGCCTGGGCTCCCAGGCAGTACTAGTCTGGAGCTACAGGCCGCCTGCCAGTGATCACAGAGCAGCACAGTTTGTGTACTTAGTGAGCCATCAAAAACACAATGTGGCAACGAATTAGCTTTCATGAAGCACACCTGACTGTATGAACTATCCTTCCTCTGTTTGCTGCTGCAGATGTGTGGCCAGGACAGGATGGCCTCATCAGTGGGTTGGCATTCTAAGAAAGTGCACAGTTAATCAAAAAGGAAAAAAAAGAAATGTTCAGAGAGTTCTTTTCAGCTGCTAGCTATTACATGTCTTTAAATGTTTACTCAGCCACTTTGTGCTAGAAACTGGAGTTACGTTGGAAACAATAATAAAGAGGGTGATATTAATAGCAACGTAAAGAAGATAATGTGCTCTGTGTTGTGTACTAGGTACCAGGTACACTTGCAGATACCAAGGTTACCAAATATAACTGATTCCTGCCCTTACAGAAACCTTCAGCCTACAAGTATGTAGGAGACATTTAGGATGAATTCCACATGTAAATAATTACAGTTATGGTAAGTGCAATTGAGAAATTTTGGGGTGCTGGGAAGATTTATGTTATGAGCCGAACTATGTCCCTTCAAAATTCACATGTTGAGGTCCTTACTCTCTGTACCTCAGAATGTGGCTGTATTTGGGGATAAAGTCTTTCAAGAAGCAAATAGGTTAAACGGAAGTCATTAGTGTGGAATCTAATCCAGTATGACTGGTGTTCTTATAAGAAGAGAACATTTGGATACAGACACGTACAGAGAAAAGACGATGTGATGATACAGGGAGAAGATGGCCATCTATTAGTCAAGGAGAGAGGTCTGGAAAAACCAACCCTTCAGATATCTTGTTCTTGAAGCTGCATTAATAGTTTCCAGAGAGCCTGTGATCCTTTGTTATGGCTGCTGTAGCAAATTAATATAGCATGTAACACAGAATCCTTATCTAGTGAGGGACGGCTAAAATCAGACATTGTTGAGGATGCCTTCTAAATACAGAGCCAAAGAAGAGATAAGTCTTTACCCAGATGTAAATAGAAGAAAATAGAAGAAATCTGAATCATGGATGAACTGGGGGAAAACATCAAGGAAGTTGAACCACAATGAATAATAGGTGGAGTGACCTTTAAACAGTTATTGGAGTTGGTGCAAACTGAAGGCAGTTGAGACAGAGTGGAAAGTTGACATTCTTAGCCCAGTCCTTGGCCAGCTCTAGAGCCTTAGCTTCCTTGTTTATGCATGGGCATGAAGACTCTTGAGAGTCCCTCGGATTACAAGGAGAGCAAAGCAATCAGTCCTAAAGGAAATCAACCCTGAATATTCATTGGAAGGGCTGATGCTAAAGCTCTAATACTTTGGCTACCTGATGTGAAGAGCCGACTCATTGGAAAAGACCCTGATGCTGGGAAAGATTGAAGGCAAAAGGAGAAGGGGATGAGATGGTTAGATAGCATCACTGACTCAATGGACATGAGTTTGAGCAAACTCTGGAAGACAGTGAAGGGCAGGGTAGCCTGGCGTGCTGCAGTCCATGGGACTGCAAAGAGTGGGATGTGACTTAGCAACTGAACAACAACAATGCCTTATAAAGTTATAGTGAGAATTCAGGTAAAAGTTTTGTTCTTTGTTTCCTGATATGAAGGAAGAAGGAAAGAGGGGAGAGAGAGAGGTCAGTTAGGGAGAAAAGAAAAGAAAGAAGGGAGGGAGGAAGAAAGAGAAAGATTGTGAATATATGATTTACTTGATAGATAACTGTTAGATAGTTGAGAACTTTTGAATAACTGACTGAGCACATTACTTTGTTTACATAAATATTTGTCATGCCTTAATATTACTTTTACAAAAAAATTTTACATCAGTTATCAGAATCAAGGAATCTGAGGCCTTGTTTTTTCAGTGTCTATTTATTGACCCCTAGCGGCAGGATTCTGCATTGTTCTAGAAAACTTGAAAAATAAATTGCTCATACAATAGAGATTTCAAGTCATTCTAAACATGCATTTATTCACTTGTTTATCCTATTTATTGAATCCATTTTATGTATCCAGCACTGTTTTGTGGGCAACTCAACTAAACTGACCTCTATATCCTAATTTACACTAATTCAATCATTTCAATAGCCATGATTTCTTGAGCACTTAGTATATATTAATACTAATCACCAGCCTGGGCAGTTTTTGTACATTATTTCATTTGACACTGACAAGCAATGTTCAGAGTTGTTATTCTTTCTCTCAGGTCAGTAAACTGAGGCTCAAAATTATAGGATATTTTTCCCAAACTTAGTCAGTTAGTTGAAGAACTGCAGTTCAACCCTAACTTGCTTGGTTGAAAAGTTCTTGTTTATTTTATTTTATCTCACAGCATCTTAAACAAATCATTCATGAATTTATTTATTTAACATATCTTAACCTGCACTTTTCACTTTCATGCACTGGAGAAGGAAACGGCAATCCACTCCAGTGTTCTTGCCTGGAGAATCCCAGGGATCGGGGAGCCTGGTGGGCTGCCATCTACGGGGTCGCACAGAGTCGGACATGACTGAAGTGACTTAGCAGCAGCAGCAGCAAGATGTATATGCACATATGTTTGTATATAAATGTGTGTGCATTATATACATGCCAGGGACATTATTAGATAAAGATGCATCTATTCATCCATGGACTATTTACTGAGCAGCTACAGGTTTGCCATGCATTATGTAGTGTGCTGGCAATACAGTGTTTGCCAAAAAGATGTGATCCCTGTTCTCAGTGTGTTTAGGGCCAAATAGGACAGAGGGACATGAATCACACAATTACACTAGTAATAATGTATGCACAATTATAATCTAGGCTTCCCTCTGTTAAGAATGACAGTTCTAGTATATGTATATGTACATAAGACTCTAAATGCTCTTAAAAGTTACTAAAATGATTTTCCCCAAGGATACACCGTTCAGCTGAGATCTGAAGGATAAACGTCTTGAACATGTGTGTTTAGAGGAGAAAGTGGCAGGGGCAAGTAGATAGGTGACAAGAGAGCTCCAGACATCAGGGACAGCATTTGTAAATGGCCTGTGATAGAAAAGGAGAACGCGCAGTTCGAGAACCATAGTGTGTAGTCAGGTGTGACTGGGGAAGTGCAGGAGGAGGTAGATAAGAGAGGTGACCACTCTGTTTATGATGCAGTGTATTTTCACCAGCATCATGATGCAGGATCTCCTCATCTGTATATGGCTCTTGTAAAGGGAATCCTCCTCCAGAAGTTAGTATGGACCCAGGGCAGCCTCTGTGTATGGTCCTTACTGGGGATGAGGCTGGGCAGTTGGCCGTATGCTGAATCAGTTTCCCTACAACCCCTGGGAATACAAACAGTGTCTTTCATGGGTAGCTCTGTACCATGGCTCTTTACATTCTTGCCAATGTGGCCCCTTCACATGCAATCCCATAAACAGAACCCCAACATTATCACTCTTTTTATCTCTGCCCTCTTTGTCTTTCCTTTTCTTCTACTATCTGGGAAAATGTTTTCTAAACAAGTGCTCTCCCAATGATAGAAAGAAATGCTTGGTATCTTTCTTACGTTAAAGATACCTCTTTCTTCCTCTAGTTTCTGCCCGATCATACTTTTCTCTAGAAACACTGGGTTCAACTCCACATGGAGGAGAGAAGAGCAGGAAAATGAATTACTAAGAGAAATAAACAAATAGTATGAGATATTTAAAAATATTATCCCTGCATATCTCCTGGAAAACCTGCACCCCTGCAAAATATTAGAGTTCTCTAGATGTTCAACTTTCATTGACAGTAGGAAAATGTCTTGAATTGGTTTCGCCCAGACAAGGGGGCTTCCCTGATGGCTCAGTTGGTAAAGAATTGCCTGCCATGCAGATGTGGGTTCGATCCCTGGGTTGGGAAGATTCCCTGGAGAAGGAAATGTCAACCCACTCCAGTATTCTTGCCTGGAAAATCCCATGGACAGAGGTGCCTGGCAGGGTATAGTCTATGCATTCACAAAAGTCAGACATGACTTAGAGACTAAACCACCACTCCGAGACAATAAATTCCTCTCTCAGAGAAACTTCAGACAGTGTGAGCCCTGTTTCCCCTCTGTTCTCCCAGAATCAGGTGATTGAATGTGAATTGCTCCTTTGAGTATAACTGCTTATTTCCCCAGGCACATTCCTGGGGTAGAGCACCCTCTCCCAAAGTGTTTGTTTTGTTTTGATTTTTTTTCCTGCCTTGTCTTTCAGATCAGGGCTCTGCAGTGGGATTTGAGATCTGGCCCATAGGCAGGCCTGTGGCACCTCCTTACAGATAATGCCCCCATCTTCCACTACTTCACTTGCTTTACTAATTCCTTGGTGCAGAAGAGTCAAAGGTTCCCATTTTCTTTCCAGCGAGCTTCCTTTCAACTCTCTCAGTGAGAATAGTTTATCGTCTAAATAATTTTATTCAGGAAAATACACCCCCACTCCAGTGAAATGCCTTTACTTGATCAAGTCTATTTTTCTCCTGCACTTTGACCCTTGGTTAGAAAATAAAAAGGAGGTGGGATTCCCACCGGCAGCTCTTTTTCTCTAATACAGAAGTCCTCAGTGTAGAGCAATACTCTGCCCTCTCCTTGCAGAACTGGACACTTTACCCTGCCATCATAGCATTGACTGCTATGGTCTGCATTGCATTAAACTGTGTTAGAGCTTAGAAGCTTCCTCGTGGCTCACAGGTTAAAGCGTTTGCCTCCAATGCGGGAAACTCGGGTTCGATCCCTGGGTCGGGAAGATCCCCTGGAGAAGGAAATGGCAACCCACTCCAGTATTCTTGCCTGGAAAATCCCATGGACAGAGGAGCTTGGTAGGCTACAGTCCATGGGGTCTCAAAGAGTCAGACACAACTGAGTGACTTCACTTTCCTTCTGTTTCTGTAGTATATTCTTGAAGCAAACTGAACACCGCAAAGGATGCTCACATATCACTCTTCTGTCACCCACCTCGAAGCAGAAATCAAAAGCAAACCACCTGAATGGTAACATATAAGACTTTCTTGAATGGCAAAATTGAAGAAGGAAATCTTGTGGCATAATTCCTGGGCTCCTTATGAAAATATGCAGAGAGAGCCAAGTGCCCAGAGAAAAATCCCACAAACAGAGGAGCCCGATGGGCTACAATCCATGGGGTCTCAAAGAGTTGGACATGACCAAAGCAACTTAGCACAAACACACTCTGTCATTGCCATTTGGAAAATTAAACATTGGTATTTTTGCATGCATATGAATTGTTGTTATGCTATAATTCAAGAGCTCCACCAACATAATTTTCTGTAATGGTAAGATTTGAGGCTAGACATATTAACCTGAAAAGAGGATAGTATGTCTGATGTTAAAAAAAAAAATTCCAGATGGTGAAGGCTGTTGGCATGCCCACGCTTCTCCTCTGAACTGAAAGCTGCTGCTGCCGCTTCGGTCATGTCTGACTCTTTGCCACTGTAGCCTGCCAGGCTCCTCTATCCATGGGATTCTCCTGGCAAGAATACTGGGGTGGGTTGTCATGCCCTCCTCCAGGGGATCTTCCTGACCCAGCGACTGAACTTGCGTCTCTAGTGTCAGCAGGCAGGTTCTTTACCCCTGGGGCCACCTGGGAAGCCGGAGACTGAAAGCAACTGAAGAACGTAGGATTAGAGGCTTCAGGGAGAGGGGAGAGAAGGAGAAACGAGCTCCAGCTGGACCTCACCTTTCTTTTTCTGTGAACCCCATGCCCCAGCTTGACTCTGATAATTGAGAGAAGTCTGAAACCTCCTATAGGAGCCACAACCCCTCTCCCCAGATGGAAAACATTTTGTTCCCTTTGATTCATGGGACCAAGCACATTGCTGGACACTGATTTTTTTTTTCTGATGTAGTGATTTCGCCTTGTTGGAATAGTAGATGTACAGTGCTCTTCACAGAGCTTTGCCAGAATTGTCAATCACCAAGGGACAATTTTAAAGCCTTCAATTCCAAGGCAGCTGGCATCTTGAGGTGTGGTCACGTGTGTCCTTTCAGAGTTCTGCCAAGACCAATTATGGCACTAAATAGACTAACACGACAAAGTAATTCATATTCCCCGGTAATCTTTTCTGTTAATTAATGAACACTGACAGTGATCAAACAGCTCACTCTGAGCATCCTTTTAAGACTGAGAGAATCCCGCAGGGTATATATGTAAACAATTTTCTTGCTTTTGTTCTCCCCTCATTACTCATACATATTTGATAATATCCAGTTTTCAGGATCAGCCTGACAACCAGTTGGTTTGAAAGACCCTGTCCAAGGCCATTTGGCCTCAGGGTACAGTTCGTGGTCAATGTCAGTGAAATTATTCAGTGTAGGAAGATCTCAAATATGTTTGCATTTTGTCATCTTTTTTATGAACCACCATGATGGAGATGCCTGAGAGCTACTGGGTGAAAAACCCAGGCAGTGAATCAGTGTCTGCTGATCAAATCTCACAAATCCTTGATTCCACGCAATACAATCTTTCTGAGATCTAGCTGGGGACTGGCAAATTATTCCTCTGCATTCTGCTGACTAGAGAAAGTCACAAAGCTAACCCAGATTCAAAGGATGGGGAAATAGACTCAATGGGAAGTGGTCCAAAGTTTCACTTTAAAGAACACAAAAGAAGGTGGCATGAACAACTGGGGCCATGCCTGCAATCAGTCCACCACAGTGAGACCGCACAAGGTGCCAAGCGAGTGGAAAGAATGTGAATATATCTAGGGAAAAGAAGTCAGGGGATATTTCCCAGAGGATGTGATTTCCAGGATTCATTTGGAATGAGAGCTGTCACTGAAAAAGTGGAAAGTCAGGGGAGAGGATGGCATTTCAAGGCAGAAAGATTGACCTAAGAAAGCATGAAATCAGGACACAACACCTTGTTGGAAATGATGCTGTTTGTGGCAGGCAAATGAAGAAGAGAGGTTCAAAACCAGTTTTTATTTTTTATCACACTTTATTTTATTTTTTTTTAATCTTTATGTTTTATTTTTTTTAATTTTATTTTTTTTACTTTACAATACTGTATTGGTTTTGCCATACATTGACATGAATCCACCACAGGTGTACATGAGTTCCCAACCCTGAACCCCCCTCCCACCACCCTCCCCATATCATCTCTCTGGGTCATCCCAGTGCACCAAAAACAGTTTTTTTGTGTGCAATTTGGAAATGTCCTATTTCCTTCTGTATGTGTGTGTGTGTGGGGGGAGGGGTGTATGCTCAGTCATGTCCGACTCTTTGCCACCCCCTGACTGTAGCCCTCCAAGATCCTCTGTCCATGGGATTTTCCAGGCAAGAATACTGGAGTGGGTCACCATTTCCTAATCCAGGGGATCTTCCTGACCCAGGGATTGAAACCTCATCTCTTGTGTCTCCTACATTGGCAGACAGATTCTTTACCAACTGTGCCACCTAGGAAGCCCCTATTCCCTTAATCAAAGGAAATTGCTTCCTTTCTCTTTTGATCATTTTGTCTCATTATTGTTTATTTGATTTAAAAAGTCATGCTGTTTTTTTTATCTGGTTCTCTTTGACATGCAGAATTATAGGAAAACCCACCTCTGAAGAATGCAGTTGTAGACTTTCACTGTACATGGAAAAGTCTTTTTGACAGACTTGTCCTTACTGATAAGTTTTGAAGGACTAATGAACACTTCTTACCCTGAAATGGCCCAGAAGGGAGGCATTTGGAATGAATGATGTATAGATAGATGACTGTCAATCAATCTGTCTAGAAAGCAATTCTCTGAAGGTGAGAGGATGATAAGGAAGATCTAGGCGAGATTTGAAAAGAGAAAGTATGACTCCTAGGCCATTAAGATTTTTTTTTTTCCAAATATTCAGCATGATGAGAGAGAGGGAGGAAAAAAATTCCCAACAGCCATGAACACATAGAACTGAAGAGCAGATATATAATGTAGAAGTCAATGAATGATTAGTCTAGAAGAGCTTTCATGAAATCATGCAGTTCTCATAATTTTCTGTTGGTTCTTTAGACTATACACTATTTCACAATTAAAAATAATCTTTGTTTTCATAACTGCAAACAAAGTATCAAATTTTGTTATGTTATGAAATATTGGCTCCAAACCAGATTAATTTGTCATTTGTTTGGATCCCGCTTGTGAGTTATGAAGACATCTGTACCAGAACGGGAATGTTTTCATAGCTGTAGGATGATATTGTTCTTTCTAAATTTTTTTTCAGGGTGTTCATATTCCACATCTAGGATTTCTACCTCTCACCTATCCCCATCTATTTCTCTGGAATACCACTAGTGTTTCTCTTATTTTTTCCTATATAAAATGTTTTCTGTCTTTGCAGCCGCTCTCTACCCCAACTTAGCTGGACTGAGTATTCTCATTTTATGAGCAATCACTGAAGTTAGTACCGGTCTCTACTCCAATATCTGTTATGACAACACATTGCATGTATTGATGTCTGTCTTCATTATTAGACTGTGGTTTCCCTCAAGGGGGAAGTCTGTGTTTTCTTGGTCCTTGTGTCCTTTTTCCATGTGATGATGCCATAGCAGCCACCCAATATGTACTTGTGGAAGCAAGCTATGAATACATGAGTGAGTGACTCTCAACTGCAAGAGCAGCTTTGAACGAGATATATCTGTTTCCATACCAAAAAAATAAACATGTATTAATTTATATTTACTTCAAATAAGGCATTATTTATAAAGCCCTTTTATGTCGGCTTCCCTGATGGCTCAGATGGTAAAGAATCTGCCTGCAATGCAGGAGACCCAGGCTCGATCCCTGGATCGGGAAGATCCCTTGAAGGAGAACTTGGCAACCCACTCCAGTGTTCTTGCTTGGAGAGTTCCATGGACAGAGGAGCCTGGCAGGCTACAGGCCTTAGGGCTGCAAAGAGGTGGATACGACTGAGCGACTAACACTTTATATATCCTATTATTCGATTAATACTTAGAACAACCACATCATCCCCCTCTTAAAAATAAGAACACTCAGGCTCACAGGAGGTTATATAGCTGCGTGAAAGAAAATGCAAATATGCAGCCGCAGTGCCACAACCCCTATTCCACACCGTTGAGGAAAATAGCAGCTAAATGGGATGGCACTTCTGCAGACCATTCTCTGTAACATAAAATTTGGGTCATTCCTTTGTTTCGGATTCATTTTTCTTATGTGTGAATAAGGAAAGTAGTCAAGAGTTCCCTTCAACTCTACCTGACTTACGAAACCTACTCACTCACATACTTGTTGAGAACTCTGTACCTGGGCACCACAAAATCTAACCACTAGATGGCGACGCAGCTCAACTCAGTGCCCGGGTCTGCACTCCTACTTAAGAAAGCTGTGACCAAGGTAGTTTCCCACAGGCAGAAGCTTTTGAAAGATAGATATGCATTACAGTTGAGAATACGCCACATCCTTTGCCAAGAGAAAGTGTCTTAGATTGGTGGAGAAAGTGTTTTAGGTTGCTAGCCATCCATGAGCAAAAGGTTACTATTATTTATTTATTGCAAAGGACTGTGCCCAGCCCTTTGATACTTAACTACTTAAATCCTAATGAAAACACTACCTATTAAGGATTATTATCTTTCTTTTACAGAGAATGAAAGGGAGACAGAGAGATTAAGGAAATTTGCTAAGGTCACTACCAAGATCACCAATTCTAGTTTTTTGCAATAGTAAGACTAGGAGCATACTGATGAATGAGAGGGACATGCCAGCAAATCTGACAGATATAAGTTTAGAGAGTAACTAGATGTGCCCTTTCAGATCACAATATTTGTTCTTGAAAACCACTTCCTTTGGTTCAGAATAGGGGAAAGGCAGAATCTCTGACTGTCTCACCATAGCTGTTGTCTACCAAGTTCTTCATAGATGGATGGTCTTAGGCTGGCTCATTTGGTGATCCTAAACCTAGAAAATGGTAGTGCCTTAGTTGCAGTGCTTGCTATTGTGCTTGTACCCTGGGAGATATTATTTCCTTGGGAAGACTTATCCAACCTATGCAGAGGCTAGAGAAAAGCCAAAGAGGCAAGTTCTCAAGGTGATATGATGAGATTCCCTTATCTCAGGCTTGAGTTGAATCAGTATTTAAACATAGTAATTTTTTAAAGTTTATATTTCTGGGATTTCCCTAATGGTCCAATGGCTAGGACTTTGCGCTTCCAGTGCAGGGGGACTGGGCTCAGTCTTTGATCAGGGAACTAGATCCCACATGCTGCAGCTAAGTGTTCACATACCGTAGCTAAAGATCCTGCATGCTGCCAGCTAAGACCCTGTGCTGCCAAATAAATAAATAAAACAGTATTTTAAAAAGTTTATAATCCTTCTACCAAGTTGCATAGATTACTTATAAGTTTGGCCTCAATTTGAATGCTTTCTTTTGTGTGTATACCCCACCCCCCACCCCCCCACACACGCACACGTATGGCTTCCCTGATGGCTCAGCAGGTAAAGACTCCGCCTGCAAGGCAGGAGACCTGGGTTCGATCCCTGGGTTGGGAAGATCCCCTGGAGAAGGGAATGGCTACCCACTGCAGTATTCCAGCCTGGAGAATTCCATGGACAGAGGAGCCTGGTAGGCTACAGTCCATGCGGTCGCAGAGTCGGACATGACTGAGCGACTTCACTTCACTGAGTACTTACTATGTGCACGATATTATACTAAGCATTGTAACATATTACCTCACAGCAGACCTATGAGTCAACTACATATTAACCCTATTTGTGGGTAAGGACATGGGGTTGCAAATAATTGGACATGACTAAGCAACTTTCACCTTCTTAGGTGTAGCAAAACATCTCAAATACATATATATATCAACATATATATGGATATATATATATATTCACACATACATACATTTTTTTCCTATGTTCCTAGACTGGAGGAAACATTTCTGGAAACAAAGAAGAAAGGAAAAAAGGAGAGGTCTTTTGCCCTAGTACTCTAATATTGACAGAGTACTAGGACATGAAACATTGAAGAACTGAAAACACATAGCTTTTTGTTGTTGTTTTAGAAAGCTAAAAAGATAGTAGGAATAAATCCGATAAAACAGCCTTCACTCAACAAAGTGGCACTTTTTATGCACACATGGGTAGCAGAGATTGTTCATTGGAATTGTGCCCCTATCTTGCAGGCTAATTCTTTCAAATGACTTCAAAGTAGGGAACACAGACTGAGGGGCAGAAGTTGGGGAGAGCACTTGGCCTGTGTCTAGGAGACAAATATTCTCAAAGATTGTAAATACGCAATTTTAGCTTTGCTTTTGACTTAAAGCCCACTGTGGAAGAGATTGCCAATGATCTTTCAGTATTTCTTCTTTTTAAATTCCTTTTAGTAATGAAATGAAGAAGTGAAAGTCCCTCAGTCGTGTCTGATTCTTTGTGACCCCATGGACTACACAGTCCATGGAATTCTCCAGGCCAGGATACTGAAGTAGGTAACCTTTCCCTTCTCCAGGAGATCTTCCCAACCCAAGAACTGAAGCCAGGTCTCCTGCATTGCAGGCGGATTCTTTACCAGCTGAGCCACAAGGGAAGCCCCAAATAAAAGCCGTTAGTTTTAAGTGAAGCCTTATGACTGAATTCCCCGACCTCCAATGGAACATGAGTGCAAGTAATACGCCCAGCTTCCATGTACACTCTTTCCTTGAATGCAAGGACTAGAAAACAAGTGTTAATAGCAGCCACCCCTAGCCCTCCATGACTCATCACTGGTTATGAGAGTGACTTATGGGTTATTGTCTTATAACATCTACTGCATTTAAAAGTACTTTGTTACAACAACCAGCTACTATAGAAATTAGTGTCTGGATGTTTGCCATTTTTATAACAAAAACACATAACTGTTGATTAGCAGTCAAGCAGTGAATGGTAAACAAATAACTATTCCAGCTCAGAGACCTGATGATGCCTGAAGTGCTGTGGCAAAGCATCTGGTAAAATCATTGCCTGTGATATTTGAGGCAGAGCTTTCACCACCAAAGCATGTAGCTAACTCCAAATGAACAGCTGAAGAAAAGAAGAGACTCCTCCAAATTCACATGCTTGGACTAGAACTTAAATCTTGGGTTTATGGTTTATTTAGTTAGAATCCATAAAGGAAGTGCTCCTGATGCCCCATGACAAGAAGTATCTCTCATTTATGCTCTTCGGATGGGTGTTCTGCTGCTGCTGCTGCTGCTGCTAAGTCGCTTCAGTCGTGTCTGACTCTGTGCGACCCCACAGACGGCAGCCCACCAGGCTCCCCTGTCCCTGGGATTCTCCAGGCAACAACACTGGAGTGGGTGGCCATTTCCTTCTCCAGTGCATGAAAGTGAAAAGTGAAAGGGAAGTCACTCAGTCGTGACCGACTCTTCGCGACCCCATGGGCTGCAGCCCACCAGGCTCCTCCGTCCATGGGGTTTTCCAGGCAAGAGTACTGGAGCGGGGTGCCATCAGCTCCCCTTAAAATATGCAAATATTACATCATAGTCTGTTAGGTGAATATTGTCTCACTTCATTTGCATCATAAAGAGACATTTCTCTAAGGACGTTAATAGACAAAATTAGACTTAACAAGTACCTACTCATTAATAGACATCTTGTTAGTTGTTCACTATTAATGATTTGAAACAGAGCTGGAAAATAAGCATTTTAAGTGCCTTTGCTCCCCTACCCTCCACCAAGTCTTCTCCAATCCCTCTTCCCTTGTCTTTGCCATCAGTCAACAGACATGACTACTTCATGATAGCAATATTTCTCACTAAGCCTTCTTCTCAAAATCATCCTCAAGCATCTTCTAGGCAGTTTTACTTGCTAACAGAGCCAGCATAGGATAGGAGATTAAACCTATTTAACTTGTGGTGAGTCCAGGAGAATTTACATTGAATAGGTACACTACTTAAGGTCGAATTTCCAGCAAGGCAACAATTCCATCATCTTCCCAAAGCCAGCCAAGGACATCCACTTCTTTGTACTGACAAGGGTAGATCTGTTTGATTTCCTGTGAGTACCATTTATTTGAGTTCCAAGAGTCTGAGATCTCATAGCCATTTCCTAGAACCAGAAGGAAAGACTCATTTTAGCAATAAACAGCAGTGTCCACACTCTGAATTGGTAAGTAATAAGATTTGAGAGCAAACATTCAATAAGTGCTACTTAGGATTTTGTAATTGTTCTTCTCAGCAAGCTTTACATATGGCTAGGTATGCATTTTACCCATACAACGCACGTCCATACTTACTCCCAGGAGCACTGGTCAGCTCATCTTTGGAAAGTAAGGAACCATTACCATTCTTTTCATTTCACCTTGGCATTTGGCGTTCACCTGGGAACTTCTTCCCACTATCTTATTCCAGTTTTTCACTGTAACTGTGGGCTATTCATGCCATTATTTTGCTATTTCAAAGGAAAAATGTTCTGTTGCTTTTGGGGGAGTATTCAGCAATCTAAGCCTATCAGTAATATCTCTAAACATATGCCAATTTCTATTTTTCCTTTATATTTTAAATTGGAAGACCCTAAACAGTATTCCAAAATCATTTTTTGTTTTTTCAAGGTTATTTTGACAGTTTTGTCAAAACTATTTAAATAAATAATCAGAAAAAATTTTTCCTCTAAATAAATCAAAATAGCTAACTTTTGAGATCAAATTTATACTAGCAAATATGTGAAAACTTACAAAGGCTAGAATTACGTAGTTTGAAGAAATATTTTTAAGAACTATAGAGTTTTACATTTTTGGATGGATTTAGATACCAGATAGAGTATTTGAAACACAATATTAAATGTCTTTTACTGTAATACTGTAGTTTTAGAAACAGGGAAGAAGAAAAGCAAATTAGATTTAGTTTAATTTTGTGATTTTGATTAATTCAAGAATTATAAATCATTACCTACATTTTATGGCACCTAAAATGAGAAAAGAAATGCAAGATATGTACATAAATTGTATGCTTCTGAAACTGATACCCCAGGTGCTAAGGTACTCAGCTACCAAGATAAGGGACACCAGGAGCCAAGATCCTCTGCCAAGTTCTCCAGGACTGGGCACCACAGAGCTTTTTAGAAAAGCAGCTGCAGGCCGCCCTCACGATAAGACATTTGGAGGCAAGGGCTCTGTAGGAGAAACTCGTTTGTCTTTTACTAACACAGGTAGCAGTTTTATTAAGAATGCTAAATCTGTATATCTGATATACATTTTAGATGTGTCTTCCACTAAGAAGCCGATGGCTAGCTTTGGTATACTATAAAAAGGGCCAGAAAAGGATTTAAAGTACCTGGATCCGTAACTACTTGCAAGTCTTCTGGCATCAGTGGGATTATCTCTTATTGCTTGTGTGCGTGCTCACTTTGCGTTGAACACTTTGTGACCCTATGGACTGAGGCAGTCAGGCTTCTCTGTCCATGGGATTTTCCAGGCAAGAATACTGGAGTAGGTTGCCTTTTCCTATCCCAGAAGATCACCCCGACCCAGGGATGAAACCCACGTCTCCTGTGTCCCCGGCACTGGAAGGCAGATTCTTTACCGCTATGCCACCTGGCAAACCCTTTATTGCTCATGTGCAAAATGCAGAAGCTGGGTTATTTTGATGGTCTGAGAGTGATTTCGTGAAAATTGCAGGGAGCATTGAATTCAGATAGGCATATGTTAGGATTTCAGCTTTGCTGCCTTAGTACATGATGCTTCTGTCTTTAGTTTTTGACAAATAAGTTGGGAGTAGAAATATCTACCTCCAAGAATTTGGAGAATTACTCAAGTTAGCAGTGATAAAGCTGCTAGCACACAGGGAGATAGTGGCAGCTAATATCACTAATTTTGAACCTCTCTCTGTAGATACATTCTTTCAGCTCTGTTCTACTACCAGCATCATAAGTCTAATTTTTCTGCAGTTGAACATTTCTTCAGTCTACATAGAGCTAGATGAGACCCATAGATCCATAAGCTAGAGAAAAGCAGAGATTTAAAAAAAAAAAAAAACCACGTTGAGGAATGAACTGTAGAATGGCACAGAATTAGATCCCCACTGGGGGGAAGTGCCTCCTATTCTTTATGCACCATGTCTGTGACAATAATCTCTCATTCATAAATCCAATAAACATCAGTTAAACTTTGACTGTGTGCCACGTCCTTGTCCATGGGTTGATCTACCTCTTTCTCAAGCTGGTATAGGCTAAATCTATTTCCTGAGTTCTAGCGGTGAATATTTTGATGCCAACGGGTATGTGATTATAACTTTCTCATTTCTAAACACCAAAGCAGCTTTTCTTGATTTACCTCCAGACTATTACATGACATATGGTTTGGTTTTTGGATATTGTCTTCACACTTTGCTAATGAGATCCACTTTGTCTTCAGACTCCTTATTTAGAATATCTTCCAAGACTGTGTTCTGGGTTACTCGTATTCTCAAACATGAAAAGGAATCAATTCAAGTTTCTGTGATTATTTCCACCAGTCAGATTTTATCTCGTGTTACATTTGCTTTGGATGGTGCTAAAACATAACAGGAATTCAAAAGTTCCCAACACTGGGAGAATTGCCACTTAAAAGCAGGGATCTGTGTACAAATACTCTATAGATCCTATTTATATGTCATGTGCATAAGACAGGCTAGCAGTGAAGATGGAAACTTCTGGCTCCTATGTCATCCGTGAGGTGTTATGAGAAAAGGTGTGACAGCTCTGACCCTCAGTTTCCACATCTTGATAACTGGGGAAAAAATAGTATCTTAGTTCTCAATGACAGCTTTGAACAATAAGATAGATATTAGAGCTAGATAATTGTAAAGTACTTCGTAACAGTTATCAGGAGTCCTGACATCCTACCTGAGCTAGGCTGGAACACTAAAGGTGGTCTGAATTTGAGCATCAGAGAGAATGATGACTTGGAATACAGTCGGGCCACTGGTGAATCAGCAAACACACAAAGCACAGAGAAAACACACGGTCAAGGATGCCACTGAGTGGACCTGGTCCAGGGTCCCTCTGTTTACCCTCACAGATGAGTGCCCTGTGCAACCAAATCAGACCCAGGATTCCTGTCTTTCATATGCTGTTTTTCCTGGAGGGTTGGGAAGGGGAGGTTATTGACGTCAGCATGCGGTGTGTCAGCTGCTCAGTCGTGTCAGAGTCTTTGCTACCCCGTAGACTATACGCCACTGGGCTCCTCTGTCCTTGGGATTTTCCAGGCAAGGATACTGGACTGGGTTGCCATTTCTTCCTCCAGGGGATCTTCCCGAGCCAGGGATCAATCCCCTGTCTCCTGGTCTCCTGTCTCTCCTGCACTGCAAGTGGATTCATTACCACTGAGCCCTTGGGGTCAGCGCGTGGTGGTAAGCCCTGTTTCCACGGAAGGAAATTCTTGTTGTGCCACTAACATACGCACTCACAAAACATTTCTTTCTGTGTTATTGGGCCTTCTTGAAGTTTTAGTCATCTGGCCGGCTTTATCTGACCACTGTACTCTCCCTACAGGAACTTCCGAGGAAAAGGAAGACTTTGGCGTTGCCTGAGAGAGGTTACCGAATATAATCAATGGAGGGAGAGAAGACGACCACCCAGTAACTAAAAGGCATGGTGGAGACAAACATACAAAACCAGGCCTGACTCGAATAAATCAGACTCTAGGAGAGTTGTTATTTATTTATCTCTCTTAGATTCCCCCGCCTCTTCAGTCTTTCTCTGATCTGAGCAGACTCTCCGTGCCCCAGTTTTCTACTCTGCCCTGGAAGTGCCACAGCTGTCTCAGGGACCATATCAGTCCACAGTTCACGCTGCAGGAAACTACTTACTCCCTTCCTGCCTCCCTTTGGAATGTTGATTAGTCTTTCCTGTCGCATAGGCATCCTGATCCTTGAAATCAGCCTTCAAAGGTACTGAATACAAATATGAAATGCAAAGCAATAGGATTTAAGGAAAAAGGCTGACTTCAGAATCACGTAGACCTGAGCATGAATCTTGGTTCCATCACTTGCCTGCTGGAGGATTTGAGGCAAGGGTTCTAATCTCTCTGTAAACTGTTGTCTCCTTATCCTTGATCAGGCTTGGTGAATCCCAGCTCAGAGGCCGGTGTGAGCTCTACATGTAAATTTTATGTGAAATGCACATGGCAGGCTGTCAACAATTTACATCTTCCCATTTGTCCCAATCTGCAAAGTTGGCAGTTTCAGAAACAGGGCTATGAGGAATACTTTTGATCTAAGAAATTAAACTCACTTATTGGTTGCCTGGGTTTTTGACAGCCCCTTGCCTAGCCAGCTTCAGTTCTCAGCAATTTATGGTCGAGATTCTAAGGAATCAAGATGGAGGGTAAAGTATCTATATGCCACATTTTCCAGACTGTGTTTTAAAAACAACTCAATTGCTATTTATTTCTTATAAAATATATCTCAGATATATTCACCATTTGCCTGTGAGTAGAACGTAGACTATACCTTTTACTTATTTTTTAGTTTATATCTAGGAGTTTCAATTTATGTTAGATCTTTTCGTTTATATTGGATCTTTCTTAAATATGATTCTTTTCTTCCCTTTTTCTTTTTTGAGTGTACCATGTAGGTAGGAATATATTCATGTTGATAAAAAATATTTAGAGTCACATACTTTGGAAGATGATGCTGTGAAAGTGCTGCACTCAATATGCCAGCAAATTTGGAAAACTCAGCAGTGGCCACAGGACTGGAAAAGTCAGTTTTCATTCCAATCCCCAAAAGGGCAATACCGAAGTATGCTCAAACTACCACACAATTGCACTCATCTCATATGCTAGTAAAGTAATGCTCAAAATTCTCCAAGCCAGTCTTCAACAGTACATGAACCGTGAACTTCTAGATGTTCAAGCTAGATTTAGAAAAGGCAGAGGAATCAGAGATCAAATTGCCAACATCCATTGGACCATCGAAAAAGCAAGAAAGTTCAAGAAGAATATCTATTTCTGCTTTATTGACTATGCCAAAGCCTTTGACTGTGTGGATCACAAAAAACTGTGGAAAATTCTGAAAGAGATGGGAATACCAGACCACCTGACCTGCCTCTTGAGAAACCTATATGCAGGTCAGGAAGCAACAGTTAGAACTAGACATGGAACAACAGACTGGTTCCAAATAGGAAAAGGAGTACATCAAGGCTGTATATTGTCACCCTGCTTATTTAACTTCTATGCAGAGTACATCATGAGAAACGCTGGGCTGGAAGAAGCAGAAGCTGGAATCAAGATTGCCGGGAGAAATATCAATAACCTCAGATATGCAGATGACACCACCCTTATGGCAGAAAGTGAAGAACTAAAGAGCCTCTTGATGAAAGTGAAAGAGGAGAATGAAAAAGTTGGCCTAAAGCTCAACATTCAGAAAACGAAGATCATGGCATCTAGTCCCATCACTTGATGGCAAATAGATGGGGAAACATTGTCAGACTTTATTTTTTGGGGCTTCAAAATCACTGCAGATGGTGACTGCAGCCATGAAATTAAAAGATGCTTACTCCTTGGAATAAAAGTTATGACCAACCTAGACAGCATTATATAAAGCAGAGACATTCTTTACTAACAAAGGTCCATCTAGTCAAAGCTATGGTTTTTCCAGTAGTCATGTATAGATGTGAGAGTTGGACTATAAAGAAAGCTGAATGCCAAAGAATTGACGTTTTTGAATTGTGGTGTTGGAGAAGACTCTTGAGAGTCCCTTGGACTGAAAGGAGATCCAACCAGTCCATCCTAAAGGAACTTAGTCCTGAATATTCATTGGAAGGACAGATGCTGAACCTGAATCTCCAATACTTTGGCCACCTGAGGTGAAGAACTGATTCTTTGGAAAAGACCCTGATGCTGGGAAAGATTGAAGGTGGGAGGAGAAGGGGAAGACAGAGGAGGAAATGGTTGGATAGCATCACTGACTCATTGGACATGAGTTTGAGTAAAGTCCGGGAGTTGGTGATGGACAGGGAGGCCTGGCATGCTGCAGTCCATGGGATCGAATGAGTTGGACACTTGGACACAACTGTGCGACTGAACTGAACTGACTTTCTCTTTCTTTATTAACATTTCCATTTTATATACTCACATTGGTCTTTGAGCTGTATTCTGGTCAGAATCAAGCATGATTTATAGTTGCAAACAATTTTTTGGAAAAAATTGAAATTGTTCCTTTACTTAGAAAAAATGTGTGTGTTCTTCAAGACAGATAAAAAACAGAAGCACCTTTAATGTATATACGTTCAGATTCTCTTCCAGAAACTGAAAGTCTTTAGCTTATTATTATAAATATTATATAAATTATCTTTCACTTTATACCTTACGGGGGGGGGATGTTTCCATTTCTGGGAAAAACATAATATTAAGGATCCCACAGGACTTAGAGGGATGGGAAGAGCAAATTGCCCTCCAGAAACCACTCAGGATCTGTGATGACTGACTTCCTGTTGGTTTGTTACTCTTCTAGGCCGTTTCTGATGAGCTAATTTATTATTAAATTGAAGGACTTATAAAAAATATTTATTAGTTAATAGTAAAGCATAGCTCAGGCACTGAATACACTGTAGTATTCAAGACTGTCTGCATAACTCAGTTCTGTGATGCAAGGCTAATAGGACCTGGGAAGTTGATGCACTGGAACATGCCCTGAAATGGGATTAAAAAGGCCCATGCAAAAGGAAGAAGTAACTTGTAGATTTAAAATAATGCTGGTGGAACAATAAGAAAAGCTATTTAGCAAAACTGTAAGCAAGGGAAAACAATCGTGACAGCAAAAGGATTGTAGAAAACCCACTGCAGTATTCGGAGAAGGCGATGGCACCCCACTCCAGTACTCTTGCCTGGAAAATCCCATGGATGGAGGAGCCTGGTGGGCTGCAGTCCATGGGGTCGCTAAATCGGACATGACTGAGGGACTTCACTTTCACTTTTCACTTTCATGCATTGGAGAAGGAAATGGCAACCCACTCCAGTATTCTTGCCTGGAGAATCCCAGGGATGGGGGAGCCTGGTGGGCTGCCGTCCATGGGGTTGCACAGAGTCAGACAAGACTGAAGTGACTTAGCAGCAGCAGCAGCACTGCAGTATTATATGCCCCGATGTGAAGATGAAACTTTGATTGCAACGTAAAGAAATGATTTATGTTTAAGCAGTTGTTAAAACAGAAAGAAAAATTTTTTATTTATACTCATGCCAGAAAAACACAGCTAAAGTTCATTCCAATTCTGTGAAACATTAGTATCTTTGACACAATTTCAACACTTTTTGATTTTTGCCAACTAAACCTCAGAAATATCTCAAAAAATCTACAAATGTTCCCAACTCCAGTGTTTATTGGGCCTTTTGTAATATAGATGGATGATGCAGAAACTGGCATTAAGTTATACACAATGATATAAATATTATATAATATGGAAGGAATGTAATACTTTTCTTAATTCATGAATTCCCTAAAAGACCCGAATTATCTGCAGTGAGAAAGCAGAGAAAATGCTGGGGCATGCACAATCCCAAAGAACTGTTTTTCTTAAGGAAATATATATCCTTGCAACTTGAGAGATGAGAAGACAATTCTAGGTAAGCATTTTTATTTTTTTTGGTTATATTCAGAAAACTGAATTCTAACTGAATTGTATTTATTTAAAGATCATGTTGAAATGACTTTGTTTTCACTTTTGTGAGTTAAGCCACATGATTCAATATTCCAAGCTATACCTTCTAAGTGAAGCTAATATAAACATTCAACGCTTTTTAATGTAGAATGGTAAGTGCCGCGTTGACATGAAGGCCATGTATTAGAGCTCTTTTACTGTTTGGGTTAGGAATCCCCAGTGTTTTTTTAATGTGTTTATCCTCTAAATGTACTTTGAATCCACTGGTTATTATGAGTGCTTTAAACAGAAAGTGCCCCAGAGCACATTTTCTTCACGAAGAAAGACTCATCCATGTAATTAATCTTAATCTACTCCTTTATGCTGTTGCTGGCTTTATCTTTAAATGGAAATTTGCCTTACTTCCCTTAACCTTTTCTATCATTTCTTTTTACAGCTAAAGAGTTTCCTTTTAAAGAAATTTTTTATTAAAGTATAGATTTATAGATTTATAGTGTTGTGTTAGCTTCTAATATACAGCAAAGTGACTCAGTTATGTACAGGTATTATATATATTCCTTTTCATATTCTTTTCCATTATGGTTTGTCACAAGATTTTGAATATAATTCCCTGTGCTACAGAGTAGGACATTATTATTTATCCATCCTATCTATAATAGTTTGCTTCTGTTAATCCCAAACTCCCCAATCCTTCCCACCTGTACCACCCCTTGGCAGCCACAAATCTGTTCTCTAGATCTGTGAGTTTATTTTTGTTTTGCAGTTACGTTCATTTGTGTCATATTTTAAATTACAGATGTAGGTGATATCATATGGCATTTGTCTTCCTCTTCCTGACAACTTCAGTTGGTATGATCATCTCAAGTTCCATCCATGTTGCAGCAAATGGCATTATTTCATTCTTTTTATGGTTGAGTAATGTTCCATTTGAGCTGTATCCAACTCTTTGCAACCCCATGGACTGTAGTCCACCAGGCTCCTCTGTCCATGAAATTTCACCAGGCAAGAATACTGGAGTGGGTTGCCATTTCCCATCTCCAGGAAATCTTCCAACCCAGGGACTGAACCCAGGTTGCCTGCCTTGTAGGCAGCTTCTTTACCATCTGAGTCACCAAGGAAGCTACATATATGTATGCATGTATCTTTTTGAATTATGGTTTTGCCTGAGTACACACCAGGAGTGGGATTGTTGGGTCATATGGCAATGCTATTAGCTTTTTGAGGAACCTCCATACTGTTTTTCACGGTGGCTACATCAATTTACATTTCCACCAGCAGTAATAAGAGAGTTTCCTTTTCTTGGCCACTTCTCCAGCATTTGCCTCTAACCCCTTCTTGATCTTTTCTTTTTCTCTGAAAACTTCTGACCAAGAAGAAAGAAACATCATAAAAAAAAAGTCCATGTTACTTATCGTGAAATTGATTAGAATTAAATTACAAGCATTCCTTTACAATTGGAGACATGAAATCACCATGGATTAAAGGCCCGCACAGAGCCAATGAGCTTTTTGATATGTCGCAAAAACAGAGTGGAGGAAGTTTAGTTTTTCAGTGTGGTCAAAACCTAATGTTATCAAAATGTTTATAAATTGTCATATCATCTTTGTGCTTGCTGGTTGTTTTACATACACAAATATCTCCCTTGCTTAGCCAATATAAGTAATTTGTATGACGTGTTTGTTTTTTTTCCCTCTCTTCCTTGAAAAACACCAAGAACAAAATATTGCAAGAGTTCTCACAAACAGAAGAAAGCAAAAAGTGTATTGTAGAGGATAACTTTATATTAGGGAAATTCTTAGCTATGTTTTTTACCATTTAGGTTTCATAGTAAGTTAACAGAAGTAGTTATGGATAGATTTTATTTTTTCTATTTATTCTTTCAATGACAAGCATTGCCAGCAATTCTAAACTGATTCCCAAGAAGTTTTCCAAAATAAAGCTATTATCTATCTTTCTTATGTTGAAGTCCAGCTCTTTCCTTTTATCCTTATATTTTTTCAGTGGATGATGCAAGTATAAGCCCTTGAAATTTTATGGATTGAATCTGAACATATCAGAGCTCATTTCTATCAGCTGCACCTGTCTTTGCCTTTCCTAGATGGACATGTCCACATAGACATCAAAAAAACAGGAAGAAAAAAAGCCTGTGGCAAATACAAAGGGATTTTTCCTGCGGTATTAAGTATACCCAAAGATTAAAGACATGTCGAAATTCATAAAATACATGTGAAAAGCAACTGATGACAGGAACTTGAAAGAATCAGAATTTTTGAAATAATTTATTCTGCAAGGTGGTTATTGAATTTAAAGAGAGAGAAGGTAAATTCGATGGGAAGTAAAAGATTGAAGGACACCTCCAATCTAAGTTGAATTTTTGGCATGCTCTACTCCAGCTCACACTGGTCAGTGTGCTATTTCTTGAATATGCCCAAACATGTTACTGCTTTGGATTTTTTGTCATTTGCTATTCTCCATATCTGGAAAATTCTTCCCCCAAATAGTCACAGAGACCACTCCATCAGTTTACTTAGATGTCTGTTCAAACGCTACCTTATTAGAAATAAATTTTCTACCCTCTTATTTAAACAGCACATCCCTATCAACCTCTAACTTTCTCCTTTGCTTTGCTTTTCTGCATCACATTTATCTCCACCTAATATATAATCTGTTCTCTGCTGTATCCCCAGTGCCTACAGCAGTGCCTGGAACTCTACAGGGCTCAATGTATATGTGTTCAATAGAGAAATAATTTAAACAATCTTTTCTATCATCCAGGGAAATCTTGTCAGTGAACCTAAAATATTATGATACCTGCTGAGTATGTCATTAGATTAAATGGAAGAGGGTGGTTTTGCAGGATTTTTGACCCATGTCTTAAAAAACTCTCCCTGCCCCAATTTTTTTGAAGATTTCTTTCTTCAAAATGGCAGTGGTATTTTTCTGCTTTTTATATAGTTCATTCTTACTGCATAATCCAAAAAGATTTCTGATTTAAGAATTCTGATGAATTGTCTATAGTGTATTTCATTAGGTGCTAATGATGTGTCCGGATACTCTTATTACAATTTTCACTTTGTTTCAGAGCATATTGTTTGGGGATTTATTGTGCTTTATAACCAATGAGCATCTCAAAGCAGCTATGCTATCCAGGAGCCTTTCTGCCTGATGCAGCTTTTGACAGATCAACTTTATATTGGTATTCTGATCTTCCTGACACATTTGGTTGTAGGTGACACCAGTTGCCATTTGCAGGGCCTCCCAGTGGTTATGGCCTCCCTGGAGTCACCTACGTAGCATAATGAAGACTAACAGTGACCTATCTAGAGAGTAAGTCTTAGCAGCTTAATTGACCTCTTGCTGTGTATTCATATCAAGGGAATATGTTCTGGGTCCTAAAGTACAACTTATGGTAGAAAGTTTTCACAAAATTTTAAATGAACTAGATCTTTCCTCACTTTTTAGCCCTTTCATAAGTCCTCCTAATCCACACCTATTCCAGCACCATGATAAAACAAAAGCATGGTTTATAGAAAAATAAATTGATAAGTTGAATGTCATTAAAATTAAAAACATCTACTCTGGCCTCGTCTAGTGGTCCGGCAGTTAAGAATCTGCTTGCCAGTGCAAGGGACACGGGTTCAATTCCTGGTCCAGGAAGATTCCACATGACATTGGGCAACTACACCTGTGTGCCACAACCGCTGAAGCCTCTGTACCTGAGAATCTGTGCTCAGCAACAAGAGAAGCCACCAAAATGAGCAGGCTTCACACTGCAACTGGAGAGGAGCCCCCACTATAGACAAAGCCCATGGTCAGCAATGAAGACAAGCACAGCCAATAAATAAATAATTATATAATTAAAACATTTTTTTCTCTTCATGAGACATTGTTAAAGGAACGAAAATGCAAGTCACATTCTGGGAGAAAATGTTTGCACAACATATATCTATATATGTATGTTTTATATATATATATATATATACATGATTTGTGATATTTGATAAAGGTTGTGTCTTCAGAATATAAAGGGTACTTACAACAGAATAATAATGAAAATGAACAATACAACTAAAAATTTGAATAAATAGTTCAGTAAAGGATATATGCTGATGGTGAATTTTGGAAGTACAAATTAATGAGATACTGCAATGAGCTAACACTATGTTTCTATTAGGATGGTTATATAAAACAGACCTACTGGACAGAGTGTTGGCAACATTGCTGGGGAGTTAGAACTGTCATGTATTCCTGGGAAAAATGTGAAATGGTACAAACAGTTTGGAAAATAGTTTGGCTGTTCTTAAACAATTAAACATAAACTCAGCTATTTTCCTCCTATTCATTTATTCAAGAGAAATAAAAGCATATGTTTTTACAAAAACTTTTATGTGAATGTTAATTACTAGCCCAACTCATAATAGGTAAAAAACTGGAAACAATTCAAATGTTCATCAGTAACTCAGTGGATAAATAATCTGTACATTTGTAAAATAAAGTATTAGTTAGTCATTAATAAAAAAGAATTTATCCTACAAGTGAAGTGAAGTCGCTCAGTCGTGTCCGACTCTTTGCAACCCCATAGACCGCAGCCTATCAGGCTCCTCCATCTATGGGATTTTCCAGGCAAGAGTGCTGGAGTGGATCGCCATTTCATTCTCCAACATAGATGTAAATGTTAGTTAGCAAAATAATTATTTTGAGTAAAAGAAGCTATATAAAATAAGACAGAGTGTAGGGTTCTATCTAGTCTAGCAAATGAAAATTAATGTACAGTAGTAGAAAGCTGGTAAGTGGCTGCCTTCTATGGCAGGAAGGTGAGGAGGAGCAAGAGTGAGGAATTATAGAGGGGCAACAGGAAACTTTTAGAAGTGACAGTTTCATTTAACATCTCTGTTGTGGCAATGGCATCTTGGAGATGGATACAGATATAGATATAAATATAGAATTATGTGCAACTGTTTTATGCCAGTTATGTTTCAATGATTCTTTAAAAAACAAACAAACACACAAAACAATATAAAGGCCATTATCAGTCTTTTGCTCCCGACCACTGCATAGGTGTCACTGACTATATGGATAGGTTGGCACTGGGTCAAGGGCTCACTGTGAATTTACCAGCTGTGGGTAGGGTGTGGAGATGTAGTATCCGTACGTTGTTATCTTGAAGACTTCTCTTTAAGAAAGTTGCCTTAGGTTGAAGGGTTGCAGGCATTCTCAGACTTGGTCTGGTTTTTCTAATATAAAAGAAAATGCAAATGTCACCAAGAATAGACAGAAAATTAGTGAGTTAGGCTTGAAACATTTCTTACCACTCGTTGCCCCTCGGGCTGGTTTGCAGGTCCAGTCTGGTTGCGACCTCGTTAAAATTTTTTAGCATTTCCATTTATCCTGGTAATTTCAAATTTCACATTCCACATTCCAAAAAAGTAGATATTGCTGAGACTTTGAACTTTGGTTTGGAATGTAATCCTACACTCTACCAGCCATCTTATTTTATCACAACACTTGACAGCTGTTTAAGGCTGTTATATTGAATTAATGTTCAAAGAAGTTTACAATTACTCACTAGGAATAAAACACAAACCTTCTTTTTAGTGTTGGCCAGCAAAGAGATGCCAGTGTTTTGTTGCTAATGAATTCTTAGATTTCATCTTTCTCTGTCTCACACATTTTGATTTTCCTTTCTTAAAAAGGCTACTCAAGCGAGTAATTATATACTTAATATCCCTAGACAGTTGGTGGACAGATTTTAAGAAGGCATTAAGATAATTTCAAAGTCGGAGCATAAGAGTTGAGCAAATCACAGAGTAGGTATTGTACATTATTCCTTTCATACATATTCATCAAACATTTCCTGTGTGTTGGGCATCATATTGGAGGTCGATGAACAAGAGTGAGGAAAAAATTGATTGGCTTTTTGCCCTTAAATAGCTTATAGTACAGGAAATGCATTCAATCAGATGTGCAGTTTACTCCAAACTCAAGCTTCTAGTTCTTCATTCCTCATTTCCATTCAAATTATCTTAATTCAGTAACTTCACACTTACATTACTGAGGTTATGGAACAGCTCAGAGAGAGAGGATTCTGATATAGATCTTCTGAGAAGGTAAGCCTTTCTCTTCATCTCCTCCCTCTTCTTTCCTCCTCATCTTCCATCTTTTTCTCTTTGCTTTTCTCTCCCACTTCTTTTTACCATTTTCAGTGTTTAGTTTTGAAATAATTCCAGATGCCTCCCAAATTTTCAAAATTAGTACAAAGAATTCCCATATGCTCCCACCCAGATTCCTTTTTATCACCCATTGCTTGTATTCACTCTCTCTGTCCCCCTAACACACCATGCATGTGGCTATGGATATAGATGTTGTTCTTGTTTAGTTGCCGAGTCATATCTGACTGTTCTGACTGCAGCCCGCCAGACTCCTCTGTCCATGGGATTTCCCAGGCAAGAATATTGGAGTGAGTTGCCATTTCCTTCTCCAGGCGATCTTCCCGACCCAGGGATCACGCTGACATCTACTGCATTGGCAAGTGGATTCTTTACCACTGAGCCACCAGGGAAGCCCTGGATAAAGATATAAGTGTTGGTAATAACATACCTGTATCTAAAAATTTTTTCTGAAATATTTCAAGTAAGTTGTAGACATGACACCCTGTACATCTAAGTTTATTAGTATATATTTTCTGCTATGTAATCACATCTCATGTATATAATCAAGAAACTAACAATTCCATCATATATATGTATGTATGAATATTATTTACCCATAAAACTGAGGAAATCCTCAGTTTGCAATAACGTGGATGGACTTAAAGGCATTATGCTAAGGGAAATGTCAGAAAAAGACAAATACTGTATCATCTCACTTGTATATGGAATCTAATTAAAACATAGAAAAAGAGATTAGATTTGTGGGTATCAGAGGAGAAGGAAACAAGGCCTTAGAGAAAGAGAATTAAAAGGTACAAACTTCCAGTTTTAAAATAAATAAGTACTAGAGATGTAACAAACAACATGATGCCTATCATTAGTGCTGCTGTGTGATATTTATGTGTGAAAGTTTGTAGGAGAGTAGATGAGAACCGAAAGTTCCCATCACAAGGGGAATTTTTTTCTTTTTGTATTGTATCCATATGAGATGATAGATGTTACCTAAATCTACGGTGATAATTATTTCACAATATGTGTAAATCAAACCATCATGCTATATACCTTAAATATATACAGTCATTTATGTCAGTTTTAAACAAACTGGAATACTAGTGTCTAATCTGTAAAACATATTCAGATTCAGCGATCTGTACTACTAATGTTTTTAACTAATCCAGGATCACATGTAGTATATTGTCATCATTTTTCTCTTTCTTCGTTTAATCTGGAACAGATCCTCATTTTGTTAAATTTTGTGTATGGATGGTTTTGTCAGTTTGCTTTTCCACTTTCATGACAAATATTTTTGAGGAATAAAGGGCAAGTACTTTGTAAAATGTTCCTCGGTTTGAGTTTGTCTGATGTTTCCTTAATTAGATTCAGGTTGTGCATTTTGGGAAAGAATACCATTGGGATGATGTGTATTTCTCAGTGCATCATGATATACCATCACTATGATAGGAATCCTTGGTGCACAGGGATAAAGAATCCACCTGCCTGAGCAGGAGACCCAGGAGACACAAGAGATGTGGGCTCCATTCCTGGATCGGGACGATCCCTTGGAGGGAAATGGCAACCCACTCCAGGATTCTTGCCCAGAGAATTCCATGGACAGAGGAGCCTGGTAGGCTAGACTTCACGTAGTTGCGAAGAGTTGGACACAACTGAGCGCACACACACACCAGGCACAATTTAACTTTGTCCCTTTGATAAATGTGGTACCTGCAATTTTCTCCAATGTGAAGTTACCACTTCCCCTTTTGTCATTAATAACAATCTTGTTGAGAGTTACTTTGAGATTATATCATCATCCTGCTTCTCACTGTACCTTTATCTACAAATCCATTGATGCTTTTCATTTGATTTGATTATTATTGGGGTACTAAGGTGGTTTCCAAAGAGTGATTTATGTATTTCTGTAGTTCCTTCCACCTTGATTAGTAGGAATTCTACTGTAAGGAAGAGCTATCCTTTCTCCCCCGGAAACTTCCTTTCTGAGCGCTCCTCATCTGTTAATCATATATTAATCCATCTATCTCTTCAGTTATTTTTAATCCACCCATTGCATCATTCTGTGTAGTACCAAAAAGCTCCCTGCATGCATGCTCTGTCACGTCAGTTGTGTCTGACTCTTTGTGACCCAATGGGCTGTAGCCCGCCAGGCTCCTCTGCCCATGGGATTACGCAGGCAACAATATTGGAGTGGTGGCCATGCCCTCCTCCAGGGGATCTTCCGGACTCAGGGATCAGACCCAGGTCTCCTGCATCTTCTGCATCACAGGTAGACTCTTTACCACTGAGCCACTGGGGAAGGCCAAAAAGCCCCATGGTATAGACCTATTTCATTTTTCTCTCCTAATTGAATTTTCACAGAAAACTCACAGTGATGATTCTACTCAAAATATCATTTCCCTAAGGATAACTAAATATTATCCAGAGGTTTCTAAAAATTATCATGAGGTTTTTAAAAATTTCTATTTTTTCATGGGATTACATCAGAAAACAGGATAAAGTCCATTCTTAAAACTGTTGGAGGCTCATCCATAAGTGGGAGATTGGTACTTTCCAAAATGACCTCACATCATCAAACGAATCCAAATCTATTAAGGAACATGAGTTTAGATTGTCTGCAATCCTCTCCTAGTCTCCTTGTCAAAAATAATCGCTGACTGGATTTTAGGCTGAAACTGTAAGTCCTGACTATTGTAAATTTGCTATTTTTCTTAGATTGAGTGTCTAAAAAGTCCTATGCTTTACACTTGCTCAAAAGTTTAAGACATGTTACGGCCTTTCATGACATTTGTGACATCTGTCCATTAAACTTCCCAAATTTGGTGCTCCATCATATTGCCAAGGTACAGGTTGGAACTCAAGTGATTACAAATGAAATCAACTAAGTCAATTTAACCTAAGTGCATTGCCATACATTTCAGAAGTTGAAGTGCTAATAAGCTTTTATTTGAAACTACAGAAGATGTATAGTTTTTCATATTTTTAAATACAAAAATTGTGGGAAAATATAGCCAGAGATATCATTTATACTGTGCCGAATATGTATCCCCAGTGCCTTACAAATAACATTTCAAAGTTTAATAAAACCCTACAAAGTCCATGTTGATGTCTCAATGTTTAAAATCTGCAGCAGGGGTTTTGAAAAGCCTACATAATTGAACTGAATTCAAAGCTAACAAGCAGAAGTGCTGGAATACATATCCAAGTTTTTCCTAACTGAAAAGGCCATGTTTTCTCTTGGCATTACAGTGATAATATACCTGCTACCAGTAATAAATATATAGAGGAATAAACTTGTATAGTCTGTGAGATCAGTAAAAGCTGATGAGATTGCGAGGCAGAAAAATCAAATTCTCTCTTAATTTTAGAGTGCAGCAGAGTACTCAAGTTGTGTTTATTTAGTTCACTTGGCTTTACTCATTTTATTCCACTTATCTCTTTCATTCTTCATAATATCAGTATATTTAAAGATCTGCACATATGCTCAAAAAATACATTTGTTAAAAATCTTAATAAGCCAAGCTTTGAGCTCTCCTTTCTGTAAATTAAACTCATTAAGTTGTATTTTCTGTTTTAAACAGAAGGTGGTGGTACTGGGTCATTCTATTAAATTGAAGTCCTTAATTACAAATCTGGCTGTTGATGAAAAATAATATGTAGTATATATTTTGGTTTCTGAACCAGTTACATCATCCTGTTAAAATTTACTTTATAAAATAATATACCTTATGAAGTCTTATATTACTTGAAAAATATTGCATATATATAAATCCATCAGAAGAAAGAAAATGACTGTATATTTATAAAGCATATTTTAAAATCATTCTATGTAGTTTGGTATGTTATACAATTATTTAAATGATATTAATTTTTGGTAATAAATATTATTTAATATTTGGTATTAATTATTATCTAAAATATACTCCGAATTTTAATTATTATAAAAATCATAAAGTTAAAGGGTCCTTTTCACATGGTAAAAGAATGGATGGAAAAATAAAGCTTTGTCTCACTCTTTCAATTAATTTTTAATTGAGTACAGTTATTTCTTTTAATAAATTTTCAACCAACCTTATAATGACTATATACTTTATGTTACTCATCAATCTATATTCCCATTCCACTCTATTTAATGTCTTTAAATAATTCATTTTGGCTATATTTCAGCTCTTTATTGGTTTTTAGTGAAACTTAAAAGTGTTGGTGTTTTTCCAGTCTTCATTCCAGCTGTGCATTTGGTTGGAGTGGGAAGGAGATAAGGAAAAAAGAGAGTATTGTACTTTTTAAAAAGCCATTGCTATTTTTGGTGAAATAGCTTTGAATGTTGTAGTTCACTAGGCCATTGATGATAACTATGATGTCAAATTGTTTGAGCCAGTCTTTCAAAGGTCCCAGGTCTACAATACAAAGGTAATATTTATAATCTTGAATGATTCATAGGCAATTATTAGGTTCAGTTCAGTTGAGTTCAGTCCCTCAGTCGTGTCCAACTCTTTGCGACCCCATGAATCGCAGCACGCCAGGCCTCCCTGTCCATCACCAACTCTCAGAGTTCACTCAGACTCACTCACGTCCATCGAGTCGGTGATGCCATCCAGCCATCTCATCCTCTGTCATCCCCTTTTCCTCCTGCCCCCAATCCCTCCCAGCATGGCATCGCTCAAATTTTAATTACTGTTTCACCACAGTGCCTGCTTCATGGCAGATGGGATGGAATTGTGCAGTGGCAGAGGCTGGGAACTGTTGGAATGAGGTAGAGAACCAGGTTGCTGGCAGAAATTAGGGATCCTGTGGAAGGAACAAGGGTTAAAATAAAGACAGCAGTCAAAGCAACATAAGGTGAATAGGACTGAAAGTGCTGTTAAGCAGAGTCTACAAAGTGGAGATGTGGTAACTACATTTTATTTTTAGGTCAATCTATACAACTTCAGCATTTTTATTGTGATTGCTGTGAAATTGCAGCTGGAGTTTTAATGGTGTTCTGAATGATCAGATGTGTCTGTGACAGAGTTCATATGAGTAGAATCAATATCCCCAAATTAGTGCTCAAGGGCTACTTTTGGAAAGAGTGCTTACAGATTGAACCTTCTGCCCCCTCCCTAGCACCTTAACAGTTGTCATTTCCAGATAGCAAGTCACCCAACGGAGCAGCAAAACTTCAGCTTATTTTAAAATGAAAAATGTCAGTAGAAGACAAATTCTAGGGCTCCTTTCAGTTTTAAAATTCTTAGCTTATGTTTGATTCTTAACATGTGATCCAAAGATAAGCAGGCTTAGCTGGGGTGCAGATACTTAGGTATCATATATATACGCACAGAAATATATTGCATATAATATGATAATACGATCCTATGTTATACACACAAAATATTGCATATACATCTCATAGGCAATGTCCAACTCTTTGCAACCTCATGGACTGCAGCACACCAGACTTCCCTGTCCTTCACTATCTCCTGGAGTTTGCTCAAACTCAGGTCAATTGAGTTGGTGGTGTCATCCAACCATCTCATCCTCTGCCACCCCTTTCTCCTTTTGCCTTCAATCTTTAGTATCAGGGTCTTTTCCAGTGAGTCAGCTCTTTGCATTAGGTGGCCATAGTACTGGAGATTCAGCATCAGTCCTCCCAATGAATATGTGGGATTGATTTCCTTTAGGATTGGTCAGTTTGATCTCTTCACTGTCCAAGGGGCTCTCAAGAGTCTTCTCCAGCCCACAGTTCAAAAGCATCAGTGTTTTGGTGCTCAGCCTTCTTTATGGTTAAACTCTCACATCCATACATGACTGCTGGAAAACCATAGCTTTGACTAGACACATATACATTGCATATATAGCACATCTAATATTTGACATATATATAGATGGTTTTCAACTGATGATGGTTCAACTTGATGATTTTTCAACTTTATGACTGTACAAAGGTGATTTGCATTCAGTAGAAATTGTACTTCAAATTTTGAATTTTGATCCTTTCCCAGGATAAGATACTCTTGTGATGTTGGCTAGAGGCAGTGAGCCACAGTTCCCAGTCAGCCACATGATCATGAGGGTGAGCAAGCAATACACTTACAACCATTCTATACCAAGACAACCGTTAGTTCTCATTTTCAGTGCAAAATGCAATGGGCTCTCTCCAGGTGGCTCAGTGGTAAAGAATCTGCCTGCCAATGCAGGAGACACAGGAGATTCAGGTTCAATCCCTGGTTTGGAAAGATCCCCTGGAGTAGGAAATGGCACTCATTCTAGTATTCTTGCCTGGAAAATTCCATAGGCAGAGAAGCCTGATGGGCTACAGTCAATGGGGTCTCAAAGAGTCAGTATGCAATAAATTTCATGAGATATTCAACACTTTATTCTAAAATAGACTTTGTGTTAGATCATTTTGCCCAACTGTAAGCTAAAGTATCGTTTCTGAGCAAGTTTAAGGTAAGCTAGGCTGAGCTTTAATGTTTGATAGGTTAGGCATATGAAGTGCATTTTCAACTTAGGATATTTCCAGTTGGGAACCCATCATAAGTTGAGGAAGATCTGTATTCTTAAAACTGCAAACTAGACTACTGAAACAGAAGCTCTTTAAGGTAGGAACTTTGGAATCATATTTGAACAAATTCTCCAGATAAATACTATGCACAGTATAGCTGAGAACCGCTGGTTTGGATATTTTAAATACAGTTTCTAAAAGCATTGCTTTCATAACATGAGTGAAAACAACAACAAAAAACGAAGCAGCACAGGTCTAGCAGAGGCTGATCAGGTTTGCACGGCTTGAGACCCACACATGCTGGGAGTCTTCTTTATGGGACAGAAAATTAGAAAACCTGTTACAGTGTCTTCAGAGTAAATCAACTTCTGAGGCTTAAGCGTTGAGGCCATATTCACTTACTGTCATCCTGGTGATGTTTCTGGGCCTGTTTGAGTTGAGAATAATGGTCTCATGGGGTTGTCAAGATCAAATAAACCAACATACATGCTCAGTTACTGACTGCAGCCCACCAGCCTTCTCCGTTTGTGGAATTTTCCAGGCAAGAATTCTGGAGTGGGTTGCCATTTCCTACTCCAGGGGATCTTCCTGACCCTGAATCAAACCTGAGTCTCCTGCACTGGCAGACAAATCGTTTACCACTGAGCCACCTGGGAAGCCCCGAATAAGCCAACAACTCTTCATAAACAGTGAAACACCCTACAGTTATGGAGGTATCATCCCCTTCACCTCTGATTACTTACTTCATACAAGGGTGTGAAATGAACAGAGGAAAACTCAGAAGATTGTGAGGTACTTACTCAGTAGGTCAACTAAGCACACTTGTGTCCCCTGCTCTTCTTTATCTTTTCTAGAGAAATCCAACACTTCTACACACCCAGATCTTAGTATTTAATGTTTAAATGGCTGATTGAATGATGAAGAAATGAATGAAAGGGTGAGGGAAAAAATGAAAAGAAGGACCTATGCTCCCCCTGTTGCTCGTCAGATATGATTGGGCAGAATCTCAGAAGTGATTTATTCTTTTGAAGATTTTAAATTAATTTACTTTTGCTGGGATGAATGACACTAATTGAATTGGGTGGAGTTTATCGATAAGGATCGCCTGGAGGAAGAATCTTTTTGCAAACCTTTGGAAGGAAGGAGCCTGGGTTTGCAAAATGCAACAAGAAAGCCTTTCTAAAGGGCTTTTTTTTTTCTCATTTCCATTTCAACATTAGCAGACCAATGATGCTCATTTACCTTATATATCAGGGTGGTTTCACTGAAAAGTATTTAGACTTTTAAAGTAAGCAGAGTTAATATTTACTAAGTATCCCTGGTGGAAAAGGCACAGGAAATTGCACTAAATCCTCACCATAACCCACAAAGTCAGAATTTTCTTACTGAAAAACTGGGGCTTCAGGAGCTTAATAACTGCCCAAGATCACAAGATCTTGACTAATACACAAGATATTGCAAATAAGTTTCAAACCCCAGACTTTATGGTTTAATACCCATGTTCTCCTATTATATAATTTTAAGTAACAAAATATTACATTTTGCATTTTATAAAAGTATGAGTAGCCAAAGAGCCTCTATTTTAATAATTTTCCTGTTGAGAATGTGAATAATTTTTAATTTTGTGCATTCATTTTATAACATTTTCTACTTGGGTCATAAAAGGCTCTACATTTTCCCCAAACTGAATATATCCCACCCTTCCTACATACAACATTGTAAAATATGAGGAATTCATATAACACAAACATACTCCATACACACCACAGACACACACATACATACATACAAATATATATGCATCTATTTCTACACATATGTGAATATGTGCTCTACTTGGCTGCTTAGTCTTGTCCGACTCTTTGCAATCCCACGGACTGCAGCCCGCCAGGCTCCTCTGCCTATGGGGATTCTCCAGGCAGGAATACTGGAGTGGGTTGTCATGCCCTCCTCCAGGGGATCTTCCCCACCCGGGGATCAAACCCAGGTCTTCTGTATTGCAGGCAGATTCTTACTGTCTGAGCTTCCAGGGAAGCCCATATGTGAATATATCTCTCCCTACATATGTGTGTGTGTGTATATATGTGTGTACATTTTATTTTTTTTCACTGAGTTTTAAAAAGAAATATTAAACTTGATTTTTGACTGTTTGTTTACTCAAGTACTGAAATATATGGGCTAAAGTACTTGAAAATTAACTACAAAAATAGACCAGTTTCTAAGCTAAGGTGAAAACAATCAGGAACATTCTGAATATTTTGGTTGAAAGTGAAAATCCTTGCTTCTGCTTTATTGCCATGCCCCCTATGAATTTTAATAAAACATATATCAGAAGAAACTAGAATCTGATGGATGCTGCACTTTATGAGAAGGCAATGGCACGTCACTCCAGTACTCCTACCTGGAAAATCCCATGGACGGAGGAGCCTGGTGGGCTGCAGTCCAAGGGGTCACGAAGAGTTGCACACGACCGAGCGACTTCCCTTTCCCTTTTCACTTTCATGCATTGGAGAAGGAAATGGCAACCCGCTCCAGTGTTCTTGCCTAGAGAATCCCAGGGACGGGGGAGACTGGTGGGCTGCCGTCTATGGGGGTTGCACAGAGTTAGACATGACTGAAGCGACTGCAGCAGCAACAGCACTTTATAGAAAATGAATTTATCAAACAGTTATGAGTCAGTTCAGTTCAGTTCAGTCGCTCAGTCGTGTCCGACTTTTTGCGACCCCATGAATTGCAGCACGCCAGACCGCCCTATCACCAACTTCCAGAGTTCACGCAGACTCATGTCCATCGAGTCAGTGATGCCATCCAGCCATCTCATCCTCTGTCGGCCCCTTCTCCTCCTGCCCCCAATCCCTCCCAGCATCAGAGTCTTTTCCAATGAGTCAGCTCTTCGCATGAGGTGGCCAAAGTACTGGAGTTTCAGCTTTAGCATCACTCCTTCCAAAGAAATCCCAGGGCCGATCTCCTTCAGAATGGACAGGTTGGATCTCCTTGCAGTCCAAGGGACTCTCAAGAGTCTTCTCCAACACCACAGTTCAAAAGCATCAATTCTTCGGCACTCAGCCTTCTTCACCGTCCAACTCTCACATCCATACATGACCACTGGAAAAACCATAGCCTTGACTAGATGGACCTTAGTTGGCAAAATAATGTCTCTGCTTTTCAATATGCTATCTAGGTTGATCATAGCTTTTCTTCCAAGGAGTGTCTCTTAATTTCATGGCTGCAATCACCATCTGCAGTGATTCTGGAGCCCCAGAAAATAAAGTCTGACACTGTTTCTACTGTTTCCCTATCTATTTGCCATGAAGTGATAGGACCGGATACCATGATCTTCATTTTCTGAATGTTGAGCTTTAAGCCAACTTTTTCACTCTCCTCTTTTACTTTCATCAAGAGGTTTTTTAGTTCCTCTTCCCTTTCTGCCATAAGGGTGGTGTCATCTGCATATCTGAGGTTATTGATATTTCTCCCGGCAGTCTTGATTCCAGCTTGTGTTTCTTCCAGTCCATCATAGTTTTCTCTTATTTTATTCAGGACATCATCTTAGTCTTGCAGTCCTAAAGAACCCTGTCTTAGACTTGCTTATATAAGCAAATATGCCTCGATGTGTGTTCCAGAGTGTGTGTGTATGTCTGAAGAGGTAAAGCACAGACTTTTAAGACCCATCCCCTTTTCTTGATGTCAAAAAAACAAACTTCATCCATCCTGATCTTACTCTTAAAATATTTAAATATTCTTTTATTTCTGACAATTCTTTGGCTTTCCTGATGATGTGACAGAGTCAAAGGACACCGATTTTTGATGCAAGTGCTTTGTGACTGTTTGGGATGCAAAGAGCAAACCCCCAAAAGGCTTATATGTGGCCAAATTACAGAGGTTTATGTACCCCTCAGGGAGAAGGCAATGGTACCCCACTCCAGTACTCTTGCCTGGAAAATCCCATGGACGGAGGAGCCTGGTAGGCTGCAGTCCATGGTGTTGCTAAGAGTCGGACACAACTGAGCGGCTTCACTTTGACTTTTCACTTTCATGCATTGGAGAAGGAAATGGCAACCCACTCCAGTATTCTTGCCTAGAGAATCCCAGGGATGGGGGAGCCCAGTGGTCTGCCATCTATGGGGTTGCACAGAGTCGGACCTGACTGAAGCGACTTAGCATGTACCCCTCAATGTTGCTGTTTAGTCTCTAAGTCCTGTCTGACTCTTTTGTGACCCAGTAGACTAGCCCACCAAGGTCCTCTGTCCATGAGATTTCCCAGGCAAGAATACTAGAGTGGGTTGCCATTTCCTTCTCTAGGGAACTTTCCGACCCAGGGATTCAATCCCTATCTCCTGCCTTGGCAGGTGGATTCTTCCTTCTGAGCCGCCAGAGAAGCCCAGGTACTGCAGTAGTAAAGGATCTGCCTGCCAATTCAGGAGATGCAAGAGATGCAAGTTTGATCCCTGGGTTGGGAAGATCCCCTGGAGTAGGAAATTCCAACCCACCCCAGTATTCTCGCCTGGAAAATCCCCTGGACAGAGAAGCCTGGCAGGTTACAGTCCATGGTGTTGCAAAGAGTCAGACATGACTGAGCAACTGAGCACACACACACACACACACACACACACACACACACACACACACACACCCTTTAGGAGAGACCAGATATAAGCATTCTAATTAGGAAAGCGATAAATATGTATTGCTCCCAGAAGCTCATTAAAAATATTACATTTCCTTGGAAGGTCTTCATATTGACTTTTAATTTGAAATTACAAATAATTTTTGCAAAAGTCAGTTGCAAGAGATACTGTTAAATGTCTTCACTTTAATTTTTCAGAGTGTAAGCCTTGTGGATGTGTACTACTGATTCAATTCCCAAATTCTGGTAGTTGTCCCAATAGAAAAAAAAAAAATGGATTAAAAAAAACCCCAGATCTAAAAGTGCCCATTAGTTAGCTTCGAGCATGCCAAAGTTGTCAAGTGATATTACAGTTATGGTCTTTAAAGCATTTGAAAAAAATTGGATAACACTATGTAAAAAGCTGGATTATATGGCTTTGTCTATGCCAAAGAGACTGTCCGGCAGAAAGCACCCTGGTAAGCCTAATTATTACTCCACATATGGTACGTGGCATTATAAGCTATTTTGAGGTTTTTCAGAAAGGGAGAGATATGAATGACAACCACAACAGGGCGTGCTGAAGAATTTTACCTCCAACTCCTAACAGTCTCATATTGGCAAAGCATAAAATCAAAAACGCTGTTTTAGTAATTTGTTTAGTATTTGTTTTCAGGCCTGACAATTTTGTTAAAATTTACAGGGCAGAGTGGAGAAGGAACTGATATAAAAAATATAGAACATATATTCAGTAATAAATTGCTCTTCACAATATTATGGCTGTTTAGAAGGGCAATTTTCATTTCTTACTTTAAATTCACAGCAGCTTTTGTGATACTTGATTTAGGGAATAACATAGAATCTGATTTGGAGTATGACTTAAGGTAAACATTAAAAACTTGTATGCATATTAAATTTGTGTGAGTAGGTGGTTACACCAAGAAAATAGTTTGGGAGAATAAACTCAGAAACATGGAAGCCATCGGCCACGTATCAGATTTACCTGTATGCCTTTAACAGCTTATGTCTGAAAGGTGCTTCATTGACCCCGTGTCTCTTACATCTCCTGCATTGGCATGTGGGTTCTTTACCACTGGTGCCTCCTGGGAAGCCCTCAGAGAAGAAGATATAGAAGGAGGGGTGCTTTATACTGAAGATTTCAATATATCAGTAAAATGAGAATTATTGCTAAGTCAAATTTTTGGATATCTCAACATTGCTTAAAGCAAAATTCAGATATCCCTTTGTCTCTGTCTTTGAGTATTTTAAAGGTCAGCCTCATCTGTTTAGTTGCGGAATCTTGTGCTAGACAGTCATTGTACCAATGGAGAGCACACCCAGATTGCTCAGGCCGTGTGAAAGTGGTTGCACATATTAAACAATAAGTATGCTTACATCCTCTACAAGCTTTGTAGGATTTCAAAAGCTTTCACTGTCCAAGTCCAAGAAACTTAGCAATTTCCTGGCACCAGTTTTTCCTTTTTTTGGATAAAATAAATAAGAATTTTCTGCTTCTCTAGTTTTCTATTCTAAACACTAAAAGCAAGACACTATGTGAATAACGTTAAGGATTACCTAACCTAGGGCAGAGTCACTGGGTGCAAACAATGAATATTCCTAGTAGATCTCTATCCATGATCAAGCCTAAAAAAAAAAAAATAACATCAGGATTTGGGTTAGCATTTTGTTCTTTTGTGGTTATCTCAAACATTGTTTTAAAATAGAATCTGATATACTTCATTACTATAATTCAAAGATGAAGAAAACCAAAGCCAGAATTTAACTTAGTTTTACTTTTATTTTTGAATCAGATGATTTATAAACTCTTAGATAAAACATTATTATAAGATTAAAATGATATTTACAACTTCATTTTTCCCTTTGAGAGTTAAATAGAATTAATGCTTTAAAATCTGGCATCTGCTGCTATTGCTGTTTTCTCCAAAAGATGGCACTTGTGTAATCTTTTTCTTTCTCAGGGTGCAGAGAACCAGGGGAGCCAGAGGGACCGGAGTGAATTTTCAGAATTGTTTTTCTTTAACAAATTCCAAATAGCCACGTCAGAAACCTGGGTTTTTGCAACTGCAGCTACTCTGTGCTCTTAAAAACCCTTCAAATAAGAATGAGTCTGATTTTGAGAAAGAAAAACATGCTTCCCATCTTAGTTTGGTTTAAACTTTGGAATTTTTTATCCTAAGTTTGTTTTATAATGTTTTTCTTCTCTTCTGATCTTTGACTAAGGTTCTAATTCTTTTTTAAGATAACCTTGATCCATTTGAAGTTGTCCTTCTTAATTAGAATGCATAAGCAACACATGAGTATGTCTGGATTCTATCTAAACAAGCCTTTCTGACAGCATAAATCCAGAAGGATAAATCATTCAGACAGGAGAAGTCTTTTGAACTGTGAACAGACAAGAAAGGGTGAGAGGCATAGAGGGAAAGGAAAACATATTGGAGAGGTTCTGATGATGAGACAGAAATTAACAAATGAGACTTAAACTAGCAGATTCTTTCCAACAATTCAAGCAAGTTTGCTTCCTATCCCTAAAGATGAAAAGAATTTTAAATATGATCTAATGAAGTCCAGCCACCTCATTTTACAGATGAAGAAAATGAGTCCCAGAAAGCGAAAGAGTAAGTATTCAATGCAATACAACAGACTTTTGTGTGTTTTTCTGGTGAAAGAATGCAATGACCTGTCAAAGAGATGTGTTGAGTCACAAGCTGCAGAAAACAAAATCTCAGATAGTTTTGAAAATTGGAATCTGTTTAACCATGGTTCTTTTTTTTTTTTTTTTTTTTTCAGGCACATATAATTTTGAGTCACTATGCTGTCTTAGAAGCCTTTTCCTTCTCCAAGAAGGAATCAGTTCAGTACAGTCACTCAGTCGTGTCCGACTCTTTGCAACCCCATGAACTGCAGCGTGCCAGGCCTCCTTGTCCATCACCAGCTCCTGGAGTTCACCCAAACCCGTGTCCATCTAGTCGATGATGCCATCCAGCCATCTCATCCTCTGTTGTCCCCTTTTCCTCCTGCCCCTATCTTTCCCATCATCAGGGTTTTTCCCAATGAGTCAGCTCTTCTCATCAGGTGGCCAAAGTATTGGAGTTTCAGCTTCAACATCAGTCCTTCCAATGAACATCCAGGACTGATCTCCTTTAGGATGGACTGGTTGTATCTCCTTGCAGTCTAAGGGACTCCCAAGAGTCTTCTCCAACACCAAAAGCAGAGTTCAAAAGCATCAATTCTTCGGCACTCAGCCTTCTTTGTAGTCCAACTCTCACATCCATACATGACCACTGGAAAAACCATAGCCTTGACTAGATGGATCTTTGTTGGCAAAGTAATATCTCTGCTTTTTAATATGGTATCTAGGTTGGTCATAACTTTCCTTCCAAGGAGTAAGCGTCTTTTAATTTCATGGCTGCAGTCACCATCTGCAGTGATTTTGGTGCCCAGAAAAATAAAGTCAGCCACTGTTTCCACTGTTTCCCCATCTATTTGCCATGAAGTGATGGGACTGGATGCCATGATCTTAGTTTTCTGAATGTTGAGCTTTAAGCCAACTTTTTCACTCTCCTCTTTCACTTTCATCAAGAGGCTCTTTAGTTCTTCTTCACTTTCTGCCATAAAGGTGGTGTCATCTGCATATCTGAGGTTATGGATATTTCTCCTGGCAATCTTGATTCCAGCTTGTGCTTTCTCCAGCTCAGCATTTCTCATGATGTACACTGCATGTAAGTTAAATAAGCAGGGTGACAATATACAGCCTTGATGTACTCCTTTTCCTGTTTGGAACCGGTCTATTGTTTCAAGAAGGAATATGATCATTCATTAACCATATAACTTATTAGATCTGTCATGTCTAATACAGTAGCCACTAGCCACATGTGACTATTTAATTGAATTTTAAAATAATGAAAATCAAGTACAGTTTAAAACTTAATTCCTCAGTTATACTAGCCACATTTCAAGTGTTCAACAGCTCCAAGTGGCAAGTGGCTACTAACAAGGCAGGGTACACATAGAGTTTCATCCTTGCTGAAAGTTCTCTTGGACAACACTTGTACAAATCATTAACTGTAGCACAGTTAATTAACTTGTAACAAGTATGAGAAGAGTGCAACAGAAAGAAAGTCAGGTACACAGTATCATGGGGTAATCCAGTGTCAAAAGGCTAAAGTCATATGTTACATGGGTTTATAAGCAGATTTATAACCAATTCTGAAAGACTAGCAGGTTTATGTATTTTTAGGTCTCCCATCCCTCCGTTTTCAACTGTACTTTTGCCTTCACCAATATTCTTCACGTTAGTGTTCAAGAAAACTTTGTAAGTACTATATTCCCTTTTCTGTGCCTTATTCAATTACATTTCACAATGTTTATTGAGTACCTACTGTGTGACAAACTTTGCACTGGGTAACTAAAAAGGAAAACTTAGATGCTCTGTGATAACGAATCAGGCAGGAGGAAAGTACATTTCCAGAACTGATTCAGGATATTGAATGAGCTATTCTAACTATCTGAATTAGCAAAAGCAAGTAGTATTAGAATAATTATGTGGATTAAGAGATGGAAGCTTGGACTTGTCTGGTGGTATAGTGGATTGGAATCCCCCTGCCCGTGCAGGGGACATGGGTTCAATCCTTGATCTGAGGAGATTTCACATGCCTTGCAGCAACCAAGCCCTTGCTTCACAACTACTGAGCCCATGCTCTAGAGCCTGCGAGTCACAGTTACTGAGCCTGCATGTTGGAACTACTGAATCCCGTGCACCTAGAGCCTCTGCTTCTCTACAGGAGAAACCACTGCGATGAGAAGCCTGTGCAGTGCAATAAAGAGTAACACCAGCTCACAGCAACAAAGACTCAGTGCAACCAACAGTAAAGAAATAAATAATTTTAAAAAAGAGAGATGGAAGCTCATTACGAAAAGTTTAGTGACTTGCCCAAAATAATACAGGTGGTAATAAAAGTTATCCTCATACTGGAATTCATATCTTTTTAAACCAAGTCTGTGCTTTTTCAAATCTATGACCAACTCAGAGACTGATTTATGCCAGTTCAGTTCAATTCAGTCACTCAGTCAGGTCCAACTCTTTGTGACCCCATGGACTGCAGCACTCCAGGCTTCCCTGTCCATCACCAACTCCCAAAGCCTACTTAAACTCATGTCCATCACATCGGTGATGTCATCCAACCATCTCATCCTGTCATCCCCTTCTCCTCCCACTTGCAATCTTTCCCAGCATCAGGGTCCTTTCCAATGAGTCAGTTCTTCACATCAGGTGGCCAAAGTATTGGAGTTTCAGCTTCAGCATCAGTCCTTCCAATGAATATTCAGAACTGATTTCCTTTAGGATGGACTGGTGGGATCTCCTTGCAGTCCAAGGGACTCTCAAGAGTCTTCTCCAGCACCACAGTTCAAAACCATCAATTCTTTTGTGCTCAGCCCTCTTTATAGTCCAACTCTCACATCCAAACATGGCTACTGGAAAAACCATGGTTTTGACTAGATGAACCTTTGTTGGTCAAGTAATATCTCTGCTTTTTAATATGCTGTCTAGCTTTTCTTCCAAGGAACAAGTGTCTTTTGATTTCATGGCTGCAGTCACCATCTGCAGTGATTTGGAACCCCCCCCCCCCACAAAAAAAAGTGTCTCACTGTTTCCATTATTTCCCCATCTATTTGCAACAAAGTGATGGGACCGATGCCAACGTCCTAATTTTTTCTGACATCTGCCAATGAATTATCAAATAAGTTGTACCTTCCATACATCAACATTCTCTTAAGTCCAGTTTTTATAATTCCTTTGAATAAAATCAGAATTATATTTGTGTTTTTATATAGGCTTCTTTTGGGAACTCTCAGCTAAGTGCTTATAGAAAGTCCTTGTGTGGAATTGACCTGTGCTTGATGTTCTATTATCAATAATACTTAGAACTTGTAAGGGTTGAAAGAGCTTAAATATAGATTAAACAAATGTTCTTTCTTAAGGGAAAAAAGAGTGTATGTAATTCTTATTAATTTGCAAAGGAAGAAAAATCACACCATTTGCAGGCAATCAGGACAATATCAATAATATGTAACATTTGAGTTTTGGCACTTTTCATGCCTTTCTGCATAAATGAATGATTCAACCTAAATCCAGATGCTATCCAAAACCTAGGTCTTACATAGACTTTGTCTTTCCAGTAGTCTTTGCTTGGAGTGTGATACCACTATCCCATCATTGTAGTGGCTTCGTAGTGGGCTGTAACAGCCCATTACTAACCATCTCCACACCACAGTATTTGCAAGGTTTTACCTACACGTCATGTCACTCTGTATGAACACTAGTATAATAAGACTTTCCCTCATCCATTCAAGTTATCAGCCAAATCTTACTTTTTATGTTTTGATGGATCTCGTGGTACCTTGTGTTACTTGCAATTATTTTAATCACAAATTGTTTGACAGTGAGATAGCACTGCATTTATTTATAAAAGAAACCTAGCTAGAGATTGTCCTTATCTTCATCAAATAGAAACTTTCAATAAATCTGCCACGTTTTCTTATCCTAGTCATCCAGTTTTCTATACAGAATTTAATTGACTGACACTTTTTCTCAGTCCTTCATAGAGTACTTCCCTGATTTCATCATTTTTTTCACTTTATCATACTCTTCTACCAAAAACAAGGCAAACAAAACAAACAACCCAGCAAAAATCATCTTTAGAATGAATTTTCTACATTTCAGTGTATCATACTCTTTTCTTCCCAACCCATCAATTGATAGAATCTCCCTTTTCTTGTCTACAATTCATTTATTTCTCTCTTTCAGTACTATCTTCTAGTATCTTAGAATTTAAAGGCTTGCATAACCAACAATATTGTTCATGCATTTTCAATACACTCTCCTTGCATAAGAAAAGTGTATTCATGTATCAACTAATATATATGCTGCCCCATGTAATGAAGCACCATAACATTCTCAGAGCAGATACTCCCTACCTATGTGGCTTTGGGAAAATGAATTTATTATTTTGGACTATAATGTCCTCATGTAAAAGAAAATTAATTGGAAAAAAACATAATAAAAAGAAAATTTCATTTCTTATATTCTATATTTCTGTTTAATTTTAAGAGAGTCTAAAAAAAAGTAGCTAGTCAATCTTTTTCCTATAGACTGTTTGATAGTATAACTCAAAAAATTTTCTAAAATGTATTATCACTAAAGAAAATAATTTTGGAAAACAAAAGCATTTGGTCAAAGATAAAATTTGTTATTTTCTTGAGGCCTTTTATGACTCTCTGCTAGAAAACTCGGAGAAAGCAATGGCACCCCATTCGAGGACTCTTGCCTGGGAAATCCCATGGAGGGAGGAGCCTGGTAGGCTGTAGTCCATGGGGTTGGGACACGACTGAGCGACTTCACTTTCAGTTTTCACTTTCATGCATTGGAGAAGGAAATGGCAACCCACTCCAGTGTTCTTGCTTGGAGAATCCCAGGGACGTGGGAGCCTGGTGGCTGCTGTCTATGGGGTCGCACAGGATCCGACATGACTGACACGACTTAGCATCAGCAGCAGCAGCTAGAAAACTAGAGGCGGGCATTTTGCAAAATAAATATGCTCTGATACTAGCTACAAAAAATAGGGGATAACCCATATATGTTTAGCTGAAGAGTGAATTTGTACCATTAAAATATATTCCAATTTATATTACACAGCATTAGGAAATGCTGAAAAAATATCCTTTAATAATCCACACCCAGAAATTGGATTCATACTTAAAATGGCATTGATGCCTGTCTCAGCTGGAATCATTTGATTTAGTCTGTGGTTGGGAATCTCTCCATCAGCTATGAGCACAGAGCTGACTATCTCCCAGTCAAGCCTCCAATACGTGTTCCTCTCTCATAGCCACATATTTCAACTAGTCAACTTGGCTTTTTGTTTTACAGTATGTACCTTGACCACATTAAAATATGCAACTTTTCATATTAAAAGAAAAATTTTGTGTACAACAGACAGGTTCTAAATCTGAGTTATTAAAGTATTTTAGAAACCAAAATAGCCAGACCACCACTTTGTAGGCTTTGCTTCAAAATAAAAGTTACTTCCATGGGCTATCCACTCAATCTTGCTGTGATATCAGTTCAAATCTTGAAACTTGTTGAATATTTGGGCTCCCCTTCCTTTATGAGGGGCTTCACTTGTGTCTCAGCAGTAAAAGAATCCTCCTGCAATGCAGGAGATGGGGATTCTATGCCTGCATCAGCAAGATCCCCCGAAGAAGGAAATGGCAACTCACCCCAGTATTCTAGCCTGGGAAATCCCATGGAAAGAGGAGCCTGATGGGCGACAGTCCATGGGGTCACAGGTGTCGAACTCGACTTAGACTTAGTCGGAACACCACCACCTACTCTATGAATATTTAAAGCACCTGTTGGCTGTTATCATACTGCTCTTTCCCGCATTGCTTTTCTCTTTACTATGGCTCTGCTCTTGACAGACAAAATGCTAGATCCTGAAGTGCATGATCTGGTTATGAGGCATCTCTGACGTGAGCAAAGGCCCAATCAGAGGTCAGAAGATCATATCCTCTTCCCAAGACATAAATTTAATGGCATTACATTGCAGAAAAACATAATTTGTACAAACTACTCTTAAGCAAAATTTTAAAAAAATTTAGAAATTATTAAATAGAGAAAAACATATTAACATAAACTGTTTGCTTTTATTAATTTGATTATGTGACTTTTGACTTAGCTTGTCTATAATAATTGCTTACTAATTTGTCATGAAAGACCTTTGCTGCTCTCTGATTCTATTTGGCAAAATGCAGCTTATAATCAGTCACCAGAATGTGATAGTAAGGTATCCACTCAAACAAAAGAACTGTGTAAGAACTGATCTTGTTTGAAAATGACAAAGTAATGTATGCCAGCTTATTATATGAAAGTAAATAGTGTCCATTACTTTCCAAAGTGTCTTTTACTGGGAAGATGGTGACTTTTTGCATCTATGGGTTATGGTCTGTTCATCTTAAATGTCATAGCAAGAGAGATAGCAAACTGTTTTTCTGGTATCATTTAAACAGCAAAGATTTTTATGCTTCCCTGTCTAGGATTTAACAGTGTTGAGTCATTATCTTCTGAGGTTCCTTCTCAGCAGAACTCTTTGGAAATTCAAGGGATACTGGAAACTATAATTTTGCTGTAGCTGAACTCATCCAGATTAAAGGAGGGACAAAGTTCTGAACAAACTCTCCTCTGGCTAAAGTCCAGTATTACTCTATGCCAAATACCTTTTCTTTTTGGCCTGTAAAATGAAAAGAAGGGGGTTCTTTATAAAGAAAATTATTGTCACTGAAAAGGATTTTTCATTCATCTTGTCATGATTATAACAAATTTCACTAATCTCACATTTTTAGGTACTTTGACCTCTGAGCCTATTTTCAAAATTTTCTTTCCTTTATATATTAAAAAAAAACAACTCTAAATTACCTAGAATGAGTGATGATTAAACACTCCAACACAGCCACAGACAAACATCAACAAGCAGGATGGATAAAATGACATTGGCAAATTCTTTTATTTACAAACGTTGAAAAGTAGGGACATTGTCTTTTGCCTCTCTGAATATTTATATTCTCAACATAAAATGAAGTCATGGAGACATGCCCATCTGTTTACTTTTTAAAATCCATGGTGTCAACAGTTTAGAAGTTTCCAGTAAAAACTAGGAATGAAGGCATTCTTGTGGGATGTCATCAACTCAAGGAATTCTGTCCAAATCTTGGAAACAAACAAAATATTTGGCTTATGCTTCAGAAAAGTTTAGATACGCTTTTCATTTTTATAACTTACATTCTTTCAACTGATGTATATGTGTGTGTGTATAGTTATTAAAGTTAGAAGCAAAGTACTAAGGAGATTCCATATCGTTTGATATCTATGAAAACCTGGTTGATGTTAAATGCAACTCGGAAGCTGATGGTGCTTTGTTGACCAGCATGGCAGGAAGGTGCTGAGATGTGAAGGACTCACCCTTATTTGGGTATCATTTACTAAGACTTGGCTAGGAACTAAACATGAGAGAATAACAAAGCATGCTTGGTTGTCCTCTCTTTTCCTTCTTAGTCTATGCTCCTTGCTGGGCCTTAGACTTCTGGGCCTTGAAGGCAATATCTGAAGATACTTCCCTGGGCTCCCTTGCCAGCTGACCTCTCCTCAGAATCACCACTGGTCCCAGTGGAATGGGATATGAAGGTGAAAAAAAGAGAAAGTTATACTTTTCATCCCCTCTCCCTTCCTTTATCAGCACCCTGTCCTTGGTAATCATCAGATTCCTCTTTCCCACCGAGAACCCACTCTTTTGCAATTCCAGCTCTCTAGTAATGGTGACCTCCAGTAGTACCATTTCTCCCTCTCGTTCCTTGGGTACCCTGGATGGAAATGACTTTCTATTGTTGCAGTTTTCTGGGTACCCTACCAGTCTTTGTTTTCTCCCTTGAGCATGTGCATACACTGTCAAGACTCCAGTCAACAGAAATAAGTTTATTCTTTGAAGGCAGACATGTGCACAATGTGAGAAGGAAGGTGAAATTTGCTCATTGTCTCTCTAGCTATGGGAATAAAATTAATTATTGTCACTCAACCAAATATTCATTATGGAAATCAAAAGGTAATTCATATTTATTACTGGATGGTGTTTGAAAATACTAAACATGGAAAAAATAAATAGGAATGAAAATAGTAATTATTCTGAGTGATTGATAGCAATGTATTAGTTTTACCTCTATGAAACAGGCATTGCCATCGCCCCCACTTTAAAATATAAGAACCAAACTATTGAAAGGTAAAATGACTTGCGTGTAAGATCATACACTTATGGGACAGCAGAGGATGGATTTAAACTTAGGCAGACTGATTCCTAAGCCTATGCTCTTAATTACTAAGCAAGTAAAGAGAATAGTATTTATTAAGCACCTACCATGTGTCATTAAGTGTACTAGATGCTTTCACAAGCACTGCCTCATTTATTGCCCTTTCGGAAGCACTCGACACTGTCATCCATTCTGTTCTGAAGAACATTTTCCCTTCTAGGATTCTCTGACACCACATGCTGCTTCGGCTTCTCTCTCATTTTCCTTTACTTATTCTTGTCTATTCATCCTTTAATTTGGGGATGTTTTGAGTTCACTTCTTGCTTCTATTCTTCCTTGTTAAACTCATCTAATTAAGTTGATTACGCCAATGACCTGCAGATTCTTATATTTTTATTTCTAACTTGCCCCCTCTCTTTAATGTCATACCTGTATGTTCAACTGTCTCCTGGACATCTCCCTATGGGTATCGAGTAAGAATCTCAGATTTAATGTGACCACCTGAGAATGCTTGATTCATTTCTTCTTCAACCTGAGTCTCTCTCTCTCTCTGTCATCTCTCTTTCACGAAATAGCACTGTTATCTACTGCAGTTGATCAAGATACCAATTGAGGAATTATCCTAGAGTGTTCATGCTTTCCTTCTCCTGATATCTAATTATCAATATATCCTGTCTGCTCCGTGGGTGGAGATTCAAGTCCCTCCCCACTCACTACCACGATGTTTTGTCTAAGCCGTTGAGAAAACTTCTTAACTGACCATGCTAGTTTCAGTCCTGCTCACCTTCAAGGATTTCTATACATGGCAGCAAAATAATTATTTTAAACATATCATGCCACTTTGCTTAAAAGCCTTTATTGATTTCCAAACAAAATGCAACCCAACTTCTCTTGGATACCTAAAGTGATCTCTTTGAATGAATGAATCTTGTAGTAGAGATGTTTGTGCTTTACAAAAGTTCTTCCAGATATTTATTAGTATGTTCATTTTTTATTAAATAAGAAATAGAAGCAGAAAACAACATTATCCTCTCCCTCAGCAGGCTTTGAAATCAGCTCTAAAGTGGACTTGACTAGTGCAACATATAATAAACTGTTCTAACGAGGATATATAATAAACACACATATTTATGTTTTATGAATTACTTACAGTGTATGAGGCCCACTACTTTGGTAGGCACTTTTCATGTATTATCTTAATAATTTTGTATAATAAATGTCTTAAAAATGTGCTGTCATCTGCATTTGATATTTGAGAAACAAGACTCAGAGAGGATAAGTAACCTACTCAAAAACTCACAGTGCTGGTTAGTGGGAAAAGATTGATTTAATCTAATATCAGGTCTGTGTTCCAAAGTCCACAGCTTTAACTATGTGACTTCTCTACCTCCTTGAAAAGATGGTGTGTACATTTTATTATTCCTAAAAATTATATATACACCCACCTTTTTCCTCTTTCAAAGATTATAAACTACTTTAGACATGCCAGGACTTAATGTTATCACAACTCTGTGTTTGTAGATGGAAAGCAAAGATAGTGGTTTTGTTCAAAACCTGGTGACTGTTCCATTTCTCCTTGGCTAGTCCCCAAACGATTACCAAATGGCACTTAACTTAAAAGGCAAGGGAGGAGGACATTTAGTGTGAACTTTTTTAAGGAAATCAACTTTTTACTGACATATTCTTAATTTGACTTCCTTATGTGTAATCATTTACACATGTGGTTATGATCAAACCCTCATCTTATAAGGGAAATATTTTCATATTGAGTGGTTCTGATTCACACTGGGAGGAAGGAACACAAAAATATTATGTTAATACACAACAAAATGATAGACACACAATGTGATTCCCAAATTCTAAACTGGACATCGGAGTGATATGCCTGTATAGGGATTCCACCTTGTTCATGCTGGGAGACAAACACATTTTAATTTCCATTCTGAAAATGACTCTTTGAAGTTGCCAAATTTTAGTTTAGTTTGCTGCTTTGATAATGATGAGTATATTAATATGTTGTTCTGAGTTAATCATTTGCGGAGCTATTTCCTTTTCATGCCTAAAGAAATCACAAAGGGAATATGTCATCCTGTTTATTCCAAAGAAATTGTGAATGGAGTTTATTTTCTTTCTTGCCTTGGAAAACAAATGCCCATAGAAAGCACTATCAATAAGAAGTAAGGAAATTTGCTCCTCAAAGAGAATTGAGATTGAAAACTATGCTCAGTGTAACTTAGGTTTCTATTCCAACCTGTCACATGGGTCCTTTCACTTATATTCACTCAGATAATTTTCAACAATAAGCATTTTTATTTGTTTGCTTTAAAAAATAAAGATCCAGATGCTATGGTGAATATGCAGGCAATGACTATAATTTTACAGGAATAATTTTCTTATATAACTTATAAAATGGTCCTGATGAAAATTCCCAGAAATTGTTTTAAAAGTGTCTTGAGCAATAGAATCATCATTGTACAATGTCTCTTGTGATGACTATAATGACAGATGCCAGCTAGTTCTATGTGTGTGTTATGCTAAAATTATTATTTTTAAAATTATTTTCAATGTGTGATCATTTTCCCTTTTATCCTTAACATGATAGTCAGTGATTATACCTCTGGTCTACTTTTCTGTGCATTTCAAAGGTTTTTTTTTTTTTTTTAATGAGACGCATCATAATCAGTAATGATTCATGTGGTTATTTGTTTTTGGATAATTTCCCCTCTCTTCCTCTGATAAATTCTAAAATACATTTGAGAACATTGACTAATGGCAGACTGGATACAGACCAAGTCCAATTAGATGTTTAAAAATTATAGTGATCTGCTTATTACATAGAACTGATCTTCTTTCCAGGGAGTACATGCAGCTAAAAATATCCTCAAAATGAAGTTATCTGCTTTCTGGTCCTATAATCCCAATGCAGACATCACTTACTTAGTCTTACAAACACGTCTGGAAGGAATGAGATAGAAGCTACAATTAAGCATTTAACTCAAATTTATTTATCAAATGCCCAATGAGCTATCTACTAGGACCTGAAGGAAAACTAGAGAAGAGAAAAACCTTGGTATTTTGTTGTCAGAGATGAAAAGTAAAGGTCTTCAAGAAGTGGTGAAGCCAAACAAGTGGAAGGCCAGGAGAGTCTAGGTAGAATATGAGCAGAGTTGAACCTCTGACTGACAGACTCTTTTTGACCAAACTTAAGCCAACCTTCTCTAAGCACTTTTCTCAGTAGACCTTATCCTTGGGCCTTGCCCTTACAACTGCATAACTCAATTTTAGCAAGAATCCTGCTAGTCAATTTAGTGGGAATGCCCAACCCTCATCCTCAGTATCAAATCTTTCTTGATATCTGATTAAAACCCTCATTCTCCCACCCATCAAAGTGGCAGCTGATTTATCCTGGGCTGCCTTCAGCAAGAATCCTGTTAGGTCTAGCCATCAAGAATTCCCCCCAGCCTTGAAATCTCCTCTTAGTCATTTCTCTCCATCCCTCCCCATAATCTGCTTCTTGCTATAAATTCGCACTAATCCTTGTAAAGTCCCTTCTTGCCTTCAAATTCTCACTGCTGTATTTGGAATTGAACCCAGTTCTATACTGACGTCTCATTCCCTCTATTGTAATAGTTCCTGAACAAAATTGTCTTGTTTACCACTTTTACCAGCCAGCTACTCTCTGGCTCTGATTTTTCAAAACAGTCTCAGATATCTTTGGAAAGAAGATGGGGCAATATATTGCTAACAAATGACTAAGGGTGAGAAGGTAGGAAAAGAACCAAAGAGGGAGGAAGTCTATCGGGGCTCATCAAGGGTCAAGAACACTCCAGTGTGTCTGTGTCATAGACAAGTTTCAACAAACTTCCCAGCTTCATTCAGATGAACAGAATTCTTATTTTTACATCTGCAGATTCTTTTCCTTTACTCTGCTCTCTGTATAATGCTTTCCAACAAGTTGGTCATTGGATTTTACTCCTTGCTCCGCCACTTATTTCAACGTGTTCTTTAATCATGTTGCTCTCTTCAATGTTTTAAAATAATTTCTATTCTTGTGATGCAATCCATTTCCATCAGTCTTTAATTTGGTTAGTTAGAATTTGTCAAAACTTGGGACTGATGTCATCGTCTCCCTTCTTAATAGGGAATCATAAAACAATAATTTTTTTGTGATTTTAATTTGTAAAGACACCCTTTGAATGTGATTTTTTTTTCTCTTGTGACTTTTTTCATTCTGCATTTATTTCTTGATTCAGGATCTATTCTTGCTCATCTCCTTCACTGACTCCTTTGATCATCTTAGCTTGAAACCCAGCATGGAACATTTCATTTTCCGTAGCCTTTCTCCCTAATTGCTGCTCTAGATAATGTCCCTTATTCCTTCTTTCTTTCCCAGTGGATTCAGAAGGACTGCCTTCTGCTATTCACTCTTCAAAGAATGGGTTATGTTTCCCAGGGAGATGACTTGCAACATCAATCATGAACCTGTTTGCCTTTGCCTTTTTGCCATATCACTACCTGAAAAGCATCTAAATTTTTCTTTTCTCTTCAAACGCCTCCCCCCCACCCCCATCCTCTCTCCTCTTCTGTTAATGGCTTTAGGTTCTTCCTTACAGTGGAGATGTTACCACTCAGGGTTGTAGATTCCTCCTTTATTCTGAGACCTTGAGGATGACTCAACTGTATCTGTCTTCATTTATTTTAACTAATTAATAAGAAGTTTGCTCAAATTTGTTCTTCTCTGGTCAAGAACCACTCTATGCCTTATTGTTTTGTTTGAGTTTGTTTTGTTTTTAAGCAAGTTGCTTCTGTGTTCTAGATACTCAGACTTTTCTCCACCATAGATTTCTGGAAGATTTTTCCAGTCTGTTCTTGGATATCCCTTACCCTTTTCAGGTTCTCTCTTGCCATATTACTACTTCAAATTCATATACCTTTACCCAAAGTCCAGATCAGTCTCATATTGTAATATCCAGTACATCAGAGTGACTTTTGCTTATGCATCACAGTGCCACTTATTTTCATCACCCCTCTAAGTACTTGGGAAACCAAATAGCCTTCTACCTTGCTGCTCAAATGTGGTACCTGGTCCAGGTACTACTAACACTCCTTGGGAGCTACCACAGGCCTGAGGTGAGGGGAGGCAAAAACCCCACATCCAAGGAGCGGCAGCTGCATGGGTGCAGGAGGGCCAAGAGGAGCTACTGCACATCCAAGGTCAGGAGGGGTGGCGGTGAGGAGATACCCCTCATCCAAGGTAAGGAGCAATGGCTGCGCTTTGCTGGAGCAGCCGTGAAGAGATACCCCATGTCCAGGGTAAGAGAAACCCAAGTAAGACGGTAGGTGTAGCAAGGGGGCATCAGAAGGCAGACACACTGAAACCATAATCACAGAAACTTGCCAATCTGATCACACAGACCACAGCCTTGTCTAACTCAATGAAACTAAGCCATGCTCACAGGGCAACCCAAGACGGGCGGGTCATGGTGGAGAGGTCTGACAGAAGGTGGTCCATTGGAGAAGGGAATGGCAAACCACTGCAGTATTCTTGCCTTGAGAACCCCATGAACAGTATGAAAAGGTAAAATGATAGGACACTGAAAGAGAAACTCCCCAGGTCAGTAGGTGCCCAATATGCTACCGGAGGTCAATGGAGAAGTAACTCTAGAAAGAATGAAGGGATGGAGCCAAAGCAAAAACAATACCCAGTTGTGGATGTGACTGGTGATAGAAGCAAGGTCCGACGCTAAAGAGCAATATTGCATAGGAACCTGGAATGTCAGGTCCATGAATCAAGGCAAATTGGAAGTGGTCAAACAAGAGATGGCAAGAGTGAATGTCGACATTCTAGGAATTGCGAACTAAAATGGACTGGAATGGGTGAATTTAACTCAGATGACCATTATATCTAATACTGCAGGCAGGAATCCCTTAGAAGAAATGGAATAGCCATCATGGTCAACAAAAGAGTCCGAAATGCAGTACTTGGATGCAATCTCAAAAAACAGAATGATCTCTGTTTGTTTCCAAGGCAAACCATTCAATATCACAGTAATTCAAGCCTATGCCCCAACCAGTAACACAGAAGAAGCTGAAGTTGAACGGTTCTATGAAGACCTCCAAGACCTTTTAGAACTAACACCCAAAAAAGATGTCCTTTTCATTCTAGGGGACTGGAATGCAAAAGTAGGAAGTCAAGAAACACCTGGAGTAACAGGCAAATTTGGCCTTGGAGTACGGAATGAAGCAGGACAAAAGCTAATAGAGTTTTGCCAAGAAAATGCACTGGTCATAGCAAACACCCTCTTCCAACAACACAGGAGAAAACGCTACACATGGACATCACCAGATGGTCAACACCAAAATCAGATTGATTATATTCTTTGCAGCCAAAGGTGGAGAAGCTCTATACAGTCAGCAAAAACAAGACCAGGAGCTGACTGTGGCTCAGATCATGAACTCCTTATTGCCAAATTCAGACTTAAATTGAAGAAAGTGTGGAAAACCACCAGGCCATTCAGTTATGACCTAAATCAAATCCCTTATGATTATACAGTGGGAGTGAAAAATAGATTTAAGGCACTAGATCTGATGGACGGAGTGCCTGATGAACTATGGAATGAGGTTTGTGACATTGTACAGGAGACAGGGATCAAGACCATCCCCATGGAAAAGAAATGCAAAAAAGCAAAATGGCTGTCTGAGAAGCACTTACAAATAGCTGTGAAAAGAAGAGAAGTGAAAAGCAAAGGACAAAAGGAAAGATATAAGCATCTGAATGTAGAGTTCCAAAGAATAGCAAGGAGAGATAAGAAAACCTTTCTCAGCGATCAATGCAAAGAAATAGAGGAAAACAACAGAATGGGAAAGACTAGAGATCTCTTCAAGAAAATTAGAGATACCAAAGGAACATTTCATGCAAAGATGGGCTCCATAAAGGACAGAAATGTTATGGACCAAACAGAAGCAGAAGATATGAAGAAGAGGTGGCAAGAATACACAGAAGAACTGTACAAAAAAGATTTTCATGACCCAGATAATCACGATGGTGTGATCACTCATCTAGAGCCAGACATCCTGGAATGTGAAGTCAAGTGGGCCTTAGAAAGCATCACTGCAAACATAGCTAGTGGAGGTGATGGAATTCCAGTTGAACTATTTCGAATCCTGAAAGATGAGCCTGTGAAAGTGCTGCACTCAATATGCCAGCAAATTTGGAAAACTCAGCAGTGGCCACAGGACTGGAAAAGGTCAGTTTTCATTCCAATCCCAAAGAAAGCCAATGCCAAAGAATACTCAAACTACTGCACAATTGCACTCATCTCACACGCTAGTAAAGTGATACTCAAAATTCTCCAAGCCAGGCTTCAGCAGTACCTGAACTGTGAACTTCCAGATGTTCAAGCTGGTTTTAGAAAAGGCAGAGGAACCAGAGATCAAATTGCCAATATCCGCTGGATCATGGAAAAAGCAAGAGAGTTCCAGAAAAACATCTATTTCTGCTTTATTGACTATGCCAAAGCCTTTGACTGTGTGGATCACAATAAACTGTGGAAAATTCTGGAAGAGATGGGAATACCAGACCACCTGACCTGCCTCTTGAGAAACGTATATGCAGGTCAGGAAGCAACAGTTAGAACTGGACATGGAACAACAGACTGGTTCCAAATAGGATAAGGTGTACGTCAAGGCTGTATATTGTTACCCTGCTTATTTAACTTATACGCAGATTACGTCATGAGAAACTCTGGAAGAAGCAGAAGCTGGAATCAATATTGCCGGGAGAAATATCAATAACCTCAGATATGCAGATGGCACCACCCGTATGGCAGATAGTGAAGAGGAGCTAAAAAGCCTCTTGATGAAAGTGAAAGAGGAGAGTGAAAAAGTTGGCGTAAAGCCCAACATTCAGAAAATGAATATCATGGCATCTAGTCCCATCACTTCATGGGAAATAGATGGGGAAACAATGGAAACAATGGTTGACTTTATTTTTGGGGGCTCCAAAATCACTGCAGATGGTGATTGCAGCCATGAAATTAAAAGACGCTTACCTCTTGGAATGAAAGTTATGAACCACCTAGATAGCATATTAAAAAGCAGAGATATTACTTTGCCATCAAAGGTCCATCTAGTCAAGGCTATGGTTTTTCCAGTGGTCATGTATGGATGTGAGAGTTGGACTGTGAAGAAAGCTGAGCACTGAAGAATTGATGCTTTTGAACTGTGGTGTTGGAAAAGACTCTTGAGAGTCCCTTGGACTGCAAGGACATCCAACCTGTCCATCCTAAAGGAGATCAGTCCTGGGTGTACGTTGGAAGGACTGATGCTAAAGCTGAAATTCTGATACTTCGGCCACCTCATGCAAAGAGCTGACTCATTGGAAAAGACCCTGATGCTGGAAGGGGTTGGGGGCAGGAGGAGAAGGGGATGACAGAGAATGAGATGGTTGGATGGCATCACCAACTCGATGGACATGAGTTTGGGTGAACTTTGGGAGTTGGTGATGGACAGGGGAGGCCTGGCGTGCTGCAATTCATGGGGTCGCAAAGAGTCAGACACGACTGAGGGACTGAACTGAACTGAACTGAACTGGGAGGTTGTTAGAAATGCTAGTGCTCAAGCTTAAACACAGATCTGAATTGTACCCTACATTTTAACAAGATTCTCTAGGTAGTATGTACTCACACTGAAGTTTAAGAAGTGCCCGTGTGCTGCAATATTCACAAACTTGAAAGTGTCTAAGAATTAACTGAGTGAGCTCAACTATCCTGTGATTTGTGTCCAACCCAGCTTGCCTCAAAAACCTCCTAGATTTTCTTTGGGTTTACATATAGGTATTGAAGTCACTATTAATGTTATTCTTTTTCCTTATTCAAATTGACCAAACACTCTCCTTCCCAACATACATCATGGTCACATAGATTAACTTCTTTCCATGCCTATGGGCAAATTTATTCCCCACTTTACTAATAGAAAACTGAAAAGAGAAATTACATGATTTTCTCAGAGTTACCCAGTTAGCTAGCCACAAGTTTTAATAGAATGAAAACAAGTACTCAAAATCCTTAACCCTTGGCTTAAAATTTGTACCATTATCATGCTGTTGTTTGTTTAATGTACAATGCTATTAATGTTTTCCCCCATTTATCTCAATGTTTTTAATATTAAGATACAAATGTTAGATTATTGTTAAAGACACATTTGGAGAAATAATCATATCTGTAACATTCTATTCATGTATACCTGGAAAGAAAGTAATCAAATGTAACTGAAGCTTTAGAAATTATATGCAAGAAAAGATGCAGTATTTCCTTAGAAATGCACAGAGGTTGGTGGTCAAATTTCACAAGGGAAAATATATTAAGCTCATATGTCTTTTGGAGAAGATTACTAGAACTACTCTGTGGTACGTGCCATCTTTTTAAACTGTCCCCTCATCCAGTTTGTCTTGATACACTTCTTCATTCCCCATAACACATCCATTAGCTTGCTACGTTTATCTTCAAAACAGTTCAAATGTTACTATTTTGTCTCTTCTTTATGTATTGTAAATGTCTCTAATATTGATATTGGAAACAGAGGCACAATGAGGGACATTCAATCTTTTTGAACATTCACAAAAAATTATTAAGAACTACTATTTTCACAGTGAAAGTGGAATGAGAGTCTAATTTGAGAGTCTCAACAAGTCCATAAATAATTAGATATGATTTTATAATGTAGCAGCATGCAAAATAAATCTATTAGTAATTTTGGCAAGTAATTAGAAGATGAACATCTGTAGCTGAAATCAAAGTATGCTAATACTACATAATTTAAAATTCTGTTAAAATACCTCACTAGAATTTTTTCATTTCTCTATTGCTCTTGAAAACCTTAATTATTGACACCATATGATTTTCAGTGTGGAAATAAATATTATGGATGAAGTCCAAACAGCAGCATGTAAATGGATATGAATTTGGGAGCATGTGAAGGACTGAATTTGAATTTTGTATCTACAACTTATTGTATGACCTCGAATAAATGACAGAGTGAACTACTCCTGATTTACTTGGGAGTTTCCCGGTTTTAAAATTGAAAGCCCAGTGTCCAAAGAATCCTCTTTATCTTGAATCAGTTACAATGGCTCTTCACACTAATAAGTGACTTAGGCTTCCTAAGTCTCAGATCCTTTATCTGAAACGTAGACATGTGCTGTGTGTGCTCAGTTACATCTAAATCTTTGTGACCCCATGGACTGTAGCCCATCAGCTTCCTCTGTCCATGGCATTTTGCAGGCAAGAATCAGTTCAGTTCAGTTCAGTTCAGTCGCTCAGTCGTGTCTGACTCTGTGACCCCATGAGTCACAGCATGCCAGGCCTCCCTGTCCATCACCAACTCCCGGAGTTCACTCAGATTCACGTCCATCGAGTCAGTGATGCCATCCAGCCATCTCATCCTCTGTCGTCCCCTTCTCCTCCTGCCCCCAATCCCTCCCAGCATCAGAGTCTTTACCAGTGAGTCAGCTCTTCGCATGAGGTGGCCAAAGTACTGGAGTTTCAGCTTTAGTATCAGTCCTTCCAAAGAAATCCCAGGGCTGATCTCCTTCAGAATCGACTGGTTGGATCTCCTTGTAGTCCAAGGGACTCTCCAGAGTCTTCTCCAACACCACAGTTCAAAACCATCAATTCTTCTGTGCTCAGCCTTCTTCACAGTCCAACTCTCACATCCATACATGACCACTGGAAAAACCATAGCCTTGACCATACGGATCTTTGTTAACAAAGTAATGTCTCTGCTTTTGAATATGCTGTCTAGGTTGGTCATAACTTTTCTTCCAAGGAGTAAGCATCCTTTAATTTCATGGCTGCAGTCACCATCTGCAGTGATTTTGGAGCCCCCAAAATAAAATCTGACACTGTTTCCACTGTTTCCCCATCTATTTCCCATGAAGTGATGGGACCGGATGCCATGATCTTCGTTTTCTGAATGTTGAGCTTTAAGCCAACTTTTTCACTCTCCTTTTTCACTTTCATCAAGAGGCTTTTTAGTTCCTCTTCACTTTCTGCCATAAAGGTGGTGCCATCTGCATATCTGAGGTTATTGATATTTCTCCTGGCATTCTTGATTCCAGCTTGTGTTTCTTCCAGTCCAGGGTTTCTCATGATGTACTCTGCACAGAAGTTAAATAAGCAGGGTGACAATATACAGCCTTGACGTACTCCTTTTCCTATTTGGAACCAGTCTGTTGTTCCATGTCCAGTTCTAACTGTTGCTTCCTGACCTGCATACAGATTTCTCAAGAGACAGGTCAGGTGGTCTGGTATTCCCTAGAACTGATTGTCATTTCCTCCTCCAGGGGATCTTCCACACCCAGGGACTGAACCTGAGTCTTTGCATTTCCTGCACTGGCAGGCGAATTTTTTTTACCACTAGTGCAATATGTGTACATATGAGATTTAAATATTTTTTCTCTTTTTAGATATACCTATATTCTACCACGGTGCCTAAAAAAATTCATTCTTTAGCAGGTTATATACTATGATTATAACAGCTAAATCATAGTTATGATGAAGGAGAAAAATATCACAAGTTGATCAGCAGGATTTGCACTTTAAATACAAATTCACTAACATGAGAGGTTTCTCTAAGAACCTGCAGTAAAATCAAATGTTGAGTGGAAAACAAAATGTAGCCTTGATTTATTAATAGTGAAAGGAGACAAGGGTTTGAGACATTCTGCAGTCTGGAAACCAAATCTTCAGTTTTTAAAAGTAGATGTTTTAGTAATATTATTTAGTCCACAATTGAAATGATGGAAATTCATGTCATTTTCCACTGAATCTCAACAGTTTATGGGAGGATGTTCTTTAAACAAAATAACAGAGACGTCTTCCTGATTCATCTCCTGATCTTTCTTAGTCAAGTTTTAACAAGAGTCTGTGGAATACTGAGACACCTGATTTCTGTGAAAGAACTCTGTTTATTCCATCATTCCTGCAATCCTCAAATAATCACACACTGGACGCCTTCTCCATATTAGGAACTGAACCCGATATTGTGGGTATAAGGTTATCATCCCTGCCCTTGAGGAGCTCATGATTTAAGGAGGGAGTCAGGTGAGGTATAGCATCAGATGGTTAAAGTACAATTTGATATATACTAGAAGAGAATTCCGAATAGTACTATGGAGACAAAAATAAAGCACAGGTATTTGCCCAAAGGAGTTTGGAAGGCTCCAGGGCTTGTGACACTTGAGTAGAGTTTGTAAAGATGAATTAGACACCACCAAGCATAAGAGGGTCAGAAAAACACCCCATAAAGGAAAGAGCATATCCAAATGCAAGAAGGCTTGACAAATCCTCTCATCTTTGACAGAAAGCAATGATGGCAGAATATATGCATCAAGATCAGAAAGATGGGCAGAAATGAATTTTCAAAGAGACTTTAATAACATATTGAGGGCTTTCAGTTTTTTTCTTTTAGATATTAGGGAAACATGAAAATTCTTTAGAGAGGGAGTCAAAAGTCTGGGTTCTTATCTTTGAAAAAAGTAACTTTGACAGACATATATTACAGGATTTAGTAAGATAGGGAAGATTAGCAGTAAGAAGCTCAGGGAGAAGACTACTATATTGATCAGGAGACACTTGAAAAAAAACTCCAGGCAAACTAGCGGTCATTGAACTGGGTCGGGTGGAGAGCAGGGTTTAGATTGGATATTTTCTATCAGACTCTTGGACCATTGAATGTTGAGGAGGAAGTGATACGAGGCAAATTTGTTTGGACAACAGGCTGGATGGAGCTTTCCAGATGGGATTTTCCTGGGTTAAGCTATCTGTAGCATGTGCAGAGGCATAAAAAGAGTCTGTTTTTGACCATGAGGATGGCTGGGGCTGCTGTGACTTTGAAGACGTGGAATTAAAAAGAAGAATAAAGCTTATTTTAAACAACGAGGGAAAACCGAATAATCTTAAAGTCTATGAATTCCCAGAGGAAAGAAACTGATCCAGAAAGAATAGGATTCAGGTTGTCAAGGTGAGCCCAGGGTATAGAAATCTTATGGTGACAGCGTACACTGGCACAGAACGTGCATTTGAAACTTCAAACAGGCTGCTTTTAACTTAGAGATAGGGCCACTCCTTCACAGAGTGTCTAATGCTTTCCAGGACCCCAAGCAATAGTCAGCATTTATCTTGGGTTAAATCTAGAGTCTTTGAATTCAGTAAAAGGATTGTCTCTTAGAGAATCAAGCCAGCAAACAGTACTATGGCAACTGGAATGCATGAAGAGAAAAGTGTGCCTTTGGGTGCTGGCAAAGCTTAAAGAACCTAGATGAAATCTTTAAGTAAACAAAAGTAGAGCAATGAACTACAGCAAATTAATAGATAAAAGTGTTGTAAGTGGAAGGGATTTACCAGCATCCCCTTTTAAACCAGGCCACAGAGCCATCTTAACAAGCTATAAATACTTGTAAAATGTAAATAACTATTATAATAAAAGAGAAGCTGGCACAGTTAGGCCAATTTCAAGGGAAGTAGATGAAAATGGGCAAGAAACAACTGGTACTGGGAGCTCTCGGTGGGTGAAGTTGAAAGGATGAGGTTACATGGAAAAGAAAAAGTGCCATGTTGATCAGTGAAGGAAACATTTTTCTTTATAAAATCCTGATTTGAAAAAATACAAATACATGTTCATTATCACAAATGAAACAATAAAAGAAGAATGTAAGCAAGAAAAAAATATTTCCAGTTCACTACCTGCCGCTACTTCCATACTTCTGGAAGTAGAAGATTAATTATGTCTTTTACAAATCCTTATACAGATAAGTGGGTATGTGTGGCAATGTTTTTACAGAACCAAGATATGACCACATTTGTTTGCAACTGTCTTTTTTCATTTTGCAGTCGATTATGGCAGCTCTTTAGTTGAGTAGGCAAAGATTTATTCAGGCAAAGATTTATTCCATCCACAATGAGCGCTCCAATTGTTTCCAGTGTTGCCATTAAAAGCAGTGGTGCAAACAAACAAAAACATTGTAGGTACTTTTACACATGGCACTATCATTTTGGTAGAGCAAAACAAATGGCTTATAAAATTTTAATTATAATAGATATTGCCGAAGTATTTTCAAGAAAAGTTTCAGCTAACACCCTCTTACTAGCAATATGATTAAGAAAGTTTGTTTTCTCACATTATTAGACTTGAAAGTTACAGGCCTTTTATTATTGTTGCAACTTGCGTTTTCCTGAGTTTTCCTTTGAACTCTCGTCGACACCTTTGAAATACAATTTTAGTCTTTGAATTGTCTCTCCTGTGAATTACCTGTCCATCTCTTTTACCAACTGATGCTTTCCATTTTGATTGTTTTGTATCAATTTGTAGGAAGTCTTTATATATTCTGGAACATAGGTCAGCTCCTAATTTATTCAGGTTTTCTTTTATAGTTTATTTCATATAGGCAACTTACCTATATTACTAATTTTGTCACTAGGTATTTATAGTTCTTTTGTATTTAGATCTTTTGTCTTTTTATTAAGAAGTAGAGCACATCTGTACAAATATGCAAGAAAATGTAAATGTACAATTCAGTGAATCAATACCAAGCATGCATCTAAGTAACCATTTTTGGTGCTTTTAAGTCAGAAAATAGGTGATCGCAACCACCCAAACTGCTCTCTGATTTGCCACCTCCAAATTGCTAACTCTTCCTTCTCCCAAAAGGTCACTCCTTTCTTAACTTTGAATACTATATACTTTTGCTTTTTGTGCATTATTTCAATTAAACTATATCCACAAGGAATAATATGATGTCTGTTCTTTTCTGTCTGACTATTTGGGGGCAGTATTACATATTTCAGGCTTCCCTTGTGGCTCAGCTGGGAAAGAATCCACCTGCAATGAGGGAGACCTGGGTTTTACCCTTGGGTTAGAAGGATCCCCTGGAGAAGGGAAAGGCTACCCACTCCAGTATTCTGGCCTGGAGAATTCCATGGACTACAGTCCATGGTGTAACAAAAAGTCAGTAACACAATGACCGAGTGACTTTCACCTATGTATTTCAGATCCATGGTATGCATACTTAGACACTTTATTTTCACTATTCTATATATCCACTCTATTGTTAATAGGCATAAAGATTGTTGTCAGTTTTGGATTACTGTATATGCAATTGTTGATTTTTATCTGTGTTTACCTAATGATTAGTGGTGTTGAACATTTTTTGTGTGTGGTTATCGGCCATTCATGTCTTTGGATAAATATTAATTCAAGTCTTTTGCACATTTTTTAATAAGTTTATTTGTTTGTTGCTGTTAAGTTTTAAGATGTCTCCAATATTGGATATCAACCTCTTATCAAATTATTTGCAAATATTTTTTCCCATTTCATGGACCACCTTTTTACTATGTTGATAGTATTCTTCAATGTACAAACATTTGTAAATTTTCCAGGCGAGAACACTGGAGTGGGCTGCCATTTCCTTCTCCAATGCATGACAGTGAAGAGTGAAAGCGAAGTCATTCAGTCTTATCCGACTCTGTGCAACCCCACAGACGGCAGCCCACCAGGCTCCTCTGTTCATGGGATTTTCCAGGCAAGAGTACTGGAGTGGGATGCCATTGCCTTCTCCGAACTTTTATTAAATTCAATTTGTTTAATTTTGCTTTTATTGTCTTGATATTTCTGTCATATCAAAAAAAAAATACTGCCAGATCCAATATTGTGAAGTTTGCCTTATGTTATCGTCTAAGAGTTTTTATTGTTTTGGATATTACAAATAGGTATTTGATCCATTTTAAGTCAACTTAAGCATATATGATAGGTAAGGTCCACATTCATTCTTTTGCACTTGGATATCCAATTTCAAATGATCTTAGAAGCCTTGTTGAAAATAATTTGATTATTTATGTAAGGGTTTATTTCTGGGCTCTCTTTTCTAATCCATTTGTCTATATGTACTTACACTAACATCACACCATTTTGATTATCTTTACAGTAAGGTTGTATCTTTGTAGTAAGTTTTGAAATCTGAAAGTACAGATCCTCCAATTTTGATCTTTTTCAAAATTGTTTGGTCTTTTTGGGATCCCTTGAAATTGCATATGAATTTCAGATGGACTTTTCTATTTCTCAAAAAAATGTCATTAAAATTTTGATTGGGATTTCATTGACTCTGTAGATCATTTTGATAAATGTTGACATCTTAATATTCAATCTTCCAACCTATGAACATGGATTGTATTTACTTTTGATTTTCATTTCTTTCAGCAATGTTTTAGAGGGTTGCTATGTGCATGCCAAGTTGCTTCAGTTGTGTCCCACTTCTTGCAACCCCATTTTCTGTAGCCCACCAGGCTCCTCTGTCCATGGGGATTCTCCAGGCAAGAATACTGGAGTGGGTTGCCATGCCCTCCTCCAGGGGATCTTCCTGACCCAGAATCGAACCTGCATCTCTTATGTCGCCTGCATTGACAGACAGGTTATTTACCACTAATGTCACCTAGGAAGCCCATAGCATCCTTATATGCTATTGTAAATTGAATCACTTTCTTAATTTCCCTTTCAGAGTGTTCACTGTTACTGTAGAGAAATGCAGCTGGCTTTTGTGTGTTGACTTTGACTTGGTACTCCACAACTTAGCTAAATTTGTTTTATTAGCTCAAACAAAAATTTTTTATATATATAAAAGATCATATCATCTAACAGAGATCATTTTACTTTTTCCTTTTTAATTTGAATATCTTCTTATTTATTTTTTTCTTGCCCAATTGCTATTTAGGACATCCAGTACTATGTAAAATAGAAGTAGTGAAAGAAATCATCCTTGCCTTGTTCCTGATCTTAGAAGTAAAGCTTTCAGTATTTCACTGTTGAGTATAATGTTCACTGTGGATTTTTCATGCATTGATTTTATTATGTTGGGGTATTTTCTTCTATTTCTGTATTTTCTTTATATCATGAAATGTTGAATTGTATCAAATGCTTCTTTCTGCATCAAATGAGGTGATCATGTGTTGTTTTTTTTCTCTTCATCCTGTTAAGTGATGTATTCCACTGATCAACTTTCACATGTTGAATGTTCCTTGGATTCCAGAAATAAATTCCATAAGGTCATGGTTCATAATCCTTTACACTGTTGAATTTAGTTTGCAAGTATTTTTTTAAAGAATTTTTGCTATTTTTCTAGGTACCTTTGCTGTACAACAAATTGAATCAGTTATACATATACATATATGCACTCTTTTTCAGATTTTCTTCCCATTTAGTCTACTACAGAGCATTGAGTAGAGTTTCCTATGCTGTACAGTAGGTTCTCATTAGTTATACATTTTATATATTGATAATAGTATACACATGTCAATCTCAGTCTCCCAATTCATCATGTATATCAGCTTAGATCTTGTTATTAAGCATTATAGCAATAAGTAGATAAATACTAGCAGTGCTCTTGGGGCACTGTGTCAGCTCATAAAAAAATAAATAGTATTATTGTTATGATTTTTTGTTTTTATATAATATTCAGAAACATGGGAATACATTTTATTTTATTTTAGGATTTATTACCAAGCTCTAATTTTAGAGTTGAATTTTAATAGCAACCATTGGCCAAAATATTATTAAATCCATTATATTAACCAAACTTTATTAGTTTTAAGCTACATCTAACATAACTAAAAGTATACGAGTAGTATTTCTGTTGATTGAATTGATAAATTTGATGTTAAAATTAATTATTATTATGATTTTGTAATAGTGGCTAATTGTTGTTACACCAGGGATTAACTGTTGGGAATTTGCAATGATTGACAAGTCCCAGAGTGATGAACACGTCTTACTACTCAGAAACAGAGAAGGCACTAGTGCGTTCCTTTGAGATCATGCAAATGCAAGAGGGAAGGGGTTACCTGACAGTGATGGACTGATTAGAGAATGAATACTTAATCCTTGAATAACTAAAATTTTGTCCAATTTTTCTTAGTTTTAGGTCTTGCCTTCTCAAGAAAATAAGGCTGATGATTGTCTCAGAAGAAAACCAAGCGTGTATCATGCAAGAGTACTGGAGTGGGGGTACCATTGCCTTCTCCACATTCTAAGAGTGTATCTCTTGTCAAAGTCAATAAAACAGGGCTTTGCTTTGATGGTGTCTCCTCAAGTGGAGAAAAGCTTGGATGTTTTTCTTTTTCTCCAGTATGTTTGATTATGTGGATCCGGGTGCTGAGTAGATAAGAAAGGGGATTTAACCAAGGTTATGGGTATAGCTACCCAGGTGAGGACAATGGGAATGAAAATACATGTCAAGTAATGATTGTAATGCCGATAATGAAATCAAAAGTAAATGAGAAGTATGACTATGACTATAAAGAAAGTTGAGTGCCGAAGAATTGACGCTTTTGAACTGTGGTGTTGAAGACTGTTGAAAGTCTCTTGGACTGCAAGGAGATCCAACCAGTCCATCCTAAAGGAAATCAGTCCTGAATATTCATTGGAAGGACTGATGCTGAAGCTGAAACTCCAGTACTTTGTCCACTTGATGTGAAGAACTGACTCACTGGAAAAGACTCTGATGCTGGGAAAGATTGAAGGCAGGAGGAGAAGGGGGTGAGAGAAGATGAGATGGTTGGATGGCATCACTAACTCGATATATATGAGTTTGAGCAAGCTCCAGAAGTTGGTGATGGACAGGGAAGCCTGCGTGCTGCAGTCCATGGGGTCTCTAAAAGTCAGACACGACTGAGTGATTGAACTGAACTGAACGGACTGATGGACATGACAGGAACAGTGAAAAGGTCACAGGGCAAGTAATTATAGGATTGCCAGAGATGGGATACTAGGGAAATACAGATCAAAAGTGGGCCAACTGGGACTTCCCTGCTGGTCCAGGGGCTCAGACTCTGCACTCCCAATGCAGGGGGCCTGGGTTTGATCCCTGATGAGAGAACTAGATCCCACATGCCACTAAAGATCCCCCAAGCTGTAATGAAGAGCAAAGATTCTGCACATCAAGACTAAGACCTGGAGCTGCCAAATAAATAAATAAATACATATATTTTTAAAATGGGCTAACTGAAATTAAGAAAAAGGAGTGGCACTTGTTCATAATGACCAACTCTAAACTATGACTTGGGGCTTCCCTGATAGCTCTGTTGGTAAAGAATCGGCCTACATTCCAGGAGACTCTGGTTCAGTTTCTGGGTCAGGAAGATCTGCTGGAAAAGGGACAGCCTGACTATGAGAATAGCTAACAGGAAGAGAGTGATGGAGAAAAACAAAGGGAAAAAATGGACTTGAAGGAACAAATAAGCCAGAAAATTGGAAAGATAATTTATATGGCTGTTGAGATCATCATTAACAATCAGATAAGAAATGTTGGAAAGAATGACTGAGGTAAGAAACTCTTTAAAAAATGAATAGAGTAACCTAGGGCCTAATAGATGAGAACATTCAAAAACTGGTATAGTATTCAGATTACAAGACATTTGATGGAAGATGTTTTTATGGAGAGAGGGAGAGAGAGTGGTCTGGAAGGAGCAGCTTCTGAAAGAGAAGAGAAGATACCTGGTTGGAGTGATTGGGAGAGGGAAAAAAAAAAAAAAAAAGAGCAGTCTAAGATTATGAAGGATGTGGGAGAAAACACAGTCACAACTTGTGAGGGCTGTCAAGTAAACAGTGACTTCAAGGGGAAGATGTAATTAAACTAAAGTTAAAAAAATAAAGGCAGAGGGTCAAAATTAAAGGTAGCAAATTTTGTTGATGACTGACAGTGAGTCACTTACAAGATATCCAGTGATTTGTCAACTGCACAAGAAATGGTTGTGGTTTGGCCTCTAAGGTTTTATTTTTAAAACTGCACACACTAATCATTTTTCATATGTATTCACAGATTTGGAGGTAGAGACACAGGGATGCCAAATTTTCATAACTGGTCTGAATATAAAACACACAGAGCCTTGTCTTGGCTCCAATGATAGACATCCCTATTGTAAACATCTTTTTGAATTTGATTTTAGTTTTCAGAAGAGGGGTCATAAGCAGGCATAAAAGCCACAATTCAGCAAACTGCCTGAAGGGAAAGATGTGAAAAACAGTGATGAAAAACAATGATGGAAAACAACCACTTGGACAGGTCAAGAAATGATAACTCAGAGGACATTGAAGAGCTTCTACCCAATTTCCCTAAGTTCCAGGAAGTTTTCTTAGGAGAAATGGTGATTCTTGAAAATCACATCATTCTTAGGATAGTAGAGACTTCTGGTCAGCATATGTGACTTTAGGGAGAAATAAATAATTCACATTTTATTAAAAAAATAACTAAAGATGCATGTGTGCGTACTTAGTCATGTCTGACTCTTTGAAACCCTTTGGACTGTAGCCCATCAGGCTTCTCTGTCCATGGGATTTTTCAGGCAAGAAAACTGAAGTTGGTTGTCATTTCTTCCTCCAGGGGATTCTTTCTGACCCAGGGATCAAACCCATGTCTCTTGTGTCTCTTGCATTGCAGGCAGAGATTTTACCACTGAGTCATTGGGGAAGCCCAACTAAAAATGACTCTTTAATGAAAAAAAAGTCATAAAGTTAGGAAATCGACATATGTCTTGTCTTCCCAAATTCATTCAGGACTCAGTGAATAAAAAGTGGAGGTAACAACATAATTTTAAGGGGCCTATTTTAGTTCTCCGGTCTTTCCAGACTTGCATTAGTGTCTGAAACAGTTATCTTATTTCATTGTGTATGATGTGTGCCAATGTACTTGTATAAAATTTCCTTAGTAAAGCAAAAGGGAATGCTTCATTCTGGAAACAGAGTGTATATCCCTCATCTTATGGAAACAGAGTGGATATTCAAACACTGAATTGATTTGAAAAACATCAATAGTTCTTATTTTCCAAATTTTACATTTTTTACAACATGAGTACTAATACCAGGAAAAGTTTCAGAGAGTAAAAAGAACTTTTAAAAAAGATTAAGCAAAATATTCAAAAATAATATCATTGAAAGTTGTTGAGAGTAGATATCAAATATCATCAGCACCAAAAAAATAAAAAACTAATAATTCTGTGAGGGGACTATAGTCATTGTTTCACAATATACATGTGCATCAAATCACCATATTGTATACCTTAAGCAATAATATCACAGTAAAACTGGAAAATAGAAAAAATAATCTGGAGAACTAAGTAAAAATAAACAAAAATGAATATAGACATGTTTGTCATTAGTGTTTGTAACTCGTCATTTTTTCTCTTCTTAGCATTACTTGATAGTAGTTATGTGAAAAAATTTCATCTCTGGGCAGTAGACAGTTGACTTTCTTGGGTGTATGATGAATGCACTGATGAATTTTCCACAAAGAAAGTGTCAGCCTTTAAATGTGTCTAAAAACAAGCTTTCTTATTGTCCTTTGCCAGCATCACTTTCAAACAAACAACAGCCTGTCAACAAGGAGTTCAAAGCATATTGCATTTTTATTGAATTCTCTCTCAGAATTACCAAAAATGGGGAATGGAGAAAATATTCTTAACACTTGGAAAAAACTTCTCATATATGTCCTTTCATCACATCTCTTATTTTAAAGTGTCTCCCAGCAAGAAGTGGCCCTCTCAAATGTCTCTTCTTCTTTCTGATCTTCCCTAAAACTTTCCCTTCACCTTTGCTTGTGTGAACCTTAGATGTCTTTTTCCCTCCATTGCCTTTATTCTACCCCCTCATCTGTTACAATCTTCATTTACATAAAAGTATCCAGAAGCCTCTTAGCAAGACTGAATATTCTTTACCTGAAGTGGGGAGGAAACTAGGCTGTGAAAACTCAAGGTTTAATATCTTTACTCTTGGCCAATTAAATTGTAGAGAGGGCTTGAGTTGAAGGTGGTGAGAAAAATTTTTCACTTGATCTTTAAGATTTTCAACTAAAAAACTAATGAGACGTGTTTACATTAAGTCCGTGCTCATTCTTTGTTTAGTTTAAATTGGAATACAGATGAAAACTCAAGGCCTTCATTCCATATATGGATTAATTCCTTATCCAGACATTCTTTTGCTTCTGCTCACTAAGATCCCTTGATCTTAGGGATTTTCTCACTGTCCTCCCCATGGAAGAGAAAAGAGTACTCAAGGAGACATTTCCAACACAGAGCTCTGTAGAAAGTTGAGGGGAAAAAAGAACTACTATTTTCCAGAAGGTCCTTAAAGTGAAACAGACCACAAATTCTCTAATTAGCAAGAGCAGACCCAAGGCAAGCAGGCAGCCTGCTGTTTATCTGAGGACTAGGAAGGAGACCAGCTGGCTTTTCCTCAAAGATAACAAATACTATTTATTGCTCTGTGAAAGAATCTTGCCAGATTAAGTGTATTTGCAAAAAAGAAGAAAAAATAAAGTTCACATTGGTATTTTTTAAACTCTTGAAGAAAATTAGATTGTTATAAGAAGTTGCTCTGGATGTCAAGCTGACTATGTACTGTTCCTTTCCTTCAGTACAAAATGAAAATAGTAATACTGAGCCCACCCAGCCTCTCAAGTTTGTTGTATCATGTAAGATAATTATTCTGATGGCATTAGAATAAATAAGCTCTAGGTTTTTATCTACGTTCTACAAAGTATTGTTCTGTAGCTGATTATTGCCATTATTATTATCAGGCCAGTCTATAAAGTTTGCTTTCCTGAAATAAAATTAATAGGAAGGTTTGAACACCAGGCCCTCATGGAGCATGTAGAGCATTTCAGAAAATATTTGAATATTAAATAATCATTTAAAAATCAGTTGGTTGCAATATTAGCTTTGAGGCTACTAGGTTATAGAGTACATTTAGTATGTATAATAAAGTTTTTTTGATGTTAGCATATGTGATAACAGAGACAAAATTCTGTGAAAAAAAAATTAGCTAATGAGATGCACATAATACCAAAAGGAAAAAAAAAAGGAAAAAAAATAGAAACAACTGCTTCTATAGCAGAGGATCTTAATGTAAATAAAAGCAAAATGCAAGCTGAGAGATCACCAAAATAAGTAACAGATCTAGACTTATACATGACCTTTCCTATTGAATTAGAAAACAAAGAAAACCATTTTAATGTAAATATACCATTTATGGACTTCCCTTGTAGCTCAGTCGGTAAAGAATCTGCCTGCAATGCAGGAGACCCAGGTTTGATTTATGGGTGGGGAAGATCCCCTGGAGAAAGAAATGACAACCCACTCTAGTATTCTTGCCTGGAGAATCCCATGGACAGAGGAGCCTGGAGGGCTACAGTCCATGGGGCTGCAAGAGTCAAACATGACTTAGCAACTGACTAAACCACCAACCCCACTGTCATACCATTTATGATATGTACAAAAATGCAAAAATGTTCTTTGTAAGTCAACAAGTGTTGATGTTGCTTCATATCACCAATAACTGTTCTGTCAGGTCAATTAGAAGAGACTCCAGTAATGTCCTAGGTTTTTTTCCTGGGATCGAGGCTACTACTGAGATTCAGACTGAGAGAATTCTTTATTGTGTTTGGAAATGTTTGGCATCCTTGTTCTCAGGGAAACAAACTTGAGGAGGTTCTCCTATTCATTTTGGGAAAATTGCCAAAATATCTTTCCCAACTCTAGTACCCCATGGTATCAAAATATTTTGGCAATTTTCTCAAAATGACCGGGAGAGCCTCCCCAAAGTCAACTTCCCAAGAGCCACTTTGTGTTCCGTGTCAGTAAACAGAGTCCCAAGAAGTTAATTGATTCTCCAAAAGCTACAGAGTGGCAGACCTGGGAAGTGACTTTTCCATTTTGGTGCTTTTCCACTGCCTCAAGCTGCCTCCCTTCCAAGTCCCCTGAAAGTGTAACTGGACCAGCTCTGGAAAACTACACAACAAACTTCTGACAGAGATAATGTTTCTACAGTGGGAATGAAGAGACAGCAGTGAAGAGAATTTTACCTTCTCTCCATCTTCCTGCAACTTTTTTTTTTTTAAGAATTCACAATAAGTATGCATTAGATTTGTGATTTTTAAAATAAAATAAATTCTATTTGGTGATTGTTGTTGTTGTTGTTATTCCTAAGACAGTTGGAAAGAATATTTTGTAACACTCTGTGGAGTATTTCTTTCCATTTTTATACATTGAAAGAAATGACACATAATACTCTTCTGGAGTATTATTTTTCTCTAGTATGATTTTTCTACATGCTTATCACTTCTACTCTCTCTGTTCGTTTTAAATATAAAGAATTCTGAGTAAGATTTTCCTTCCATTTGATTTTTTCATTTTTTTCTCCTATTATCTTACTGTACAATGTTGACAAAGTATTCTACATTTCATATATTAGTGCCTGTGTACTGAAAAAATAAGGCAAAATTGTGGCAGAATAAAATAGATTGGACCACTGAAAATGCAAGAGCAAAATAAAAAGGGTTTCAATCACACATTTACAGATGTGCTTTTTCAATAAAGGCAGAGAAGGCAGACTAGATTGAGTCATTTCTAATACCGACAAGATACCCATTTGAGAATCAATAGCATTCCTTACTGATGTAAGGTCACTAATTTATTTTACCAAATGAAGATCTCCCTCTTAAGTGGTGAACAGATCACAATCTTTGGGGCATTAATAATTTCTTCATATATTTTCTTCACCAAAGACTTTCATCCTGTATAAATTCAGAAGAGAATTGGCTGAACTAAAAAGAAACTCGGTGTACAATCAAGACCTGTCCTCCAGAACTGGGCCAACCTCTCTCTCCTTCTCCCCCCACATGCACACTTGCTGGGACTTAGCGTCTCCTTTGAATTTATTGTTGTCATAGAAACATGTGTTCCTAGTTGACCTTTTGTTTTTCAAGGGGAAAGATAAACATACCACCCACTTTGGGGACCCAGCGAGAAGCTATTCCCAGAGAACTGCACCTTCCCAGCTGCAGAGCCTGACTCGCACAGAGAAGCAGCCATCTTCCAGGCTTGGCAGCAACAGGCAGGGAATGGACACCAGCTGTACTGGGGCTGGAGCTTCGTGAACCCTTTCCTATTAGGACACATCCTGTCTGTCTTTAGGAGGGAAGGCATGCTTCAGGTCAAATAAAGAACAGCCTTATGCAATACAACCCCCTAGGATCCATCTTTTGAAAATAACAGCAGACAGGCCATCGGAGGTAAAGGGTAAGTAATAAAATATCTCCCATTGGACATAATGGAAATGTACTGCATGTTATAGATGAGAATTTTTAAAGGGAGGACAATTCTAAGGTTTATAAGTCCTGCATACTGCAAATGGATTTTAGACTTGGAAGATACTTTAGGTATTGAGGATTAGAATCCAGACCCAAATCAAGCCATGATGCATCTACATATCCAGAGTTATTGTGCAGAGTTTTTAAAAAAGTGCTGCCCTTGGGGATGTGCCATTGGGTGCTTTTGTGTAATGTATCAGCTGCCTAAGCACCATATGAGAGAGCTCTGCTGGTAGATCTGTCTGTACGCTTGGCATCTTACTTAGCTATTTCAGAAACATCTTGGACTCACCATAGAACTCTTGGTTTCTTCCACAAACCTGATTATCCTCCATACCCGTCCCCGTTGCGGTAAATGGAAGGCAAGTACATCCAGTTGTTTAAGCCAAACTTGTGACTGTTATAGAGCCTCTCCTTTCCCTTTGGGAACCTCTGACCCATTTGCCACATTTAAACTGTCAGAAAGCTCATCAGCCTCACCTCCAGTGTGCTTCTGGAATATGCCATCTTCCAAAAGCCTCTAGTTAATCTCCTTTCTCCCATACATTCCACTGGCATATTTCATTTTTCCTGCAGCAACCACAGTGTTCTTTGACAGAGTGAACCAGGCTAGGTCATTTTTCCTACTAAAACACTTAAGTGTCTTCCGGATATTTTGGAGTTAAATTCAGCTCTTTATTGTGACCCAGTAGTCATGTACAGATGTGAGAGTTGGGCAGTAAAGAAAGCAAAGCACCAAAGGATTGATGCTTTCGAACTGTGGTATTGGAGAAGGCTCTTGAGAGTCCCTTGGACTGCAAGGAGATCAAACCAGTCAATCCAAAAGGAAATCAACCCTGAATATTCATTGGAAGGACTGATGCTGAAGCTGAAGGTCCAATACTTTGCCCACCTGATGTGAACAACTGACTTTCCTGATGTTAGGAAAGATTGAAGGCAGAAGGAGAAGAAGGCAACAGAGGATGAGGTTGGATGGAGTCACCAATTCGATGGCTATGAACTTGGGCAAACTCTGGGAGATGGTGATGGATAGGGAAACCTGGCATGCTGCAGTCCATGGGGTCAGCAGGAAAGAGTTTGACACGACTTGTCAACTGAACAACAACAATTGTGGCCTAAAAGGTCATGCACGGCCTGACCCCTGTTTAGCTCTCCACCCTCCTTTCACCATTATCTGCCTTACTCTTTGCACTTCGTGTTGTAATGTGCTCAGTTGTGTCTGACTCTTTGCAACACCATGGACTGTAGCCTGCCTGGCCCCTCTGTCCGTGAGGTTTTCAGGCAAGAATACTGAAGTAGGTTGCCATTTTCTCCTCCAGGGGATCTTCCTGACCCAGGGATCGAACCCCCATCTCCTGAGTATCCTCCATTGCAGGTGGACTCTTTACTGCTGAGCCACAGGGGAAGCCCTTGCACTTCATACCCTCCCCTCAAACATACCAAACAATTTCCTTCTCAGAGATTTACACATGCTGACACTCCGCCTAAACTGTTTTTTCCCCTAGAACTTTCACGTGATACCCAACCTCACTTCACTCAGCTCTGTGCACTAGGGGCACCTCTTCAGAAAGGCCTTCCCTCACAATACTCTTCATAATGAAGATTATTAAGAAAATGAAAACACTTAAAGAAATAAAACCCTTTCCTTGTTACTATTACATCACTCAGTGTATTTTCTCTACACCAGTCATTGCATTTTGAGGTCATCTTTCTGTTTTCCTATTTATTGACCTTCTTACCCTACTAGAAAGTAGGCACTTTGTCCCTAAAATGGTGCTAGGCAACATTCTGAACCATACCTATGCACTTAACCATACCTATTTTCATAGGTGGAAATTATTCCCAACATTGTGGAAAAATTAATTTATCCTGTCTATCCTCCATGACTCTTTAGTTCCCTTTCTTTTTTACTCTTCCGTTTTGGTCTTCCTACTTCTTGAAGAGAAGCACAACTGAGGCTTACTGCAAAAGAAAAAAAGAAATGGGTTAATCTGTAAGTGACTTGGTGTAACTCCTAAGTGGTAAACCAGGACCCTAGATCACCATTCCCCAAGGAATCCTTCTCAGGAAAGCACCTTGATTTATTGCTTTGAAGATTTAGAAACATCTTGCCATGCCTGCTTTGGCATAGAAGAGGGAACAAACATGCTTGAACTCACTACATGCTTCAGGGCAAATGTGTATAATTTAATATACCACATTCTGAAAACATCTTTCTTCGGGAATACAGACACACAACCAACCAAACAGAACACACCCTTTATTGAGTCTAATTAGCTCCTGGGTGGTCTGGCACTAGAATCCTCGTGTTGATAGCTTAAGTGTATTCTTCATACTGTCTTGAACCCAAAGAAATCAAAGATTGACTTATTATATTATTTTATACATTGTTAGCATTAAAAGGATAACTTCAAGCATAATCTTCACAGATGATTTATTATAAAACAATAAATACCTATCTATGCCTATGTTTTTAATTCTTCTATAGCCATTGACAACAAGCTTTTCACAGTTGTACTGTGCTATGTTTTAAGTTGCTTCAGTCATATCCAGCTCTTTGCAACCCTATGGATTGTACCCCACCACGCTCCTCTGTCCATGGGATTCTCCAGGTAAGAATACTGGAGTGGGTTGCCATGCCCTCCTCCAGGGGATCTTCCTGACCCAGGATCAAACCTGTGTCTCATGTCTCCTACGTTGCCAAGCAGTTTTTTTTTTTTTACCACTAGCACCACCTGGGAAGCCCTTTCGGAGTTGCATCTTGGTCTTTATTATCATTATCATTTATTTCTAAAAATGTCTTCATTTCCCAAAATATAAAATATTTTCTCTTTTTCTCATAATTTTATTGAGCTCCCATAAACTCTGTACATGTAACTTATTTGTTCATTCTCCTTTCTATATCTCAATATAGATCAGGTGATTCCAGGTGTCTTTGAGACAGCCCATTTAGAAATCAGGCACATGTCAGTGTGATTTCCTCTGTCATATCTCCTCCTAAGGCAGTCTCTGGGTTTTTCTATGGAATTCCATTTCTTCATAACCTGGTGGTTTAGAAACTTTAATTCTTCAAATTCTTTGAAGTTCCAAGGTGAAGTATCAAAGAGTATTATATGGTGAGGAGGGGGAGAGGGGCAGAGAGCAAGGCTGTGAGATTCTCCCATGTTTCCATCCACCAGAGAAAATATTTATTGCTTTTAAATGTTAGGCTTCTGAATAGTATTTTGAAGAAATTATTCCTGCCCCCCAAAATATGAAAACTGTCATTTGGCTCATGATTTGTGCAACTCTGAATAACACAAGGTAAGCATCGGGTTGAGGTGGGTTTAGTACACCTGAAGCTATACCTCCTGGAGGCCTGGAAATAGCACCTTTAGAACTCAGGCTTGTGACAGAACCTCAGGCCCTGCATGTGTGTGCCTGGGAATTCTCTTGCTTCTAAAGACAGTTAGGCCACCTTGAAGTGGACTATACTTTGAAAGTGGACTATGTTCCTCAGTACTTGGTTATAGTTGGACTATAACCAGTAGCCTCCATTGTTGATCCATCACATCTTCTACTTCCTCTTCTTTGGTTTTGATTATAATGTCCCTTAAGCTTAGCACTCCTCAGTAGGAAACCCTGCTTTCTTCACTCCAAGCATTTCCATACTGAAAATCCTACTCGTTATTTTAGACTTTATTGAAAATCTGCCTCTTCCGTGTTGCCCCCATGCTTCCATCAGTCAGCAATGATTATTACTTCTTCTGTACTGCAAGCCTGTACAGCCTAGGAGCACTACATCCTGCTCCAATATGTGGCTATTTTATGCTTCTTGCCCCTGAGAGCTCACCTGTATCTTACATTTTTGGTGTTCACCTCTACCACACCCACTCAGCCCAGTACATAATGTAGTTTCCTGTGTGTGCAGCAAACGTTCAATAGGAGATTACAGCTCTGGATTTGTTAGGTAGATGATCAGTCAAAGTTCTTCATTTTAGCTATCATAAACCAAATACAATATTGTAAAGTAATTCGCCTCCAATTAAAACAAATAAATTTATATTAAAAAAAGAAAGTTAATTTTGAAAGACTATTTAGAATTTGTGCTTACAGACCAGACTACTAGGAACGATCTCTAAAGTGATATCAGAGCATTGGGTCCGGTCACACAGAGTCGGACACGACTGAAGTGACTTAGCAGCAGCAGCAGCAGGGCTCCAAAATCACTGCAGGTGGTGACGGCAGCCATGAAATTAAAAGACGCTTACTCCTTGGAAGGAAAGTTATGACCAACCTAGACAGCATATTAAAAAGCAGAGACATCACTTTGTTAACAAAGGTCCATCTAGTCAAGGCTATGATTTTTCCAGTGGTCATGTATGGATGTGAGAGTTGGACTATAAAGAAAGCTGAGCACCGAAGAATTGATGCTTTTGAACTGTGGTGTTGGAGAAGACTCTTGAGAGTCCCTTGGACTACAAACAGATCCAACCAGTCCATCCTAAAGGAGATCAGTCCTGAGTGTTCATTGGAAGAACTGATGTTGAAGCTGAAACTCCAATAGTTTGGCCACCTGATGTGGAGAGCTTACTCATTGAAAAAGACCCTGATGCTGGGAAAGACTGAGGGCAGGGGAAGGGGACTACAGAGCATGACATGTTTGGATGGCATCATCCACTCAATGGACATGGGTTTGGGTGGACTCCGGGAGTTGGTGATGGACAGGGAGGCGTGTCATGCTGCTGTTCATGGGACTGCAAAGAGTCGGACACTACTGAGTGACTGAACTGAACTGAACTGAGACTTCTATGCGGGCTTCCCAGGTGGCACTAGTGGTAAAGAACACACCTGCCAATGCAGGAGATGTAAAAGATGCTGGTTCAATCCCTGGGTTGGGAAGATCCCTGGAGAAGGAAATGGCACACCACTCCAGTATTCTTGCCTGGAGAATCCCATGGACAGAGGAGCCTGGTGGCTACAGTTCATGAGATCACAAAAAGTCAGACACGACTGAAGTGACTAAGCATGCACAGACCTCTATGCAATCGTGCACTGGCAGAGCTGTGGTACTATGGAAATCATGAATGCTAGAACTTGGACAGGTTGACTGAATCACAACCATTGACTGCTTTGAAACTTGATGCATCTTTATTTGATGGCCTACTTTTGCCTACATGGATTTCTCACTAGCCTGCTTCTTTGAATTCAACACCTTTGAACTGAAAAGTTAGAATCTGGTGAGACTGCTGGATGTTCTCTGAATGTGTACTTAGTTGTGTCCAACCTTTTGCAACCCCATGGACTGTAGCTGGCCAGGCTCCTCTCCAGGCAAGAATACTGGAGTGAGTTGCCATTTCCTCCTCCAGGGGATCTTCCCTGACCCAGGGATCAAAACTTTGTTTTCTGCATCTCCTGCATTGGCAGGCAGATCCTTTACCACTGCACTACCTGGGAAGCCTTGGTGAGACTGTCTCGGAAAATGAGTTTTCATTTCCACTGGAGGCCATCTGTGTCTTCACCAAGGCTTACCAGGTGGAGAAATGACCTAAGAGGAAAAGGCTTTAGAGACCAAATGTAGAAAATGAACTTGATTATATGTCATTTTTGTTTACAATTGTAATTTTATTTCACAATTTATTGAGATGCCCACAACTTCACTTTCTCAATCTGAAAGAAAATCTTTACGTCCTATTTGCCTCTATGTATATGACTTATTTTCAGTGCTATCAAAGTTCTACCAAGATTTAGTTAAAATTCACTCTCATATTCAATGCTTTTATTGTATAAAGTAAAAATGCCCCATGCTTGACCAGCAGATGCAAACTGTGTATAGGATGGATAAACAACAAGATCCTACTTGGGAACTATTGTACTCAATATTCTGTGATAAATGGTAATGAAAAAGAATCTGGAAAACAATATATATGTATCAGTATAACTGAATCAGTTTGCTATATGCAGAAATTAACATAACATTGTAAATAAATGATACGCTTCAATAAAATAAAAGTTACAGAATGACCCATGCTTAACTGATTTTTCATATACTTCTTCAGCCATTTCTATACAGTATCTTTAGTTAGTTCCTTTTCCTACCAAAATCTCTCACTGTAAATGGATTAAAATAATATCTGGCAGCTAGGCTATATTCATTACCTTGCCCTTACAACTCTCTTAACTTCACTTATTCTTCAGCTAAAACTCTTAATCCATCTGTTTCTTTTCCTGAACCATTGATATACCTTGATATCCTTTTACACAGACCCAGTTGCTCCTTTACAACTGGGAAAATGAGGAACAGAAGTTTTTATTCTTGATATGCTATGTGGAAGAAGCCCTAAGCCTTTTGTAATTGCACAATCTCCAAAGTAAATCCATGTTCTCCCATCCTCTGAAGCTTACATAAAAGCTTCTTTGGAAGCTTACATAGAATATTCTTTGGACCTTAAATATGACAGAATAATTCAGGTTCCTAAATGACCCATTAGTAGCCATTCCTCTCATTCCTTTACTAACTTGAGTGTATTCATACAGCGTATATTCTCCTTAAAAGTCTTGAATGGATTGAAGTGTAATTCATTTGAATCAGTCTTTGTGAAGATGAAATATGAATCAGACTGTTCTATGTTTATGGGAATAGAAAATAGATAAGACAAAGACTCTATCTTCAAGAGGTTATGGACTAACAGGAGAGAAAGTGAATAAACATTGCAGTATTTTGTGAAAAGTACAAGAATAGAAGTTAAAGATACAATGATAATACAGTGGGGGGGGGGGGCAATGGATTTTGTCTAGAGACAGGGGTCAGTGGATGATGTTTAGCTAGGTTTCAAAAGATACATAAGAACATTTCAGAGGTGAAGAGAGAAAGAGATGGCCAGTCAGACCAGAGGGAATAGCATGCATGAAGTTTCAAGAACTTGAAGCAGTAACAAGTAGAGAATTTTAAGCAGTTACCTGGTAAGCTGGATGTGGCTGGACAAGTATATAGGAATCAAGACATGCAGGTTCTTGTATGCCTGTCAAAGACATTTAGCCATTATTTAGCTTTAATCTTGCAGGTGATGGGAAGCTGTTGGGAAATTTTGAACAAGAAAATGACATGATTAGACTTATATTTTACTTGTATCAGAGATATGCTTCTTGGCAGCCTGTAGAGGAAAGGATGGAAGAAGCTGAGATTGAAAGTAAGAAGGCTAGATTTACAGTATGTGAAAGTGAAGTCGCTCAGTCGTGTCCGACTCTTTGCGACCCCCTGGACTGTAGCTTACCAGGCTCCTCTGTCCATGGGATTTTCCAGGCAATAGTACCGGAGTGGATTGCCATTTCCTTCTCCAGGGGATTTTCTCAACCCAGGGATCAAACCCCAGTCTCCTGCATTGTAGATATGTATATGATGGTAAAGTCATAGCAACTAAAGGAGGGTAACTGTTGACTTGATTCCTACGTTTCTTGCTTGGGAGACTATCTGACCCTAAGTAAGCCAGGGAATAAGATAAGATTTCAGTGATTATTGGAGAAGATATAACTTCTAGTGAGATATTTTAGTGCAAATACCTAGTAGGCAATAGTTTCTCTGGGTCAGACACTTTGCATGAAAGTCTAGAGATGTTAATATAAAGATGAAAGGTACCATCATGTAGGTTTGGGGAATTTAGGATCTCTAGGGAAGAAGATAGAGACTGAGAAGACATATGTGGTCAAAAACACAGATCTTTAAAGAGCAGGCAAAATGTTTCCAGCAAATGAATCATATACATAGGAAGAGAACCAAAAGCAAGTGTCAGAGAAACAGAGGGCATAGGGTTTCTGCATGGAAGGAGTAATTGAAAAATAAAGCATCATAGTGAGACTACACTTTGGATTTGGTCATCAGATCATTATCTGACAATGCAGCTTTTATAATATTGTATGAGTGGAAGAAGCAAGTGTAAAGTTTTATTTTTTCTAAAAAGTTAGCTAGAAAGCAACATAATGTATTGAAGAAATTTCTCAAAGATGGAGAGGTTAAACACATATCTGAGCTGAAAGGAAGGATTCTGCAGAAAATGAGAGAGTTTGAAGGGAAAACAGATAAACCAAGGTTTAGAAATAAGGTGAAGAGTATGAATGGGTTTTTTAGCCTCAGTAATAGATATACAGGGGCTTTCTGGGTGGCTGAGAGGGTAAAGAATCTGTCTGCAATACAGGAGATGTGGGTTTGACCCCTGGGTCAGGAAGATCCCCTGGAGGAGGGCATGACAACCCACTCCAGTATTCTTGCCTGGAGAATCCCCACAGACAGAGGAACCTGGCAGGCTTGCAGTCCATGGTGTTTCAAAGAGTTGGACACAGCTGAGTGACTGAGCACAAAGACACACAGAACCTTCTTTTTGGCGACTTGAGAGAAGAAAAGCTTCCTGTGTATGGAGATGCGTATTGTCATTATCATTAGAACGGCAGAATGCTGAGTCATTTCACCTCTGGTGGTCTCACATTTCTGTGGTAGGAGAAATAATTTAAATGAATAGAGTGGGACACTCAGGGATTAGATGGGGCTTTTGGAGGGGGTGCAGATTTGGAATTCAGTTTTACTGGGGAAAAGAGGGAGTGTATCAAAGTGGAGCAGAGTAAGTGTTCTTGCCCTGTTCATCATAAATTTGTCATGATAAATTTTTCTTATTTCTTATGCCATTTTCCACCTCAGGAGTATAACTGAATAACTAAGTAGCCTCTTGTCATTTTCTTTCTTAATTGTATTCTTTCTTATTTTTCCCCTCTCCTCTTCCCACTGCATCAATTCTCAGGATTTCCTGTTTCCCCTCTTCAAAGTCCTGAGAGGCACCAAAGGGGAACATTCAATCTTGAGAACAGCCAGTTTACAGATTCACACTTGCTGTTTTATTCTTACAACATTTTTTTTCTTTTGCTGCTACATCTGCATGACTTGTCTCTACATTGATCTTCCAGTAGTCTCCTTTTTCTTTTTTTTTTTCTGAAATTTTGAAATCCTGCTATAAACCTGTCAAAGTCCAATCTACTTCTTTCCTCATGCTCAGTAGCTTTGATGGAGTTTCGCTGGCTTTATAAACAAACACCTGAAAGCTTGGGACACGAAGATATGTGAGACCTATGTCTTCTGTCTGGCTTTCTTCATGGAAGGGAAATGGCATACAGAAACTTCAACCTCATTTCTGCATATCATACCACCAAGAGAAAGACCTTCTTTCCCAGTCAAATAACACTTCTGAATTCAATAAGTTTGGACCAATCTGAACAGATCACTTTGGTCTAGATCTAGGCTTCAGACTATTTGGCCTATACTCAGATTATTGCATGTTTTACTGAGGTGAAGGGGATAAGATTACAATGATTGGTTCATATCAATTAGGATCCACTGGGATCTGAGGGTGGCGTCAATTCCACCTTAACCAAATAGATGGGAAAAAATGGAATTAATGTCAAGGAGTCAATAAAATGCTTAATAGGTTCAGTAGTGTTTCAGAGAAGAATTCACTATGCAGGAACATATCACGGGTATGTGACCTACGTAACTGCACACAATTATCATTCATTATACAGAGTAAACAGCCCGTGTACATTATACGCAGAATTGTTTTTGTTGTTGTGCTGTTTAATCTCTAAGTTGGGTCCAACTTAACTTTTTCATGACCCCATGGACTGCAGCTCCCCAGGCTCCTTTGTCCATAGAAATTTCCAAGCAAGAATACTGGAGTGAGTTGCCATTTCTGTTTCCAGGGATCTTCCTGATCCAGGGATCAAACCCACATCTCCAGCTTGGCAGGTGGATTCTTTACTGCTGAGCCACCTGGAAGCCCTATGTATAGAATATGTAGAAAGTATATAAAAATAATTACCATAGTTTTGGTCTTTCTCAACAAGTCTAAATTTCAAGAGAAAGGAGATATAATCCTTTTTCTATCCCCCAACTGAGAGCAATAAATGTTTATGAAACAGAGGTTATTTTCCCAGGAGTACAAAGTGCTAACACCTGCCTTGCAAGGTTAGGCAATTTTTGTTTTCTTTCCTTATGTCCTCATAGTGATGCATCATGACATCAACTAACATTAAAGAAACTACATTTGTAATTCAACACCTGGTCTTCTGCAATTCACTTCTTTTTTTTTTTAATTTTTATTTTTACTTTATTTTACTTTACAATACTGTATTGGTTTTGCCATACATTGACATGAATCCACTACGGGTGTACATGTGTTCCCAAACGTGAACCCCCTCTCCTATCTCCCTCACCACAACATCCCTCTGGGTCATCCCTGTGCACCAGCCCCAAGCATGCTGTATCCTGCATCGGACATAGACTCGTGATTCGATTCTTACATGATAGTATACATGTTTCAATGCCATTCTCCCAAATCATCCCACCCTCTACCTCTCCCTCTGAGTCCAAAAGATGGAAATGGTAATGGTAATAATCTCTGTACCTTGCTGGCATATACAAAAGCCTGGACCTTTCTGTTTCTGTTTGTTTATTGTTGCTTGCTCAATTGCCTTCTAATGCAGTTTGCTAAAGAACAAAGTAGCGATGTTTTAAAAATTCATTGTACATTTTAAATATTTACATTTACCAAATTAAAACTTTATAGAGCATAACATTATAATAATGGAGTATATCACCTGATTCGGGTTTACCCAAATGTTAAATTCCAGGGTTCCAAATGTGAGAATGAAGCAAAACATTCCTACTAATTCCTGCTCTGGCTGTGTCATGATTGCAAGTAACAGAACTATAGGGCCTTTCTATGCAATTTTTTGACTGTGGGCTGCACAACATAGTGGGTATTAATCATGTCATAGTCCTTGTGATGCAGTGGTGCAGTGTTGCATGTAATAACACAAGTCAATATCTACATTATTTTAATCCATTAACTTAAATGTTTTTTTCAGTCTTTTTATTATTTTCATTTTATGTATTTATTTATTTCAGCTACACTGTGCAGCATGTGGGATCTTAGTTCACTGACCAAGGATTGAACTTCTTCCCGTTGCACTGGGAACATGGTGTTTTAAACACTGGACTGTCAGGGAAGTCCCGGATGCAATTTTTTTAAAGGGTCTAAAATTAGAGATACCAAGGGAACATTTCATGCAAAGATGGGCTCAATAAAGGACGAAAATGCTATGGACCTAATAGAAACAGAAGATATTAAGAGGTGGTAAGAATACACAGAAGAACTATACAAAAAAGATTTTCACAACCCAGATAATCATGATGGTGTGATCACTCACACTCACCTAGAGCCAGATATCCTGGAATGTGGAGGCAAGTGGGCCTTAGAAAGCGTCACTACAAACAAAGCTAGTGGAGGTGATAGAATTCCAGTTGAGCTATTTCAAATCCTGAAAGATGAGGCTGTGAAAGTGCTGCACTCAATATGCCAGCAAACTTGGAAAATTCAGCAGTGGCCACAGGACTGGAAAAGGTCAGTTTTCATTCCAATCCCAAAGAAAGGAATAGCCAAAGAATGCTCAAACTACCGCACAATTGCACACATCTCACATGCTAGTAAAGTAATGCTCAAAATTCTCCAAGCCAGGCTTCAGCAATTCATGAACCATGAACTTCCAGATGTTCAAGCTGGTTTTAGAAAAGGCAGAGGAACCAGAGATCAAATTGCCAATATCCACTGGATCATGAAAAAAGCAAGAGAGTTCCAGAAAAACATTGATTTCTGTTTTATTGACTATGCCAAAGCCTTTGACTGTGTGGATCACAATAAACTGTGGAAAATTCTGGAAGAGATGGGAATACCAGATCACCTGACCTGCCTCTTAAGAAACCTGTATGCAGGTCAGGAAGCAACAGTTAGAACTGGACATGGAACAACAGACTGGTTCCAAATAGGAAAAGGAGTACATCAAAGCTGTATATTGTCACCCTGCTTATTTAACTTCTATGCAGAAGTTAAATGGCACTCCACTCCAGTACTCTTGCCTGGAAAATCCCATGGACAGAGGAACCTGGTAGGCTGCAGTCCATGGGGTTGCAAAGAGTCAGACACAACTGAGCGACTTCTTTCACTTTTCACTTTCCTGCACTGGAGAAGGAAATGGCAACCCACTCCAGTGTTCTTGCCTGGAGAATCCCAGGGATGGGGGAGGCTGGTGGGGTGCCATCTCTTGGGTCGCACTGGGTCGGACACGACTGAAGCGACTTAGCAGCAGCAGCAGAGTACATTATGAGAAACGCTGGGCTGAAAGAAGCACAAGCTGGAATCAAGATTGCCGGGAGAAATATCAATAACCTCGGATATGCAGATGACACCATCCTTATGGCAGAAAATGAAGAGGAACTAAAGAGCCTCTTAATGAAAGTGAAAGAGGAGAATGAAAAGTTGACTTAAAGTTCAGCATTTAGAAAACTAAGATTATGGCACCTGGTCTCATCACTTCATGGCAAATAGATGGGGAAACAGTGGCTGACTTTATTTTGGGGGCTCCAAAATCACTGCAGATGGTGACAGCAGCCATGAAATTAAAAGACGCTTACTCCTTGGAAGGAAAGTTATGACCAACCTAGAAAGCATATTAGAAAGCAGAGACATTACTTTGTTAACAAAGATCCGTATAGTCAAGGCCATGGGTTTTTCCAATGGTCATGTATGGATGTGAGAGTTGGACTATAAAGAAAACTGAGCGCAGAAGAATTGATGCTTTTGAAGTATGGTGTTGGAGAGGATGCTTGAGTCCCTTGGACTGCAAGGAGATCCAACGAGTCCATCCTAAAGGAGGTCAGTCCTGGGTGTTCATTGGAAGGACTGATGTTGAAGCTAAAACTCCAATGCTTTCACCACCTGAAGCGAAAAACTGACTCATTGGTAAAGACCCTGATGCTGCCAAAGGATGAGATGGTTGGATGCCATCATTGACTCAATGGAAATGGGTTTGCGTGGACTCCGGGAGTTGATGATGGACAGTGAAGCCTGGCGTGCTGGGATTCATGGGGTCACTAAGAGCTGGACACGACTGAGTGACTGAACTGAACTGAGAGCCCTTTTAGAAAACAAATAATAAAATAATTGCATAAGTGAGAACTTAAAACTCCTTGAAAGAAGGTAAACTAATATCATAAGTAAAATATGCTTATATCCATTTAAGTTAACAACAACTATCTTTAAAAACTGTTTCTTAAATTTGATTGCCCTGCCAAGTGAGAAGTTTGGCAAATTTCAGATTTTGTTAGCCTTGTACCTGAATTCCTTGTACTAGAGCTCAAGCGTCTAGTACAGAGTCCCCACACAGGCCCTTTGTGTTTTTTGTATGCATGAATGAATCACTGAGGCAAATAGCAAGAGTATCATAAGTTATGATTCCATTTATAGCCAGGATAGTAATTAGCTCTTTGTTATGTCTGCTTTCCCTAAGGGGCTTCCCTCATAGCTCAGTTGGTAAAGAATCTGCCTGCAATGCAGGAGACCTGGGTTCAATTCTTAGGTAAGGAAGATCCTCTGGAGAAGAAAGTGGCAATGCAGTATTCTTGCTTGGAGAATCCCATGTACAGAGGAGTCTGGCAGGCTACAGTCCATGGGGTTGCAAGAGACAGACACAGCTTAGCGACTAAACCACCAGTTTTATGTCTGCTTTCCATTTTGTCTTTATCTGAAATGGGAACTCCAGCCATTTATTCAGATGTCTGCATATTGGCATAAATACAATGCTTAGATATTTCAAAGACCACTGGACATTTGATTTGAGCCCATACGATACCTGCAAACATGGATCTTTACTGTGACCTATTGGGCCTCAAGCCTATGGAACAAGACCCATGATCTTAAAGGATGCCCTTGTGATGGTTCTCATCATATATTCATTTAGCTTGCTACTCCAGTCTCAATGGAAACTGGCCCAGCTTGAAGAATTGCTATAGTCTATGAAAACCTGTGATCAGAGCACTGTGCTAAACATGATATGCTTGCAAGAGACAACTAATAGAGTCTCAGGCATATGATACGTGACCGTTCATTTGGCAAATGCATTCTTTTCCATGGAGCTAACAAAGAACAACAGAGAATACACACTGTCACAGGAGATAAATAGTAATATTCATTTACAATTCTGCCCCAGAAATAGGTTAACTTGGGTAGCCTCTGCCATGATGTAGTCCAAGGAGATGTATACCATGTGAAAGAAAGAAGTACCCCATAGAATATCACATTGATTCATTAGATTGATGACATTCTCTGATTCAATCAGAATGAGTAAGATTTATTAAGATTCTGGAGGCTGGGGTAAGACACGTGCACTTCAGAGGCAATAAGATAACTTCAGCAAAATTTTAAAAGGGTCTATAGTGAGGGCTGGGGCTTCCCTGGTGGCTCAGGTGATAAGGAATCTGCCTGCAATGCAAGAGACCTGGGGTTGATCCCTGGGTTGGGAAGATCCCCTGGAGAAGGGCATGGCAACCCACTCCAGTATTCTTGCCTGGAGAATTCCATGAACAGGAGAGCCTGGCAGGCCTCAGTCCATTGGGTTGCAAAGAGTTGGACACGACTAAGAGACTAACATACACACAAACACACACACACACACGGTGAGGGATATGCTGATATAACCCCTACAGAGTAAAAAATAAATTCCTACATGTTGATGCCTTATTACAGAGAAGGAAGCACAGTGCTTGAAGGGGTTGTTGGGTTTTAGAAGCAACAGGTCTTACATGTAGGTCTACCTCTCTGACTGATATACCAGGGAACACAAAGGGCTGTCAGAACTGTAGAACCAAAAGCAGTCAAGGGTTCAGCAGAGAATTTAGGCTGCTGTCCAACAGCCCTGCCATTTGGGTCAGATGATCCATCCCAGCTGTGTTTGAAGAGTAAGTGGGTAAAAGAGTTTCAGTGTGGCTTTAGGACAAGCCCCAGAGGAAGGATCCTAACACAGCCTCCTAGGGTTCTAGACCAGGACCATGCTAACAGCAGAGGGGAATTATACTCCTTTTGAGAAGCAGTCTCTTGTAAGTGACTGAGTCTTCGAAGATGTAGAAGAATTTCCATAGAGTTATCAGGTAACCAGGGCTTCCCAGGTGGGTGATTAGAAAGAATCCAGCTGTTAACGCAGAAGTTGCAAGAGATGTGGGTTCAGTCCCGGGCTTCGGACAATCCCTTGGAGGAGGGCATAGCATACTTCAGTCCAGTATTCTTGCCTGGAGAATCCCCATGGACAGAGGATCCTGGCAGGCTGCAATGTCCACGGGGCTGCAAAGAGTCGAACAACACTGAGCGACTGAGCTTACATTTACATGCACACATGCCAAGTAACCATGTCTCTGAAGCTGCTCATCATAAGCTAGGTACTGTCAGACCTGCCAAACATAATGTCAGAAGGGCCTCAGGTGGTCTATCATAAGAAGAAAATGTAACTGAATTTGAGCAAGATCAGAAGGCCTGAATAAGATGCATGGCCCAGATTCCCACATCACCCACCAGAGTTGCTTCTGAGACTGTCCTTCAGTTTTCATTTTCCCATGGCCATATAAGGGCCTTGTACATCCAGATCAAAGAAGAATAAAAAGCCTAAATTTGGTTTATGGAGGGATCAGCATGATATTCAGGTACAAACCACAGAGAACAGGGCCAGTGTTACAGGCATACTGGAAGGAAACCTACTGGAGGATCAGGGACGAGGCTGTCTGGACTGGAGATTTGTGAATGAACATAATGAAACAGGACTTGTGTGAAGATTTGTGTTATTGCATATTAATATCCACCAGAAAACATTCACTCTGGAGAGGCATGGAATACTGAGTAGGTAAAATGATGCCACCAGTCTTTGTATTCAGCTATCCTACAACTGACACGATGGGCACTTGGACAGGGTGGCCGTTTTGGCAAAATCGGAAGCTACGCAGTTGGCCCAATGGACGCCCACTGAGTCAGATGACAGACATTTCTGTAAGTCCAAACCAGCAACCACAGAACCCATTGCTGAGACTCACTAAGACACTGTCCCTCAAGGAGACCAGCTGCGCACTGAATGCAAGTCATCTGTTTCGGTCCCCTTCATTCTAGAAGGGCCAGTGTTTCCCTTCGCAGAAAGGTATGCACATTTCAGATGTAGATTTGCTTTTTATCTCCATAGAGCCTCACACAGTGTGACTGTTCCGGGGCTAATATAGTATAGATCTACAAACGGGAACTCTCGCGCGATAGCCTTTGACCGAGGCACCCACTTCACAGGAGTGACTGTGGAAGTCACAGGGTATGATCTGCATGACATACCAGACTGTGTAGAAGCAGCTGTCCTGACAGAGTGTTGGGGTGGATGACGAATGGCACAGTCTGATCCTTGGAGCAAGAGGAAATGATAGTAATTTTGCTGATTTTTCAGAAGCATTGAAAACCATCCATTAATTCAAGGAACATCAGAGATGCTTATTCCAACCTCATGATTTCGCCTGGTTTCTTGATGTCTTCCAAAATACTGGGTAGAACATTAAGGTACCATCCCACAGGCATGAATATAAACCCCAATAAATAAATAAATGGGCTTTTAGCTGCACAAAAGATCCTTTAGTTTTTAGTTTTCCTGTAGAAAACAATGTCAGATGAGTTCTAATTGTGAAATTTTGTCCTGACCTTCTGTGGGAAAAAAAAAAAAAGAATAAAAGTCAGATTTAGGAAATTAAACTCTTGAGCTAAATCCTCCTTTTTAATTTCCCCTCAAATAAAACTCTTCATGCAGTTTTGGACAAAGCATAATTTTGAAGTTTATATTCACTAAAACCAGCCTCAAAAGTTTAAAATTTTCAACCCCTTAAACAAGAAATATTTAGATCTCTGAACTTAGAATTTATTCAATTTTTTATCTTTTCCATTTATTTTATTCTATTCTATTTTATTTTATTAAAATGGATAGCAGGAGCCAGAAGACATGAATATCATTTCTGTTTATTTTGAGTTATTAATAAAAAGGTTTTAGACCTGGCTTAGGAAATTCATGTTTCTTTTCAAATTAATTATCATTCTAACTTATTATGAGTTGAGATATTCAGAGTATATTTCTTCTGCAACATTAGAGAGTTAATCCTGATATTTAAAATTCAATTGAATATGCTTTTTTTTTTTCCCTTTACACTCAAGGTCTTTTGAATTTCAATATTACACTAAATTTATAATTAGGGATCCTTTCTAGCCAAAAAGACATACTTGGTTACCTTCTGAACCATAGACAGTTTGTTACTTCATTGTTGCTCTAATATTAGCTATGCCCTTTTTTACTTCTCCACTAGATTTTGCAAACTTCCTAGCTCTCAGGTGGTTTTCTCCCTCAGTTTGCTCAGTACATAACTGATTAAGTGAATGATTCTGTCACAGTTCATGCACTAACCAACGAATTCAGCCAAACTGAAACACTGTGCTTGTTGTACCATTTACCTGGGCCCCTGCTCCTGGGTGTGGGAAGGCCTTGTTATGAATTTCAATCTTTAGAAATCTTTCCCTTCCTTTCACATCTTGTTTCAAAGAAGTACGCATTTAGAAAAGGAAAATTCAACTGCAGTCAAGGGCCTTGGATCTCAATCCCAATTTTGTCTCTAATAAAGTGAAAGTGAAAGCCGCTCAGTCGGGTCTGACTTTTAACGACCCCATGGACTATACAGTCCATGGAATTCTCCAGGCCAGAATACTGGAGTGGGTAGCCTTCCTCTTTTCCAGGGGATCTTCCCAAACTAGGAATGAAACCTAGGTCTCCCGCATTGCAGACGGATTCTTTTACCAACTGAGCCACAAGGGAAGCCTCTAATAGGCTATTCACATTTTGACTAGTTTTCGCCTCTCAGGGACTTCCCTGGTGGCTCAGATGGTAAAGAATCCACCTGCAATGCTGGAGACCTGAGTTCAATTCCTGGGCTGGGAAGATCCCCTGGAGAAGGGCATGGCAGCCCACTCCAGTATTCTTCCCTGGAGAATCCCCATAGACAGAGGAGTCTGGCAGGGTTGCAAAGAGTCAGACACGACTGAACAACTTAGCACAGCACACACTACACCTCTCTCAGACAGTTTTTTCCCCTCTGTAAATTAAGACTATATGAACTAGATCAGTGATCCTTAGAGTGTTGTCCCTGGACCAACAGCATGAGCATCACCTGGAAATTTGTTAGAAACGCAAATTCTTAGTGCTGACCCCAGATTTAATGAATCAGGAGATGGGTCCAAGTGACCTGTGTTTTAACACAGATTCTAGGTAGTTCTAATTCCTGTTAAAGTTTGAGAACCACTAGACTAGATGATCTCCAATGTCCCTCCTACATCTAAAAAACCTTTATTCTATAATATCTTCCTCTTAGGTTCTTTCATAGCATTTTATGTCTCTCATATTACAAACATCACATTATACAGTGTGTTAGATTTCTTTTTTTAATTTATCCTCCATCTCTTACTAGATGTCCTTTTGTAGATTAATTTCATCTTTTTTACCTTTATATACTGGACAATGTCTAGCTCAGGGTCTTAAACATGTTAGTTGTTTGCTAATCTTTACTAAATTAAATTCTTCATTAATTTTATTGGAAACCAAAACAAATTAGAAAATGATTATTTAATTAAAATTTAATTGAGCTAATTCCAGGCTATAGTAAGGAAATAAGGAGAGGATGCAGAGGCCAACCTTGGATAAGCAGGAGAAAGACATCACCAAAACGAGGTGATCGAACTTGCACTCACATAGTTGGCTAGTAAATGAACGTGAAGGATTCAAAATAGCTTAACTATAAAGAACCCTTACCCTTCAGAGACTTCAACTGAGAAAGATTAAGCTTGGAATCTATTTATGTCCTGAAAATGTGCAATACACAGAGACGTAGGAGTAAGCATGATTTGAAATTTCTTCATCTCTTTTAATGATGTTGGGAGGGCTATATACTTTTTCTTTTAATAATTTTATGTATACATGTAGAGAGAGAGGGGGAGAATTAAAATTATCTTTCTTCTTTTTGTCCAATATTATGTGTGCTGCTCTTTCAAACATCTTCACGTCTAGTTTTTGAAGACTTGCAGAAGTGTTTTATCAACAGCTCTAGCTTCTTCTTCTGTCAGCCTCTGAAGGATTTTGTACTCTCTCTTCTCACTTAATTTAGATGGAAGCTGTTAGGAATTACTTTCAGGCCATGACATTTGACCTCCAGAGTAAAATAGTCTTCCCCTCCTGTTGTGCCCCATCCTATTAAGAGGCAATGACATTCTATGAACCTGATGTCCAACAAGAGTTTTTAGTAAAAGAGCTTTTGACAGTTTTGGTCATGCATCTATGCTTATCTTGCTCCAGGACATAAAATCCTTCAGAACACTAAAGAACCTATTAGAAGACTGGGTGTTGATGAATCATTCTTAATCAATTGATATAGGATTTAATTTTTTATCTTAAATACATTTCCCTTCTGGGTTAAGTTGGCCTTAGAAATGTTTCAAATTCAGATACAATAGAGTGAAGAGGCGGAAGTGATAACTTTTTGTTTTTTTTTAAATGATTTGACTCTTCTTTGTTATGCATTGGTTGATACTTTTACCAATTAACCTTATTTATCAGTTCTTGGTTAAAGAGAATATCTATTGGAGGAAAGATATTTTTCATCACATTTACAATACATTACAGAGGCTTTTACATTAGCTTTTATAAAAAATAATAAAGTGATATAAATCTATACTTTTTCACTTTTTAAAAACTTATTTATAATTTATGAGTAATAGAATTCACCAACTTTAAATAGGCAATTCAATGTTTTGACAGCTATATTCATTCCTTTTACAAGCCTCCATAATCATGATATTGAATAACTGCATCTCTACTAAAAGTCCCTTTGTGCCTATTTGTAGTCAAAACCCTTCTTCAGGGGCTCAGCAGTAAAGAATCTTCCTGCCAATTCAGGGTACGCAGGTTCAATCCCTGGGTCAGGAAGATCCCCTGGAGCAGGAAATGGCAACCCACTCCAGTGTTCTTGTGTGAAAAATCCCATGGACAGAGGAGGCTGGTGGACTACAGTCCCCTAGGGTTGCAAGAAGTCGGCTGGGACTCAGCACACACACACACACACACACACACACGCTCACATTCTAGGAACAATGATCTGCTTTCTGTTGAGTAGCTTTGTCTTTTGCAGGATTTCATAAAAATAGAATCAAATAGCATACAGCCCTTTCTGTTGGGCACTTTTCATTTTCATGCAATTGAGATTTATAAATGTTATGTGTATCTCAGTAGTTTATTTTTATTCCTAGGTAGTATTCCATTGTATGGATATGAAATATTTAGTCAATATATGTATGGGTTGTTTCAATTTGTGGCTATTGTGAATAAAACTGCTGTAAAATTTAAGTAAAAATAGATATATTTTCGAAACTTAGGTAAACATCTAAAGGTGAAATACTGAAAAACAACAAATTTGAATCCATAAAATTTAGAAATACTTTGCTCTTAAATGATACTATTTAAAAAATGAAAAGACACATCATAAACTGGGAGAAAATGTTAGCAATGCTTATTCTTGATTAAAAAAGAAACAAAAACAAAAAGAAAAAAACCTTGATCCAAAATATATGAGGAATTCTTACAGCCTAATAACAAAATTTTTAAGTCAAAAGAATTAAACAAATATATGACAAACAAGACGTATAAACAAAAACTAAACCATTAAAATATTCTGAGTCATAAAGCATCAGGGAAATATAAATTAAAACACAATGATATAAAACACTATATACTTACAAGAGTGATAATTTAAAAAGCTAGTGATACCAAGTGTTGACAAAGATTTGGGAAAACTGGCACTTTTATGCAGTAGGAATAAAAAATAATAAAATTCTTTGGGGAAAAAGACATATGTGGTGGCTTCTTATAAAGTTAAAGAACATTTAGCATATCTATTTTTTAAATTTAGGCAATTTTTCATATCTCCAAGATTCCTTGTAATCATATATGCATATGTTCATTATTCATTCCTATTAATTATTTATAGAATACTATGGAATCTACAAATACAATCAGTTCAGTTCAGTCGCTCAGTCGTGTCCGACTCTTTGCGACCCCATGAATCGCAGCACACCAGGCCTCCCTGTCCATCACCAACTCCCGGAGTTCACTCAGATTCACATCCATCGAGTCAGTGATGCCATCCAGCCATCTCATCCTCTGTCATCCCCTTCTCCTCCTGCCCCCAATCCCTCCCAGCATCAGAGTCTTTTCCAATGAGTCAACTCTTCACATGAGGTGGCCAAAGTACCAAAGTTTCAGCTTTAGCATCATTCCTTCCAAAGAAATCCCCGGGCTGATCTCCTTCAGAACAAAGACATACGGATGGCTAACAAACACATGAAAAGATGCTCAACATCACTCATTATTAGAGAAATGCAAATCAAAACCACAATGAGGTACCACTTCACACCAGTCAGAATGGCTGCGATCCAAAAGTCTGCAAGCAATAAATGCTGGAGAGGGTGTGGAGAAAAGGGAACCCTCCTACACTGTTGGTGGGAATGCAAACTAGTACAGCTACTATGGAGAACAGTGTGGAGATTCCTTTAAAAATTGCAAATAGAACTACCGTTTGACCCAGCAATCCCACTGCTGGGCATACACACCGAGGAAACCAGAATTGAAAGAGACACATGTACCCCAATGTTCATCGCAGCACTGTTTATAATATCCAGGACATGGAAACAACCTAGATGTCCATCAGCAGAAGAATGGATAAGAAAGCTGTGGTACATATACACAATGGAGTATTACTCAGCCGTTAAAAAGAATTCATTTGATTCAGTTCTGATGAGATGGATGAAACTGGAGCCGATTATACAGAGTGAAGTAAGCCAGAAAGAAAAACACCAATACAGTATACTAACACATATATATGGAATTTAGAAAGATGGCAATGACAACCCTGTATGCAAGACAGCAAAAAAGACACAGATGTGTATAACGGACTTTGGACTCAGAGGGAGAGGGAGAGGGTGGGATGATTTGGGAGAATGGCATTGTAACATGTATACTATCATGTAAGAATTGAATCGCCAGTCTATGTCTGATGCAGGACACAGCATGCTTGGGGCTGGTGCATGGGGATGACCCACAGAGATGTTATGGGGAGGGAGGTGGGAGGGGGGTTCATGTTTGGGAACGCCTGTAAGAATTAAAGATTTTAAAATTAAAAAAAGAAAGAAAAAAAAAAAGAATGAACTGGTTGGATCTCCTTGCAGTCCAAGGGACTCTCAAGAGTCTTCTCCAACATCACATTTCAAATACATCAATTCTTCAGCGCTCAGCCTTCTTCACAGTCCAACTCTCACATCCATACATGACCACAGGAAAAACCATAGCCTTGACTAGACGGACCTTAGTCGGCAAAGTAATGTCTCTGCTTTTGAATATAATTTCTTCCAAGGAGTAAGCGTCTTTTAATTTCCTGGCTGCAGTCACCATCTGCAGTGATTTTGGAGCCCCTCAAAATAAAGTCAACCACTGTTTCCACTGTTTCCCCATCTATTTTCCATGAAGTGATGGGACTGGATGCCATGATCTTCGTTTTCTGAATGTTGAACTTTAAGCCAACTTTTTCACTCTCCTCTTTCACTTTCATCAAGAGGCTTTTTAGTTCCTCTTCACTTTCTGCCATAATGGTGGTGTCATCTGCATATCTGAGGTTCTTGATATTTCTCCCGGCAATCTTGATTCCAGCTTGTGTTTCTTCCAGCCCAGTGTTTCTCATGATGTACTCTGCATATAAGTGAAATAAGCAGGGTGACAATATACAGCCTTGACGTACTCCTTTTCCTATTTGGAACCAGTCTGTTGTTCCATGTCCAGTTCTAACTGTTGCTTCCTGACCTGCATACAGATTTCTCAAGAGGCAAGTTAGGTGGTCTGGTATTAATTCTGCCAAAGGCATGATTATGAATAGGATTTCTTTCAACCATAAAGAGAAATAACTAGTATAATTACCAAATGTTGTTTTTCTGTCCATTTCTTATGCATTTTAAAGAGGGAGAAAATACTAAAATGTGAAATTTCCTATTTTATGAAATTTTGTTCTCAGTTTTAACTAAGTTTGGCTTAATAAATATGCCTCGAAATGAAAAGGTACTAAGCAAAATAAAGGAATAATTTGATGAGATTAGATTAAGCCTTATACATATATCTTTCAGAAATAAAGCAAGTGTTTTTGATAACAAATTCATTTAATGCCAGATAGTTTTCATTTATTTGCCTTTGACAAAGTTGAGAAATGCCTATTTGAGCTTTTGGTTCATTCAAAATATTTGATGATACATTATTATGTGATTCATGGCATATAAATAGAAATTTTTTTTTAATTGGTTCTTTTTCTCCATGAACTTCTTTCTGTTCGCAAATATGCATTTACGTAAACAGTGTTTATAAGTGTTAGCTTCTATAAACATAAATTTTTTAAAATCAGAATTAAAATTCACATTGTAATTTGCTTTATTCAAGCAATAATTAATATTCAAGAATGAATATATGAAATACTAAATGAAAACTATTCTTATCTATGTCATTAAATTAGTCACATTTTTATGTTATTTTATCAGTTGGCAGTAATAAACATTAAAATGAAATAAATAACTCTAGACAAAATGTTTTAGCCCTTCCTGCTGTAAGATTCCAGGAAATTGAACATATATATAAATTAAAATTTTTATAATTTATTTATATTCAGTCACCATGGAAGCCCCATATTATTATATACATTATTTTATTTAAATATAATTATATTGCATATAATGTACTGTGTTCTTATATATAAAATTATACATTAGAATTTACTTAAAATTTATATGATCTATGAAATATTTTGGTTGTAGAAATGATATTAGGACAATCAAGAGAATATTTTTAGGTGTAAGTCTGTATTTGAAAAACTTCAGTAGAAGAATTGAAAAGGAAATATGAATTCAAAAATTTTAAAAAATGATGGAAAATTTCTGACTGTCAAAGAACAGCTTGTTCATGTATACATTAATGGAACGTGGTTGGTGACATACTGCTTTGCAATTTGAATTCCACTGGATATAATATACTTAAAAGGGAGACATAGTTTTATTTCTAAAAATCAATATTTATAATATAAATGAAATCCTTTGTAACTATAATATCGGTGATGAAAAATTTCAGATATCAATTTAAAAGAGACAAGAGAGTACAGGATTTTATAATTTTTTTACAGGGTAAATGAGAAAAAGTGCTGTAGGTCAGTGTTTTAACCACCCAATCTCAGTAAGATGTTTTATCTTGGAGTAGCCTGTGCTTTCTCCCATAGGATTTACTACTTTTTTAACAGTCTATTCACTTATCTGCTTCTTCCATTGAGCAGGAAGCTCTTCGTTGTCTCAGGTGTCATGTCTTAATGTAGGCAGCCTTGAGACAGAGGTTGTCAATGAATGTTTTTTGACTGAATGCACAGATGAATGTATTTGTTTTGGAGGCAGATTTCTCACTCTGTGTGTGTGTGTGTGTGTGTGTGTGTGTGTGTGTGTGTGTGTGTGACACTATTTGTGCTTCGATCCCTACTTCTGATTAAGATCTTCATGATGAAGTCATCATCATACCATAGCAGAAAGAATAATATATTAAGATTTTGGATATAGTCCCGTCCCTGGCAAAGTAACTAAGTAACTTATGCAAGTCATAAATTCGTAGGTCCCAGATTTCCTTATTTGTAAAATGAGGGCCTTTAACTGGGTGCATTCTTAGGTCCTTTCCTGTCTTAAATTGATTTTATTTTCCTCTGGACTTCCCAGATGGCTCAGATGGTAAAGCGTCTGTCTACAATGTGGGAGACCCGGGTTCGATCCCTGGGTGTGGAAAATCCCCTGGAGAAGGAAATGGCAATCCACTCCAGGACTATTGCCTGGAAAATCCCATGGACAGAGGAGCCTGGTAGGCTACAGTCCACGGGGTTGCAAAGAGTCAGACACGACTGAGCGACTTCACTTCACTTCACTTCACTTCTGTAGTCGGCAGTTACTTATTTCCTAAGTTACTTATTTTCTATGTATTCACAAGTGAGAGTCAACGGGAATCACTGCAGCCTCATTGCCCTGGTCATGATTTTGCTGTCCTTGGTAGAAAAGAACTGTGCTGTGCTTAGTCACTCAGTCATGTCAGACTCTTTGTGACTCCATGGACTATAGCCCACCAGGTTCCTCTGCCCATGGTGATTCCAGGCAAGAATACTGGAATGGGTTGTCATGCCCTCCTCCAAGGGATTTTCCCAACCCAGGAATAGAACCCAGATCTCCTGCATTGTAGGTGGCTTCTTTATCATCTGAGCCACCAGAGAAAAGAAATAATAGTGACTAAAATTAACAACAACTATGATCACTGAATAATTACATTTAACACTAAAAAGGACTTTATACATTAGCTAGTTCTACTTTTATTTTCAAAATCAGAAAGAGGTCAGTGAATTTTAAATCACTTGTCCAAGGTGACACAGAACTATTATCAGAGCTTAGTATAAAATTTGGTCTCATTCTCAATCCAGTACTAGTTTCATCAATAATGATTCAAGAGTCAAGTTTTAGAGTCAAACATCTGAATTCAAATCTCAGCTGGAGAGCTTTAGGAAAGTTGTTTAAAATGTTCAGTTTTGAATTCTTTTCTTGTGAGTACGCGTGCTCAGTCTCTCAGTCATGTCTGATGCTGTGACATCAAGCACTGTAGCCCGCCAGGCCTCTTTATCCGTGGAATTTTCCAGGCAAGAATACTGGAGTGGCTTGCTATGCCCTCCTCCAGGGCTCTTCCAGACCCAGGCATCACACCCACATCTCTTGCATTTCCTGCATTGGCAAATGGGTTCTTTACCACTGAGCCATATAATGAAATAATAATACCATAACTCATAGCTCGTTTTGAGATTGCTAAATAATGGCTGCAAAATGCTAAGAACATAGAGTAAAATCCAAATAAGTGATAGTTATGATGATTATTATACCACTCAGTATAAGGCTGTAATATATCAAGCTGATAATGCTAATTTTATCTTAATATCACATATAATAGACAAAAACAGATTCTTAAAAATTATGCCTATAAATTTAACTTTTGATGCTTTAAATTTTACTAAATATCTTTAGAATGATAATGAACTCACAATCTAAAAGATAATTATTTCTGAATCTATCTTCTTATCTATATATCAATTGTTTATAAATTTGATTCAAGAAATAGTTATTGAATATTCTGTGCTGGTCTCTGGGTTAGGCACTGGAAATTCACATAAGAATAAAGCAAAATCCATTCTCTAACTTTAATGAATTTCAAGATGACATTTTGAGTAAAAGGTCCTAATAAGTATATGAACCAATTCTTTCAGGAATTTCACCAGGTGCTACCATACTGAAATTAAGAAATTGGCTTTGCAACCTAAGATCCCTGTAGTACAGGACTTGTCCCTTTTTATATTAAATTGCCTCATCCTACGTGACATCAACTGACATGTAATGATAATGTCAGATTTCCCTTAAGTGATGAGAAATTCTAACTCCATGGAACCTAAGTTTACTTAACCCATTTAAAAGACATCTTGGACTTGGTGTCTATCTGAAAAGAGAGAAGAAAGTATGAGAACACAACAAGATTCAAAATTACAAACAAAGCAAATCAGAATTACAAACTACTCTGTTGCTCAAAACAGTTTGGATTTTGTAATCAGAGCTCTCCCAGATGTTCTCCAAGAGTCCCAGGGCGATTATGAGAAAAATAAGGAGATGAGGCTACAAGAGAAATGTATATCCTGGGGATTTGTTTTGTTATAACAAAACTTTTTAAAAGTCATTTGTCAAAGTCACTGGAGAACTGAGGACATTTAACATGGCTTATAAAACCTCAAACAGTGCTCTCTTTTTAAAAATTGAAAAAGCTGCAGGCTTTTTTGATTAGCGTTTTCCTTGTAATGTCAGATTACCACTTGCCATAAATAGGAGTAAGAGAGGATGAGAAAGAAAATTTGTCACAAGACAACAGTGAGATGGAAGTTGGAAGCAAAATAGAGTTTATACTTGAAGACATATTTAAAAACATAACACATGTATACATGTAAATAAGGCATCGACTACAAGAGCAACCTCCCATTTCTGGTTTTGAACAAAGAGCACATTCTGTGGATTTTAAGTCTGTAAACATCAGGAACTAATCTCTTACATAAGCCATTTCTATTATCTTCTCTAAAGTTGAGGTCATACACTAGGGAGATAGGAGTGGGCTTTTTATTTCACACACACCCATTGCTGGCTGACTCTAATATATAAGTAAATTTATTACTCCATTAATTACATGAGCTGAAAATGATTCTTAGTTATATCAGTTAGAAGAACCCAAAACAGGCTTTATAATAAGTAAAGGTAGAAATTTAAAATATTTTGAAGACTTTTGTAAAAAAGCAGTTAGGGCAGAGTCTGCTGCCAGCTGTAGGACTGCTTTTAATTAAAACCTTGTTCAACATGCTTACGGCAGAGTTTTCTTATTTTCCTGTTATATAAAGATGTACTGAATCAGCAATTATTAAACTCTCGATACATTATAAAATTTTCTTCTGAGACTATTTATCCAACAAAATCAGATGTGATTCATTAGATAATAGCACTAGCAGGAAGAATGTTCCTGTTTTCCCTTAGTTATAGGTCTTTCGTGACTATGGAAAACAAAGGCCCAAACAAGAAAAGTCTTCTTGTTTCAAATTTAATAGAAGTCTCTATAATGAGATGGTAAAATAGACTTACATATGTAAAGCCATTGAGTCTAGTAAATGCTAGATAAACTGGGTTACACTCACAACTTTGTTAGTGATTGCTTTGTCATATGCCCTAGTGTAACTACTGTTACTCCGTATTTACTTATTACAAAAAGTCAAGCCAACTTTGCCTATTAAGAAATGCTGTGCAAATTTCACATATACATGCATATCATACAGGACCAGAAGAGTTACAGAGAACTGACTTCTTCAGTGTATACTTGGACTTCTAGCCACCAACTGGTTAAAATTTGCTACTTTTTCCAACACCAAGTTGCTGTGTTTGGCCACTAGTTATGTCGAATATATCAAAATTCTGTTATTTTGTTTCCTTCTACTGTCTGAGTAAGAAATTTGCAGTGGTTAAAGAAGTTTCAAGATTACATTCTTCTGTAGATCTAAAACATGGTATAGAGATTATGGTCAACAATGCATACATGCAAGCATGCTCAGCTGCTTCAGTCATGCACCACTCTTTGCAACCCCATGGACTGTAGCCTACCAGGCTCCTCGGTCATGGTATTTTTCCTGGCAAGAATACTGGAGTGGGTTGCATGCCCTCCTCCAGGGGATCTTCCCAACCCAGGAATTGAACCTGCTTCTCCTGCATCTCCTGCATTGCAGGCAGATTCTTTACTGCTCAGCCACCAGGGAAGCCCAAGGTCAACAATACTGTATTATACACTTCAAAGTTGCCAAGACACTAGATCTTAAATGTTCTCACCACAAAAAAGAAATGATAATTATGTGACATGATAGAGGTGTTAGCTAACTCTAGGTGGTAATCATATTATAACATGTAAATATACCAAATCAACATACTGTATACTTTCAACTTACACAATGTCATATGTCAATTATGCCTCAATTTTTGAAAAAATCACATTCCGTCATAATTCTAAGAATTGTAAAGTGATTAAGCTTGTCTATAAATGCTCTTCAAAAGGTGATAAAGCCATAATTATAGTTAAGGAATTCAATCAATCCCCCTCTCAGAAACAGGTAGACCTACTAAGAAGAAAGGGCTTCCCTGGCGGCTCAGATGTGGTAAAGAATCTGCCTACAATGTGGGAGACCTGGGTTTGATTCCTGGGTTAGGAAGCTCCCCTGGAGGAGGGCATGACACCCCACTCTAGTATTCTTGCCTGGAGAATCCCCATGGACAGAGGAGCCGATGGGCTATGGTCCATGGGGTTTTAAAGAGTTGGACACGACTGAGTAACTAAGCACACACACACTAAGGAAAAAATTAACAAGGATATAGAAAATCTGAAGAACACAAACAACCAACACAACAGTATAATTGGCAATTATAGGACATAACACCTAGATACATACTTTTACTTAGGGGCTCATGAAACGTTCTTTAAGAAAAATCAAATACTAGGTGATAAAACAAACCTCAACTTTAAAAGAACTGAAATCATAATTGTAAGGCCGGACCCCAAGGCCATGATGGGCCGCCCCTTCTCTGCCCCGGTGGCGGGGGAAGTCCCTAACGGAAGGCGCCTCCCAGATCCTGGGGACCAATGACAGCACACTTTGCCAGCTAAAGCCGCCCCACCCCAGCCCCGTAGAAGGACCTAACAGCCCGCGTCGCCTAGGCTCCGAACCCCGTCCATTAACCTGACCATCCCTCGCAACAAACATATATAAGCTGCCTCCAACAAGGTCCGGGCACGGACTTCCTCCACCTGCCTCGTTGGGGTCCGGGAACCCCCGCCAGGGAGCACTTCGTCATTAAAAAGCCAGTTGGACACTCTTCTCGGTGTCCTGGTCATCTTTACCTAACAATAATAAGCATAATGGAATTAAACAAAAACTAAAAATATAGAGACAACAAGATAATCTCCATGCACTTAGCGATTAAACAGTATACTTCTTAATAATCATTGTTTGAAGAGAAATTTTCAGAGGAGGTAAAATACACAGAACTGAATAAGGAAACTACAGGTCAAGTTATTCTGAGAGGAAAAGTTATAACACAAAATATTTATGTTGAAAAAAGAGCAAACCTAAATACTAACTCAAGAAATTAGAAAACCAACAGTAAAATAAATGCAAAGCAGGAAAAGAGTAGAATTATAAAGACAAGAGCAGAAATCAATGACACCAGAAATCAGAAAATAATAATAGAGAAAAACAATGAAACAAAAGTTCTTTCTTTGAAAATAAAATGAAATTGATGGATTTCTAGCATAACTGACAAAAGCGAGACAAGAAAAAATACAAATTACACGTATATGGGCTCTAAGTACAGTTCCCGCAGTCATTGAAAGGGTAAGAAGGGAATACAATGAATAACTTGCGCTCACAATTCAACCTAGATTAATGAATGGGCCGATTCATTGTAAGCCAAAACATATTTAAAAAAAACTTAATTAAAGTGATATCGATCCTTTGAATAGTCCTATAACCATTAAAGAAATTGAGTTCATAATTAAAACTTTCAAGAAGAATAAATCTCTGTGACCAAAAACTTCAGTGGTGAATTCTACCAATCATTTAAAGATGAATGAACACTAATTCTACCCAATCTATTTCAGAAGAAGAAAGGGAGAAATGTCTCTTCATGTTATCATGCCAGATTTACACTAGAGCAAAACTAGACAAAAACAGTACAAATCAAAGCAAAATAAAGTTTAAAATTCAGACCAATATTATTCATGAATAAATGTGTAAAATATAAGGGAAAATTGAATCCAACAATGCATAAAAAGAATTATACACCATGGCCAAATGGTGTTTTCCAAGTAAGGGAGGTTGTTTCCAAATTCAAAAATCAATCAATGTAATCAATCATATTAATAAGCTTAAAGAGAAAAAAGTAAAGTGTTAGTCACTCAGTTGTGTTCGATTCTTTGCAACCCCATGGGCTGTAGCCCATCAGGCTTCTCTGTCTATAAAATTTTCCAGCCAAGAACACTGGAGTGGGTTGCCATTTCCTGCTCCAGGGCATGTTCCCAACCCAGGGATCGAACCCAAGTCTCTTGTGCCTCCTGCATTGACAGATAGGATTCTTTACCACTGCCCCACCTGGGAAGCCCTCCTTGCAGTGATAATTTATAGTTATATCTGAAATAGTAAGGAGGAAATAAAGGCAAAAGGGAAATTCTCAAGAGCACTACTGAGGTAACTAGTTGAAGAAATAAAAAGTCAAACAAGATATCCTTTTAAACATCAACAGGATTTTGAATTTGTATAAAAACAGCAAATATTACTATAATATAAATAGCAAAATGAAAGCTTAATAATATAAAGCATTAGATATGTAACTTAAATTTTCAGAAAATACCAACCAGCAATTCTTCTTCTGGGAATGTTTCATGTGGTTAAGCAATGACTTTGAATAGGGCTTCATATTTAGTCAAAAAATTCAGTCTTTTCTTGATGTCAAAATTTCAGAGGATAATGAATCATCTCAGAGCATTTACAAGAATTTCAGAACATGAGTAAAGAGTTGGAAGAAAAATATCTAAGTTAAATCTGGAAGAATCAGCATTGGTTGAGGTAAAAAGGAGAATGACATGGAGAAGTTTCAAGTTTTGCAAAATATTATTTGCCAGTGATAGTAATTGGCTATTGTTGTTTATATGGAGACTGAAGCAGTGATGCAGGTCTCCACTGCTTGAAAAAGTTATAGCCCAATAATAAACCTACTTCAATGAGTGTACAATAAGAACTTTACTTAACCCTCATATTGCAAAATAGATGTTGTGCTTGTAAAAATGGATATATAGAGAGTTTTATTTTGTAATATAAATGGTAGAATTTTCATTATATTCAAGACTAGCTACTTTCAAGACTAAGATTTCTAACCAATGCACCAAGTCAGGGGTCAGCAAACTGCAACCCAGGGGCAAATCCAGCTTCAGCCTGGTTTCTTAATATGGTCCATGAGCTAAGAATAATTTTATATATTTAATCATTTAAAGGTTAAAAAAATAAAAAATAATAATACTTTATGGAAAGTGAAAGTTCTTTGAAGTGCAAATAGGTGACTATGCAGAAAGCTTAATTTTTTTTTTTTTTTACAGAAAATGTTTACTGGCCACTGCACAAAGCCTGGCTTCCCAGGTGGCACTAATGCTAAAGAACTCACCTGCCAGTTCAGGAGATGGAAGAGCCCCGGTTCGATCCCTGCATAGAGAAGACCCCCTGGAGGAGGGCTTGGCAACCCATTCCAGTATTTTCGGGTGAAGAATCCCACAGACAGAGGAGGTGGGTGGGCTATAGTCCTTAGGACTGCAAAGAGTTGGACACGACTGAAGTGACTTAGCAAGCATGCATGCACAAAGACACCTCATGTACTAAAGAGAGTTTCTTCTCTGGTGTATTGTAATCCAAGGTATATGCTCTCATGACTTTTGAAAATTCTTAAAAATAGGAAAGCAAACTAAATAGCTTTTCAAAGAATTTCTAAAGTAATTGTTCTTTGTGCTTTTAAGCCCTGAAGCTATATAAGAAAATTGGAATGGAAACCTGGTGTTTCTCAAGTCACAACACAATAGAAACAGCAAGGAGCATGACATTTAAACTGGGTAGAACATATGGTCTGGATCAGTATGTGCCCAAATCATGTAGCTCACCTTTTATATTCTATAATATTAAGCTCTAAATTCACTTTTTTAAAAAGTCAAACAAAAATATAAACGTTAGGTTGGTATTTCTGAAAAGAATTTAAATAAATTTATTACCAGTAATGCTATCAGTGCATTTTCTTAAAATGAAGTACTGAAGAAATGAGTGAAATAAAATAAAAATTCGTATACCTAAGGCTCTATTTCACAACCTGTAATAATATCCTCAGCTGAGTATTTGTAATAGCAATCGCTGAAAGTTACTCAACACCCCTTCAAGTAGTGAAGCAGACGATTTGGGGGAAGATGGATGGAAAGGTAATTTCTCTTTGCTTTCTTTTCTTGTTTCTTCATTTCAGAGACACCGTTGACTTCTCTTCAGCATATTTGTCTCTTCCTAGAGGGCTCCTACTTTTTAGTTTATATCTATGTAAATTCTTTTGCAATTAGACATTGTGCAGATTCCTACTCTTGTTAATCACTGTATTAGAAGAAGCATTTAATATTTGAAAAACTCTTGGGACTCCAGCCAGTAGTGTAACATTTAAACAAATATTGCCTTCTGTTTTGATGTCAGTTTTCTTTTCTCATTCATAAAATAAAAAACAATCTCAAACTCCTTTCCATGACCACCCTCAAATAAGCAAATAACTCTGGAGGCTAATTGAGACAAACAAGGTAATAGGCTCCCACCTTTTAGAAAAGAATTCATCCTACTCAGTCAATTAACCATGCTTTCTATTTCATTAGTAATTTTGGCTTAAATAGCTTAGGAGGCAGAGAGGGAACATTTTTAAGAATATCGGCTATTTCATTCTGACAGCAAAACTGATTTCCTGCCTCTGATCAAGCATTCTGTAAATCCACACCTTGGCATAATATTACTTATAATGTGGTAAGTAAATAAAGGAAAATGATTGCTGACAGTGGAGACTGGGAGAAGCCGTTGTACGATTCATTAGTGGTTTCAGTAGTTGAAGTTAAAAAAGAACCAAAAAGTTCTGTTTTCCTATGACTAAGAGTGGATGTCTTGAGAGGTTCAGAAAAAGTTCACTTTGCCCTTGAACAAATATGTTTTCCACATTTCATTGCCAGAATGTGGAGGAACAGAAGGCCAGAAATTAGTGAAAAATTCTGACCTCATTTTGTTTCTGGACTATCCTGGAGTAGGAAGTACCAAATCACCCTGGAGAGACTAATGCTTTTTTCCTGTTGTTTTTGCCAGAAGTGAAAAGTATTTTGCATAACTCTATGCCTAAGCTAACCAGAGACTAAAATTTTAGATTTTTTTTCAAACTTTCAAAGGCTGACACATTTTCATATATTCAGTTAAAAACTCAAATATTAGAAAAAGTAATACATGAAAATTATAAGCTAATTATAAGATATGTTACTTATATTGAAATAAACATGATTTTTCTCCCAAGGAAAATGGTACCCGAAAGGTATACTTTTATTTAGATTTTAAAATATAACACTTTCTTTGATCATTAAACAATGTTTAATTTGCCCTGAAGCAGATTATGTTAAATTTAAAAATCTTTGCCTGAGTATAACATAAAATTATGTGAAAACTAGACAATCTATTTAAAACTAAGTTAGGAGGTGCTGAGATATTTTTAAATTTTCTAAATTTATGGATTGACTTATGTGTGTGTGTATATATATGTATATATATATATATATATATATATATATATATATATAATGTATGTATGTATGTATTTATTCATTCATTGTCAGTCATTTATAGCAGCTCTTTTATTTCCCAGAAAATATTTTCAAATTGAATATATACTGGCAATTTTCAACCATGGAGTTCACATTTTACCTAGTTTGTGATTCCATTGCACTAGACATTTTAAAATATTTTCATGACAAATATAAATTTGTACTATTGCTAAGATTTAAGATATAGGTGAAAAAATAATACTGATTGGGCTTCAAATTCTAGGTTTCCTATTAACTAACTAAATAGTTTTTAGCAGGTAACATATCTTCTCACCCTCAGCTTTCTCATCATGAATATGGAATAATAATATATTTTTTGGCTGCTATAGCTCTTAAGTGAAGTAATCTATAAAATGCTCAGCATAGTATCGGGCCTGAAGTATGTGATCCATAAATAGGGACTTCTATATTTTTCTTTATTTTCCTTTCTTTTCTACACCATCTTTATTCTTGATCTTCAAAATGAATGGTGAAAATAACATTTATCTCATAAGCCATTATGTCTATATTGCAGGGATGTCGTCTTTTTGTGTTTGCAATAGCTAGCACATGGTCTATCAGGGTCTAATAAACTGTAGAATAAATGCTAAATGATCCTTATGCATGTAGATGCAGCTCAAAATTCCAGGTCCAAACAACCACAGATTATTTGGGACAGACTATTATCTCCTTTACTATTTCAGAGCTTGCTATTTCTAGTTAGACTTGTAGTTAACAATTAGGTGTTCTTATGTTGTTCCAAAAAAAGTATCTCACTATGGATAAATTGCCTCCTAGACTATAAACTCCACAAGGTCACTCCACTGCTTATTTTGTTCAGTAATTTATTACAAATATTCCTATCCTTTAATACTGCTGTCCCCAACCATTTTGGCACCAGGGACTAGTTTTAAGGAAGACACTTTTTCCATGAACTGGGGATAGAGGGGATGGTTTTCAGGATGATTCAATTACATTACATTTATTGTGCACTTTATTTCTAATCTAATGCCACTTCGGTTCCAACAGGAGGTACCAGTCCTCAGCCAGTAGGTTGGGGAGACTTACTTTAATAGAGACTCACTGAATAGATGTTTATTTAATGAATAAATAAACTTATATTAATTAATGACTAAATGAAACACTAAGATATGCTATGGGTATTTGATTTTCAGAGTCTATAACTGTGCAAGCTGCTGTGTTATTTTGCTAGAAGTTTTACTTCAACTTTTGCCTACAGTTTCCCTTACTCTATGGAAACACTATTCAGTTTTCCCCAGGAGATGTACAATCTGTTAGGTTTGTGCTAAAATACCCATCAGGACAAAATCTCAAGTCTATTAGCCAGCATTCAGGCTTGACATTTACCATCCTGTGAAACTCCAAAGTCATATTAATAGAAATTAACAATGGACTTAATATATTAACTATTTAAGGCCCAGAACCTAGTCCTTTAGAGGATCAGACAGCTTTCTGCAATTATATCTAAGAGTTATGCAGTTATTAGCTAACTACCTGCTGTGAGGCATCCACTTGCTATATGAATTCTTATATTAATATTATCTTATTTAATTTTCAACCCCTTTATTAGTATGTGTAGTATATAAATAGGGTAGGATTCTAACCACCCTTCAAATCATGATAAATCTGACAATAAGGCTCTGTCCCTTAGACGCAGCAAAAACTTACATTTGAATCATTAACTTATTGCCTATTTCCCATTCAGATTATTTAAGCTCTAAGGGCCTTTTGTTCACACTGAGTTACCCCTTAGACATCCGTTGTCCAAGATCATAAATTACCTTGCTGAGCACCAATGCTCAGGTTATGTCTACGTTTCTTGAGCAAAGCATAATTCTTTTGTGCTGGAAGTCAAGTGACCCCTCCAGTAATATGTTGTTCCTCCCACTTCTCTGGGTGCCTCAAGGCTTTTGGTCTGCCCTGTTCACAAGGCAGTGAGCCTCTAGTCCCTGCGTTGGAATGAAGAAAACTTTTCTCCCCTTTGACCATTTCTCCCTCTTTCCTCTCATCCCTATAATCTTATTTTTAAATAACTTCACTTTCTAAAAAAAAGAAAGGAATATTTGAGGCACAGTACACTACACAGACTCTTCTGGGGTGAAAGAGTACAAAGTGTCTGCCTGTCTTGTTCAAACAGAGGGAATTCAGAACAAGAACAAAACAGAAATTACTGTTTTAGCGAATTAACCTATGACTCTACCATGATACTCATTGGTAAGTCAGAGCTAAGCAGAGGGTCTCTCCAGATACTACATCTCTTTCTTAACCTACAAAAGAAGCCCATGGCTGTTCAGTCTAAAAGGAAAAGCATTTGTGGCCTTTTGACCTTTCTCATACATGAGGAAAAGTGAGGAAAAGAAGGGAGAAAGGGCTTCTGAGGTGCAAAATAAAAAAGGAAACACACCAGTGACAACTGTAGCCCAGTCTCCTTGATGTGGAAAACATTGGCAATGGAAAGGCAAATTCTTCTTTTTTCTCCCACGTGTCTACAACCAAAGTAGTGTTTCCACATCATTTTCAAGTTTAAACCTCTACTTAGCATAGTTGAGCATATGCTGTTTTGGATAAACCAAACCCCAATAATGTATACTTATCCTAGAGCCAATGACAGCCTCATATTCAGAAAAAGAACAAAAGGAGAGACAGATAAAATGAACTGAATCTGTAGTTGGGGATTCCTGCTGACATGTCAAGAGTTCCACTGACCTCTTGTTAGTGATAAAGTCTGGTTTGGGTACAAAATTTAATATTTATCCCCCATCCTATAGATATATATCAACCCCCTCAGAAATAAATGAGGGAGAGAAAAATAAAATAGCTTTTTTCAAATGAATATTATAATTAAAATTTTATGTAGCTCTTTAGTGCTGGTGTTTCAGATGGTAAAGAATTTGCCTGCAATGCAGGAAACCTGGGTTCCATCCCTGGGTCAGGAAGATCCCCTGGAGAAGGGCATGGCAACCCAAAGCAGTATTCTTGCCTAGAATTCTGTGAACAGAAGAGCCTTGATGGGCTACAGCCCATGGGGTCACAAAGCCTTGGACATGACTGAGTGACTAACACTTAGTGCTATAATCCGTGCTCATTCACTCCATCCTTTCTGACTGTTTGCAATCCTGTGGACTGTAGCCTGCCAAGCTCCTTTGTCCATGGCATTCTCTAGGTAAAAATACTGGAGTGGGTTGCCATTCCCTTCTCCGGGGGATCTTCCTGACCCAGGGATCAAACCCACGTCTCCTATGTCTTCTTCATTGGCAGGCAGGTTCTTTACCACTGAGCCACCTGGGAAGCCCCTTAGCACTATAATATACGTACTTAAATGTTTAATTTCTTGTTTTTAATCTCATTCATTGTGTATTCCTCAGATACTCCCTTAAAATTATATTATTCCTAGAAAAAAATGGTATAAGGGTATGAGGATAATTTTTTAATACTTAAAATCTCTTTGGGTATACATTTTCCCTCTAAACATATAATTCCATTTATTCATATTTGTATAAGAAGTTTGACAGTATCTTAGCCAGTTCAATCACTCTGATAATTGGACACAGATCTTATAACAACGCATAACATCATCATTATCCTATATTTAGTTCACACTTAGAATAAATGTGGATCTATATTAGTTCTACATTATTTTAATAGAATTAAGTTAGGTAGATCTCTGTCCTCAGACATTTAATAGTGTAATAGATAAATAAGACCAATGAGTACTATGTCAGAGGGGTGAGTATGTGTGTGTGTAGCTTTGAATACATGATTAATTGAATAATACATTTAGCCTAACTAACAAACTCATTCAAGTTAAATGAATTCAGATGGAACGTTTTGGTGTGTAGTTTTGCATGGTCATACAAAAAATCAAGGAGAATCTATTTATTTATTTATTTATTAAAATTTTTTATTTTTACTTTATTTTACTTTACAATACTATATTGGTTTTGCCATACATTGACATCCTCCACAGGTGTACATGAGTTCCCAAACACGAACCCCTCTCCCACCTCCCACCCCATATCATCTCTCTGGATCATCCCCATGCACCAGCCCCAAGCATCCTGTATCCTGCATCAAACATAGACTGGCGATTCGTTTCTTACATGATAGTATACATGTTTCAATGTGATTCTCCCAAATCAACCCACCCTCTCCCTCTCCCACAGAGTCCAAAAGTCCACTCTACACATCTGTGTCTCTTTTGGTGTCTCGCATAGAGGGTCATCATTACCATCTTTCTAAATTCCATATATATGTGTTAGTATACTGTATTGGTGTTTTCTTTCTGGCTTACTTCACTCTGTATAATCGGCTCCAGTTTCATCCATCTCCTTAGAACTGATTCAAATGTATTCTTTTTAATGGCTGAGTAATACTCCATTGTGTATATGTACCACTGATTTCTTATCCATTCATCTGCTGATGGACATCTAGGTTGTTTCCATGTCCTGGCTATTATAAATAGTGCTGCAATGAACACTGGGGTACATGTGTCTCTTTCAATTCTGGTTTCCTCGGTGTGTATGCCCAGCAGTGGGATTGCTGGGTCACAAGGCAGTTCTATTTGCAATTTTTTAAGGAATCTCCACACTGTTCTCCATAGTGGCTGTACTAGTTTGCATTCCCACCAACAGTGCAAGAGGGTTCCCTTTTCTCCACACCCTCTCCAGCATTTATTGCTTGCAGACTTTTGGATCGCAGCCATTCTGACTGGTGTGAAGTGGTACCTCATTGTGGTCTTGATTTGCATTTCTCTAATGAGTGATGTTGAGCATCTTTTCATGTGTTTGTTAGCCATCCGTATGTCTTCTTTGGAGAAATGTCTGTTTAGTTCTTTGGCCCATTTTTTGATTGGGTCATTTATTTTTCTGGAATTGAGCTGCATAAGTTGCTTGTGTATTTTTGAGATTAGTTGTTTGTCCGTTGCTTCATTTGCTATTATTTTCTCCCATTCAGAAGGCTGTCTTTTCACCTTGCTTATATTTTCCTTTGTTGTGCAGAAGCTTTTAATTTTAATTAGGTCCCATTTGTTTATTTTTGCTTTTATTTCCAGAATTCTGGGAGGTGGATCATCTATTTAACAGGATAAAATTTCACTAAGACTTAAATGACAAGAAAAATGATTTGGGACCCAAAGTATGATATATTCAAAGTTATTAGAAAAGTTTGTCAGTGATAAAGGGAAGTTAGTTTAAGAAAAATAAAACAAAGAAAAAACAGGAACACATAAAAAGTCAAATGTTGAGTTCAGTCGTTCAGTTGTGTCTGACTCTTTGCAGCCCCTTGGAATGCAGCTTGCCAGGCTTCCCTGTCTATCACCAACTCTGGGAACTTGCTCAAACTCATGTCCATCGAGTCAGTGATGCCATGCAACCATCTCATCCTCTGTCGTCCCCTTCTCCTCCTGCCGTCAATCTTTCCCAGGGTCTTTTCCAATGAGTCAGTTCTTCTCATCAGGTGGCCAAAGAATTGGAGTCTCAGCATCAGCATCAGTCCTTCCAATGAATATTCAGGACTGATTTCCTTTAGAATTGACTGCTTGGACCTCCTCACAGCCCAAGGGACCCTCAAGAGCCTTCTCCAACACCACAGTTTAAAAGCATAAATAATAAAAAGAATGGTAAATTGAGTGAAGGGCTTCCCAGGTAGCTCAGTGGTAAAGAATCTGCCTGCCAATGCAGGAGATGTTGGCTCAATCCCTGGGTTCAATCCCTGGACAAAGGAATGGTAAACAACTCCAGTATTCTTGCCTGAAGAACTCCATGGACATAGGAGCCTGATGGGCTATAGTTCATGGAGTCGCAAAGAGTCAGACACAACAGATCAACTGAGCATGTAAGTTGAGTGAAGTTAAGATGATAAAATAGTAAGAACTAAAAGGAGATGTTGAAAGTATTTGGGATTGCTTGATTTTTCAAGTAAAATGATTGTCATAGGTTATTATAAGAGATTTATAAAATATTAAAACCAAAAGGGACATGGAGATATGTTTTCAAGTGAAGAAAGAAACCACAGAATTTGAGATGCCAGTGTTTTCGCAAAAAGGAATATGTAGAGGAGATTTCAGAATGCAGACTTCCCAACTCTCAATTACCTGCAAATACTTTCAGTAAGAAAGGATCTGGAAAAGCAAAGCAGAGCTTTCTGGAATGTTGAACAGAAGCTATGTGAATAGCTACTGTGAAGCTGTGAACCACTGTATGTGGAACTTTACTTTTTAGTTATGATAACAGGTAAATTTCCCAAAAAGAAAATTGTTACTTTACTCTGAATAAATGGTCCTCGGGCCATTTATTTACCTCGGGCCAACCAATTTCCCCTTTGACCAGATGGACACGGATTTGCCGACAGCCGTGGCCCATGTGGTGTGGCCCAGTGCCCTTCCTTCCTCCTGTGTCCCTGCTCCTCTCCAGCGGAATTTGGACTGAGATACAAGTAAAATCTTCCAAGTTTTGTGCTTTTCTTCTCTCAGGCAAGAAACCAGGAAAGAATTGTTGAATCAATTATTCAGCAAGTTTTTATTGATTTCCCTGCCTACTTCAATGTTTGTGGTATCCTCTACCACTTTATAGCCTCATTTTTAAACCAACCTTGGAAATTTTGGACTGCTAACTGTCCCATAATTCTTTTGCATTATGTCACAAGTAAAGCTGACCATCAAAACTGGCCATTGTGATCACATCTCTGACTAAAAATTCAAAGATTTCCACTGGTTATAGCCTAAAGTTCAGACTACCTGGCCCTCATTGACCTGGACCTCTTGTTTTTCTTTAATCCAATATCTAGCTATGGTCTCTTTCTCCTATAATCTATATTCTCCTAAAATTTTCCCAACATTTTTTCACATCCCTCAAAGCACATATTACCTGTGTCTCTCCTTAATCTCAATATTTATTTTATCAGTTATCCTACCTTTTTTGTTTCTCACTAAGGGCAGGAGATTTACCTTTTTTTTTTTTTTTTTTTGGTGTTGCTTAGTTCTGGGGGCATGGCTACTTATGTACACTGATTATCTTACTTTTTTCTGAAAATTTTTTATTTGTCTCACTACATTTTGAATTCTTGCAAAGAGACAGTATTGTTCTGTGTCATTTTTGTTTTCCAAGAAGTTAATCCAATATCAACTACGTGGTTTTAGTCACTAAATTGTGTCCAACTCTTATGACCCCATGGACTGTAGCCTGGCAGGCTTCTCTGTCCATGAGACTTCCCAGGCAAAAATATTGGAGTGGGTTTTCACTCCTTCCCTCAGGGGATCTTCCCAACCCAGGGATCAAAGTCATGCCTCTTATATTGCAGGCAGTCTCTGGCATTGCAGGCGGATTCTTTACTGCTCAGCCACCAGGGAAGCCCATATAGAAATGGTATAACTGTTTGCTGAATGTATTAACAGGAATTAACAGTGTTAATGTATTAACACTGCTATTGCTCAAACATCCTTGTAACTACTCAAACTACTCATTTGCTCATTGATTTTTATCCCTTTTTCTTCAACTAGTAAAATTTCCTTCAGCCCAGTGTTGGTCTCAATGCAAAGTAATTTTAGCTGCTTGAAAAAATATGTGTTAAATGAATGAATGAAAACTTCTCTCAAGTCAAATTCTACTTTCTCCACATAGATATCTTGATTCCCACCTAGAAGTAGTTTCTCCCTAGCCTGAGTCCCCCAAAAACTATTTTTGAGGAGATCTGTTTTCATGAAGTATTAATGGAGTGAGTCAAGATGTTAGTCATCAAAACCCTTTCTTCTCTTGTGTAAGGAAAGACAGATCTCTGCCAAATAGCTTTGGTTTAGGGAATACCCATCCCAGTCCACATTTGCTTGAGTAGCTATTTATGTCAGATGGAAAATGGAAATTTAACAATCTCACATAGTGACTATGTGCATGGACTGTTAGTACTCAGTGAAAGTTAAAAGCCATCAGAGTTGGAAAAAATTTAGGCTGGCAATGATAGACAAATGTGTATATTTAGTAATACAATGAGGCCATGAAGAATGACAATTTGGAATCTGTAAAAGTCAATCAAGTCAATCAAGTCTCCCTGTGAGGCAGGGAGAAATCATGTGCCAGCTATTCTGTGACAATTCACTGAAACACCCTGACTTCTTCTTCAGATCAAAAATAGCAGTCAGGAGTTCTGTGCCATTACCCAGATGTGCTGAAGTCCCCGGCAAAAAACATTGTGCAAAACTGTTTACTTAAGTAAAACATTAAGTAAAAAAATGCAATGACAAAAAATGAAATATCAAGAAAAATCTTCTTGATTATCCTAAGTAAATATGTTTTAACTCAAAAATGGGAGTTAAAACCCAATAGCACATCCATTTCACAAAATTTTGCTAAGTCAGAGAAAAAGAACTTTCAAACTTAAAGTAACTGGCTATAGAAAGGATGGCCACAAATATACAAAGAATTTTCCTTTCACAAGATCATATTTTTTTCATATCAGTGCAGTTCAGTTGCTCAGCTGTGTCCAACTCTTTGTGACCCTATGGACTGTGGTATACCAGGCTTCCCTGTCCATCACCAACTCTCAGAGCTTGCTCAAAGTCATGTCTATTGAGTCAATGATGCCATCCAAACATCTCACCCTCTGTCGTCCCCTTCTCCTCTTGTGTGGAATCTTTCCCAGCATAAGGGTATTTTTTAATGAGTCAATTCGCATCTGGTGGCCAAAGTATTGGAGTTTCAGCTTAGGCATCAGTCCTTCCAATGAATATTCAGGGCTGATTTACTGAATATTTTTTTCATATTGTATCTCAGTTATCCATACAATTGATTTTATCTCCCCTACCATTTTGCCTATTACTATTTTTAACCCAGTTTATCACGTGCTTTATTTTCAAAGTAAAATAAAAAATACATAACAGATAAAGTATAGAACTCTGAATTCCTCTATCCTCTTCCTGGTCATAGTGTCTTTTCCTTCTTTCTGGGTATATTTACCATCATAAATATGATATATATGTTTTCTTTCCTTTTAAAATATTGCTGCATACATACCTATATGTAAATGAATGTTTTATATTTCTCTCTATTTTTAATGCCACATTTTAAAATTCAATTATATTTTAAGGTCTATAGTTTTTAAAATCAAGTACTATGTACCTTTCAATAGCCGAGCAGCAAAGCGTCATACAAATATAATACATATCATTTATCCATTCCATTTTCCTCTGGGGAAATTTGGCTTGTTTCCATTTTTTCCAACATTAAAAGTAGCACTGCAGACATCCTAGCATATATCTTATGCAAATGAACCACATATTATTTTCCAAGAACTTTGTTGCCTAATCTAATTTAATCTTCTCACAAAGCCTAGGAGAAATGCTAACATAAACATCTTAAAAATTAATATATCAAAAAAAGTTAGGAAATTATCAAATTCACACAACTAGAAGAAAGCAGATGAGATACATTTTCATTTATTTCTATTGAAATCACCTTGCTTCTTTGTTTACATACTATTGTTGGTCAGACCCAGCAGAGTGTGTCTCATATGGTAACAAGGGGTATTGGTTTCTACGAATAAGTACTTGGTAAATGAATGAACGATTGAACAGATGAATGAATAAATGAATGAATACAATATCTCTCCTGCAGTGGCAGAGATCGAAGAGTAAAAGAATTGTTACCTGCTCTGGGGTCCCTGAATGAGCTGGTCTTAATTTTAAGCAATTTCATGTGCAAAAAAGCCTAGGCATGCTCTTCTGGGTTTGACTCCTCATCAAATGTCTATCCTTGCCCTATGCTTGCTCAAACTGGGAATTTGGGGATGTATACTGGGTGAGCAATCTTTGAATCATTTCAGATGAAATATAGAGAGCTGGCAGTTTGTGGTTGTAAAGAAGAAGTCTGGAAAGTTCAGTGGCTTACTATAATATTTTTGCTCATTTTGAAAACTCTGGAAAAAATAAATTTTCAAAGTTACAGCCACAAGTTTCATGACACACCAGGCTCTTAAGAATGAGTAATTAAAAAAATATGAATTGCGGTATCTTAAGCAACAAGAATAGTCCTGAATCTGGGAAAGAGGTTAGCAATCCACTATCTTTAGAGTCATTGGCAAAAATTTTCCGTTTCTTTATTCTCTGCCATAAACATTAGATAAGCCATGAGGAAAATTTTGTGAGCATTCTTGACACTCAGGGATATTATCAGCACTGCATTTGTTGGAGTCATGCACCTTATCCTATAGAATTAGTACCCTGAAGCTCACTGAATAACCCCCATTCATATAATACAATTAGTTCTCTTTGTAAAATTTTCTAGTTAGCAAAAATATACAGAGGAATCTTTTCCCCCCTTTTATCCTTGTTTTAGCAACTTTCTAAAATGTATTTAACATACTTTGTGACCTGAATTCATTTACTGTAACTTCACTCAGTCACGTCACTCTTTGTGACCTTATGGACTATAGCCTGTCAGGCTCCTCTGTTCATGAAATTCCCCAGGCAAGAATATTGAAGTAAGTAGCCATTCCCTTCTCAAGGGAATCATCCTGACCCAGGATCGAAACAGGTCTCCTGCATTGCAGGAAGATTCTTTATTGTCTAAACCACCAGGGAAGCCCTTACTGTAACTACCAACACAATTTTCCTTTAGTAATGTTGTATCTTTATGATTCTTAGGACCATCTTACTTGCAATAAGATCTTGGTGTACCAAGAGGCGTACCAAGTCTGTAGAAATCAAAAGACATGTCCTAGAATTTATTTTTCAATGAATATATCTTCTTTATCTATTTGTGATTGTTTTACTCTTGCACAGAAAACTGGACAAGATGTTAATGTAGAGTCCCAATTAGTTGAATCCTGTTGGATTAATGTTTTACTACGTTGAGCATGAAATGAACCACTATGCTATATAAAATGCCACACGTATTGACATTTTCAACATCAAAGAAACAGCAAGGGCTTCCCTAGTAGCACACAGCTACAAGAATCCACCTGCAATGCAAGAGACCATGGTTCTGTCCCTGGGTTGGGAAGATCTCCTAGAGGAGGGCGTGGCAACCCACTCCAGTATTCTTGCCTGGAGAATTCCATGGACAGAGGAGACTGAGGAGGCTACAGTCCATAGGGTTGCAAAGAGTTGGCCTCGGCTGAACAGCTAAGCAGCAGCAGCAGAAACAGCAATTTATCAACAGTACTAAATCCAGTGGACATGAAAACAAAAACAAGTTTCTACCATAGCAGAAAGGATGATTCTATAGCATGCCAATTTCCTAGAACAGCTTCTAGTTTCTTCTTTTTTAAAACGTGTATCTACATACTTATTTGGTTGTGCTGGACCTTGGTTGCAGCACTCATGATCTTCAACACAGCATGTGGGATCTTTAGTTGTGGCGTGCAGACTCTTAGCTGCAACATGTGAGATCTAGTTCTCTGACCAAGAAGCGGACCCCGGCCGCCTGCACTGGGAGCGCACGTGGAGTGTTAGCCACTGGACCACCAGGGAGGTCCCTCTGCTTTCTTCTTTCTAGAGATGTTATGGGGAGGGAGGAGGGAGGGGGGTTCATGTTTGAGAACACATGTAAGAATTAAAGATTAAAAAAAAAAAATAGAATGATTTTGTTTGGATATGTGCCCAAAAGTGGCAAATATTTTCTAATCTGTACTTACTTTCCTCAAAAATTATGTAATACTCAGTAGCCTCTACGTTATAAATCATGATATCATGCTAAATGAGAGATGATCTCTTTCTATTATACTTACTTTTAAATGTCTTCTATAGAAAACTTCTAACAAAGGTTGAGATTACCATATTGAACAATGATTCAGAACTAAGACCCAGCCAATCTTGCTTCCTCTATGTCTGTCCTAGTATAAACATCCCTAGCATTCCTGGTATAAGCATGAAACATGGCATACTGGAAACACCACTAAATGGAAGACATAAAATCTGGGATCAGGTCTTTGCTTGATCCTGGGCATCCTCTATTTTCTCCATAAGTCATTTACAGCATGAGGCATATATAACCAAATATCTTTAAGCTTTCTTCACTGTCTAGTTTTACACACTAGGCTGTAGTAGTATATGTTGGGTCAGTGTCATCCACTGAATGCATCTTGCATCTTCAGTGATCTCTCTCTTTCTAAATAGACACTTGGATGTAATCTATCTACACCACAAAGGCAAAACTATAACCAACTTAAAAAAAGAAAATAGAACTTACAATGGAGTAGTTCTTTTAAACATGGCTATTTAACCATTATAATGATATCAACTCTTTTAAAAAGCTAATGTACCAAAGCAGAGGCACAGGCTAGATATATTTTGAATAGACACATGCAATCCATGAAAACCAAGACTGATATTGTAAGTGTGCTGTAAAAATAAAACATTCTGAAATAGGCTGATGGCATTTCAAAAATGACCGCAAATTATAAACCAAGTAGTTTCATCTCAGCAGTAGAAGATGTTCTGAAATTTATTTTAATGAGGTGAGGTTGCTATTAATCTGACAATTAAAATTGATTACACGTGCAGAATTCATGTGACGGTTGTCAGTGAAATAGAGTCTACTCCATGTTGCCATTGTTTGCTTGTCATGAAATCTGTAAAACCGCAGACCTAGTCTGTCTGGTTCACTGCTGTATCTCCAGCACCCAGCAAAGAACACAGCACACACTAAAAAAAAATGAGTAAATAAATAAATTCCTCATCAGTGTATTAGATGAAAGAAATATAAACATAATAATATGAATCACTCACACCTGGTTATTTCGTTTACACTTACTGAGGTGATTTTTAGATATATTCAAATACATTTTGAAGCTGATCATATTCTGGTCATTAATGTTTCCTCATCTACACATGGATAAAGACATCCATGCATTTAGCTACAATTTTGGTAAAATTAACCAAATTGAAATTAATGGTGAGCTTGTAAGGAAGAGAACAAATATGTCTCTGGACAAATGTGTCTACAAAAAGATGGTGATGGACTGAGGATATAGGAAGTGTTTCAAAGTGAAATTTATCAAAGGTAAATATGAGACTTCCATGCATGTGCAGTCAACAGGATTCACTGGTACAAAATAAGGAAGCCATGACTTGGCAACTTAATGGTTATCAGCACATTCAATATCAAATAAAGGGGTGCTTTTGTCACCAAGAAGATAATAGCATCTCAAACTTTACTAAGGGAAGTGTACTGTAGTTAAAATTGGGGAAGCAACACTTCAGCTCTGTACTGATTAGTCAGTGCTCAGGCTATTTCAGTCTGTTCTGGGCACCTTCATTTAGAAACATTTAGAAGGATTAAAATGCATTTATAGATGAATGACTAAAATTGTATATTAGAAATATTTAAAGGAAGTAGAAAAATTTAGCCTAAAGATTTGAAGGCTTATTTACAGGAACATAAAATTTAAAAAAATTAATGGATATCATCAAGAAGAATTTCTGTTCCTTTTAATTTCTCACTGGGTCTTATTTTGATCCAACCCTCCCTGAGCCACCATTATGCATTGTCTGGGCCCCAGAGACAATTAATCACTTGTCTTCTCACATCAGTACTTGATCCCCACTCCCTAATTTCACTATTAATTTAGCAGTTAGAGAATTTCTTCTAAAGGGACATGTGATGTGAGCAGAAATGACAACAGAGCTTATATTAATGTTTGTCTTATCAGGCCCTCAAAGCATTCACAAGAAATAAATGTTACAGCCCAATTCTTCTAACATGCAGAAAAGATACTCAAAACTGTCAGGGGACTTGTTCCAGAACAAAAGAATAAGAAGTCATGAATTTGTAATCAGAGACCAGGTCTATCTTATTTCAGAATCCATGTTTTGTAAGCGACAAAGCTGTGGGCCCTGGGATTATTAGAAATAAAGCTCCCCAATTAGTTATCTATTTCTCTGTAACAAATTACCAAAAACATAGTGGCTTAATGCTGCAAATATTACTATCTTTCACAGTTTCTGTGAAATACATTAGTTTTATTCAATAGTTTACGTCTACTGCCTGGTACTAACTTGGTACTCAATTATTATTAAAATAGATATGAATAAATGAAGCAGTCAAAGTATGTGTGAGTACATGCATATTTGTTGTTGTAGTTTTAGTCGATAGTTGTGTCTGACTCTTTTGTGACCCCATGGATTATTATAGCCTGCCAGGCTCCTCTGTCCATGGGATTTCCCAGTCAAGAATACCAGAGTGGTCTGCCATTTCCTTCTCCAGGGCATCTTCCAAAAGCAAGGATTAAAACTGTGTCTCCTGCATTGGCAGGCAGATCCTTTGCCACTGAACCACCTGGGAAGCCCATGTATATGCATATACATGTAGATAAATGCATAAATACATACAAGTGGATGATATTTTAAGATGTGGTTATTTCTTATATGTTTGCCGTTAAATGCATTTTTTCCTACAAATTTGTTAATAACAGCATTTGCGGTGGTGATATTTGGTGAGTTTGGACTTTTTTCCAACTAACCTTATCTGAAAATAACTTGTCTTTTGCTGGGGGCGCTCTTGCAGAAAGAGGCAGTGGAACTTCCCTATCAGACGAGACAGGGGTTCCGTCTAAGCAGTTCCACTTTATTGCCACAAACTCTTGGTTTATATAGGCAAGTAAGGGGGTTTTGCGAGGAACTTTCTATAGTTGCACCAATCATGTTAAAGGTCAAGTCGTCGTGTGCCTTCATTATAACAGGAGTCTATGGTGATCACGCGCTGTGTGCGTGCATGGAAATCAAGAGAGCCAATCAAAAACTGTAACATAGACCACGCCCCTCTCTCTTCCTCCAGGCGCCATCTTAGTTTCTGACCGCAAAGCTAACCCATCTTTTTTAAGGTTTCCCATTTAGGGCCCCACAGTGTTTTGGTTATCTATTGCCAAATGATGATTGCCCCTAACACTTGTGCCTTAGAACACCAATCGTTTTGTCTCACTTCAATTCAGTCACTCAGTCATGTCCAACTCTTTGCGACTCCATTACTGCAGCACACCAGGCCTCCCTGTCCATTGCCAACTCCCAGACTTTACTCAAACTCATGTCCATTGAGTCGGTGATGCCATCCAGCCATCTCATCCTCTGTCATCCCCTTCTCTTCCTCCCTTCAATCTTTTCCAGCATCAGGGTCTTTTCCAGTGAGTCAGTTCTTCCCATCAGGTGGCCAAAGTATTGGAGTTTCAGCTTCAACATCAGTCCTTCCAATGAATATTCAGAACTGATTTCCTTTAGGATGAACTGGTTGGATCTCCTTTAGGTCAGAGGGACTCTCAAGAGTCTTCTCCAACACGACTTTTCAAAAGCATCAGTTCTTCAGCACTCAGCTTTCTTTATAGTCCAGCTCTCACATCCACACATGACTACTGGAAAAACCATAGCCTTGACTAGACAGACCCTTGTTGGCAAAGTAATGTCTCTACTTTTTAATATGCTATCTAGGCTGGTCATAACTTTTCTTCCAAGGAGCAAGTGTCTTAATTTAATGGCAGTCACCATCTGCAGTGATTTTGGAACCCATAAAAATAAAGTCTATCACTATTTCTCCATCTATTTGCCATGAAGTGATGGGACCAAATGCCATGATCTCCGTTTTCTGAATGTTGAGTTTTAAGCCAAATTTTTCACTCTCTTTCACTTTCATCAAAAGGCTCTTTAGTTTTTCTTCACTTTCTGCCATAAGGGTGGTGTTATCTGAATATCTGAAGTTATTGATATTTCTCCCGGCAATCTTGATTCCGGCTTGTGCTTCTTCCAGTCCAGCATTTCTCAGGATGTACTCTGCATATAAGTTAAATAAACAGGGTGCCAATATACAGCCTTGATGTACTCCTTCCCCTACTTGGAACCAGTCTGTTGTTCCATGTCCATTTCTGTTGCTTCCTGACCTGCATACAGATTTCTCAAGAGGCAAGGTAAGGTGGTCTGGTATTCCCATTTCTTTAATAATTTTCCAGAGTTTGTTGTGGTCCACACAGTCAAAGGCTTTGGCATAGTCAATAAAACAGTAGATGATTTGCTGGGACTCTCTGGCTTTTTCGATGATCCAGTGGATGTTGGCAATTTGATCTCTGGTTCCTCTGTCTTTTCTAAATCCAGCTTGAACATCTGGAAGTTCACGGTTCAGGTATTATTGAAGCCAGGCTTGGAGAATTTTGAGCATTACTTTGCTAGCATGTGAGATGAGTGTGGTAGTTTGAGCATTCTTTGGCATTGCCTTTCTTTAGGATTGGAATGAAAACTGACCTTTTCCAGTCCTGTGGCCACTGCTGAGTTTTCCAAATTTGCTGGCATATTGAGTGCAGCACTTTCACAGCATCATCTTTCAGGATTGAAACAGCTCAACTGGAATTCCATCACCTGCACTAGCTTTGTTCATAGTGATGCTTCCTAAGGTCCACTTGACTTCACATTCCAGGATGTCTGGTTCTAGGTTGGTGATCATACCATTGTGATTATCTGGGTTGTGAAGATCTTTTTTTTTGTATAGTTCTTCTGTGTTTTCTTGCCACCTCTTTTTAATATCTTCTGCTTCTATTAGGTCTATACCATTTCTGTTCTTTATCGTGCCCATCTGTGTGTGAAACGTTTTCTTGGTATCCGAAATTTTCCTGAAGAGATCTCTAGACTTTCCCATTCTATTGTTTTCCTCTATTTCTTTGCACTTATCACTGAGGATCAGCAATCCTTTTTTCTGCTTGAACACAATTTGCCCATTTGGGCCAGGGTCAGTGGGGTTTGTTTCTATCAAGGTGATTCCAGCTACAGGAGCTAATCTCAGGAACACCAAATAAGTATCCACTCCCATGATGACTCAAAATTAATATGCTAACATTCTAACCCCCAAAGAGATGATATTGGAAGGTGAGTCTTTGGGAAGTGTTTGGTCATGAGGGTGCAGCCATGGTAAACGTGATTAGTGCCCTTATAAAAGAGGTCCAAGAGAGATTCCTCACTCTTTCCTACATGTGAGGTTAGCAGTGAGAAAGCAGGCTCTAAGCAGACACTAAATATGTCATGATATGGGATTTTCCTGTCTTAAAAATAAATGTTCATAAGCCACCCAGTTTATGGTAATTTTTTTGTTTTTGGTAGCCTGGATGAAATGAGAATCACATCCATAAAAATAGCTATTTTCCAAGTAAAAAGATATCAGTAGTATCAATTAGTAAAGTTTAAAAGAAAGAATCCAATCAGGAAAAAAATACCAAGGAGAACTTATTTCTCTTACATACATGCTAGTTTCTGTACAACTAATATTTCACTAATATAGAGATTAATTATTGGCTAGCTCTTTTTTAAAAAGTTTGAATGTAGGATCATAAAACTTGTTAGAAATTACTATTCTGTAGAAAAAGGTAAGTGCCATTCTGTGAAAAACATAAAATCTTCATACTTAGCAGTGTCCTGCTGGAAAAACTCATTTCAACCATTATGGGTCACACAATAAATCAACAAAGTATATATTTGAGTTTCTGTCAAAATTTTGTTAAATATTTGGACCTTGGGAAAATACTCAAAAATCCAAAATTGGCTGTGATATAGTTACTGTTATGCCTATCATATCATTGTTTGGTTTCACCGGACAGTTGGGTTTTATTAAAATGCAGAAAAAATTCAGAGTATTAATATGTTTAATATATATTTTGCTTGGCAAGTATATTTTCCAACATATTTTCTAGATAAATAATAGTCAACATATTGGAAAATGAAAACAGACACTCAGCTTGCCTTATTGGGTTACTATTCTATATAGGATAATACTATTCTATATAGGATAATACTATTCTTCTATATAGGATAATACTATTCTATACAGGATAACCCTGAACTACTGGCTAGAATATATGGTTAATACAGTATGGGCTTCCCCAGTGGCTCAGCAGGTAAAGAATCCACCTGCAATGCAGGAAGACACAGGCGGTACAGGTTTGATCCTCCGATTGGGAAGATACCCTGGAGGAGGAAAGTGGCAAGCCACTCCAATATTCTTGCCTTAAAGCTTCCGTGGACAGAGAAGCCTGGTGGGCCACAGTCCAAAAGGTCGCAAAGAGTTGGAAACAAGTGAGCGACTACACACACATGACTACTCATTCAATACATAAGCTCATTCAACCATATGTATTGAGAATATTAGTATATTATGTTCCAAGTCTTATTCTATGCTTCAGAATCAATCAGTGGTCAAAATAATAACCACTGTACTCATGGAGTTTGCATTTAATGGGGGAAATGAAAAATGAGTAATAATGATAAAAGTACATTATGTTGTATGTGGGAACTTAAGACATGCTATGGAAATAATAATGGTAGAACACCATATGGAGGTCTAGTGTCAAGGTAGAAGGGAGGACTAGGATACACTGTTAAATACAGCACCGTTAGGTATCACAGGGGTAACACTGTGCAGAGTCGTACAGTATAAGGGAAGAGATTTTCAGGCAAATGGAATTATTGGTGCCAAGGCTTTAATGCAAGACACTACCTGTATTATTTGAGCAACAGCAAGGTATTAACAATAGAGGGAGGAGAGTGAATGAGGGAGAGAATTGTTGTTGTTGTTGTTCAGTTGCCCGGTCATGTCTGACTATTTGTGACCCTATGGACTACAACATGCCAGGCCTCCCTGTGCCTCACCATCTCCCAGAATTTGCCCAAGTTCATGTTCATTACATCCATGATGTGGTCCAGCAATCTCATCCTCTGACAGCCTCTTCTCCTTCTGCCCTCAGTCTTTCCCAGCTTCAGGGGCTTTTTCAATGAGTGGTCTGTCCGCATCAGATGACCAAAATACTGGAGCTTCAGCTTCAGCATCAGTCCTTTCAGTGAATATTCAGGGTTGATCTCCCTTAAGATTGACTGATTTGATCTCTTTAAACCAGGGAGAGAATATCACAAGATAAATCTAAGAAGTTATAGTGGAAGTTGGGGGAGAGGGATTGTTTATAAAATTTCATAGGTCTTTTCAAATTTGGGGCTGACTTTTTAATAGAAATACAGAGCCAGTGTAAGTGTTTTGTAAAGAGAAGTTGTATGTTGTGAATTAGATTTTTTTAACACCTCACTCAGACTGTTACACTGAGAATAGCCTTGAATGGGTTAATCCTGCTCTCCCCCAGCATGCAAGTCTAGAGTTCTTGCCTTATTGCCTCGAATTTGAATTTCTTCATCAGTCATCTTATGATGAAGCTGCTCACATGATTTGAGCAAGTTTTTTGGAGCACATGGTTTTTATTTGTTCTCTTTAGTCTGATGCCATGTAAGTTAGTCATAATGAAGAGATTTGGACACTTTAATAATCTAGATAGAACAAATGTGATTTTTTTTACTCCAACATCTGCATTTGTAGTCTTTACATTGGTAAACCTCTAACATTAGAAATATGAATTAATTAAAGAAATATTTATTGTATGTCTACTATGTGTCAGGCACTGTTCTATGACTTGGGGATTTAGTAGGAAACCAAGTAAATCAGGAATCTACTCTCATGAAGCTCATATCAAACAATATGTGCAATTCACAAAGTACATATGGGAGGTTAGCTTCTATACACTTAATCTGAATCTCATTTCAAAGAGGTAGACATGGGGAAAATTATACTTAGGTATACACTTTCTTTCATAGACGCCACAGCATTAATGATCACAAGATATTTTCTGATCCAGTTTTGTGTCTTTGAAAAGAGAGGTGTAATTGTGTTTATCACAGTAGTTCCTCCTTTTTCTTGGTAACAGTCTGTTAATTTTATCCTACTTTCTTCTCTCTCTGCGCAGCTCATGTGACAGGGGGTAGTGCAGGCAAGTTGAAATAGCCCAAACCCAGCTGTAGGTGTGACCCAACTGACCTAAGCCAATAGGCACAACCCATGCTGTTGGACTTCAGGGATAAGCACATGATCCATTTCAGGTCAGTGTGATGGGAGGAGAGTTTTTGAGGGCTTCTGAGAAAGAAGCTTTCATGTTTTCCCCAGAGAGCTTCTTGGACCAACATTCTCTCTGTCTGCTCACAGTAAATGAGTCACTGGTAGCCACTAGCAGACCCTGGCTGGCATCTTGCAACTCCAAGAAAAAGCAGCCTTGAAATAGCACGAGATAAATGCCAACAAGGTATGGAAATGAAGAGTCTTTTTGGATATTATCAAGAACATTTGATCAAACCTTGCCTAAATTTGGACATACTTCTGGTGGTCACTTACTTAGCCCGTTAGATTCCTCTGTTTTTTAAGCCTGAGTCTGAGTAAAGTCTTCTGTTACTTCAAGGAAAGGATTCCTAAGTACCTGATCCTGGTGATAACAAGAGGGTAACACAGAGTCTGTGATTGCAAGGGATTTACATGTTAATAACAAACAGAAAACAAACAAACTAGATAGAGTGATATTTTAGGATAAAGAGAAAGAGAAGGCTCCATCTAGCAAGGAGAACTCACTCAGGTTGTGGTGAGGGGCAATGACAGATTGACAAAGAGGATTTCTTTGAGATGATCCCTGAATGCTTTTTATAAATAAGTGAGGCAGAGAAAAAGGAGAGTCAGCGGAAAGTAACAAGTCCAGCACTTAATGATAGTACTTGCTAACCTTTCTTGTCTGCTATCTCTCTGCTATGCTCAAATATTTACAGATACTGTCTCATTTAATCCTTAGAACAACTCTATGAAGTAAATACTTTATATCAATGGAGACACTGAGGAAGATAAAGGTTATATGACAATCCATTTTCAAATAGCTAAGAAATTGCAGACCTGGGAACTGAACCAACACTTTGTAGGACCCACGTCTGAATCCACTATATGCTACTGGCTTCCAGAATTTGGGACTACAGCCAACATTTTCTCTTTTTTTAAAGATTTTTTTTTAGATGCAAACCATTTTGAAAATCTTTACTGAATTTGTTACAATATTGTTTCTCTTTTGTGCTTTGTTTTGTTTTGTTTGGCCACAAGGCTTGTGGGATCCTAGCTTTGTAGCTCCCTGACCAGAAATCGAATCTGCACCCCTGTATGGGAAGGCAAAGTCCCAACCCCTGAACTGCCAGGACCCATAAAGCAAACATTTTCATGTTGAATAATATTTCTTTGGGCTTCCCTGGTGGTTCAGACGGTAAAGAGTCCACCCGCAATGTGGGAGACCTAGGTTCGATTCCTGTGTTGGGAAGATCCCCTGGAGGAGGGCATGGCAAACCACTCCAGTATTCCTGCCTGGAGAATCCCCATGGACTGGTGGGCTCCAGTCCATGGGGTCACACAGAGTTGGACACAACTGAGCGACTAAGCACAACAAGCACAGCACAATATTTCTTTATATCTGGAATGTTGGACGAGAGCAGGAGTGGAAAGAAACGAAAACAAAGAGGAAATCAGGAGCTATACTAAGGGTCTCATGCTCCAAAGCTTATATTCTAGGCCAAAAACTTTAATTTCTTAGACAATGGTTTTCTAAATGTTATAATCTGGGATCTCACCGAGCTGTGTCTGATCGCCAGAAAACATCTGCACCAGGCAGAGGTCAAATACTGAGACTCAATAAAACCCACATGACTTGTGATTATCTCAGAAGTGCTGTAGAAATTCCTGGGACTCATCAGCTGCATATCTAACTTATAGTAATATAAATATACATGAAATGTAATAAACATTATCACATGTAGCTAAAGTGTTCTTAAAGGAGATTATGCAAAAACGGTGTTTTGTATACATGGGATAGTTTATTGGATAGTAAAGTCTGTAAAACAACGTTATTAAACATACATCAAGCTCTTTTTATCTTGTGTAATCAAGAATTCCTATGATATAACGTATAAGTTAATTGATATTTATTTACTAAACTATTCACACTCAGGAGCTATTTGTACCAACTTTATATTTATATTTCTTAAAATAAAAGCATTTGTATATAGAAACTCTCGCTCTTTTTTGGTGGGAACACAAAATGAAACAACCACTTTGTAAGACAGTTTGGGACTCTCTTACACGTTAAACGTAGTCTTAAAATACAGCCAGCAATCATACTCCTAGATATTTACCAAAATGAGTTAAAATTTTATGTCCACACAAAAACCTGCACACTAATGTTTATAGTTGCTTTATTCACAACTGCCAAAAATTGGGAGCAATGAACATGCCTTTCAATAGGACAATGGATAAGCTAGTAATAAAATTATGTGATGGAATATTTTCAGTGATAAAAAATAAATAAGCTATCAGGCCACAAAAAGACATGGAGGAACTTTAAATGCATGCTGCTAAAAAAAAAATAGCCAACCTGAAAAAGCTACACACTGTACGATCCTAACCATATGATATTATGGGAAAGGCAAAACTATAGAGTTAGAGGGGAAAAAAAAAAAAAAATCAATGGTTTCCCAAGTTCAGGAGGAGGGAAACAGGAATGAACTAGTGGAGCACAGGGTACTTTTAGGGTTTATGAAAGTATTCTGTGTGATACTATACTGAGATCACAAACCATTATGCATTTGTCAAAACTACAACACAAGGGTATTCCCTCATAGCTCAGTCAGTAAAGAATCTGCCCACAATGCAGGAGACCTGAGTTCAATTCCTGGGTCAGGAAGATCCTCTGGAGAAGGAAATGGAACCCACTCCAGTATTCCTGCCTGGAGAATCGGAGTCTGTCAGGCTACAGTCCACGGTGTTGCAAGAGTTGGACCCAACTTAGCAACTAAACCACCACCACAACATAAGAGGTGAACCCTAATGCAAACTATGGAATTCAGCTAATGTACTGAATATATTGGTTCATCAGTTGTAACAAATGCACCACACTAATGCAATATGTCAATAATAAGGGAAACCGTGAGAATGGACCAGAGAGTATATAGGCATTCCCTGTACTTTCTGAACATTGTTTTCCTGAAAACCTAAAATTACTCTTAAAAAATTAAATATATTAAAGTTTAAAGAAAAAAATTATTTAGAGGCCATTTTGGGGCAGCATATGCCACGGATAGTTGAATTCTAAAATTCGAAGCATAAGTTTCAATACATTTCAGAATTTAGAAGGAATCTGGAGATTCTCTAGTAAAGCATTTTCTCACTTACTCAGTCATGTCTGACTATTTGTGGCCCCAAGGGCTGTAGCCTGCCAGGCTTCTCTGCTGATGGAATTTTCCAGGTAAGAATACTGGAGTGGGAGGCCATTTCCTACTTCGGGGGATCTTCCCAACCCAGGGATAGAATCTATGTCTCTTATATCTCTTGCATTGACAGGCAGATTCTTTACCACTAGCTCCACCTGGGAAGCCCAGGTTTAAGCATGACTGTGTTCACTTCAGAATCTCGCACTCAGGAAGTCTAATGCCTGTCCCCATGGCCACAAAACACGCAAATGGAAGAACCTGGCTTTGGACTCAGTTTACTTGACATGTAGTTCATAACACTCTTCAGTACACCAACTGACTGTAGTTGTAAAAGGATCAATGATACAGATCAAAGTTTGAGGTCCTTTGAACAGCAGTGAAAATGTAAGTGTACATTATCCATGTGCTTTTTGGTTTTCCAGTAATGGTCCATATTTTGAAAATGTGCTCACAGGCAAACTACAAATTCTCTCTGTCAGGGGCTTTTGATGTGTCTCCTATAAAGAAATATACTCAGAGCAAGGTAGAACCTGCTTATTTGATTGATTCACTGAAGACTATCTGAGTTGCTGTATTGCATTTTGAGGGGGATGAGAGAAGGAGTAGTTACGAAAAGTTCCTAACTTGTACAGTCCCTTCTTTTTCAAAATCTAGCATCTGTGTAAATTTCTGTAATTTGGCAGATCCTGTATCTGGACAAGACAAATTTCAGCTGGAAAAATATGTTATGAAAAATCTTTCAGATGTCACATCACAACTGGGGCCTCTGCTAAATCCAAAGTGCAGCTGGACCATATTATTACATAGTTATTTTATTTGCATTCCTGACCCCTAAGGAGTAAGTGGATTTCCATCTGGTATATTATATCATTCTTCTTCTGTGATGAGGGTAAGCATTTTTTAAAAGTTATACTAACTGCATAACTGATTTAAACACTATTAATCAATTATTTGAAATAATATTATTCTTTATTAACTTAGCAAGGAACTGGGAAACCAACTGTATCTCAAAAAAGAATTAATATTTGAAAATGATCGTAGTTAAATAACTTTGTACAGTTAAAGTTCAGAATTAAAGACAAAGTTGAATATATTTTATTCAAAGGGCTTTTTAAAATAATATATCTTTAAAGTATCTGTTATCTTTTTAGCATCATGTGACTTCTTCAGAGTCTCAAAGTTGGTCATTGTCTAACTCTGGAGCAAAACCCGAGGCTTTCCCTGAGTTAGAAGACAGCAGAGTTCATATTACCAGAAAAGAAAGAGAGAGAAGGGGACAGAGACAAAGAAAAGAAAAAAGAATGAATTTCTCACATAAATTATGACTTATATAAAGATTCTCATATCTGTTATGTAATTTCTACTCAAGACCAGGGAAAATATTCATATGCTAATCTCATAGATGAAAGTATGGCCACCCAGTAAGCTTAAGGGAGCTCTCTGAGCTGGTGGAGTCAGAAACTGATCTCAATCTTCTGCTTTAAATTATATCTAGCTACTTTAAAGAAAGAGAGGAAAGACATTCTGAAAACATGCTTTCTGTTTAATCATATGCCATACCAGTACCTTATTCCCCTGAGATACTGTTATGGAACAGTCTGAAATCACCAACTATTTCCCATGAAAGAAGTTCCTAAATTAAACGTACTGGTAGAAGGGGCAACTACTGACAAATATCTTAGATTTGATAAATTTACCCTCTTCTATTTGGAAAAAGGTTAAAAACTACTTGTGTTCAAAAGTGTGTCTTTCGGAGAGGAAAACGTGGTGGTGGTCTGGGAGCTGATATTGGAAATGACTCGGTACAATCACACAGCTATGTCTGTACCTTTTCACATCAGAGCACTCTTGGCAATGATTTTCCATTATGAGGCCAGGTTGAGAAGGCTTCCAGTTAAGGGAAGTTCTGTGAACTTCTGACCTCAAGACCTTGGATTTGAAAGAATTCCACATGGCTGAGAGAGAGAGAGAAACTGGCCTCCAGAGCAGTGGGGGCTCCAAGGAGGCCACAGCTGTATCCTGGATGGGACAGAGCAAATGTTTTGCTTGGCAAGCAGGCCCAAATTGTCACAATTCATGAGGAGACATGGGCCCTGAGGAGATGGTTGAATTTAATATCATGCTGGCTATCCTCTTTTTGCCATCTTTACCCTGTCCTGAGCCCCAATGGGCTGTCCCCTGTGGACCTCCTTATGCTGTTTCCTTCATCTCTGGCTTTCACTGGGTTGGAAAAATGAGAGTAACTTGCCAGGCAGACGGAGAATTGAATCCCTTCAACTTTCTCCCCACTAACTGGCTGGTTCAATGGCTGTGTGTCTTTGCTTCTACCGCCATGCTGATTCTGATGATACCAGTCCCTTCCCTTTTCCCTACAGGGCTGGTCATTGCTTGCAACTGTCGCTTGTTAGCGATAATCAATCATTCTCTCTACTTCATCTCCTGAACACACCTCTGTCCGGCTCCTTTGTTATAAAGTCTTTTTCAATTCAATACTTTGGATGTGTTGTTGCTGCTCAAAACTTAATATAAGGTAATAATAATAGCTAGTAAGTATTACTATATACCAAATATTATATTAGAAGTAAAAATGAAATAAAATTTTATAGTAAATGTCTGAGGCTGATATACATTATTCACAAATAAACACTAGAAAAGTTGATTGGTTCCACCAAGGTCATGCATCTCAAATGGATGAACCAGGATTCAAGCTCTGATTTTCTGACTCCAGAGTTTAGTCTATTTATTATGTGATCTACATTGCAAATCGTCGCACCCTCTAGTGAATATCAAAAAAGCCTATGGGTAAAGCTTTAGAAAACTTCGTAGTTGAAAAAAATCAAATGAGGTCTGGCTTTCCAAATTTTATTTCCAAAAGGGTAAAATTTCCACATTCTGCTTAACTGTTACACCATAAGATGATACAGCAAGTATTCATACTTGCTAAGCCAACAGTGTATATTTTCACATGTGGAAATTCTGGTTTTAACATTAGCTACGTGGTAGTAAGATGCCTATATAAATCTGCCCAACAACAAAGTGAATGATACAACATCTGTCACTGTTTTTCCTCAGAAACACCAATAGCTTTGCAGCCTAATCCCAAAGAGACAGACTGATCTCATCCTGCATTTGATGTCCTGAGAAATATCTACTGATCTATAAAACTTTCGCCAGCTGCAACACAGAAAATCTGTCATTAGTTGTTTAGTAAGTGTTGTAGTTGGTTTTGCAATGGGAGCCTAATAATACTGGAGAGTATCCTGTCCACAATTTTTTTAAATCAAGCAAAATTTTGTCTTACTGACTTATTATTATAGGGGTTATGATATTCAGACAGTCAGAGTTATGCCAAAGTATGTTACTGTCAAAAGATACAAGGATGAATTCATGTTGGGGTTACAGAAGTTAAAGTTATGGCTATACACCTGAGTTGGTATTATTTATTATAAGTTTCAGGCAGTTCATCTTCTTTGGTTACATTATTCTATATCAGGGAAAAATAGAAATATTAGCTTTGAGAGTTACAGGGACACAGCTGAACTCCATTCTTCTATGTTGCTGATTTAAAAACATGAATGTTCTTCTCAAAGCTAAATTTGGTCTTATTCATGTTACCTTATATTTATCTTGAAAAAGTAAAAGCTAATTGAATGTATAAATAAAGGGACCAATTAGGGAATGAAAAAATCAGGCACCTCTTAGACTGAAAATTATTTGCTGAGGGCTGGTTAATATAAAAATTACCTTATGCAATATTTTAAGATTTTTAGTTTATTTGATTCTCCTTTTACTCATAAAACAGGAGGAGAAAATTTCACAATTATTGAACATCTTTTATGTGCGGGATATAGCTAATGAAATTATTTAAACTTTAAAATAATTATAGTATGTAGCCAAAGGTGACTTATGGTTAAGAATAAGGAAGGCCTTACCAAGTATCAGATCTATGTTTGAGTCCCAGCTGGTGATATGAATAGATCCAGAACTTCTACATAGAAGCAATATTAAATGTTTATGAGAGTCACAAATAAAACTCATCTTACATATAGGAGATAAATTGATAGGATGGATATGCCAATTTTATTGCTAGTAAAAACTGTATTGGAAGATGTGGCTTAGGATAATGGACAAATAGGTTTGGGAATGCCTTTTGTTCTTTATATACACCCTCAGCCTCTCTTAAGACATTAGCATAGTCCATCGAAAGAAAATTTGAGGTCTACTGAGGCAAACCCCCGTATCAGTCCTTGCTGCCACTTGCAGGTCTGGAATAAAAGTGGAAAGAAACAGAATGGATAGAGCAGCACTCCCCAGTGCCTATGAACTGAGAGTCATTTAGTTCCATCTAGTTGAGCACAGGGACTTCCCTCCTGGCTCAGTGGTAAAGAACCTGCTTGTCAATGCAGGGGACATGGGTTCAATCCCTGGGTTGGAAAGATTCCCTGGAGAAGAAAAATGGCAACTCACTCCAGTATTCTAGCCTGGGAAATTCTATGGACAGAGGAGCCTGGTGGGCTATATAGTCCACGGTGGTCACAAAAGAGTCAAACCTGACTTAGCGACAATGACATGCAATCGAGCACAATGCCAGACACAGCCCGTGATGTTTAATAAGCCATAGCACTGCTAAAAGACACGAATGTTCTGATTTTTCCATTCTAACCTAGGGTCTTCAGAAAGGAATACTGCCCCGCTGGCATCTTCATTTTGGACCAGTGAGACCATTTCAGGTTTCTGACCTCCAGAATGGTAAAATAATAAATTTGTGTTGTTTCAAGCCATTTGTTACAGCAGCAATAGGGCACTAATAGAGATGTGAAAGGCAAACCCTTCTTGCCCACCACACACTCTTCCTGTACCTAAGTGAACAAGCACTCAATCAAAGGCTAATATCTAAGGGCTGGATTAGAAGGTGACATGGCATGAATTCCAGTTGTGCAGGAATGGCAAGAAAGATATCTTGATGTAAATGGGTTGCTTGCCACTAATATACTTTGAGAAATATTATATAGTAGGTTTTGGTGAAAAGACAATGGAAGAGTCAACCCTTTTACCTCAGTGACATGCCAGCTTTTGGAGACCCTGAATAAAATGACAAAGGCAGAGTATTTCTATAACATTTTTTCATGAACACATTGTGCTTTGTAGGCAATTTTAAACCACACTGTCATTCTGTGGCTCTGTCAGTAAAAACTGGTTACCAAAATACAGATTACTCCAATGTAAAAGAACTCCAAAGCAACGTATCATGTCCATTTAACTCTACCTTTTAATCTAGCACTAAACCAAAGCCTTTTGTGAAGAAATCCAACAGTAAGACTAACTTGTTCTGTTTTAGAAACTAGTAAAAATGACTATTAATAGTTTAGGCTAATTATGGTCTTTAGGACAAAAGCTAACCTTTTGAAGTAGAGCTGCCTTGTGTCCATTCCCCTGAGTAGAAATTGTACCTTTTATTTGGGTTCTACCTGGAAGGGAACCAGCACAAACCAGAGAACGTAAAGTATCATGGGCTTCAGGTGGGATAGTGTTAAGAAACTGTAAATTATATGAATCAAACTTGGTCTCTTCAAAGCAATTTACAGTGATTCATTAGAACTTTACAGAAGTTTATCTGTACACATTTCTTTTCGCTGCTTCTTTAAAACCAGTTTGTGGGAGATGTTTGGCTATGCATTGATCCAGAATTCTGGATCCTTATGTTTTCTTTTGCTCATTCACCTTTCTCTGGCCACCATTGCCTCTCCTTGCTGTCTGGAAGCTAAAATTTGGAAAGAATTTCAGAGGGCTTCTGCCCTCTAAGACCCCTACTTCTGTTCTCAGACAAAACATGGACTTCTGGGATGGCAATTTAACCTGAGTTTTCTGAGTTTTTTTTCTCTACCAATATCTCTAGGAGAAGCAACTTATGAAACGTGTCTGGAACACACTCATCTATGAAATGGAAATTCCCTGAAGTGAGTGAGCGCATGTGATTAGTGATAAATATTTTCTTATGTATTCATTCACAGACTAACTTGCAAAATTTTGAGCAATCATCCAGGAAAAACACATACAGGGTAAATAAAGGTGGTATTAATAAATAGGAGACGTTGTTTTCACAAATTCACAGCTATTTTTGAAGAACTGAAAGCTGAATGTGGATGTTCCCCTGACTCCAGGAATATCTCACTCCAGATCATGACCCATGAGTATTTTTAGGCCCTTTAACATGAATTTCATGTTTTAAAAGGCTTACTTTACAAATTTTGTATGTGAAAAAAAAATACAGCTGAGTAAATTTACTGTTATCTTCTGGGTTTAAATTTAACTTCAAGCGAAAACATGCATTAATGCATCTGTCCAAATACATAAGGGCTTCCCAGGTGGCTCAGTGGTAAAGAATCTGTTTGCCAGTGCAGGAGATGCAAGTCCAATCCCTGGGTCCAGAAGATCCCCTGGAGGAGGAAATGGCAACACCTTCAGTGTTCTTGCCTGAAGAATCCCATGGACAGAGGAGCCTGATGGGCTATAGTCCGTAGGGTTGCAAAAGAGGCAGACATGACTCGGTGACTGAGATACACACACACACACCCCAAATACATAAATTATGTGTCTTCATGATTAATAGCCTCACACAAACATCATGTTCAGTTCACACAAACATCATGGAGAAATGGATTTGTTTTAGAGAACAAGCAGGTTTGGTCAATAATTACTTACAAAATTAAGCAATGAGGGAAAAAGATGACCAATTGGTAAGAAATATGGTACCTCAAGTTAATAATTTAAATACTATATAATGTTATGCTCAAAACAATATTATAAAAATCTTAACCCACCAATTTTTATGTTCCCTCAATAAAACAAAATTTCAAAAATAAAAATTTTATGTATGCATGAATAAATATATTCCTTATCTTTATGCTTTCATATATAAAAAGCAAAACTCATTATGGGGATAAGATGTATGGTAAGATCATTTGGGTATAGATTTGACATTCACAACTTTTCAAATTTTGACTTTTTGTACTATTTCCAAATGTAGTCATAGTCACTGTCATAGAAACACAGTGATGAAATTTAAAGGAAATCATGGTCATGTGTCTTTAAAAACATAGCTGATTTCAAATCCTATTTTCATGTATCTTACTTTCTAAAACAGGGGCTTCCCTGGTTGCTCAGCAGTAAAGACTCTGTCTGCGATGCAGGGGATACTGGAGACACAGATTTGATCCCTGGCTTGGGTAGATCACTCAGAGGAGGAAATGGTAACCACTCCAGTAATCTTGCTTGGAAAATCCCATGGACAGAGAAGCCTGGTGGGCTATAGGCCATAGGGTCACAAAGAGTCAGACATGACTGAGCAACTGAACACACACACACACACACACACACACACACACTTGTTAAAATGTTATCCTATAAAATGAAAGGGATATTGGTCTCTATTAAACAAAGTAAGATAGTAAAGAAACATTCTAGATGAAGGAACAAGACAAAGCCAAAAAAAAAAAACCAAACACCTAAGTGAACATAGGAAATCTTGGACTGTTTATTAGTTGAGGAGAAAGTTTTGTCATTTCTTGAGGTAGAAAATATACAGGGAACACTTAAGCAGGTAAATAATGATAGAATCAGTTTTCAGCATGCTGAGATTGAGGTACCTATGTACATCCCAGAAGGAATGTTCAGTAGAAAGGGGAATATAAAATTATAGAGTATATACCTGGGTCAAATATCTGGACTCTAATGTAGGGATAGCCAAGCCAGGGTACATGGCTCATCCAGTCCACTTCTTAATTTTTTTAATAAAGTTTTATTAGCATGCAATGATGTTATTCATTTACACATGGCTGTGGCTGCTTTTGCTCTACAATACCAGAGCTGAACAGTTACAACAGGGATTTATGGCCCACAAATCAAAAATATTTAATACCTGGTCCTTTACCTAGAAGAAATTTGCTAACTTCTGTTCTAGAGCAAAAATCTATAATAAATACACATCCCTCAATACAAGGTGTGAATTAATGCACTCATTTGATCAATTAGAAAATAGTATTTATTAAATAATAGTTCTGAGGGAATATAATGGTGAAGTAGAAATAATTGGATGGGAAATTGAACAAATGTATTAACCTCTATGTGCCAGACATTAGAGTAACAAATGAGATATGGAAATTCTTTAGTAAAAGTAATAATTTATCATTTTAAAAATATTTGCAAGTATAATTGTGATAAGAAAAAAGATAATATTAAAGACATTTTGCTTTCCTTTCAAGATATTACAAGAAGAATATCTTATCAAGACAAATATTTGACTTCGGCCAGTTTTGACAGTTTTCAAACAATTTTGTTTAGGTTCCTGCAAATGTTCTACTGGAATGTTACATGATATTGTCTTCTCTGTCATTTCTCCCATCATTCAACATGAACACATAACTCCAGAAACAAGAAAATGCTTTCAGACTGACACCTATGAAACTCCAAAGGAGCTTCCAGCACAAGCAGACCAATGATGAGGTGGTTTGAAGAGAAGACTCTTCTTGGCATACCTGTAACTGCAGTCAAGAAAGTAGCCATTCATTCATTCAGCCATTTAGTCATCTACCCATTCACTTAGAACAAATTTTTGAGGTACTTACTATTTACCAAGCACTGTCTTGGCCCTGAATATACAAAAGTGATCAAAGTAATGATTCTAGGAACTAATATACTTATTGACCTAATTGAGGAAACTATGTTTCATGGAGTTCTGAGGGAATATAATGGTAAAGTTGAAATAATTGGGTGGGAAATTGAACAAATGTATTAACCTCTACTTTTCACCAAATCCCATAAAAATGTTAAAAAAAATGAGTCAACATCAAAAAAGGACAATGAAAAGAAGAACTAAGACTACAGCAATAGAAATCTAGAAACTAGAAAGAAAGACAAAGTTCCCTCACCTAAAAGAACGAAGAGGTTTCCAGTTTTAGCAATAACATGTAAAGAGCTTGGAAATAACTGCTATTACAATTTTTAAAAAGAATATTAAGGACTTTTCTTGAACCCATCAGAAAATGCAGGTTTCAGGGAAAATACTATGCTGGCTTTGTTGTTATTGTTTAGTTTCTCAGTCATGTCTGCCTCTTTGCAACCCTGTGGACTATACCTGCCAGGTCCCTCTGTCCATGGGATTTCACAAGCAAGAATACTGGAGTGGGTTGTCCTTTCCTTAGACAGATGAATTTGGGGATTTGCAGTTGGAATCTGCTAACCAGATCAGAAGCAGAGGTAGCTATAAATTACCCGCTGTTGTTTGTTGTTCAGTCAGTAAGTCATGTCTGACTTTTTGCGATTCCATGGACTACAGCTTCCCTGTCCTTCACTATCTCCCAGAGTTTGCTCATACGCATGTCCATTGAGTTGGTGATGCCATCCAATCATCCTGTCTTCTGTCACTTCCTTCTTCTCCTGCCCTCAATCTTTCCCAGCATCAGGGCCAACATTTAAGTAGTAATTTTGTGATTTAGCATGAAAATGAGAAAGTCTTAGGTTTTGAGGTCTTAGGGGACCTTTTGTGGGCTTTACCTCTAGAAACTCTACCAGATTTCAGTTGAAGATCTGGTGAAGTTCCCTTCAAGGCTCTGGAATGGGAGGGGGATGTGTAATCTTTGTTTAGTATATGACAAAAAGCAAGAAAAAATAATCTAAAGAGATAAAGTAAGCTTCAGAACTAGACTCAAATGTAACACCGATGTTAAAATTATCACAGGAGATTTTTAAAAACTCTTGACCAAACATTATGAGCTCTAATTTTAAAAGTTAGATAATATGCAAGAACACTTGGGTAAAGTAAGCACAGAGCTACAAACTCTGAGAAAGAATTAAAAGGAAATGCTAGAAATCCCCAACCTTATAACAGACATTAAGAATGCCTATGATAAGTTCATCAATAAACTAGATAAATCTGAGGAAAGAGTCAGTGAGCTTGAAGACAGATCAATATAAATTTCCCAAAATGAAATTCAAAAAGAAGGGGAAAAAACCCAAATCCAGAACATCCAAAAACCGTGGAATAATGTCAAAAGATATAACATACACATAACTGGCATACCACAATAAGAAAGGAATATTTGAAGTAATAATGGCTGAGAAGCTCCCAAACTTTATGATAGACACCAAACAACACATCCAGGAAAGTCAGAACAAAAATAAGTACCAAAACACTACTTCCACATACATAATATTTAGAAACCTTCATCCTCCAAACGGAGAAAGCAATGGCAACCCACCTCAGTACTCTTGCCCAGAAAATCCCATGGATGGAGGAGCCTGGTGGGCTGCAGTCCATGGGGTCGCTAGGGGTCGGACAAGACTGAGCGACTTCACTTTCACTTTTCACTTTCATGCATTGGAGAACAAAATGGCAACCCACTCCAGTGTTCTTGCCTGGAGAATCCCAGGGATGTGGGAGCCTGGTGGGCTTCCATCTATGGGGTCGCACAGAGTCGGACACGACTGAAGCGACTTAGCAGCAGCAGCATCCTCCAAAATAAAGAAAGACAGAAAAAAAAAATCTTAAAAGAATCTAGAGAAGGGAAAATGCACCTTAACTGCAAAGAAACAAAGATACAATGGACTTTTTGTTAGAAATTATGCAAGAAAGAAGATAGGATAAATCTTCAGTGTTAAAAGAAAAATAAAAAGAACCAGTCAAGAATTCTGTATCCAGAAAGATTACTCTCTAAAGTGAAAGAGAAATATAAAAACTTCCTAAGACAAACAAAAACTGAAGGAATTCATCATTAGCATAGTGTGAGTCGCTCAGTCATGTCTGACTCTTCGCAACCCCATGGACTATACAATCCATGAATTCTTCAGGCCAGAATCCTGGAGTGGGTAGCCTTTCCCTTCTCCAGGGTATCTTCCCAATCCAGGAATCAAACCCAGGTCTCCCACATTGCAGGTGGATTCTTTACCAGCTAAGTCTCAAGGAAAGCCCAAGAATACTGGAGTGGGTAGCCTATCCCTTCTCCAGCGGATCTTCCTGACCTAGGGATTCAGCCAGGGTCTCCTGCATTGAAGGCAGATTCTTTACCAACTGAGCTATGAGAGAAACCCCATTATTAGCATACCTGTATGCAAAAAAAGTTAAAAGATTTCTTAACCAGGAGGAAGATGATATACACCACAAACTTGAATCTACTTAAAGGAAAAGAGCATGTCAGAGAAAATTAAAAAGAAAATTAAAAAATATTTTATTTTTCTTATTCTAATTTAACATAAAAGATAACTGTGTTTCAAGTAATAATAGTAACAATGTTCTCTTTGAGTATAGCCTATGGATAAATAATGAATGACAGCAATGTCACAGGAAGAAGAAAGAGGGATTGGAAATATTGTGTTGCTACAAGTGAAGTGGTCTAGTATCATTTTAATAACAATTAGATTGATTAAAAATGCATATTGGGAGGCTTCCTTGATGGCTCAGTAGTAAAAAAAAAAAGTCCACCTGCCAAGGCGGGAAACGTGGTAATCCTTGATCCAGGATGACCATACGTGCCATGGAGCAACTAAGTCCAAGCATCACAAGAGTTGAGCCTATGCTCTAAAGCCCATGAGCTGCAACTACTGAGCCCACATGACCTGGAGCCTGGGCTCAGAAACCAGAGGAGCTACCTTAAAGGGAGGCCCCATGAGTAGCCCCCAACCACCAAAACCAGAGAAAAGCCCAAGCAGCAGCAACCACAAAGAACCATCACAGCCATGAGTAAATAAGTAAATTTAAAAATTATATATATACATACATATACATATACATATACATATATATATATATATATATATATAAAGACTATCAGACAGGGTAGTTAAAGAAAATGTATATTGGAAAAATCCAAGGCAAATGCAACATTTTAAAGAACTAATTTTTGTGCTAAGATGTGAAGTAAAAGGGAATCATATTGGATGTTCATTTCGTAGCAGACAAGGCAGAAAAGGGAGAAAAAGAACAAATTGAATGAATAGAACAAAGTTATAAACATGTTAGATATTAATCCAACTGTATTAAGAATAACTCTCAACGTGGATGGTCAGAGCACCAATTTAAATTCAAAGATTGTCAGAATAGGTATAAAAGCAAGACTCAATTTATGTTGTCTGATGGAAGTCAGCTTTAAAAATAAAATCTCCAATTGGTTAAAAAGGATGGAGCAATAGAAACTGTGCTAACAATAATCAAAAGAAAACTAAAGTAACCACTGCTGGGCATACACACCGAGGAAACCAGAATTGAAAGAGACACATGTACCCCAATGTTCATCGCAGCACTGTTTATAATAGCCAGGACATGGAAGCAACCTAGATGTCCATCAGCAGATGAATGGATAAGAAAGCTGTGGTACATATACACAATGGAGTATTACTCAGCCGTTAAAAAGAATTCATTTGAATCAGTTCTGATGAGATGGATGAAACTGGAGCCGATTATACAGAGTGAAGTAAGCCAGAAAGAAAAACACCACTACAGTATACTAACACATATATATGGAATTTAGAAAGATGGCAATGACGACCCTGTATGCAAGACAGGAAAAAAGACACAGCTGTGTATAATGGACTTTTGGACTCAGAGGGAGAGGGAGAGGGTGGGTTGATTTGGGAGAATGGCATTCTATCATGTATACTATCATGTAAGAATTGAATCGCCAGTTTATGTCTGACGCAGGATACAGCATGCTTGGGGCTGGTGCATGGGGATGACCCACAGAGATGTTATGGGGAGGGCGGTGGGAAGGGGGTTCATGTTTGGGAACACATGTAAGAATTAAAGATTTTAAAATAAAAAAAATATATAAATTTATAAAATAAAAAAAAAGAAACTGTGCTAACAATAATCAAAAGAAAACTAAAGTAACTGTATTGATTCCAAATAAAGCATACTTCAGAAAAAGGAAAGTTATCATGGATAAATGGGCATTATATAATGATAGAGAAGTCAATTTTAATTTCTCTTTAATGTGTATACCTAACAAGAGTGTGTACAAAAAAAAAAGAAAAAAAGAGGTAAAACTGATAAGATGAAAGGGAAAAATAGACAAATTCATTACTGTAGCTGAAGACTTCAACACTGTTCTTTCAGCAACTGACTGACCATGAGGCAGAAAATCAGAATATCTTTTACCTGAAAAACACTATCAATTAATGTAAAATAAGTGACATTTATGGATGACTTCGGCCAACAACATCAAGGTACACATCCTTCACAAGCTCACATAGAACATTCATCATGACTGACCACACTCTGGGAGGACATAAAATATGTCTTAACAAATTTAAGAGAATAGAAAAACACAGAGTATGCTTTCAGACCTAAAGGGATTACAGTACAAATCAAACAGAAAGATACATGTCAAGTCCCCAAATATTTGAAGTTTGACAACATACTTTTTAATAACTTTAAGGTTTGAGAAGACAAATGTTTGAGCCAAAGAAGATAATTGTTTAAAATTACTTGAAGAGAATGAAAATATAAAGACAACTTATGAAAATTTGTGGAATGCAGTAAAAAGCAGTGATGGGAAGAAATTTACAGCATTAAGTGCATGTATATCATCTTAAGAAACTAGACACAATATTTTTAAAATGTTTGTGAAACTTGTAAGCAGCCATTTTTTGAAAAATGACATGATAATGTCTAATTTGTAGATTCTTGTAACTGTTTTACTTTAGAGCTGTTTGTAAATATGAGAAATTATAATAAAGCCTGTTATAAGTTCAATGGTTGTAGCCCCTCAAAACTCATATATTGAAATCTAATTCCCAAGGTGATGGCATTAAGAGGTGGGACTTTTGAGAGTGATTAGATCATGAGGGTGATTCCCTCATGATGGGGATTAGTGCTTTTATAAATCAAGTGACAGAGAAGGTCCCTTGCCCCTTCTGCCATGTAGGTTATGGCAAAACTACAATTGTCCATGAGCCAGGAAGCAAGTCCTCACCAAATACACGGTCTCTGGAGCCTTGATTTTGGACATCCCAGCCACCAGAAGAGTAAGAAATAAATGTTTGTTGTTTATAAGCCATCCAGTCTCTGAAATTTGTTAGAGCAGCCTTCACAGGTTAAAGCAGTGTGTTTTTTTCAACAGTTATATGAGATAACTATTGAGAACCATTAGCTCTTTATTGACTTTTTTTCAGTGAAGGGATGATGTCGACATAAAATTTCAGTATTGTTGCAGATACAGGGGAGGATTAGGGGAGAATCAGCTACCTCTTTCCTCACCCCTTAAGTGTTAGCATGCTTAAAAATCTTTGGGTTATATTACAGTTCATCACATTTGATAAGAAAATGCTATAATATATAAACAGTCATGTATAAGTCTTTTAACTAAATTTGTGATTTTTATATACAGTTGTCCCTTGAACAGAGTGCCAGACATCCTTGAGTGTGAACTCAAGGATAACCATGAACAAAGCTAGTGGAAGTGATGGAATTCAAGCTGAGCCCTTTCAAATCCTATAAGATGATGCTGTGAAAGTACTGCACTCAGTATGCCCGCAAATTTGGAAAACTCAGCAGTGGCCACAGGACTGGAAATGATCACTTTTCATTCCAATCCCAAAGAAAGGCAATGTCAAAGAATGCTCAAACTATCACACAATTGCACTCATCTCACACGCTAGCAAAGTAATGCTCGATCAAAATTCTCCAAGCCAGGCTTCAACAGTACATGAACTGTGAACTTTCAGATATTCAAGCTGGATTTAGAAAAGGCAGAGGAACCAGAGATCAAACTGCCAACATCCACTGAATCATCAAAAAAGCAAGAGAGTTCCAGGAAAACATCTACTTCTGCTTTATTGACTATGCCAAAGCCTTTGACTGTGTTGATCACAGCCAACTGTGGAAAATTCTTAAAGCTGTGGGAATACCAGACCACCTGACCTGCCTCTGGAGAAATCTGTATGCAGGTCAAGAAGCAACAGTTAGAAATGGACATGGAACAATGGTCTGGTTCCAAATTGGGAAATGAGTTTGTTAAGACTGCATATGGTCACCCTGTTTATTTCACTTATATGCAGAGTACATCATGCAGAATACCAGGCTGGAGGAAGCACAAGCTGGAATCAAGATCGCCAGAAGAAATTTCAATAACCTCAGATATGCAGACGACACCACATTTAAGGCAGAAAGAGAAGAGGAACTAAAGAGCCTCTTAATGAAAGTGAAAGAGGAGAGTGAAAAAGTTGGCTTAAAACTCAACATTCAAAAAACAAAGATCATGGCATCCAGTCCAATCACTCATGGCAAATAGGTGGGGAAACAATGGAAACGGTGTAGACTTTATTTTCTTGGGCTCCCAAATCACTGCAGATGGTGACTGCAGCCATGAAATTCCCCGGTGGCTCAGATGGTAAAGCATCTGCCTACGATGCAGGAGACCCAGGTTCAACCCCTGGGTCAGGAAGATCCTCTGGAGAAGGAAATGACAACCCACTTTAGTATTCTTGCCTGGAAAATCCCATGGATGGAGGAGCCTGGTAGTCTACAGTCCATGGGGTCGCAAAGAACTGGACATGACTGAGCCACTTGACTTGCTTCTTGAAAGAAAAGCTATGACCGACCTAGACAACATATTAAAAAGCAGAGACATTACTTTGCTGACCAAGATCTGTTTAGTCAAAGCTATGATTTCTCCAGTAGCCATGTATAGATGTGAGAGTTGGACCATAAACAAAGCTGAGCACTGAAGAATTGATGCTTTTGAACTGTGGTGCTGAGGAAGACTCTTGAGAGTCCTTGGACTGCAAGAAGATCCAACAAGTCCATCCTAAAAGAAATCAGTCCTGAATATTCATTGGAAGGACTGATGCTGAAGCTGAAATTCCAATACTTTGGCCACCTGATGCAAAGAACTTATTCATATGAAAAGACCTTGATGCTGGGAAAGATTGAAAGCAGGAGGCAAAGAGGATGACAGAGGATAAGATGGTTGGATGGCATCACCAACTCCATGGACATGAGTTTGAGCAAGCTCCAGGACTTAGTGATGAACAGGGAAGCTTGGCCTGCTGCAGTCCATGGGGTTGCAAATAGCTGGACACGACTAAGTGACTGAACTGTGCTAAGCTGTCCCGTGAACAATAGAGGTTTGAACTTTAAGGGTCTACTTATACATTATTTTTTTCAATAAATACATATTACTTAACCACACTATCTGTGATTCATTGAATCTGCAGATGTAAAGGAAATTGGGTACAGAGAACCCAAGTATATGGAGGGCCAGTAACCCTAATGTTTGCTCAAAGTTCAATTATATCATTAATCTTTTGTAATTTGCTTAATTATGGACTTGTGTCAAATGTCCAGTTTTTTAGTTTCAATATTTTAACAATTTTTGAACAGCTATATACATGCCAGATGTCAGAAATTAAAAGTGGAAAAGTCCTGTCCCTGACCTTCAATCAACTCATGGCTTAGTGAGATACACAATTACAAAGACACTTTCAAAATAATGGAAAATGTGAACTTGATTCATATAAAAATTCAGTTTGCATTTTCCTATATTATAGGATAGGAAGCTCTTGTGGTGGATGTTGTGAGTCATTGCTCAGGTCTCCCCTTTAGTACAGAGGCACTGATTTCTGCGCTACCAGAACTTTTGTCACCGGATGGTCCACAAGGTGGTCCTATGGTGAAGTTACCTTGCACAAGGTCAGGTCACTTCTCAAAGACAACTTACACACTATCTGGCTGCTATGGGGGTACAGGAGTTCAGCTGCTTTGCTGAATTGGAGTCAAGTCTAAAGTTCACTCAGCTCTAGAGCTTTCCATTGGATCTGCCAGTATTGCAATCGTGACCTCAACACAGTTCAGCTTTTTCTGTCTGCCCTCTCTCCCTTATAAGGGTGTCTTCCCTTTCTCCCTTACAACTCTGCTTCCCTCTCTCCTTTACAAGGGTTGTTTCTGAGATATTTTTCCAATCAACCTCATGCCAGAAAGATTTGTCTTAGGATCTACTTTCTGATGAACCTGACCTAAGAAATTTCTAAGTATATGTATAGGTAAGAGTCTTCACTGTTAAAGAAAATATTAAAGGGCGACCTTGTAAATAAGATAAAGCAATATTAAAGTAATCTATTAGGCTAGTCTAAAGTTGGATTTAAGGCTTCTCTGGAGGCTCAGTTGGTAAAGAATCCACCTGTACTGCAGATGATTCATGTTCAATCCCTGGGTCAGGAAGATACTCTGGAGTTGAAAATGGCAATTCATTCCAGTATTCTTGCCTAGGAAATCCCATGGACAGAGGAGCCTGGCAGACTACAGTCAAACATGACTTAGTGACTAACCAACCACCACCAATGCTGGATTTACAAAGTATTAGAATATAACATTCCAGGTAACTTTATCCAATAAGAGCATTGTAGGTAACTAGCCCAGGATCCATACAGAGTAGATTTAACACAAAGAAAGTAAGACTAGTCTAGTCTTTGCTGCTGCTGCTGCTAAGTTGTTTCAGTCGTGTCCAACTCTGCGCGACCCCATACATGGCAGCCCACCAGGCTCCCCTGTCCCTGGGATTCTCAAGGCAAGAACTCTGGAGTGGGTTGCCATTTCCTTCTCCAATGCATGAAAGTGAAGAGTGAAAGTGAAGTCGCTCAGTCTTGTCCGACCCCTAGCGACCCCATGGACTGCAGCCCACCAGGCTCCTCCATCCATGGGATTTTCCAGGTGAGAGTACTGGAGTGGGGTGCCATTAGATTGCTGTTATTGGGGATGTCTGTGACACTGAGAAAGAGATTTGAATGACTTCACAAACATGGAAAACTAGGGACATGTTTCTGACCCGGTCCCAACGAACAAATGGGGCCTCACATAGGAAAACCTCAAATATCTATATGCCCATTATCTGTTATGGATTAACTATTACTAATATTAAATTAAGTATAAAGTATTGAAATTTGGTTTCAAAAGCACTGGGTAAGATTACTAAATATTTTCCTAAAGAGTAAAGCCTTTCTCATTGATAGTAAGCAATGCGAATTTAATGAGTTAACTATACTAGTGATTTACTTAAACATATTGTTAAGTTGTGTCTGACTCTTTGTGACCCCATGGACTGCAGCACACTAGGTTTCCCTGACCTTCATAATCTCCTGGAGTTTGCTCAAATTCATGACCATTGAGTCAGTGGTACCATCCAAACATCTCATCCTTTGTCACACCCTTCTCTTCCTGCCCTAAATCTTTCCCAGCATCAGAATATTTTCCAATGAGTCACTCTTCCAATCAGGTGGCCAAAGTATTGGAGCTTCAGCTTTAGCATCAGTCCTTCCAGTGAATATTCAAGGTTGATTTCCTTTAGGATTGACTAGCTTGATCTCCGTGCTGTTTAAGGGTCCCTCAAGAGTCTTCTTCAGCATCACAGTTTGAAAGCATCAATTCTTTGGCCCTCAGCCTTGTTTACAGTCCAACTCTCACATCCATACATGACTACTGGAAAAACCATAGTTTTGATTATATGAACCTTTGTTGGCAAAATGATGTCTCTGTTTTTTAATATGCTAAGTTTCTTTAAATATATTAAGAAAATAACTACCATGTGGTTTTTCAGACTTTATTATTATTTGGAATAATAGTCATTAAGTGAATAATTAATAATCAAGTAAAATTAATAATCATTGATTAAAACAGCAAAGATAGAAAGCTATGATGTCTGTAATCAACTTCCTAAATTTTGAAAATCACTGAGTTATAGGGGAAATGACAGTCTTGAAAGAAAGAGGCAGGGTGAAAAAAAACTTTGGATAGAGAAATGGAAGTAAAGAAGAACATAAGAAAGTTTAAACAGAAGAGGTTTTGCAATTCTCTGTATGGGTACCTGGGGATCATTTGTGGGGCTTTGGAGAGCAACTAGGGATGGTGAAGTCTGAATCCTGGAACATGGCAGGGAAAGCTGAGAGGACTGAAATCTCCAAAATTATCAGTCTGAAAGGAACAACTTGAACTTGATCCTGTGCCAACTATGGGTCTTTACCAGTGAAGACAGATTCTTCTAGATATTTAAGGATGTAGCATGGAAGAATTGAATGTTGTATGCCCTGAAGCTGGGGAACATCAGACCCTACAGGGCCAATATTCAACAACTATTTACGTAGGTCTGCCATGGGCCATGCCTGTTTAAACATGAGAAATATTGCAGTGAGACAAAGGGCAAATATCCCCTCTTTGGTGGAATTTTCATTCTGGCACCCACAGCTAGGATGCCTTAGTATAAATTAAATTCGGAAGGAACTGAGCTATGAGTTTTAAACTGTGAATGAGAGTAACTTCACATTTCCCAAGGTAGATTTTGTCTGGTACTGAGAATTTTTCCTAAAAATCTTTACACATGATTTCTGTTGTTTGGAATTAAATATTTAAGAGGTTTGTGTTTAATTGTAACATATAAAATGTTTTAAAAGCACTTTACATAAATAGATGCTACTCTTTCAGGAAGATATTATCTTTAGTACTTTCATAAAAATAGCTAGTTTGTGCAGAAAGTATTTCTAGTAAGACCAAGATTAAAGGTTTTATTTGGCTATGCCATGTTAGTTTAAATGTATTTTATAGTCACAAAACATACCCTTTTGTTCCTCATTTCACAGAACTGATGTGACAAGACAAAGATATTTTCTAAAGCTCAGTTACCAGCACTGAGCAAAGAACTGAAAATAAATGCTTGCTAAGGAGTGTCAGTACCATCATTCCGAATGCATTAACTGGCCTGCAAATTACATTCTCAATGTTTATAAACAAAATTTGGTGATAAGAAAGCTTCCTTGGTGAACTTTTTCTACAGATAATTAATATACCTTAATTGTTGTGTTCTTGTTCAGTGCTGATTTTAACTAAAGAATGTTAGATGCCTTCAAACTACATCAGTTCAGTTCAGTCACTCGGTCGTGTCCGACTCTTTGCGACCCCATGAATCGGAGCACCCCAGGCCTCCTTGTCCATCACCAACTCCTGGAGTTTACACAAACTCACGTTCATCGAGTCAGTGATGCCATCCAGCCATCTCATCTCCGTCGTCCACTTCTCCTCCTGCCCCCAATCCCTGCCAGCATCAGAGTCTTTTCCAATGAGTCAGTTCTTCACATTAGGTGGCCAAAGTATTGGAGTTTCAGGTTCAACATCAGTCCTTCTAGTAAATACCCAGGACTGATCTCCTTTAGGATGGACTGGTTGGATCTCCTTGCAGTCCAAGGGTCTCTCAAGAGTCTTCTCTAACACCACAGTTCAAAAGCATCAATTTTTGGGCACTCAGCTTTCTTCACAGTCCAACTCTCACATTCATACATGACCAATGGAAAAACCATAGCCTTGACTAGATGGACCTTTGTTGGCAAAGGTCTCTGCTTTCGAATATGCTGTCTAGATTGGTCATAACTTTTCTTCCAAGGAGTAAGCGTCTTTTAATTTCATGGCTGCAGTCACCAACTGCAGTGATTTTGGAGCCCCAAAAAATAAAGTCTGACAATGTTTCATTTGTTTCCCTATCTATTTCCCATGAAGTGATGGGACCAGATGCCATGATCTTCGTTTTCTGAATGTTGAGCGTTAAGCCAACTTTTTCACTCTCCAATTTCACTTTCATCAAGGGGCTTTTTAGTTCCTCTTCACTTTCTGCTGTAAGGGTGGTGTCATCTGTATATCTGAGGTTCTTTATATTTCTCCCGGCAATCTTGATTCCAGCTTCTGCTTCTTCCAGCCCAGTGTTTCTCATGATGTACTCTGCATATAAGTTAAATAAGCAGGGTGACAATATACAGCCTTAACGTACTCCTTTTCCTATTCGGAACCAGTCTGTTGTTCCATGTCCAGTTCTAACTGTTGCCTCCTGACCTGCATACAGGTTTCTCAAGAGGCAGGTCAGGTGGTCTGGTATTCCTATCTCTTTCAGAATTTTCCACAGTTTATTGTGATCCACACAATCAAAGGCTTTGGCATAGTCAATAAAGCAGAAATAGATGTTTTTCTGGAACTCTCTTGCTTTTTTCCATGATCAAGGGGATGTTGGAAATTTGATCTCTGGTTCCTCTGCCTTTTCGAAAACCAGCTTGAACATCTGGAAATTCCTGGTTCATGTACTGCTGAAGCCTGGCTTGGAGAATTTTGAGCATTACTTTACCAGTGTGTGAGATGAGTACAATTGTGTGGTAGTTTGAACATTCTTAGGCATTGCCTTTCTTTGGGATTGGAATGAAAACTGACCTTTTCCAGTCCTGTGGCCACTGCTGAGTTTTCCAAATTTGCTGGCATATTGAGTGCAGCACTTTCACAGCATCATCTTTCAGGATTTGAAATAGTTCAACTGGAATTCCATCACCTCCACTAGTTTTGTTCGTAGTGATGCTTTCTAAGGCCCACTTGACTTCACATTCCAGGATGTCTGGCTCTAGGTGAGTGATCACACCATCGTGATTATCTTGATCATGAAGATCTTTTTTGTACAGTTCTTCCGTGTATTCTTGCCACCTCTTCTTAATATCTTCTGCTTCTGTTAGTTCCATACCATTTCTGTCCCTTATCTAGCCCATCTTTGCATGAAATTGATTCCTGAGGAAGGCTTTTTTTATCTCTCCTTGACATTCTTTGGAATTCTGCATTCAGATGCTTATATCTTTCCTTTTTTCCTTTATTTTTCACTTCTCTTATTTTCACCGCTATTTGTAAGGCCTCCTCAGACAGCCATTTTGCTTTTTTGCATTTCTATTCCATGGGAATGGTCTTACTCCCTATCTCCTCTACAATGTCAGAAACCTCCGTCCATAGTTCATCAGGCACTTTGCCTATATCAGGTCTAGTCCCTTAAATCTAATCTCACTTCCACTGTATAATCATAAGGGATTTGATTTAGGTCATACCTGAATGGTCTAGTGGTTTTCCCTACTTTCTTCAATTTAAGTCTGAATTTGGCAATAAGGAGTTCATGATCTGAGCCACAGTCAGCTTCCTGTCTTGTTTTTGCTGACTGTATAGAGCTTCTCCATCTTTGGCTGCAAAGAATATAATCACTCTGATTTCAGTGTTGACCATCTGGTGATGTCCACGTGTAGAGTCTTCTCTTGTGTTGTTGGAAGAAGGCGTTTGCTATGACCAGTGCATTCTCTTGGCAAAATTCTATTAGCCTTTGCCCTGCTTCATTCCATACTCCAAGGCCAAACTTTCCTGTGACTCCAGGTGTTTCTTGACTTCCTACTTTTGTATTCCAGTCCCCTATAATGAAAAGGACATCTTTTTTGGGTGTTATTTCTAAAAGGTCTTGTAGGTCTTCATAAAACCATTCAGCTCTTCAGTATTACTGGTTGGGGCATAGGCTTGGATTACCATGATATTGAATGGTTTGCCTTGGAAATGAACAGGGATCATTCTGTCGTTTTTGAGATTGCATCCAAGTAATGCATTTCAGACTCTTGTTGACCATTTCTTCTAAGGGATTTCTGCCCACAGTAGTAGATATAATGGTCATCTGAGTTAAATTCACCCATTCCAGTCCATTTTAGTTCACTGATTCCTAGAATGTTGACATTCACTCTTGCCATCCCCTGTTTGACCACTTTCAATTTGCCTTGATTCATGGACCTGACATTCCAGGTTCCTATGCAATATTGCTGTTTAAAGCATTGGATCTTGCTTCTATCACCAGTCACATCCACAACTGGGTATTGTTTTTGCTTTGGCTCCATCCCTTCATTCTTTCTGGAGTTATTTCTCCACTGATCTCCAGTAGCGTATTGGGCACCTACCAACCTGGGGAATTCCTCTTTCAGTATCCTATCATTTTGCCTTTTCATACTGTTCATGAGGTTCTCAAGGCAAGAATACTGAAGTGGTTTGCCATTCCCTTCTCCAGTGGACCACATTCTGTCAGACCTCTCCATCATGACCCTCTCATCTTGGGTGGCCCCACAAGGCATGGCTTAATTTCATTGAGTTAGACAAGGCTGTGGTCTGTGTGATCAGATGGCTAGTTTTCTGTGATTATGGCTTCAGTGTGTCTGCCCTCTGATGCCCTCTCACAACACCTACCATCTTGGGTTTCTCTTACTTTGGACGTGGGGTATCTTTTCACAGCCGCTCCACCAAAGCACAGCCGCTGCTCCTTACCCTGGACGAGTTGCCCCTCCTGACCTTGAGTGCGGGTTAGCTCCTCTCAGCCACCATCCCTGACCTCTGACATGGGGTAGTTCCTCTCAGCCACTTCCCCTGACCTCGGATGTGGGGTAGCTCCTATTTGACATAAACATAGCAATCTCCCAGGCCCATTTATCAGGCTTAATGACTGAGGCCGGGGATTTCTTCCTGGAAGAAACCCATCCCTTGATGCAACATAGTTCCGGCTGTTTCAGTGCCCCTGCTCGTTTCTTCCCATTCTACTCTCCCTCCATTTAAATACACTTTAAAAAAAAAGGAAAAAAACAAATAAAAAAGCTTAGTTTTTCCCCTAACTTACAAATTTGTTGTGATTTCACTTTATGTGAGGTATCTAGAACATGGAGATTCATGGAGACAGTAAAACAGAGATTACTGGGGACAGAAGGGTGAAGGGAATGTGGAGTTATTATTAAATGGACACAGAGTTTCTATTTGAGAAGATGCAAAAGTTCTGGAAATGGAAAGAAGTGATGGTTGCACAACATTGTAGGTGTACTTAATGACATTAAATTGAACACTTAAAATGTAAACATGATAAAATTTATGTTAGGTATATTTTTATGACAGTAAAAACACACCAAAAAAAAACAAAGCTCTTGACACCCCAGATCTGCCATGGCATCATTACGTACTTGTTTATATAATGTTGATGCCATTAGGTTTCAATTGCCAGCTGGCAACCATCAACGTTTGCAACTACATAGATTAAAAACAAACACACAAAAAATCTTCCCAGTATTTACTGTTCTCTATCAGCAGCTTTCACTATGGTTTTACTCTTCTCAGACAGGCACATAATGTTCTTATCATTTAGTAGGTAGGAAACCATATAGAAACCAATTTGTATGAATTTTGGCCTATGGGAAGAATTAAGTACTCTGTTTCTATTTAAATTTTGTATTGTCTCAGACCACTGACTAGTGCCAGAGAAGTCATCGAAACTGGCCTCCAGGAATGAAGATGTTTCATAAGAAGCCAACCTTTTGATACAGAGATCTCCAAAGAGATTTAAACCTGAAGCACCAAATGTGATTATGCCTCCAATTTTCCGTTTTTTCCCCATAGACTCATAATCATTTTAAAGTAAGCCCACACATTGGTGATTTATTGCTTTTATCAATAATATGCTCAGACACCATTCTCTAAAAAATGGGCACATAAATTACTCTAAACAATAATATTTCTTCAAGAAGTTAAAGTGGACTTATCCAAAATAAAAAAAGAATTGGTTCAAAAAAAAAAACAAAACCACTCACGAAACTTAAATGGGAGAGCATAGTTCACTTTGTTTTCATGTTAATATCTATCTGCATCAAAGAATTCATCTCATGAATTACTTAAAAATAACCTAAATAAGACAAATTACAAGGGATGAATTATTGCTATTGAAAGGATAACTTGAATCAAGTCAAATAATTCTTAAGAGGCTATAATTATCCCAGAAAAAGTTCCTAAGCAAAGCCATTATTTTGCAGTACAGACATTAGAATTGAACTTTTCATTCATTTGCCTACTTAAATTCTAGAGGACTGTATCCTGTGGTGGAGCATTTATTTTTCCTAGGATACAAGGTAAACTCAAAGTAGAATATTTACAGACCAAATAGGTCTGTACACTGCACAGACCTGACCGGCATTTGAATGCTCCAAACTAAATAGAACAGAACTTTCAGGCAAGAGCGTGAATAAAAGGCAAGACGAAGGAGAACATTTCTTAAATTCTCACTTTGTTCTGACATTTGCATTGCTCAACAAAAACTCACAAAGCATATCCTACAGGACAGGTCCTGTTCTAAACCCTTTGCAAATACAGACTCATTTTATCCTTCTGTGTAATAACGTGCGACCATTACCCTTGTGTGATAACCTGTGGTCCTTAATGGGGAAATTGCATGAGGTCACACAGATAATCAATGAGATCACAGAGCCAAGGATCAAAACCTGAGCATTCTGGCCCCAGGGCCTGTGTGCTCAACTCGCAATTCAGGCATTACACACTATTGTTGTCTCTCATCTTCTAGTTGGTTTACTTTTGTCTAGGCAGAATGTTTTTCTTTGCTTGAAAAGAAAGTACAGCATTGCCAAACTTTGGTGTGTTTGCAGTAGCAGGTCTTATTTCCAGCAGCACTAGTTAACTAGTAAGTACACAGGCAGGAGCATGGCTAGCGGGTGGTCTTTCTTTTATCTCTTTCTTTGGGGGTGGTCTTTCTTTTATCTCTTTCTTTGGTAGTTCCCACTCACTTTTGATAGGTACATCTCCAAAGGTGCTCTCAACTGTAAAATGTCACCTTTTCGCCATCACTCTGTGGGAAGCAAGACTTTGTGCAACCCAAGGGCGTTTCCCATGTGAGAATTCACAGAGAAAGGTTAGATGTAAATGCTTTCTTTTTTTTTTTATTTCCATACTTCAGATTGCATGATTTCTCCGTAATTACTCACACTAACGTCTCTATCAAGACTACTGATTATCTTAATGTCTTAAAAGTTATACTCACATAAAATGCTTAATTTCTCATGACTTTTGCAGACATCAAGAGCTTTAGTTAATCATTTCTGCTGGTCTTTTCCATTTAAACAATGTTCTTCCTACAGATAAAGATGTAGCAAGGAAGTTAACTATTTTCCTGGATTGCTTACATGACAAAGGCCACATACAGAGCTTCTACAAGCCCTAGTTCCAGGCTTTCAAAACTGATTATGAAAATTAAAGGAGATCAGCTCTGGGTGTTCTTTGGAAAGAATGATGCTAAAGCTGAAACTCCAGTACTTTGGCTACCTCATGCGAAGAGTTGACTCATTGGAAAAGACTCTGATGCTGGGAGGGATTGGGGGCAGGAGGAAAAGGGGATGACAGGATGAGACAGCTGGATGGCATCACCGACTCGATGGACATGAGTTTGAGTGAACTCCGGGAGATGGTGATGGACAGGGAGGCCTGGCGTGCTGCAATTCATGGGATCACAAAGAGTTGGACACAACTGAGCGAGTGAACTGAACTGAACTGATGAAATTTAACTGTGATAGTTCTTAACTGATAAGGTTATCAAGAATCTCAATTGAGTTAATGAATTTTGAGAACATACCCAGTGCTTGGCACAAAACAGATGGTCTAAACATTTATCTTTAAAGTATCATATCAGCTTTGTGACCAGTGGCCTAAGTTTTTGCCAGCTCATTTTCTTGTTGCTTTAGTGTTGAACACTAAAGCAATAATCATCTAACTAGTTTCTTGATTCCAGTTTCATCGCACTGCATCCACTTGCTGGATTTGATTTGTTACAATAAAATTTTATCATCTTATATCTCATTCAAGTACCTTTGATGACATCCGGCTGCTAGCACAGGAAACTGGCACACAGTAATCATCAAATGAATATTTGCTGAACAAATGAATGAATAAATAAGTGCCCCAAGGGAGACTTTCAAGTCCTGTCACAGTCAGACTCTGCACTCATTTTTTTCCTTATCTGCCTTTAGTTATTCCCATAAACACGGAACATTCATTTACTGTGTGACATCCACATGTCAGATACCAGACTGGTTGTTGAATATTCAAGGATGAGAAAAGAGCTTAGAGCTTCTTTGAAAATAGTCCTTTTAAGCCAAACTGACTGATTTATTGTCTCTTGCTTCCCCTTTGCCAAGGTTTTGATAGTGCTGTTCTGCCAGCCTAAAAAGCTGCCTCTCAACTTTTACACTCTTTTTATCCTTCAAGATTCAGCTCGAACTGTTCCTTATTCTGCATAAACACTTACCTAACCACCTGTGTGTAAACTGATCTCTCCCCCATTCTTCTTCTGACTTGCTAAGACAATTATTTTTAACTACATCATACTTTACTTTCGCCAGGAGTTATAATTATATAGTACATTATACTTTTTCTGATACTGCAATGCTAAAATGTTATTATGTGTGTATATATATATATATATATATACACATACACATACACATAAATAACTCTAAAATGTTATTATATATATATGTGTTTATGTTTAGTCTCTCAGTCGTGTCCAACTCTGTGACCCTATGGAATGTAGCTCGCCAGGCTCCTCTGTCTACAGGATTCTCCAGGCAAAAATATTGGAGCGGGTTGCCGTGCCCTCTCCCAGGGGATCTTCCCAACCCAGGGATTGAAAACATGTCTATTGCAGTGCAGGCAAGTTCTTTACCAGCTGAGCTACAAGAGAAGCCCATATATGTGTATATATCACTCTAAAATGATATCATATATACACAAACTGGAATCAAGATTGCTGGGAGAAATATCAATAACCTCAGATATGCAGATGACACCACCCCTTATGGCAGAAAGTGAAGAGGAGCTAAAGAGCCTCTTGATGAAAGTGAAAGAGGAGAGCGAATAAGTTGGCTTAAAGCTCAACATTCAGAAAACTAAGATCATGGTATCCGGTCCCATCACTTCATGGCAAATAGATGGGGAAACAGTGGAAACAGTGTCAGACTTTATTTTCTGGGGCTCCAAAATCACTGCAGATGGTGACTGCAGCCATGAAATTAAAAGACACTTACTCCTTGGAAGAAAAGTTATGACCAACCTAGATAGCATATTCAAAAGCAGAGACATTACTTTGCCGACTAAGGTCCGTCTAGTCAAGGCTATGGTTTTTCCTGTGGTCATGTATGGATGTGAGAGTTGGACTGTGAAGAAGGCTGAGCACCCAAGAATTGATGCTTTTGAACTGTGGTGTTGGAGAAGACTCTTGAGAGTCCCTTGGACTGCAAGGAGATCCAACCAGTCCATTCTGAAGGAGATCAACCCTGGGATTTCTTTGGAAGGAATGATGCTAAAGCTGAAACTCCAGTACTTTGGCCACCTCATATGAAGAGTTGACTCATTGGAAAAGACTCTGATGCTGGGAGGGATTGGGGGCAGGAGAAGAAGGGGACGACAGAGGATGAGATGGCTGGATGGCATCACGGACTCGATGGACGTGAGTCTGAGTGAACTCCAGGAGATGGTGATGGACAGGGAGGCCTGGCGTGCTGCGATTTATGGGGTCACAAAGAGTCAGACACGACTGAGTGACTGAACTGAATTGATATGTAGGTATATATAATATAATATAGCATATACCCTACCTCCTTACTGCAGCGAAAGTCCTTTGAGGTCATGCCTTTCACTTTTTATTTTTTGTTTATTAATATCCTCTACAGGTCTTAGGATCAACATTTTCTCCCACAGCTGTTCCTCAGTCAATATTTGCTGATTCATTGATTATTTAGTAGGTTACTAGATATTCAGATATTTAATATGTTGGCTTGGTGTCCCAGTACAACTTATTGATCAATACTATGAAAAAAATAATAAATCTCTTGACTGCAATTGACGAAAGAGATGCTCCTGAACATTCAGGCATCAGAAAATAAAGCAACTGAATGCTTCCTTGTCATGAAAGAGAGGCATGTATCTCCGTAGCTTTATTTTAATTCATCTCTTGCCCAGTCCTTGTCTCTATTGCCATTTTGCCTTCATTGTTCAGAGTAGAGATTCTTTACCTGGAATCTCTGGATCCTTGTACAGTCCTACAAATGGATTTTGTCAAGTTTTGGAAGCCAGCAAAATCTCATGCATTCTAGGATAGAAGAAGGAAACTAGACAGTTTTTTTATAAGTAGAGGTTTAAACCCAAGTTTATCTAGCTGAAAAGTCCCTGTTTTTCCAGCTATATCATTTATTATATCATATCGTTTATAGGCTTTCTTGAGTTGCTAGGCAGATAACATATGTGGGCTAGGACAGGGATGCGATCCAATCACCAAACTGGTATGTCCAAGGAAAGGTTTGTAACAACCACGCCCCCAGGAGTGGCCACAGCAGAAGCAATGATGAACACTTATATATTATTTGAGATATGTCAGATGCAGCTCTAAATGCTTGATGTATTAGTGTTTTTTTTTTGTTGTTAAACCTCACAACAAACCTATAAGGTAGGTAGTAATAAAGTGAAGTGAAGTCGCTCAGTTGTGTCCAACTCTTTGCGACCCCATGGACTGTAGCCTATCAGGCTCCTCTGTCCACGGGATTTTCCAGGTAAGAGTGCTGGAGTGGATTGCCATTTCCTTCTCCAGGGGATCTTCCCAACCCAGGAATCAAACCCGGATCTCCCGCATTGCGGGCAGACGCTTTACCGTCTGAGCCACCAGGCAAGGAAGGGAGGAGGCCCTTAAGTAGTACTAAGGTTAGGTATATTTTATAGATTAAAACTCTAAAACACAGAGAGGTATAAAGTTACTCATATGCACAGCCCAGGGACACTAAACACAGTGTTGATAGAGTGGGGGAGTGGAGTAATATGGGGAAGAAAGAAGAAATGTTCCAGTCTATCCTGCATGCTAGGCTGGCCTGAATTCCACCTTAGCTTTCTTTCTTGGCTAAAGAAGAAAAACTGTCTAGGGTAGCTAATAAAGAGCCAGACACCCATTCCAGCTGCTGACCTTACTTTGAAGAATCAGTCTAAGAATAAACCAGTCACAGTTTTGTGAAGATAATCACTTGCTTCCAGACCTCTTCGAAAATGAAGGGTGTCAGAAGAAGACCTTTCGAAGCTCTGGCATTCTTCACATCTTAATATGCAGGTACAGTTTAGACCAATTGTGTTTGATGTCAGTGGGAAAGAGTGACTAGCTTGAAATGAACATTGACAACATGCAGAATATAGTTACCCAGTTAACTAGTGAGTTGTCAGTAGAAATCACTGTTTAAGTGGTTTTTACAGCAGATGTGGTATCTGCTCTGAATCTGAATATTTCAAATATCTATAACAGCAGCCAAGGTTTCAGTGAACCCTACCCCCAAACATTCCAAGCCAGGATAAGTTTCAGCCTTTTCCGCTCATGCATGGCTTCTTGCCTCAAAATTGTTTCATTTCCCATTTGATTGCAAGAGACCTAGATTTTGACAGTGGTCCCTATGGCATCTTTATGACTTGCTATGTGTGACTTTTTGTAACTTCATTTCTTCTATCTAAAAATAGGTATGACAACAGATGCAATTTAACATCTGATTAAAGGCACATATTTGAAATAAACTCACATTCAGTAAAGTCCTTAGGATTTTGGAGGTGAGGTTCTTACTAAAACTTAAAAGATAGTAATATTTGTTCCTCCACAAAGATAAAGTTTCAAAAAAATTGTAAAACTGGTCACAGTTTTTAAACAAGTCTACAAAGACATGTTATTCAAAATTTTTTATTATTAATTTTCTACACCTTAAGAGTTTGAGCTTTCTTAAAATGAAGTATAGTTAACAGTAAAGTAGATTAGGTACTAGAATACTTGGATATTTACTCCTGTTGTGCTTCTTACTGGCTCTGTGAGCTTGGGCAGGTCATTGGACCTCAGTAAAATGATTTCCCTTGCCCAACTTAAACGATTGCTGTGATATATATCAGAAAACAATAAAAGCTAACATTTACAGGCAGCTTAATTTCCTGGGATAACAGCCATGCTCTGAAATACATGCCCTAAACCTTTCCCTCATTCCATCTTTATTTGAACATCATGAATTAGGTAATACTTTGAACCTGTTTTACAGATATGGGAACTCAGAGAGGTTGAGTGTGCTGAGTTCAATAGCTTACTATAAGAGGGAAGAAACTGGATGTGAAACTTAGCTAAAACAGTTCTGCTTTATCAAATTAAGATGGTCCGCACATCAAGATAACGTGTTTTCTCCTCCTGTTCTAATTGTTCTTCTTTTTCTTTAATACCCTGTTCCCCTTCTCTTTCTCCTTTCACCTCTCTCTCTGGTAACAACTGCTGCTGTTATTCATCATCTACCAGGTAGTACGATAGTAGATTGTTGTTTTGTTCTTTGCTTTAATTTTCATTTTCATTTATTTATTTATTTGGGGGCTGTGCTGGGTCTTCCTTGCTGTGCATGGGCATTCTCCAGTTGCGGCGAGTGGCTGGGGGCTACTCTTTGTCCTGGTGTGTGGGCTTCTCACTGTGATAGCTTCTCTTGTTGCCCAGAACAGGCTCCAGGGTACACAGGCTTCAGCAGTTACCGCGCAGGGGCTCAGAAGTTAAGGTTCAGGGATCCAGAGCACAGGCTCAGTAGTTTTAACGTGGACTTAGATGCTTCCCAGCATGTGGGATCACGCAATCCATGTCCTCTACAGCGGCAAGAGGATTCTTTACCACTGAGCCACCAGGGAAGCCCAGATTGGGTTTTGATAAAGAGTGAGCCAGACCTGGGCAAAACAATAATCATCCTCAGTCAATGATCTATCTTCATGTTATAGTCATTCATGAAGTGTTTCTTGAGAATTTACTTTGTGCTGGTAGTGGGGACACAAGTATGAAGAGGATGTGCTTTATTCCTTGAGATGAAAGATGTACATAAATAACCCGACTATGAACAAATGATTGTATGTTATAAGAATGAGATAAATGTAAGAGAAGGTCAAGAGGAAAAAATTAATTGATTCCAGACTTCCCTGGTGGCTCAGATGGTTGAGCGTCTGTCTACAATGTGGGAGACCCAGGTTCGATCCCTGGATAGGGAAGATCCCCTGGAGAAGGAAATGGCAATCCACTCCAGTACTCTTGCCTGGAAAATCCCATGGGCAGAGGAGCCTGGTAGGCTACAGTCCATGGGGTTGCAAAGGGTCAGACATGACTGAGTGACTTCACTTTCAAGAGGATCATAGGGCTTCCCTTGACATTCAGTTGGTAAAGAATCTGCCTGCAATGCAGCAGAGCTGGGTTCGATTCCTGGGTCAGGAAGATCCCTTGGAGAAGAAAATGGCAACCCATTCCAGTCTTCTTGCCTGGAGAATCCCATGGACAGAGGAGCCTGGTGGGCTACAGTCTATGGGGTTGCAAGAGTTGGATACCACTTTAGTGACTAAACCACCACCAAGGGGGTCAGGGATTTTGCACCAACGTCCAGGGAAAATAATTGCCTTCTTTTAAATCATCAGACTAACCAGGCATGGGGTTATTAAATGCCAAGGAGAAGAGTGGGGTAAGGTGTTAACATTATGGAGACTGGGCTTGGAAAATAAGGCAAAATATCATGTGATAACAGCCTTACCCCCTCTTCTTTAGGTAACACACATAAAAATTTAATCCCTTCAAGTTTCATCAAGGCAAAGTATATTTACTGTAGAATTGTGTACTTAGATGGCTAGAGAAGGGAAGAAGGGAGGGTGGAGAAAGGAAGGGTTATCCTCTCATGTTTCACAGATGTTGATTTCAAGTTTCCACCTGGTAACAGCCTAGGGGCCAGGGCATAAAGATACAAGTCAAAACATAGAGACACACAGAGAACTGACAGCATCCAGCAAGGGAATTACAAAAGCTCAAAAAAGCTTTCACTGGCTGAATAAATATCTTTCCTTGTATTTGCACTTTCTTTTTTCTATTTTTCTTTTTTCTATTTACTGAATTTGGAAAGAGCCATAGACTTTATTGCCTTTTCAGAGTTCTGGATTACATAAAAATATAGCCTACGAAAATAAAATTTTTCATATACAGGCTAAATTAAATTGTGATCATCTTTTAGTATCTATGTGCTTTATTTAAAAAAACACACATAACTGGTAGACAACAAGGAAGGTTTTAAACTATAAGTAAGGGAAGTAATAAATGGTGTGCTTTTCATATAAAATCATGGCTTTCCTCCAGGGAACTTTAGAAATATGTTCAAGATATATAGAAAACCTCCATATCATAGTACTTGAATTTTTGAATTTGCACAAATAGCCCAAGGCAAGTAAGAATCCGAATGAGTACTCATTTATTTTCATAGCCCACACTTAAAATAATTTCATTCCATTTGCCAGACTTACACATCCTGAAAGCAAAAAAAAAAAAAAACAAAAACCAAAAACAAACAAACTGTCATTTTCAGAAGTATGATAAATGTGACTCGTAAAGAAGACTAGAAAGAGTGGATAAAGGAGTAGGGTTGGGGGTGGGGAAATAAACCCTTTAGTTACAATTTCAGGGAAATGAGTCGACACAATGAAACAAATTCCAAGTCAAGTTGCTCCACTACTATATTACAGAAGCAGTTTAGAATTTTAAGCAGATGCAAAAGGAATAAAGCATTTAAATAGGGAGAAAAAAAGGCCGATAAAGTTTCTGGCTACAATACAAGAGACATATCATTACCATATGATCTAATGTGGGTGTCAGCCGGATTGTGTTCATTGAGGGAAACCTTATTTTTTAACTGTGCTATGGAGTAGAAGCAGGAGGTTTTCAACCTAGTGACAGTCACAGAGCAGCACCTTCCCCCTCCTCCTTTCCACACCTGCAAACTCTTTTGCTTGGGCTGAATATTTAGTGTAATTACATCTCAGCTTTGAGGGCTCCTGTGGCAAATCCCCGGATTAAAAGGTATGGTTTTTAATAATTGTCCTGAACTCTGCTACAGACTAATAAAACTTTGATCAAGTTAAGAAAAAAGGAATTATTTGGTAAGAGAAAACGAGAAAAAAAATGTGTACTGAACTTTTAGTAATGTTTCTGCAGTGTTTTAAACAAATATTGCTTGAAAACAGAAACGAAGTATTTGGTAAAATGGTTGTGATGCATTGTTTTAGTTCTTTCTCTCTGGTTTTACAAAGATGTTTCTTAGAGAAACTATAATCTAACATGGTGACTCTCTTTATTGATGTATTTTGTGTTTTTACTAATTAAATGTTTAGGAAATGTTTATAGGAAAGTATTCTAGACTGGCATGCTATTCATAGTTGGATTGTATATTTAAGAATTTATTTTCCTCCTGAATTCTTGTACATTTTAAGAACTTTTAAACTTCAGAGACGTGAACTTTGGTGATTAGTTATAGAAGTCTAGTGTATATTTCTACAACTTAGAAAATAATAGAAACTGTCACCAGAGAGGTGAAAACAAACACTGGCTCTATTTATGCTGATTATTAAGGACCTAACTAAGATGATCTCACAGTTAGCTACATATTTACTAAAATGTAAAGAAGAGACTGCAGAATTTTTGCTGCAAATGAAATTTTATCATAAGATACATTCACTATAGAATGAAAGTGTGGGTTATTTTTCTTTCTAATTTCAAAACAGGGTAATATGATGACCACTGATTAAGTGGGCTCCCAGTGATATAAATACCTGCGGCTTTTTCTTCAAATTGCTATTTTGACCAGAGAAAGAATCAGATGCCCCCTATAGTACCCCTTATTGATAGATGGATACTGTTTTATGGTTTACTTTTAACTTATTTCTATTATTATTGAGGTTTTTAATTCACCCAGTGCTGGGGGGTTTAATTTGCTCTGCATTTATAGCTTCGCTTATCTCCTGAGGTTTAAATTTTGACTTTGAAATTCACACCAAAGGCATAAATGACATCATACAAATGTTGATCTGAATGGTATAATTTAATGGGATGTCATTTAAGAAACCTAAAATTATTATTTTTGATAGAACACATTAAATTATGGCAATGAACTTTACTGAAGTAGTGGCATTCTTAGCAATTAGTATTTAGGAAATAGGCATACATTTTGAGAATACTTAAAATGGTTGAAATGAAATTTTAATAGTATATCATCTCAATAACAGTCTCCTTGATGTCCACATGGGCTACTGCTATAGGTTTGTTTGTTTTCCTGATTTATTAAGAGAGGAAGGAAATGATGAAGAGACTATCACTGTCAGTAGCCTAGATTAATTAATTAAGATGCTGTGTTTTAAGTATTATGATACTAATCTAAAAGAAGTTATTTCATTGAGGAAGTTGTGCAAAATACCTGGCCATATTATTTTTACCCGGGACATTCAGGGTTAAAATGGACACACACCCACCCCCCCACCCCCACCCCCACACAAGAAAATGATAAGTAATGGAAGCTAAAAACTGTCTGTCTGAGTTCAGATTCAACCAAAAAGAATATTGTGTAGAGAATTTGTACCATTTTAACAAGAGTAAACAAATGTAAATGATAATATTCCCCTGAGCTAATGTTTAATATTCTTTTTTTTGGATTAGTGAACCAGGCCTTTTTTTTTTTTCTGGAGAAAAGATCAGAAACAGACATCTGCATTAATTTCTCATTGCTGTTTATTAAATCTGCAATTAGTTTGCTTCATTTTTCTCAAAAATTGCATGACATGAAATATGCAAGGCTAGCAAACTTGTGGTAAACCGTAAACATTGCATTTTAATGTGAAACAGACAGAAAACCACTCCCTGAGATCCAGTCCAAGGGAACCCTGCCAAAACAATAGGGTCTCCTTTAAAAGGCAATGCTGTAACTGAGTGGGAATGGGTTTCCAGAGAGAATCTGATACTGAATTTAAAGGGGCAGTGTGAATAATAATCTTCGTGGTATTATTTTAAAGTCACTAGCCTGTATTGCATATGTGCTGCCTTTGACGTGCTTCAGTAATAAATATAAACTAAGAATAAAAGTGTAAGAAATTTTAAAACATTTGTTTCCCCTTTAGTGGAACTAGGCAAACATTTCCAGAATATATATTAAAATTAGCACATATGAAGACTTTATCTTTTTTGTATTGCTATCATTTGGATAGTGACTGGAAATAACATAATTAAAGATGATGAGACTAAAGATAACATCTACAATGTGTTGGGAATATTTTGAGCAGTTTTAATGGAGTTTGAAAATATAACAACTCAAAATAGACTGTTCTCTTCATGATCAACTACTTTTCATTATTCATTTATTAAGATTTTGTTATTCACTTTCACTTAGTTCACTTCAGCCATCTAAACAACCAACTCAATAACAGAGATATATATATATCTAGAAGGGCTTGTTAAATGAATGGATAAAAATGGTATAGATGAGTTGAAATCATATTTTTGTTTATCAATTTGTTTACAAAATAGTCCTATAAAATTAGATAACATATATCATATAAAATAAAATAAAATCAGATAGGATTTTCCATATGTGTTTCCTGGTTTACACAGTCCTTACAAAGGATTCATTTGAGAAACCATCCAAAAGATTTATGTTAAAAACTGAATCATGCTTATATCAAGCTCAGGTTTTCAATTTGATATCTTTCTTATGCTAGAAATTTAATATTTAAACAAAGATAACCATATTTTTAAAAAATCAAATTTGGTTGCTAAGAACAAATTGAATAACTTGTATTATTAATAAATTGACGGTCAACTGAGTCATTTATGGGCAAAATATTGTGCAAGGCCCCGGTACAGAACAAAGGATAATAAGACACGCCCTGAAGGAGTACATCTTCGAGTGGGGGGGCAGACCAAGCACGCAAAACAAATTACAATATAATGTGATAAGTTCTTTAAAAGAGGTAAGCAACGTGCCTTGGGAGCACAGAAGAAGGAGGACGCAGCATCCTGCCTGGATGCGCGAGAATACACAAGGGAAGCCCATTATCTCATTTAGCCTTTACAACACTCTCACAAGGTAGGTATTTTAAATGGTGATTAGCTTTGAGCGTCAGGGTTGAAGTGGGGACTGGGAGTAGAGAGAAAATGGAGAGAAATATGGCTTATTATCAATTGGTGTCAAATCGTGCATGGTCTTATTTGCAACAGAGAGGATGGAGACTTTATTGGCAAGCTGTGAGAAGTCAGCAAAGGATTTGCAGTAGAAAATTAATACAATGAAATTGAATTTTTAGAAGATGACTTGGGCAGCAGAGTGGAAGATGGCCTGGAGTGGAAGAAATATTCGAGGCTGAGACTAATTGAAAGCTCTTGTTCAGGGAGTGATGAGAAGGGTCTGGACTGGGATAAATAAAGTGGGATGGAGAAGTCAGATTGACTTCCAGAGATATTTCTGAGCAGGAATTGGAGAACTCTCATGTGTACAGACAAAACTTGTTTAACTGTGGCACGGCTTGTGTTGAGTGAGCATTGAAAATTCCAACGTGATTTATCATCGCAACAGTTTTGCAGGTTGACTATATAATCTGTGGTCTTAATTCAGACCCCAAATTCAACGAAGCGATTCAAATACGATTTAAATTTTTCTTCATAAGTAAACAGGGCAAGTTCACCTCTACTGAACCTTATTACCTTCCAATATATTTCTAATGTTCTGCTCCTAACAGTATATAGAATATTACTTTTTAGTTCTTTTTTCTATGTGCACTCCACTTACATAGCACATACATTAGGCAAGGCTAGTCTTCTAAACCTTCCGCTATTTCCCAGGTTCCTCGGTTGTGAAAATAGACGAGAGAAATCATGAAGGCAACTATCATCTTCCTCCTGGTTGCACAAGTTTCCTGGGCTGGACCGTTTCAACAGAAAGGCTTATTTGACTTTATGCTGGAAGATGAGGCTTCTGGGATAGGCCCGGAAGAGCGCTTTCCTGAAGTTCCTGAATTAGAGCCTATGGGCCCAGTCTGCCCCTTCCGTTGTCAGTGCCATCTGCGAGTTGTCCAGTGTTCTGATCTGGGTGAGTGGCATGCCGGCTCTCTACCTACCTCGTCTGCTTTATTCATGGGAATGGCTTCCCTGGGAGTGCAGCATTTTCAGTTTTAATTTCTGCAGTTCCAAATGTGAGAGACAGTGCCACCTAATGAGGAGTTAGGGAAGCAGAGTAGGAGTGAAAGAAGTAACTTTGACGTTAGGGGACTTGATTCTTTTCTTTAAGTCAGAGAAGCATTACTCTGCAATCTTGGACAAATCACTAAAAAAATTTTTTTCTAAGCTTCATGGCTCCCCTTATGTAAAATAAAATTTTGAACAAATAATATATTGTGTTCTGTGATTCCAAGGTGATAGATTATTTGAAGTCTGTGATTTGCTCCCATGAAATCTTAGATATTAAGAAAACCTGGGTGATCGCTCTACTCTTGGCTTAGCCCAGAGAGCAGGGTTTGAACAAAACCGTAAAGTATGCATTGTTATCAAAAGCAAAACCAGCAAACTTTTAGAACGAAAATTTATCTTTCAAGTACCAAAATACTCTCATAATCCCTGGGTCTTAGTTTTGTCTCTGCCTTTGGAATTTTGTAATCTAGCTGTTTATATTCTTTAGAAAGTTTCAAAGAAAATCTTTATAACTAAGTCATGGTATAAATATTCGATATGATCATGAAGCCTATATCTTTAGCCTAACACTGCAAATGCATTTTGATTTATTATCTTTCAAGAAAAAGTTGGCCTGGGAATTCCAAGAGCCATATACTCAGAAGATAAATCTCCAGAAAGCTTGGAGCCCCAGCAGATGAGCCAAAGGGGAATGAATTTAGCTTACATGGCAGCTGATTCACATTTCTCTTTTCTTTTAGTTCATTGTCTTACTGGAAAGAAAAAAAGAAGGAAAAAACCTCACAGAATGATTCTGCCATGGAGCATTTTCTTATAGAATAAACCCCGTAGCTTTGTAGAGTACTTATTTTAGAAATCCTATACTTATTCAGAATATGCTTTCTAGCGGTATTTTGCAGGAAAATTTGCCACTAACTCCTAGAGCTGGAATAAACACATACAGGAACCCAGGAGAACATGAAGCATGTTAAATAGTAACAGCTGCTGAAATGCAAACACTTTGAGCTAGATTCTTCGATGCTAACGTGAACTGTATAGCCATTTAAACCCAAATAAAAAATGTAAAGGGAGATTTTAAAAGGCTACAGGATAATACCATTAGATTAATTAATTATTCTTTCATTCAGCAGATATTTTGAGATCTTATAATGGGTCAGATCTATTCTGGGCCCTGCGGAAAAAGCAATGAGGAAGACAAATATGGTCCCAGTTCTTGTGGGTCTGTTATTCTACTGGTGATGATTTTCCTTTTTTTGAATTTTATATTCGAGACGAAGGGGATTAGATTACTATGAAATTCTACAGCAACTTTTATAGCATCTAGAGATTATCTCCATAACTGGTTTAGACAAGATATCTAAAGAAGAGAATAAACGTGTGATGGATATACTAGTAGTAAAATTTTTCAAATGTTGCAAAAAAGGCTGGGTTCCTAAGAAGTGTGACGAAAATGGAATCTCACTTTGCCTGAGCACAAGTTTAAAAGGATCCATAATCCCCATGGACTGTAGCCTACCAGGCTCCTCTGTCCATGGGATTTTCCAAGCAATAGTACTGGAGTGGATTGCCATTTCCTTCTCTAGGGGATCTTCCCTACCCAGGGATCGAACCCAGGTCTCCCGCATTGTAGACAGATGCTTTACCATCTGAGCCACCAGGGAATTCCTACATATATTATCAACAATAGAGTTGATATTTTTAAGGAAGATGGGTCCAGTCACTTCACTGAAGTTTTATTTTTTTCCATATAGTTTTACTTTGCTTTCTTGATAAATGACTCATAAAGCTTGACTCTGATGAAAGCATTGGGACAGTTTATTGTCTATCATGAATATTTCCCAAGCCTATGGTTCAAAACTAAACAGAAAAATGTAACCTTGGAAACATCAAGTCATTGATGTGGCTGTTTCATGATACAGTTTCTTGGTTGTCCTTGAGATTGTTTTGTTTATTTTGTGTTGTTTTCAAATGAGAAAGTTTTCCGAGTTATCTTTTTCTCTAAGATCTCAGAGAGTACAGTATTCCTTTGGGCTTAATGATCTTTTTACAGAAGAAGTAGCTGAGATTGAAATAATGATTCATTTTGGGGAGCCATGTTTGAAGAGGAGCCCTGAGTTCGAGTGAGCAATGAATGGTCTCATACAAGTTACTTTTATTATTTTTTTTTATTTCACAGATGAGTAGTTAAATACATATTAAAAAAATTGGTATTTCTAAAACAGAAAATACATTTTTTTAAAAAGAAAAGCAATCCACTTGCCTTTAAAGAAAACACTGTATTCACATTTTTAACAACAACATAGCCTCTGCTCCCTTTATGATCATGGTAAGCTGTTCAGAGTCTTAACATTTTCATCTGCAAAGAAATCACAGTCCTAAAGATCCTATTATCTGTGTGAAGTACCTGACCCATAGTAGAGGTTCAATAGGTTTTTGCTGTGTGATGATTATATGGAGTAAAAATGAAAGAAGCATAGGAAAAAGCAGAGAAGTGGACAATCTCATTAATAGTAAAAGCAAGCATGCTAAGTCACTTCAGTAGTGTTCAACTCTTTGCAACCCTATGGACTGTAGACTGCCAGGCTCGTCTGTCCATGGGATTCTCCAGGCAAGAAGACTGGAGTGGGTCACCATGCCCTCCTCCAGGGGATCTTCCTGACCCAGGGATCTTGCATTGTCTGGTGGGTTCTTTACCACTAGCACCACCTGAGTGAGTGAGTGAAGTCGCTCAGTTGTGTCCGACTCTTTGTGACCCCGTGGACTGTAGCCCACCAGGCTTCTCCATCCATGGGATTCTCTAGGCAAGATTACTGGAGTGGATTGCCATTTCCTTCTCCAGGGGATCTTCCCAACCCAGGGATTGAACCCAGGTCTCCTGCATTGCAGGCAGACGCTTTAACCTCTGAGCCACCAGGGAAGACAGCGGGAAGCCTAAAATAAAGGCAATGCAGTTTATTTTTTAAATTCTCTAGTGAGCTGAACATGAAGCTTGAATTATTATCATTTGTTGTTCTTCAGTTGGTAAGCAAAGAAAAAATGCAGTGCACTTTGGGATAAGAAATGTGAATGCTTATCATATAAACAATTAGCGTTTTCTTAAGGATTATTTTTACCAGAGCTTTTAATGAACAGGGAGGAGCTTCAGTGTTGAAGGATAATAGTGCTTTGTCATCTTATTATCCAAACAGTGTTTAATGTAAGCAAACATTTCTTATTAAAATGTCTGATTATTTTGCCGTAAGAAGTATTTCTGACAAAGTTAAACAACATGTCTTTAAACAGTTCTTTCAAAGCTGAGATGTAAAAACTGTGAAGTTAAAAATGAATAATCAGCCCATGGGAAGCTTGAAGTGTTCAAGAAGACTTGTTGACTATTTTAGTTCCTAGTTGCAACTTATCTGAATAGTATCATATGTTTTTCTAGGGCATGGGGAATTGAAAAAGTAAACATATATTTTAGCCTAAGAAAGTTATGAATTCTCCATTGATATTGACCAAATTATTTGGCTGAGCTTGTATTTAACTTGTAATTTGAACCATAATTTTATGAGACACCTATATTCTTTTCATTATCTATCCTCTTAAGGTATACAAATACACTCATAATTATAGCATTTATAAAAATATCAATATAAAAATAAATGTAGGGTTAGAAAATTCAGAAACCTATGGATTTCCTTAAAATAATAAACCCACAATGTAACTCATTCTTGTCAGATCTTTTGAAAAGATGCTTTGTTTTACACACCTAGTACCTTAAGGGAAGACGGTTCCCTTATTTATGTACTCTTTGGCCCAGCCATTCATCTTTGGATCAAGTGTCACCAAGAAGCATTATTTGGTACTTTCATCTTATTTATTAAATAAGCATAAGTATTGCTTTTTGACTATTCTTCCAAATTAAAGCAATGTTTATTAAAATTTGTATTATAAACAACTTTCAAAAGATTTGAAATATCCTTAAAAACACTTGATCATGGAAAGATCTTGGTTTATGAAGTTCAACATCTCTGGACTCAAGTTCAGCTTTACCATTTATGGTGGTTCAGACAGAAATGAATCTGCCTGCAATATAGGAGACGTGTGTTCGATCCCTGGGTTGGGAAGATCCCCTGGAGAAGGAAATGGCAACCCACTCCAATATTCTTGCCTGGAGAATCCCATGGACAGAGGAGCCTGGTGAGCTACAGTCCATGGGGGTCGCAAAGAGTTGGACACGATTGAGTGACTAACATGGAGACTGAGACCTATAACTTTGAAACTTTCAAAGCCTGTCTCCTCACTGGATAAATGGGAATATCTCTTACTTCATTAGATAAGAATAGAAAATATTTATACAAACTGTTTTTCATAGTAAATGTTATGTCCATTTACTACTTAAGTAAGCTAATAACATGAGGCTATTTCTCATCAGTTCAGTTCAGTCGCTCAATTGTGTCCGACTCTTTGCTACCCCATGAATCACAGCACGCCAGGCCTCCATGTCCATCACCAACTCCCGGAGTTCACTCAAACTCACATCCTTCGAGTTGGTGATACCATCCAGCCATCTCATCCTCGGTCGTCCCCTTCTCCTTCTGCCCCAATCCCTCCCAGCATCAGAGTCTTTTCCAATGAGTCAATTCTTCGCATGAGGTGGCCAAAGTATTGGAGTTTCAGCTTTAGCATCATTCCTTCCAAAGAACACCCAGGACTGATCTCCTTTAGGATGGACTGGTTGTATCTCCTTGAGTCTTCTCCAACACCACAGTTCAAAAGCATCAATTCTTCGGCACTCAGCTTTCTTCACAGTCCAACTCTCACATCCATACATGACCACTGGAAAAACCATAGCCTTGACTAGATGGACCTTTGTTGGCAAAGTAATGTCTCTGCTTTTGAGTATGCCCTCTATGTTGGTCATAAGTTTCCTTCCAAGGAATAAGCATCTTTTAATTTCATGGCTGCATCGTTTTTATTTTTACATGAAATTAAGAAACACTAAGTATATGGCTTGCCAAGCTGGATACAAAATAGCACCTTTTCTTCCCTCCTCTCCCAAAGAAAGCCATATCACATCCAAATATAAATAGGTAAAAATTAGAAAATTGTGTAATTATCAAATTAATATAATTATCAAAATAGTAGTCTCCAAAGACTCTTCCTTTGAACTGAATTGGCTTTGTTTAGTAGAGAACAATAAAGTGTTTGGTTATTTTATAATCATAAATGATTCACAACCTATATAGGTAGCCCTCTAACGAAGAGGCCAGAAGGTGGAACATTTTATTTTTCCAGGCAAAAGCATTATGAGTAACTAATGTTCTTAAAATGTACCTCTTGATGCAAATAATATTTTACTTGTCTAAAATCTCAGAGAAATGCACAGCCCTTTAAATTGCATAGTTTTCTTCTTTTTAAAATCATTTTGCTTCAATTAGAAAAATTTTGTCAGAGGTCACCACTTGGGACTTAGATACCACAACATCTAAGGGGAAGCTGTTTTTTGAGAAGCAAATCTTATGTATGAGGTAAATGAATCATTAGACTTCTTCCATGAAATCATCTTGGAAGAATAAATTAGTCCTCTTTGTCAAGGGTCAGAGAGAAAGCTGGCAGCTTAGTTGCTTTCATAATTTATATCTAGCTTCACATCAACAGGGATGTGGGATGACCCTCATTCAGAGTTTCAGATGCATTGAAAGGGTATCTCTACACAGGAGGCTGTGCACGGAGCATGTCCATTGGCTGCCTAAAGTAGTTTGGATAGGAGTAGAGTATGACAGATCTCAGATGCAGCAAGAGGAATGCTCAGGTATGATCCAGATAACCAAAGCCTCTGACTCAAGGGGTTAAAGAGAAGGAGGAGGAAGAGAGGAGTCAGAGAAGGCCAAAGGAAGCATCTGTCTCCTTGATCTGACTGACAACTAACATATCCCTGGTTTCCTTCTTAGTCCCAGAGGGGAGAAGGAGGCAGCTGTGTGGGATCAAGGCATTTGGTTAGACTGCAGCTGTGATGCATTCTCCTCTGGAAGATCATTCTTGGCTCCAGAGGACAGGATGGGAATAGGTTAGCCAGAATATCAATTTCCTGGATGAAAGAGGAAATGCAGAAGACCCTCTAATCTTAATTTTCTCCTTCAAAAGAGTAGTGAGAAAGTTATGTATTTCTTTGAAAATAGGCACAAAGGAGAATTAACTCAGTTTGCAATCCAGTCTTAATAAAAGGAAGAAGCCCTGTAGCAGCTATACTGTAACACTCAAGATTCAATTAACCCTTGACTTAGTCTGGAGATGGTTTTCAGGCAATTTCTTCAGCTTGTCTGCTTCCATGATTTCACTGTAATCTATATTTGCCTTGATGACGACAATAATCAATTAATTACATTTAATAGATGATAATTATTCATTACCTTTAATCATCTATTTAAATATCTACTTTCTGGGACTTCCCTGGTGGTCCAGTGGTTAAGACTGTGCTTCCAAAGCAGGGGGCAAGAATCCAGTCCCTGGTCTGGGAACTAAGATCTCACATGCTACACAGCATGGCACAAAAAATAAAAAAAAATAAAACCAACCAAACAAAATGTAATTAGATTGTTATATAAAAATAAATCTCTGTTTTCCCTACCAGAAGTAAAGCATGGTGATAATTTATCTTTTGGCCCTCCACTCCAAAAAGTGTCTTATACTTGGTAGGTTCTCAAACATCAGTAAATGCTTGATATGATTAAATTAACATATACATGACTTAGTGCCTGAATGAGTGCTTAATTTTATTTTCTTGACTCTATCAAGCTGGAAACTGGATAGAACATGACTGACTAGAAATTAGGAGTCATGAAACTGTAGTGTATCCTTTGTTATTCTTGCTGAGGATGACTATTGAACCAGGAGTGGGCTTCCCAGGTGGCTCAGGGGTAAAGAATCTGCCCACAATGTGGGAGACCTGAGTTCAATCCCCGGGTCAGGAAGATCCCCTGGGAAAGGGACTGGCAACCCACTCCAGTATTCTTGCCTGGAGAATTCCCTGGACAGAGGAGCCTGGCAAGCTACAGTGCAAGGAGTTGCAAAGAGTAGAACAGGACTGAGCGACTGACACACACACATAGAACCAGGAGAAGGTTTCCCAGGTGGCCCAGGGGTGGAGTCTGCCTGCCAGTGCAGGAGATGCGAGTTTCATCCCTGGGTCAGGAATATCCCCTGGAGAAGGAAATGGTGACCTGTTCCAGTATTCTTGCCTTGAAAAATCTCATGGACAGATGAGCCTGGCAGGATACAGTCCACGGGATCCCAAAGAGTTGAACACAACTGAGCATACATACACACACACACACACACACACACACACAGAATTGGGAAGCTCAAACTTTCCTTAAGTTATTTGGAAAGAGAATTAAAGGGAAGTTTTAATATTTCTGAATCCGCTGCCATCAGTGTTAAATTGCCATTTTTAAGAGAAGAAGGAAACATGCATGCCTTTAGCAGAAATGTTTTTTGATGGACCTGGGACTCCATTATATTATACTGGTCATGTGTCAAAACTAAGTGTATCACTATTGTCTTGATTATTACATGGGAGACAGGAATATTAAAAAAGTGTTGGAAGTCAACGAGAATAAATCTTGCAGTTTGGACCCCTGCCACAGGGCAGAAAACAACAAAAAAGGCATGGTATTTTAGGACATCCTGGCCTTTGTCCAACATGATGTTTACCAGATTGCTGAAATTTACTAGCACAACAATACCATTCATCACCGAGACAACTAGAAAAATAAAATACACTTCTTAAAAATATACTTCTTATTTGCATTTATTTCAGAAATGATTTCCTGGTAATGTCTTAAATAGAGTTTTATTTATTTTAATTAATAACCCAATTTTAAAGAAGATAAAGTTTCCTTTATTGAATTTGGAACAGCAGCTAAATAATTCAGTCTAGCCTTGAAAACAATTGCGTTTTAACAGAAGATTTAGAATTCTATTAAAGAATGCTCACTGAAAAATAATTGGATTTAGGAAATCACTTTGTTCCTGTTACTATTCTGAATAAATATTACCTTAAAACTTAGGGACTTAAAAATAATTTTATTTGCTCATAATTTAAGCTACAGAAAATGTGAGCAGGTCTTAGAAGGGCTGCTCTCCCTTGCGGTCTCAGGCATTTGCAATCAGGTGGCCATGTTTTCCCAGATGGTGCTGAGTGGTAAAGAACCCACCTGCCAGTGCACGAGATATAAGAGATGTGGTTCCATTCCTGGGGTGGGAAGATGCCCTGGAGGAGGGCATGGCAACCCACTCCAGTATTCTTGCCTGGAGAACCCCATGGACAGAGGAGCCTGGCGGGCTATGGTCCATAGCGTCACACAGTCAGATGTGACTTAGCACGCATGCATGTCGGCTGAGGCCATAACCATGGTGAGGCTGACCCAGACTGGGTCAGCTCAAGACAGCTCACTCTAGTGACGGACAGTTGGTGCTGCTGTTGCCTGGGAGCTCAGCTCTTCTGTCATCTGGAGTGTCTTCCAGTGGCCTCACCAGCACAGTGGTCTCAATGTAGACAGACTCCACTTACATGACCCCACACTGTCCCCAGAGCAAGCATGCTGGAAGAATTGGGTAGAAACAGCCTTTTCTGACCTAGTTCCAAAAGCCACACCATGTCACCTTCACCTTTAGTTCTGAGAGACATCATAAGGCCATGCCAAATTTGAAGGGAGAAGAATTTGACTCCATCTTTCAATGGGGTTGGACAAGTGTGTATTGAATAAGAATGTGTAGGATCCCGAGTTTTACAACTAAGACCTGGAGCAGCCAAATAATTACCTTTTTTAAAAAGAAGGTCTATTTTAAATGGAGGCAGGAGCTAGCCTCACAAAGGTGTGTGTGCACATATATATTTGTATCTGATCATTTACATTAAAACCTACCAAATTTCCCTATAGCTTTCTGATTTTGACACAGACTAATAAGATCATCATAGAGTCTACCCGATTAGCATTTAGGAATCAAAGACTAGCTGATATTTAATGGTCCTTCCCTCTGTGACATTGTAAGAATACGTAGCTAGGATTATTCCCCCTTGGTATTCTTCCTGTAATTTCTGAGTGAGCTTGGTTAGCACTCTGATGCCTTGTCTAGCCCTTTTCAGAATGCTATTGAGTCTGATGTCAGAACAGTTCTTGTTAGGGATACGAATAGCGATGACAGGAAAAAAATAATATACTGTTGGAAACCAAGAAATAGTCTTTTCATCTGCATTTTGTCACTCCAGTTACATGAGCTTGTTCATGTCACCTAACTTTTTCTAAAAATCATCTGAAAAAATGAAATTTTTACCTATTTCATTTGATTGCTGTGAGATTAATGAGGTAACATAGTTTCATTTTTTACAAATTGTAAAGCTATGTAAATATAAAGTTTTAATAATAGAATATAAATCTGTTAAGTCTCTCAAGTGAATATGAATTTTCTAGCAATTCAGAGATTGTAGGGTTATGATTTTAATCATTAAGATGACTCTCTAACAACTAAGCTGCAAAAGCCACAAACCTGATTTTTTTAATTGGTAAATCATCAGGGGAACAATGTATATAATTCACCCCACGTAGTTCTTGTTATTATAAAATTCTAGAATGACAACATAATCAAAATGATCAGCCATCCAGATATATCATTTTTTGTCCACATCTGAAATGAACCTGCACTTTGGACTGAACAACTGTTAAGGCAACTTTGACACTGAACACTAGAATTCACATTCAACTATGTATAAAAGTAAGCAAAAGTGGAAATTAAGACTTGGACAAAGAAGCCCATGAAGTAATAATAAAATGTAGGCAGTAAGTTTTTTCCAAATGAAAGGAAACGTGTCTTTTCTTCGTTAAAGAACGTTAATTATCAAAGATTTGGCAGAAGTCTGACACTCCTTAATTGCATGAAATTAGCAAACTGACATTTCTGAAAATGGCAATGATCATGAGTGTATAGCACAGTTAAATATCCTCCTACAAGGTAGCTGTTCTGTGGTTTGCTGTTTGTCACTGAAAACACTTCATTTCTGTTATTCCTCTGTGAACCATTTCCGTAGTTAATTCTTAGAATATATTTATGCATCTGCAGAATCACCTGCATTTTGATATTCAAATTTATAACTATAGCTAACCACTGAATTGGAAACTATAGACTTTTTTCCACTATCATTAGATCAGTAATAATGTGAAAATTATTTGGAAAGAAATTAGAAGTTGGTGATTTCAGATACATTTTCTGTAAGTTCCAAGGAAATATGAAGATAGAAATATGGTTACCTTGATAATCTACCTTCATATGCTTATATATAATAAAAATCAAAAAGATATCTTCCCAACCTAGTTATTATATACCCTGTTGTAATTTTCCTTTTAATTGAAAACTGTAGATTGAATTCTTTTTTCCATGAGAATTTGGTCAATTTCTATCTTGTGCCTGCTATATCCTCAGGCAGGGCCTACCTAATAAAGTAATGATGTCTAAAAATATTCAATAAGCCTTTATTGAATGAATGAAAAAATGATCTTCAGCACTTCAAGTTTCAGATATGATGAAGAGGTTAAAAAATATTTCTGATTTGTTATACAGTCTTAAAATATTAATATGAAAATGATCATATGAATTTGAGTTAATAAAATATCATCTTATATTAATATGGGACAAAGCCCATGGAACAAAGTAAGGCAAAAGGCCTCAGTTCAGTTCAGTTCAGTTCAGTCGCTCAGTCGTGTCTGACTCTTTGCGACCCCATGAATTACAACACGCCAGGCCTCCCGGTCCATCACCAACTCCCAGAGTTCATTCAAACTCACGTCTATCGAGTCGGTGATGCCATCCAGCCATCTCATCCTCTGTAGTTTAATATTATCTCTATTAACATCCATCATGATAATTTACTTTAAATGCCATACCTTTTGTAGAAAAGCAATTTATCCTTATACATCTAGTGGAATGACTATGAAAATGTTTTCTCAATGCCATAGAACGTTCAGTTTTTCAATGTATTTACATTTATAAACTAAAACCTCAGTTATTTAGATCCAAATTTAAGTCTGAAAGTAATGCTTTGTGTAATACATTTTAGAGGAGTTACAATCACAAATTTTATTCATTTTATTCTGATTAATAGTCATAAAATTGATACTGTTTTGTGAGCTAAAACTGAAAGAACCATTCTCCCAAAAGTTTGAATAAATTTTCAAGTTGTTGACACAACAGCATGGTTACATATTCACATAATTTAAATTTTATATATAGATCTGTGACAGGGCTAAGTTTATCAAAAGAATATTTGATGATTTGGTTAAAATTCTCTACTGAAAGCATGTTTATATAGAAAGGTATAGATTTACAAATCACTCCCACTTATCAAAGAAATGACTCTCTAAAATAAGAACAATGAGGTGAAACAGACTGTGTACCGAGACATTTGAACCATACCTGGCAAAATATTAATTTCTATTTTATGCAAAAGAATAATTACATGGGTAAATAGTTTGCTCTGTTTATGATTTTTTCTAATAAATCCTTTGACTTTGTTAGAAAAGGCAAAGCAGATATTTTAAACAACAGTTGATATAATTCCTAGAAGAAGACAAATATGATAGTGGAAAACTATCACTGAAATACTAATGTCTTTGTAAACACATTCTTTGTGACTCTGTGGTCATATGTCCCTTTATAATGACTGCATGTTGCTTTTCCTCTCCTGCTAGGTCTGGAAAAAGTGCCCAAAGACCTTCCTCCTGATACTGCACTGCTGGATCTGCAAAACAACAAAATAACTGAGATCAAAGATGGAGACTTTAAGAACCTGAAGAACCTTCATGTAAGAATTGCTATTTTCTTGAGCTATAACAAGATCTGCAAAGTATTTTTGAAAACAAAATGTACGTAAGGTCAAGAGTGCTCCATGGTAATAAATAAGCACATAAGTGTTTATTAAATTCTCTTTTTAGGGAGTGATGGAGTAAAGCAGGATATTAACCCCTAAAAATCAGAGCCAATTTTCTCACATATACCCCTATATAGGCTCCCAGGTGGCTCAGATGGTAAAGAATCTGCCTGCCAATGCAGGAGACTTGGGTTTGATCCCTGGGCCAGGAAGATCCCCTGGCCCACTCCAGTATTCTTGCCTGGGAAATCCCATGGACAGAGGAGCCTGGCGAGCTACATTTCATGGGGTCACAAAGAGTGAAACATGACTGAGAGCAACAACTCCTATATAGCTTTAGTATGGGCTGTCCAAAAGATACATTATATCTTAATCTTCTCACATTTCATTGATAAAAATCTTTCTCTTTCCAATATCTTTCCAGAACGTATTTCAACAGGGGAACAAAATGAACTGATCTTAGTTTATTTCATTGTTCTGTTTCCTTTAGGAGGCTCAAGAGACATGGGTTTGATCCCTAGGTTGGGAAAATCCCCTGGAGGAGGGCATGGCAACACACTCCAGTATTCTTGCCTGGAGAATCCCATGGACAAAGAAGCCTGGCAGGCTGACTCTGTCCATGGGGTCACAAAGAGTGGAACACAACTGAGGGACTGAGCATGCACAAGCTGAATCCTTATCTGTATCTGTGTGTGTATTCTGATTTTTCACTTCCCTCTAATCTATTATACCGTAAAACAGTCTACCAGTTAGGATTCCAACAGGAAAGGGATGTTATAATCAAAACAGTATCTACTTATCAACCTTCAGACAGCCAAGATAAGAAAAGCAATAAACATTTACCCAGTAGGAGAAAATTTACCAGACTTTCAAAAGGAAGCAAAGAATTTTTCCTTGACATTTTAAGATTGCTTATGAAACAGTTAATAAAAATAATAGCACATAATAAAATATCATCAAATTACTGAAGTAATGTAAGCACATTATGATGTAAGTAGTGAATATTATGGGCACTAATGATGAGAAAAAAAGAGACAAAAAAGAGACATGTTCCTACATCAGGTTACCCAGATAGTGTTTTGAGATAATAAGAGACAAAAGGGTCATAGAGGATTAGCAGAATTTTGAAAGGAGAAGAGAGTTTTCTGTGCAAGAGGAAGGAAAGGCAGAAGAAAATGAGCGAGAGACAAGAATAGAAGATGGCTAAAGTGAAAGATACAGGCTCCAAAATAGTGGAAGCTAAGGCCCGAGGTGGAGATGAACCCTGGACAAGTGGGATCCTTCTCCACTGCCAGGACACAGGACATGGGACCCTATTCATCTTCCTCTGTTTTTTCATGTTCTGATTTCATTGGGAGTGAGCTGATGGAGTAACAACAAAGTTTGTTAGTGATTCTTTAAACTAACTATTGAATAAGTTAAAAGAGGCAATAATAAAAAAGTGAATATATTAGCTTCAGTAAACAAAAATATAAAATGCTTCACTTTATTTGCATAAATTTACCCTCAAGCTACTTTGTGAGAAAGGAAAAGTCTCTTGATCTCAACTTCCTGTTTGTTTAAATATTATCTCAAAAGTTTGTTTAAACTCCTCATACCTTAAATAAGAGATGCCTAGCTTCTGTGACCTTCTCACTAAATCTGATGTCTGTAATAATGTGTCCTTTCTTTGCTTGATCCCCTCCTAAGTATGTTTTTAGGCAACTTATCATCTTGGCAATCCCTTTCTTTCTAATTTAAAGTATATACTGGAAGAAGAGAGAGAGTTTATTAGAGCTTCTAAACATTTAGAGGATGTTAAACAGCTATTTTTCTCTTACTCTTTCATTCATGATCATTTCTATCCTTGTTACTATGCAAATAAACATCATAATTTTAGCAAAGAAAGCCACCCTTGAATGAGAAGGGAGAGAAATAAAAATTTACCAAGGATTAAAATGGAAAGGATTTAGGAGAAAAACGTTGCTTTTTTCCCTCAGTCAGTTCAGTTGCTCAGTCGTGTCTTATTTTGAATTTTTTCAGTTTACAACTGCACCTCCCTATGAGTGGTACATACTGCTTGAGAGTAGCTGTATTCTTATAAATAGCATAAAAATAAATAATTATTCTATAAATAATGGAAAGTTAAACATTTTAATCCAACATTCTGTGTGTTTCCTTTGAGTTAAAGTTTAGTTGCATTCACGCTCAGTTGCGTCTGACTCTTTGCAGTCGCGTGGGCTGTAGCCCACCAGCCTCCTCTGGCCATGGGATTCTCCAGGCAAGAATAGTAGAGTGGGTTGCCGTTTCCTCCTTCAGGGGATCTTCCCAACCCAGGGACTGAATCCATGTCTCCTGCGTCTTCTGTGCTGGCAGGTGGATTCTTTACCATTGGGTCACCTGGGAAATAAATCTAGTAAAAAACTTGTTTTAAGTTAAAATGAACAAACATCATCAAGGGTTGAATAATAGCAAACATTTGTTATTTTTTTTTATATAATAGATATGTGTTTTTTTTTAATTGATTGAAAGAATCTTTAAAATCTATAGTGCTTTAATTTTCAAAAAGCAAAGCACTTGTTTAATCATTACTATGGGGCTTGTCTGATGGGTAAGCTGGTAAAGAATCCACCTGCGATGCGGGAGTCCTGAGTTCAATCCTTGGATTGGGAAGATCCCCTGGAGAAGGGGATCCCGTGGCTACCCACTCCAGTACTCTGGCCTGGAGAATTCTATGGACTGTATAGTCCATGGGGTCCACAAAGAGTCAGACACAATTGAGCGACTTTCATACACGTACTAAGCACTCTTTCTAATACCTTATATTCATTAACTTATTTAATTCTTATAATTATTCTTATGAAGTAGACACTCTAGACAACACCTTAATACAGATGAGGGCACACAGACACGTGAACTTATGCTACTTGCTTATTGTCACACAGCAAATGATAGCCAGAGCTTGAGATCTAAGCTCAGGAGCAGTCTGGCTCAAGCCTGTGCATTTAGAGTTGCCTGTAAATATGATCATAACGATAAAATTCCTTAAAAAAAAACGTCTGGTATAGTATGAGCCCTACATTAGTGGCTTTGGGGAAAGTTGAACATACTATTAAGTTGGGTTTCAACATTTTTTCTTTCAATTTTATTGAACTATAATTAATATACAGTACTATATATCTTCACCAGGGATACCATGGTGACTCAGCCAGTAAAGAATCTGCCTGCAAGGCAGGAGACCTCAGTTCGATCCCTGGGTTGGGAGGATCCCCTGGAGAAGGAAATAGCAACCCATTTCACTATTCTTGCCTAAGAAATCTGTGGACAGAGGAACCTGGCGGGCTGCAGTCCACAGGATCACAAAGAGTCAACTGAGCGACTAACACTTAAATTTTCATACAACTTTAAGGAGTACAGCATAATAACTTGGCATACATATATTGTGATTACCATAGTGTGTTTAATTAATATCTATCATCTCATACAGATATTAAAAAAGAAGAAGAACAAATGTTTTCTTTGTGATGAGAACTTTTAGGATTTAGTCTCTCAGCAATGTTCAGTGTTCACTATAGTCATTTTGTACATTACATTCCCAGTACTTACTGGTCTTAAGACTGGAAGTATGGACCTTTTGACTACTTCCTTTGATGAAGGTGGGGAAAATGCTTTTACTCCTTCTTCCACCCTATTTCTATTGCCACTTTTTCATCTATTCACTTTTTCATTATCTCTCCCCTACCTACCAGGCTACATCACTTTTTCTTCAGTTACAAAGAAGTAGGTCATTCTGATTTTTTAAGCCTGTGCTTCAGTTGTAGGTTAAATGGCACTCAGGGCATTTTCTGATCCTCAAGCAACAGTGTCCCTCCTAATTCGGCTTCTCTCAGCCCGTTATCTAAACAATGATAGTCCATTTCTGCTTGCCTTTCTTCTTTTCATCAGCTGATCTCCTGAACGATATATGTGGTTTACCTTTGACTCTTCCTCTGGTTTATTTGGGCTTTGTCATTACTCAGTGTAATTAGTCCACTTTTTTCCATATCAACATTTGCCATATAATTTTATAAACTATGCTTTCTCAAATACCTATCCCTGTGTATAGAACTAATGTTAGCCATTCTCAGCAGTACTATGTATACATGAGTAACTTTTTCCACACGCGGATCTGTTTTATATGAAACTCTAATTTATACAGGTCGTGGGAAAGAATCTGCCTACAATGCAAGAAAAGTGAAAGTGAAAGTGAAGTTGCTCAGTCGTGTCCGACTCTTTGTGACCCCATGGACTGGAGCCTACAATGCAAGAAACCTGGGTTCATTCCTGGGTCAGGAAGCTTCCCTGGGTAAGGGAATGGCAGCCCACTCCAGTCTTGCTTGAAGAATCCCATGGACAGAAGAGCCTGGAGGGCTATATAGTCCGTGGGGTCACAAAGAGTCAGACACAACTGAGCAACTAACACTTCACTTTATATCATGATGATCAAAATTTGTAGTTTATTTATTTTTCAGTGGAGATTCTTTTTGCTGGACTAGACCTTTTCTACAAACAATGCTATTTGAAAGTTGCTTTGCATGAAAGCAGTCTATATACATGATTGATTTTTTTAGTCCTCACAACAAGCTCCTGTAGGTGTTATTATTATTTCTGCTTTACTGAAGAAAAAACTGGGGACAAATGTCACACCACCTCCAAAATATAGCAGCAGTTATTACTATAGCATACTCACCAGTAGAGACATTGTCTAGTTATTATCTAGTAAAAGAAGTAATATTTTATCACCTGAAATGGCAGGTAATACATCAGCAGGTTGACTCTTCATCATAGGTTTAACATTCAACATAAAATAAGACAGATTTTTCAGACCAGGTTTAATGCATTTAATTATATCAGCCTTTCAGAATTTCCTTCCATGGATGGCAATTAAGGACATCCTGTGTTTACATTTAAGCATCCACGATTTTGACTGTTTTTTAGTCATGCAAGTCCTCTCTTCTCTCCTCTAGCTCTGGCTTTTACTGATTTTTCTGGACATTTTTGCTTATTAATATCAATTTCCTAAGACTTTAACCTTCATGTTTTTTTTTTTTAACTTTCTGTAATAGTTACTGAAATTTCCTAGGATTTCATTTTAATCAAACAATTCACCTGTGAGGATTAGTTAGAAAGATGAACTTATTATTTGTAATAAGTTTTAATTAATCAAATAATGTGAACTACATGAGAATGTACATGGGTTGTTAAACTAGCTATTACCTTCTAAAAATAGTCTTATATTTTTGAGATGGAAAGTTCCCACTGTTCTATTCCTTTTGTTCTTTTCTTGCCCCTTTGCATTTTCACATGTGCCTAAAAACAAACCACAATTGAAAATAGAAGTTTCTTAGATCTTGATAAAATTATCCTAAATTCCTCATGATAAGCCAACAAGTTGACATAATGCAGTGTGGTTCTGTATATACATAGATCATTGGAAGATAACTGAGGTAGTCCAAAAGTAGGTGTAACAGTATTTATAGTATAACAATAATGGCTTACAAATAATTTCTTATATTAGGAGAACTTAGAAACACACATTTTAAAATTACAAAAAAATAACATTTGACTACATAAAACCATTACGTGCAAAATGAGCAGAAACAGAAGAAAAATATAATGTATCCATAAATCATTTATTAAAATACATTAAACATTAAGAAAAATGAGAAGTTTTGTGACCAAGCAATCCTTTTCCTCCAAAAAATAAAGCTAATGGTAGCAAAATAAAAGGAAATTTCTTTAACTTCTCAAGAGACAAGGAAATGCAAAGTAAAGCAATGAACTACAACATAATGTGTTGATTTGCAAACTTTTGGAAAATGATTATATTAAATTCCGTGAGGCTGCGAGATAATTTTACTCTCTTGCATTGTTGGTGATGGTATAAATTAGTGCCACCATTTTGTAGTGGATTCCATGACAACAGCCAGTGAAGATAGACGAAGAGGTTGAAAAGCTGACTGGAGAATGGAGGTCTGTGGCACTGGATTCTTTCCAGGTCACTCTAGCAATTTCAATATTTTGGAGCATTTATTGTTTAAAAATTAAATAGCTATATCTCTCTATGTATAATCCACTTTTTATCAAATTTCTCTCCCCTTTTCTCCTGAAGTTCAGGTTCTCATGTGCTGTTCAAGTAATCAGATCAGTTTAATTTTTTTCCAATTTCTTCTAATTTTGCAGATTTCTCTGTGAGTCCCATAAATGGAATGAAATTACACACTTGCTTGACATACATATTTTATGAGTGGAAGGTTGTGGAATTAAGATGTTGCTTTTGTTCACTATCTACAGACACTGATTCTCATCAACAACAAAATTAGCAAAATCAGCCCTGGGGCATTTGCTCCTCTGGTGAAATTGGAACGACTTTATCTTTCCAAGAATCAGCTGAAGGAATTGCCAGAGAAAATGCCCAAAACTCTTCAGGAGCTGCGTGTCCATGAGAACGAGATCACCAAAGTGCGAAAGTCTGTGTTCAATGGATTGAACCAGATGATCGTCGTAGGTACAGATATTCTTATAGCTCTAAAACCAGGATTCAGGGTTCACCTTAAGAGATTACAAGTAAGCTTTAGCTACAGGAAGGTAAATTAGCTAGAATTTACAGCTCTTAAAGCATGTAGAAATAACAGTCACTGGGCCAGGAGAAATGGGTATTGAATCTGTGCCTTACAAAAATTTTATTCTTGAACTTGAGGATCTGAAAATGTAGGAAGTCTCTAGGGCTGATGCTTCACTACCTACTGCAGGCCCAAGATGCAGGATGTAATTAAGCTGTGCTTAATTAGAGATATTTGGAGAATACCTTTACATTGTGGGAATTTATTCTAGTCTGAACATCTATAAATCATTGCTTTAAATAATTGTGTTCTAATGCTTTTCTCTATATGAGATAAAATATTTGTCATATTATAATTGGCTTACAAAAAGCTGGATTCATATTATTTAACAATATTTTAATATATCTAAATAATTGCCCCATAACAAGTGTGATTTATAAACACTAACTTTTGTTGATTTCTAGGCAAACCTGTGTATGGACCATAAATAATTTTGTTGTTATATTGTTTTTCATATTATTACTTTTTCCTAAATCATTTTTGTTGTTGTTATTGTTTTTGGTTATATTAATAACAGAAACTTTTACCACATTTTGCCATCCCTTTGAGACACAAGCCCTTTAATTTCTCTTTCATATTTTCAGTCAAGTTGTTATTGATTCAAATTTTTTCTTGTTGAGCAGACACCGCTCTGGCTTGCAATTTCCTCAGGTTGTCCTCTAAAAGTTTTGCACTTATTGCATTTATAGAACTTGGCACCAACCCACTGAAGAGCTCAGGCATTGAAAATGGAGCCTTTCAGGGAATGAAGAAGCTCTCCTACATCCGCATTGCTGACACTAATATAACTACCATCCCTCAAGGTGATGAAAATTCTTTTTTTAATATATATTTTGTTCATTTGATTTTTTAAAATTAATTTATTTATTTTAATTGGAAGCTAATTATTTTACAATATTTTAGTGGTTTTTGCCACACATTGGCTTGAATCAGCCACGGGTCTTCAAAGCAATTTGAATATCCAAATCCAAAGGCTTTGACACTAAAAAAAGTATGTCTTGGAAAATTTGGATGGTGACTCAAATGGCCAACATTATTTCTAGTAAATTCTCTATCCCTTAAAGTGTTCCAGCAAAACTAGCTGGCCACTGGGCCATCCAGGCTGACTGTAAAGATGGCTAGACTCTTTCAGCTATAAAGATACTTATATCTAATGTAAGATACAAATTAACAGACAATGATTTTATATTATAGAATTGTGATGTCATAAAGAAAAAAATTATGGTTGTTTAAAAAATAGACTGCTTTTGTAGTACTTTGTTTTAAAAAATAATACCATGGAAAAACGTCTGAAATTGAGCCAATTTTTACTGAGTCTCTAATCCCTTAGGTAATTCCATTGCATTTTAGGACATTCTGGTCACTGCTCTCTGAATAACAGGATCCACAATGGTCATGCTGTAAGACTGGTGGTTACATGTTGTAAAGAGTGTGGATTTTGGAGTCTGCTTGAGTTCAGACTGTCACTAATTGGCTATGATCTTAGACAAGTTATTCAACACCTATGACACATTTGTAAAATCATAAAGTGGTAATAATATCAGTATCCACTTCATTGGATTGTTTTAAAATTAAATAAATGGAAAAATATCTGGCCTGTAAATAAGTAGTGGGTTATTGTTACCTTCTATTATTCATTAAAAATATTTTAAATACTCATTTAGCTTAGGCAAAGTATAAGCATGGAGAAAGGGCAGTGAATAGGATATAGACATGCCTTCAAGAAGCTTATTGCCTAGAGCAAAGCCGGCAAGTAAACAGCAATCATCACAGTCACAGGGATAAGCTCACATTCTAAGGTTTAGTCAGGAGAGGGTTTTAAGCCAACGAATCAGCAAAAATAAGTTTCTTTAATTTTCACATTTTTCTGGTCTCAGGTATTCATTTCAGTCACAAAAAACCTCCTCCGTACTCTCAAATTTTCTCCTCAATCTGGCCTTTCCCCAGTTTAGATGTCTTGTTCTTGAATTGATACAAAATATAGGTTCTTGCTCAAAGAAAACAGTTATCCTTTATTGTGCTTCTACTGAAATTTCAGGTCTAGAGAGTACTTAGTCCATAGGATGGTTCTTACTACCCCTTGCCCTCTCTATAGTATTTTTGCTACAAAGCGGTTTTGATACCCATTGATAGCAACTACTGGTATAGATGATAGATAGATGATAGATCAATAGACAGATGATAGACTGATAGATAGATGAAGGGAAATTGATTTATAGTTCACAAAGTACTTTCATATTGGGTCTCTGACTTGTTACATGGTAATAGGTAATTTTTACATCACCAGTGCAGGGATTTTATATTTGTAAATATATTTTAATTTACATTTACAATAGTACATTTTATTATATATATATATAATCTATAAAGCCTTAGAGCTGTAGGAGGTAAAGTAAAGTAGCTGGAATTTAAAGTCCAGGTATTTTTTATTACTTCATGCTACCAGATGACTTGCATTAAAGCACATTCTTTGATTTTGCTGTCCTTCTAATTACATCTCCTAAATATATCTCAATAACACATTTCATCACTTAGTGATCAGTTTTCCTTGATTTCTTATATCTATTTATTACTATGCTAGGGCTCTTTTCTCATCTTTTCTACTTGCTTTTATTTACTAAACTCTTAATAGTATTGAAATCATAATAACTCAGTTTTATTAAGCACTTATGCCAAATGCTTTTCATGAATTCTATAATATTATGCCAAATGCTTTTCTTGGCCTCTGTTATATGAATCTCAAAATGACCCTTTTAAGTAGTATTATCACACCTGTCTTATAATTGAGGAAAATAAATCTGAAAGGCATAAAGTAAATTGTGACCAAAGCCTCCAAGCTAGGCAGTGGCACAGCTGGGTTGTGCTGGGCTGATGCCATAACTCATGTGTTTGACCATTTCATTCTTCCTGTGCATATCTATACCTGTGTCATGTAAGAGTCTACCTTTCCTAGACTGGTGCCCTTATGCCTGAACGTAGCCTCTTTCCAGGAGTCTTAATTTCCACATGTTATCTCCGCTCAGAGTGACATCAAAAGGCAGTGGAGTAGAGTAGAGAGATTTTAAGTTCACACTGTGAAGTCAGACCTTCCTGGGTGAGAGGACTGACTCCTTCATTTAGTTATCCTGTGCCTTCAGGCTTATTATTCCACACTTCCAAAACCTCAGTTTTGCTACCTATAAAATGGTGGTATTAGTGACACCTCTCTGGTAGGATATTTGTGAGGATTAATAGATATAAATAAGACTTGTACATACACAGTATCTGGCCCAAAGTAAGCTCTCAGTGTATTTTATCTTAAAAATGGAAAAGGAAAAGAAAAAACAGTAACAGGTGTAGAATCTGTGGCTAAATGCTACGGTGGCAGAGGCTAATGATGTTTTTTATAAATTTTGATCTCTCTACCCTCCTATTGCAAACTTCTCTTTCACAGTGAAACTTACCATAACTTTCCTTTTGGGAAACTGATGTCCCCAAAGGGAAGACACTTAGACATGAGGTAGGAATGAGGGATGTGGTGATGATTGTTGTTCCAGAGACCCTACATTTCTAAAAGCAGCTTTTCATAGTGACAGGGAAGAGAGAATGCACCTTCACTGCTTTGCTATACAGTTACTTGCTTTATTTATGAGAGTATCTTAAAAATCCACATTTGCATATTCTGAGACTAAAGTGACTGAAATCCCTTAGTCCTTACTGACTGTGATTTCCTGACATTTAGTTGCAAGAATCACGCCATTGTTATTTCATTTTCTTCAGTGAAGAGCATGTTATTCTCTTTGGCCATGTGGGAACATACCACAGTCCCCACTTAGTAGCTAGATAACCTACAAAACGGGTAACTGTGAATCTCTGTTTCTTCATCAGTGAAACAGAATTAATGAAAAATAATTCATATATTGAAAAACCTTACATGAGCTAGGTTAGGAAAATGATAACCTCAGTGTTCAGCACATAACAGAGTTAGTAAAGCAGAAGTTCCTTTCTTTGGTATCTCCCACATAAATCATACTACTGTTGAGAAATTAATAGTCATTTTTGAATAAAATATGGAATAAACTTTTACATTAAATGGAATGTTTTGACTGAGTTCAGTGGGATGTAGTGAAAATTTCAAGCCAAACATAACCTGTGATTTTCCAATTTTATTCATTATAGACAAAGAACCAACCCTATCTGCTAAGCAGATGTTAGTTCTCCATGTAACCAATTTGCTATTTTCTTTGTAGTTGTTGCTGTTCTTGTAAATGGAACAATATGTAGTTTTAAAAACTGTATAAAAACATAATAGATCCTCAGATGGCAAGAGGGAATGAAAATATAGTATTTAAACTTTTATACTTACATTACTACATTTTTAGAGGTCACAGCCATTCATGAGGTACTATCCAGAGGTTTAGTTGATGCGTTGGATTTCAAATTATTTCCCCAGGTGCCCTACATATGGCAGGTCACTTGATTATAGGACTCTGTATTCCTCTTGTATAAAGAAATAGTCTTAATCTAAAAGGATCAAGTAAGCTCTTTCTACACATCATGTTCGGAAACATTTGATGTTTTTATGGAAAAATTTATTAAAAGTAAAGCCAGCACAGTATATAAGTGTTAGTTATTAATGAATCTCAGTAAGGAAATACATGATTAAGGTTGTTTATGGATTGAACTTATCCATAATTACTTATTTATACTTCAAATGCCAAAAGCTTCCTTTTAGAGTCATTATCCTTTGTCAATGGCAGTGTGAACCCATTAGCAAAGGTGTGAGAAACTAACGAGATTCAAAGTTTGACTTCACGTCTACAACTGTATTGACAGTGTCTAGGACAAAAATCTACTGCAGGATAATCTGCTACATAGCAAACGCAGTGTGTTAAAATCAGTTTAGGAGAAAAGTAGAAATGGCTTGTACTACTTCCGAAAACATGTATTATTGCCAAAGGGATGAAGGAAAAAGATGAAAAGCAAAACTGATGAATAAGATGCAAAGCAAATCCTTTGAAACTGAATGTCATTTGGAAAACTGATGACATGTGTCTGCACTGTCTTCATACATTCTCTAATTATATTTCTCTGCTAATTTAACCTCCTGTATTTCCATATTGCAGGTCTTCCTCCTTCCCTTACTGAATTACATCTCGATGGCAACAAAATCACCAAAGTTGATGCAGCTAGCCTGAAAGGACTGAATAATTTGGCTAAGTAATAACGTTATTTCATAATATTCTATCAGTGAAATGGATCAGTATATTAGTGCCTATACACTCGGAATTAGAAACATGATGATTGATTTTTTGCCTGTACCACAATTATTGTTTTTGTTACTAATAACCACAAACTTCAGCTTTGTCAAATTATTAAAAAAAAAAAAAAACTAATGAAATAGTGTACTTTCATAAGTCCACTAACATCAGCCTTATATTTTATGAATACCATACTGTTTTTAGATTAAGATATATCATATGTACCAAGTATTTGATTAAATCTGTATTCTCATTCAATATGTTCTAATTTGACTGTATCAAACTGAAGTCTAAGTAATTATAACATAGTATTCAGAATTTGAAAACATATTAAAATGAAAGCTACCAGGGCATGAAAATATTGGGCATCTTACTGCATGTATTAGAATACATATCATGTGATTTTCTAACTCCTGTTCTCTGAAGAATTTAAAATGTCTCTCTGAACAAATATACTCTCAAATTTTTTTCTGAGCCTTCTAAACTTTTTTTCCTTATAGATGATCATTAATGCCCATTCTGCTTTCTAACCTAATTTCAGTTTTTTTTTTAATATTTGTAATCTGGCGAAGCAGTAAAAAGAGAGAATTGGCAGACCTTTTCAACTGTCTTCACAAACAGTCTGCTCCTGATTCACATGTACTTGAATGTCCTTGCTGAGAAGCACAGTGTTATGCCAAATTGGCTCACTCCTTTTTTTGCACATAAATTTCATCATGGATAAATAAATACAAAGCGTATCATTTACCTTTGAGAAATACGTAAAAGCAGATGTCTATGTAATGCAGATTTCCCCTGTGTCTGTGGGTATCCCCCAGTGACCCAGGGGAGCGTGAGGGATGAAGGTGGTATATGCATGTGACTGTAGCTGCAATATATAACCCTGGTGCCTCAAATGATAAGAAACCCATTGTCTAAAGCAATTTTAATTAGTCTCTAATGGAGAAAATAATATTCAAAATAGTGTTACCTACCTTTCTATGTTGATTAAGCCTCTCTAGCTAGAGAGAAATATAGGAAAATAAGTTGCATTTCTCACTGTGTAGAAGTGTCTTTGAAAGAAAGTAAAGTTGCTCAGATCTGTCCGACTCTTTGCGACCCCATGGACTGTAGCCTACCAGGCTCCTCAGTCCATGGGATTTTCCAGGCAAGAATACTGGAGTGGGGTGCCATTTCCTTCTCCAGGGGATCTTCGCGACACCTCTCCAGGGGTTGAACCCAGGTCTCCCACATTGTGGGCAGACGCTTTACCGTCTGAGCTACCAGGGAAGCCTTGGATTATTAGTAGTAGTATTAGCAGGAGTATAAGTAGTAGGGATTGGCAATAGTATAAAATTCTAAATGTGGTAAATCATTCATAATATTGTGCCATTTTAGAAAAGTAAATTTATTTTGTACTGAAAGTGGTATGGAGACTTTATGATTCCACACTTTAAAATTAACATCACATACTTTTTATCAAACAGAAGCATAAAGAGCTAATAAACTTTGAAAAGGTCAATAGGAATGAAGATTTTTGTTTAAAAAGATTTTTAATTCCAGTCATTAAATAAGAGAAAATTGCCTCACTGGCCAGGCAAACTTTCTCAGTTCTTGAATTGATTAAATATATTTCTGTTTGGAATCAAGTTCAGAAAAATCTATCTCATAAATTATCAAATCCTTATGTTGTTTGCTCCTCCCTGATTCTGGAACATGAGAGGTACATTGGTGCTAAAAATCAAAACTGTGAAAAGGAGAAAAAAGCAGCCACTAATCTCAGAATATTATTGCAGGGCAAATATTCCAATTAGTTATTAGGAACAAGTAAGGCCAAAATCCTGTATGTCCCTATGCAAGAATATAAAGTGGTTTCTCAGGCAAACTGCCCGTTTCTTATTAAGCATATATAACCATATTCTCTCCTAATTTTCTTTGATGGAAAGAATCATGGTTTTTTAGCCACGTCTCCTCTGTCCTCACAAGCCTAGAACAAAAGTCTTTAACATAATAGGTTCTAAAAAACATTTGATGAGTGAATATAAATTGACCATTGAAAATGTAGTTTCCTTCGATTAAATTATTAGGAGTATTATATTTTAAGAAATGTATTAGTCCAAATGGGTATGGGACTTGGAGTGCTATAAGAACTAAGAGTCAAGATTCTGAAATAGAAAAGGAAAGACCAGAAACAGATGAAAGTGTAAGACTGAGGGAAAGACAAAATATTATGGGACAAGGTGCCAGGCTGATAATCAACAAGTAAGGCAAGCCACCTGTGTTATCAATAGCCTAAAGTCAGCACACTTTAATCTCAGTTATTTCAAATACCAAGTCATGATGAAAATTGGAAGACTTTGGTTACCTAAAGTGAAAGTCGTTCAGTTGTGTCCAGTTCTTTGCAGATCCCATGGACTATACAGTCCATGGAATTCTCCAGGCCAGAATAGTGGCGTGGATAGCAGTTCCCTTCTCCAGCGGATCTTCCCAATCCAGGGATAGAACCCAGGTCTCCTGCACTGCAGGCAGATTCTTTACCAGCTCAGCCATCAGGGAAGCCCTATATCAACATCTAAATCCCAAAAGGGCTCAAAAATCTCAACTCACTGAAGGCAAGCAGGAATCATTCTTCAAAAAGGGCCAAGTCTTTTTCACTAAATTTGAAGGACTTCAAGAGATTCTTATGCTTCCTCTCCCTTTGAGCTTTCTGGTTCTCTTCCACTACTTGGTTGCCTCATCTCTCTCTGCCCTTTAGGATTGACAGCACCTTGGTGCTGACAGATACTAATTCTGAGAATGTTGGGTCCAGTGATTCTGTCTTCAAGTCAGCGTCTTCTGAGTCTTGAATCTGATTGACTGTGAGGGAGGGCTTCTGTGGTGGCTCAGTGGTAAAGAATCTGCCTGCAAGGCAGGAGCCACGGGTTTGAACCCTGAGTCTTGAAGATCCCCTGGAGAAGGGCATGACAACCCACTCCAGTAGTTTCGCCTGGAGAGTCCCATAGACAGAAGAGCCTGGTGGGCTCCAGTCTATAGGGTCGCAGAGAGTCAAATATGACTGAAGTGACCTAGCACGCACTGTGAGGGAACATCAAAGCTGCAGACTCACACTTGCTAAACATTTAACGAAAAAAATACAACCCAGAACCTTGAGTGGCATTGTATGAGAAATGGAAGATGGGGCAAGATCAGGGTCAGAGATCAGGGCTCTAGGGCTCATAGCTCAGAGATCAGTGTCAAAAGCCAGGAATATTGTTACCAGGCATATTCTGACAGTAACAGATTGTCATTGATAGACTCTTTTAACCATATTTTCTGTTGAGCTTTCTGGCAGGTAGATTTGTTGACATTACAAACTTTCACTTTTTATTTACAACAAATAAATTTGTCCAATGCAAATACAATTGCTTGCTTTACAAAGTGACCCAGATAGTAATAGTGTCCCTTTCATTTTGCCTCAGTTGAGTAAACTGCATTCATGATACAATCAACTCTTGATCACATCAAGCTCTGGGTTAGTACCAGATATACAAGACAGTCACTCTTCTCAAAGCAAGACACACAAGTACACAGCCCCTTGAGTGTTACAAGAGGGTGACAACAGGGTGCTCTATGAGCACTCACTAGGGGCAGACTGTATCTGAGATGAAACCTTAAGAACAAATCGGCTCTATCCAAGCTCAGATAGTTTGGGGAAAATCACATTAGGCAGAGGTAATAGTACAAAAAGAAAACAACAAAAAAAAATGCCTTTCCTATTGTAAGAAGGCATCCATGTGCAGTGATCCATTCATTTCTGTTTTCTGTTGCAGGTTGGGACTGAGTTTCAACAGCATCTCTGCTGTTGACAATGGCTCTTTGGCCAACACTCCTCATTTGAGGGAACTTCATTTGAACAACAACAAGCTTGTCAAAGTGCCCGGTGGGCTGGCCGATCATAAGTACATCCAGGTAATATAAAACCACTAACTATTGTGAGGAATATCTAGAGAGCAAATCATCCCTACTGGGATGCCTGGAGGCAGGAAATTCTGCTTAGAAATGTTTTTGCAGAGAGATATTTTTAATGTTTCTACATGAATTTTCATTCTGGTTCTGTGAGATATATAGGTTTAAATTAGTATTAATTTTTTTTTAATTAGGACTACTACCTTGAACTTACTATATTACTTGCTTCCAGAATGTGATTTATTTTTTATGAAGCAGGGTAGTTTCAAGTCACAGATCAGTGTTACAAATACATAGTGTTTAGATATCATCTGTAGTCTATGGATATGAAATAAAATAGTAGTTTTAACTTTGAGTTTCAACAAACATCTTGTAGGTCAAAAGACAATGTTTACCTAGCTGTGTGACTGAATTAACTTCATATAAATTATCAGTTATCATATATTCTTAAAGATAAGAAGATATGGTTCAGTGGTTCACGATGCTAATAGAGCTTTACAGTTCATAAATCTGTAAATGTAAGTCATGCTTATTACTTTAAGTAGTCATAGTGATTTCATATATAACAATACAAGATTTCCATTGTTATCTTGAGGAAATTAAACAAACATGTTGTTTAAATTGTGTATTTTTAAAAGATTATATATATGAAAAGCTCAATATATAGTGTGTCTTACTGTGGTCACAGAGATAAAATTATCAAACATGCCATTTTGACATCTTTCTTGAATATCAGCAAGTTTCATGGACATTTACACAGGGCCCCACATTCAGAAGGACCTTGTTCTTCGTTCCCCATTTCCAGTTGGCATCTGTGCAGTCATATTACCTACATTTCTCGAGCCTCTTAGCGGTTTCACCTATTCTGCTCTTTTTTTCTATATCCGTATAGTCCAAATATTTTTAAATTATGTAATTATCCAACTATCACCATAATATAGTTTTAGAATATTTTGATTACCTCCCAAATAGGCCTCTTACATATTTATTTCTAGTTGTTCTCAATCTCGTCCTCAGGCACAGGGAATCATTAATCTGGTTTCTCTATATATGTTTCTTTTCTAGACATTTCTAAATGTAATCATACAAGGTGTGGCTTTTGTGGTTGGCTTCTTTCACTTATCAGAGTAATTTTAAGTCATCCATATCACAGCATGTGTCAGTAATTCAATCATTTTTATTGATGAATTGCACATCATTGTATGGATATACCACATTTTATTTTGCTAGTACTATACCTTTTGATAACTGTAACTTCTGATTATGTTTAGAAATGAGAAATGAAGTTCCTCTAACCTTGGTCTTATTTTTCAAAATTTTGGCTGTTCTTGTTTCTTTGCATTCCATTCAAATTTTAGGGCTGGCTTGTTCATTTCTTCTCAAATTGATTGCTAGGGCTTCAATAGGAATTGTGTTGAATCTACAGATGATTCAGGAAAGAATTTTTCTTGCAATAACTTTGAGTCTTCAAATGCACAAACATGGCATAGCTCTCTATTTTGTCTTTATTTTCTCACAGCAATATTTTGGCATTTTTAGTATGCAAGTTTTACATTTTATTAAGTTTATTTCTAAATTTTGTGTATTTTTGGTGCTGTTATGGATAGTTTCCTTTAATTTTATTTTTGAATCTTTTTGTTAGTAGAAATTCAGTTGATTTTTGTGCATCTATCTTCTGTCTTAGTGCTAGTGTCCTGTGCTAAAATTATTTTTAGTTGTAGTACTTTTAATACATTCCTTTGGATAGTCTACATTCAGGATCTTATAATTTGTAAATAAAGAGAATTTTAATTATTCTTTCTCATCTGAATTTTTAAAATTTCTTTTCTTGCTTCACTGCATTGGCTAGAATCTATGGTACAATGTTGGTAGAAGTGATGGAATTAGACATCTTTGAACACGGGTACATGTGACCTCCAATTAAAAAAAACAGAAATTAGACATCTTTGTTTTATCCCTATTTTACAAGGGCAATCAACCTTTTGTCATTAGGCATGATGCTAGCTATAGGTCTTTTGTACATGTTCTTAATCAAGTTAAAAATATTTCCTTTGATTTTTAGTTTACTGAAAATTTTTATCATAAATGTGTGTTTTTTCCCAATGTTTTCTCTTTCTGTTGAGATGATTATGTGATTTTTGCTTTTATTCCTTTAATATGCTATATTAACTTAATTGATTTCCAGTTAAATAAATTTAAATCCTTGAGAAAAATCATGTTTGGTTTTGACCATGGTGAAGTCTTTTTTTTAAAAATGTTGTGATATATAATTTCCTAATATTTTGTTAATTTTCTGTCTATATTCATATGTGATATTTTGACTATAGCTTTCTTTTTTGTGATTTTTGTTTAGCTATAAGAAAATATTGACCTCATATAATGAGTTGGAAATTTAATTTCCTTTTTACACAGACTAACACTTGCTTTATGTCTTGATATTCCCTTCTCTTATTCTAACTATTATCCATAGACTCTCACCAAGCACCTCTCCTTTCTTTTTAATTATTGTTAAGCAATGGAGACTGTCAAATGACAACAAGAAATTTTCAAAGTTTGAGAATCACGTGCACACATACACACACACACACAAACCTTATAGATACTGTTTTGATATTAATATCCCTTGTTTCTGTTTTTGTAAGACATCTATTGTTCTCTTCATAAACCTTTTCTTAATCAAGATTCTTCACCAGGATATGAATATAAATATTCTGGTGGGTGGAACAATATTTCAAGTCAGTTATTCATAAGGAAGGACCTCATAGATTTCATAGCTTGCTTAAGAAATTATTGCTTTACCATTATATTTTAGCCTTGGTTTACGGTCAATCACTTCTATTCTTCAGAATTCACATATAAATAATTTGAGTAAAAACTCATTTTCAAACTTCTTTTTAAGTCTGATATTTAGTTTTGCTTAAAAAAAATCTATGAACAAATTGCCATTGTCTTAAACATAATCATAAAATATATTTCAGAAAAATTTTCTAATGAACTATAATGTTATATTCATTGAATAGAACTTATAACATAGAATACATTTTTGTTAAAAATTTCTAGGTCTGCTTATTCCAAATATGGTGACATTCAAGTATTTCTTAGAGTTTGTGATTTTTAATTCTGATTCTAATACTCTATACCCTCTCATACTTTACTATATTACTTCCTTATTTTAGGTAATTCTTTAAATAGTCTATAATTTTATCTTTGCCCTGAAGATATTCCATGTGGACACAATTTATGAAATAACCATGAAATCATTCATTTATTCATTCAACACATATTTATTGAACATCTACTCTGTTCTAGCATGAGCTGAGAGTAGAAGGATGGCCAGATCAAGTAGGATGTGTCATTGTGAGAACTTTATATTTTACTCTGCATGAGATGGGAAGCTGCTGGGGTACTGAGGCAGGATGATGTAACTTGCTTACTTTTTAAAATAATAGTTGGAAGGAAGGAAAGTAAGAAGGTAGAAAAGAGAAAGAAAGAACAGACTTCAAGAAGGAAAAAGAGGAAACAGGAAGATCAGAGCAGCTTGAATAATTTAAAAGGAGATAATAGTGGCTTTGCATGAGGTTGTAGGAGTAGATATGGGGAGAAGAACTGGATTACACGTCTTTTTTTTAAGGTTACACTAGCAGGATTTGTTGATGGTAGGGCAAAAAGCGTAAGACAGGGAGAGTCAAGGATAATGACAATGTTTTTAGCCTGAGTCATCTGGAAAGACTGAAATGCCATATACTGAGATGAGGAAGACTAAGGAAGGGAAAAACAAGATTAAAAAGGGAGAGAGAGAAATCAAACATTTGGTTTGATTAGTATTAAGATATTTAAACTGAGGGATGAGCATGCTAAAAAAGAAGTAAGTGTTTACCTGTACGGTCTCCGTATATTTAGAGAAAAATAACCACGTGCCATTATTTGGGTTGCAGGTTGTCTACCTTCACAACAACAATATCTCTGCAATCGGCTCTAACGACTTCTGCCCACCCGGATACAACACCAAAAAGGCTTCTTATTCAGGAGTGAGCCTTTTCAGCAACCCAGTCCAGTACTGGGAGATCCAGCCATCCACCTTCCGATGTGTCTACGTGCGCGCTGCTGTTCAGCTTGGAAACTACAAGTAGCTCCCAAGAAAACCCTCATTTTTATAACCTGGCAAAATCCCATTAATGTCATTGCTCGGAAAAAAAAAAAAAAACAAACAAAAAAAAAGAAAGAAAATTAGATACTGGAAATCTATCTGCAATGTGGATGTTTTTCCCACATGACTTATTATGCATAAAGCCAAATATGCAGTTTAATAATTGCCTACAATAAAGAAATATTTTGCCTGCCATTTTCAGAATCCTTTTTTGAAGCTTATTATTGATGTTAACTGAGCTATTGCAGATATTCTCTTTTACTAAATGTAAAATTTGGAGTAAACAATTTTAGTAGAGCATTTAATTTCCAGAAAGAATCAAATAAAGGTGGTATCAATCTTCTGTAACTCACGGCGGGGGATTAGCTCCGTTGACATAGTCTAGCAATGTATTCATCCCCATTAGTATTGATAAAGCCTCATTTGAGTGTGTGAATTCAATCCAGGCTATGTAAAATTTTTGCTAATGTCATTGTTTTGAAAAAAAATAAATTCACAAGTACATTTAAAATTACTATTGTATAAAGGCGTAATTTTAAATCTTCCCTAAACTCAATCTGCTGAAGAGAATAGACATTGCTTTCTTGATAAAAACAGCACATCTTTTTAAGTTCTCAGATTTGTATTCTACCCCTGTCCTTTGATGTTTGTATATTATAACTTACTTAATCTATATTCAGTGTTAAGCTGATAAGGCACAAAACTGACTTTTTCTTATTGGTCTAAAAAAAGAATATTTTCAGTTACTGGATACTAAATCGGTTTTAAAACTTTATGTATAATCAATCTGCTCACATAAACATTTCTGTCCTTACTAGATGTATTAGAAATATTTCGTGCATTTAGCTAAACCTTCGGTTTTATAAATTCTTTTGTGTAGAATTTAAAAATAGCTATCAAAGCAGATCATTCAACAAGCCTGGGGAATGGGCTGCTTTACCAAGAGTAAATATTTATCAAAAAGTACGTGTATGATATCAGTGTCTAATAAGCAAACACATGAGAACAATTTATGTCTTGTATAACCTTGTATGTTTTCTGATTGTAAATACTGCGACCCAAACTGGTTTAAACTATGAAAGGGAATACAAAACAGTCTTGTCAGTAGATGAGCCTTTATCAGAGTTTCTCATCAATTCTTTCAGCTTTGCGTTCCTGCATTACGTTTTCAGGCTGGCCTCTCTTATGGCTGTGAAATATGAACTTCCTCCATCATTGACCCCCAGACAAAAGCATATTAACACAAAATTCCAGGAAAAGTCATGAGATTGTCCCTCACTATTACATACAAACTTCACAACCCTGGAGAGTAAATACTATCATTATCCCCATTTTGTAGAAAAGTCAACTAACATTAGGAGAAATTTAGTAACTTTTCCATAGTCAAATACCTGGGAAATACCTGGCAACAGAGCTTTCTTTTTTAATCTTTGTACAAGTCAGGGTCTGGTAGAAAACAGAATTCACCCCAGAGAATTTAAATGAAAGCAATTTGATGACGGGGCTGTTCTAGAGTGTGCTCAGAGTCAGCCACAGGAAACAAGGGATGGTGAGGCACCTAGGAATGAACAGTAGAGGAAAGGCCTTTCCACCCATGTGGCTGATGGACAGGAGAAGAACTGAATTCCTGGAGCTAAGTGAGAGGATGCGTCCAGGGAGCCATGCTCCTGGTGGGATGCAGTACCCACCAGAGGTGAAGAACTGAAGTAGGGTAACTACCTTTCCTTCCCACCCAGGTCCTCCCACTGATCAAACCTATAGGGAAGACAACCCTTAAAGAAAACCAGAGAGATTAAGCCTCCTCCTGGGCCCAGTGGGGAGGAGAGGGGAATGGATCTCTTTAGGACATTCAGAGAATAACTAGCCCAAACACTGTAATTGTATCTGTAGGGTCATTGAACACGTTCCACCAGCCTCGGCTAAGCATGAGCTTCCCTGGTGGTGAAGAATTCGCCTGCCAGGGCAGGAACATCAGAGATGTAGGTTTGATCTCTGGGTCAGGAAGATCCCCTGGAGGTGGATACAGCAAACTACTCCAGTGTTCCTGCCTAGAGAATTGCATGGACAGAGGAGCCTGGTGGGCTACAGTTCTTGGGTTGTAAAGAGTGGGACACGACTGAAGTGACTTAGCATTACATTTGCATTGTAGGTCATCCCAGGCAGTTTTTCTGACCCTAATTATTTGAGATTTTTCTGCATTGAGCAGAGGTGCTAATGCAGAGGTGTTAATAAATACAAAAAAATATTTGACAAAACTTTGTCAAATGATCAGCTAAATCTGATTTTCCGTTGTGAAACACTAGGCTGCTTTTATAATGGCTTTGACTAAAGCAGTTTACTTATTGAAAGAAATGTGGTTAGTGTCAAAACTCGAAGTGTAAACAGAAAACGCACACTGTCAACATTAATGGGCAGTCAATTATGTATTATACATAAATATAGCAGAAAACAAAAATAATATTTGCATAATCATGAGGGTCATAAGAATCAAAGCTTGAGCTCTAAGCTGTTTTGGTTAAAATCATATTCTCCTCATACCAGTTATTGCCTGGGATATACAAAGCTCTGTTGGACCAGTTTAATTATGTGTGCAGACTCCCATGAAGTGATGATGCTAGTGATTTTTATTCATAATCTGTCATCAGTCCATAACTGGAAGATGCTATTTATGCTTTATCATACTCTATTCATTCTTTTGTTCATTCATTTATTCAGTCAACTAGCACTGAATGTATTGCAGACATCTTGGGCAGAAAGATAAGGACAACAATAACAGTAGCAGAAATAGGCATGTACGTCTGGAGTTTATTCAGTGCATACAACAAATTGCCAGCCTTTGTATTTGGCTGTTTGGGGACCATGTCTACTTATCACAAAAATTCCATAAGTCTGTGTTATTCCATTTCACAGATGATGAAATTGAGATATTGGAAATGCAGAGTCAGAATCATTGTCCTGATCAGGTTAGACTCAGCCTTTGCTTTTGCAAAAATTTATATAGTTCATACCATGTCAAAACCAAAGGTGATAGTCTTAAAATCTAAGAAGGGAATCTATTCATGGTTCTCAGAAGTTCCTCTGTGTTAATGGGTTAGAGTATTGAGGTGCAGTTTCCATACAAATAATCACTGTAATTTATTGAATATTATGATTTAACTGTATATAAATCATCCTATTTGGAGTTTCCTTGGTGGCTCAGACAATAAAGAATCTGCATGCAAAGCAGAAGACCCAGGTTCGATCCCTGGGTTGAGAAGATCCCCTGGAAAAGGGAACAGCTACCCATACCAGTACTCTTGCCTGGGAAATCCCATTGGCAGAGGAGCCTGGTAGACCGCAGGTCATAGGGTTGCAAAGAGTTGGACACAACTGAGCGAGTAACACACACACACACAAAGCATCTTGTTTAATATTTACAACAGCTCTGTGAACTATCTCTGGTTATTTAATATCCCTTTTACAGATGAGCGAATGGAGCCCCAGAGAAGTCAAGTAATTTTCCCATGGATGCACAGCTTGTAAGTAAGAAAGGCAAATTATCCATCACTTCAATATGTTGTCTTCTGATACTTTAAAGTAGATCATACCCAACAATGAGGAATCACTGAACATCTCCCATAGAATGTAGGGATATAAAATAATGGACAATCTTACTAGTTCAAATTCGTGTCTTCACTTTTCAAAAAGGATACATTTGTTCATAAAAAATCGAAAATATTCTTCAACAACACTGTTCAAATTTGAAGCTGTTCTCTATCAATACTGTTCAGGCCTGTATCCACTAACCAAACATGACTGTGGAGCATGAGAAATGTGAAAGGATTGAAGAACTTACTTTTAAATTTCATGTAATTTTAATGAATTTTAAGTTAATAGCCATATGTTGATATCATAACAGAGATCATATTCTTAATAATCACAATGATTTTAAATATGATTTCCATGGTACAGAGTGAATTTCTATTCTTGGAAAAATATTTATTAGGTCCGTGTCAGACACTGGAGATACAAGCAATTAGACACCATCTTTGACTTTAAGGTGATTGGAGTTTAACAAAGGACACAATCTTTTAACCAAACAACAGAAATTCAGAGGGATAAATTTTATCATAGGAATTACAGCAATGGCTCACAAGAGGGATGGTCACCTCTTCTAAGAGCAGGAGAATAAGAACAGAGGAGCCTGAAGAACTTCACAGGTAGGGACTGAAATGGGTTTTGATGATTGTGTGAGCCTTTCACAGGGAGATTTGGGGGCTATTCAAGGCAGAGTAAGTTCATCCACTCAGACGTATACCTAGCACATTGTCTGATCCTCTGGCATAAAGGAAGGCTTTCTGCTACTTCTTTACCTTCTTCTGAAGCAGAGGCAGTGGTTTATAGTTACTTATGGTATACACAGAGCTGAGGATAACGTTAGGGAAAGAGGCTTTGTTTTTTTTCTTTCCACAGTCTTATCGGTGCACAAAATATTGGTTTTCCCAGAACGTTCAATAGGAAGGAAGAAATGTCTTTCTTCTTCTTCTTTGCTCTCATATTTCTCAAGAGGTCCTACTCTCATGACTACAGTGAAAAGTTCATTTCTACTGGGAGGAATTTGGTGTGCAAGGTCATGTCTGGACACTTTTTTCAGAGCTGGAATGCTACACTGTCCTCTCAAGTACGCCTCGTTCATGCTGCGACCTTCCTCCTAGAGAAGAAATGTTTGCAGCTACCCTGCTGTTTAACCTACAGCTGGGGGAGGGATGGATAGAAAGAGAACCATGGACTTTTCTCTGCAAGGCAGATAATCAAACGTACCTTTTCCAGTGGTAAAGCTATTTTTATTTTTTTTCCGATTCATGGGAAAGAGGCCTGACCCTTCAGAATCCCACTGTTTGGTATCAGCACAACTTCTTTTTGAATATCTTTTCTTTGAAATAAGGAAAAATGTAGTTCATGTCCTTGATTTCAACATTTTCTGTTCACAGGACTTAGGAGAGTTATTTAACCTTCTTATTGAGGCAATATAATTCTAATCTCTGTCTCTGTCTCCAACATGGCCTCTTTCTCTTGTGGGTCTGTTTTTACAGTATTGGGTTAAGTCCCATTCCAACTCAGCATGGCCTTATCTTCATGGCATCTGCAAAGACTGTTTCCAAGAAGATTACAGTCACAGGTACTAGGGGTTAGATCTTGAAACTGTCTTTGAGGGGATGTAATTAAACCATTAACACTCACTTTCTTTTTATCTTTATAAAATTTTTTGTTTATTTGTGTTTCTATTAAGACTTTTGTTTGACTGTGCGTGGTTTACCTAAGAGGTTGAAAAGTATGAATTTGCTCCTGGCCCTTTGTGGCTGGGTAAACCACACATTCTGGGAGCTTAGGCTGCACACCTTTTTATCCTAAGGGCTGTCATCTCATCATATTCAAGTGCCCCCAAATTTCCAGAGCACAGTATTTATGTTCTTTTAATGCACTCCTCATCAATGACCTTGACCTGGCAATGAAAGAACCTATGTCTTTCTCATCACATAAATTAGGAGTAACCTGGATGTCCACTTTTTTTCCTGGGTCACTCATTTTACTGAGTCATCCCTACACCTTCCTTCTCTTTCTTCCTCCTCCTTCTCCATAATACAATTCCTCATTCCACGTTTTCTTCTGGCTGCAGCTGCAGGATCTCATTGCCTTGTTTTCCAGGCAAAGAAACGCCTGATCCCTTAAGTAAACTAAAAACTAAAAACACTTATACAACACTTTCTCACTCATCCAGAGTTCCAGTGAGGGCTGTTCCAAGATTGCTCCTCAATGTACACTGTTCACTCTTGACAAGACTTCATCGCCCCGCAGACTCTCCTCCTGCAACACACATGTTACAGGTTGTTGAGCTGATATTTCACTTCTGATTTTGCTGCTCATTTTTTAATTCCTATACTCATTGCTAAAAGAATTTCTTTTAGGGGATCTGTTCATGTATTCCAATGCACCATCTATCACAGTTATTTCGAGTCACAGGTCTCTGACAGACTGTCAGTTTCATACTACAAGGTGTAACAGTGGAAAAAAAAGAAAAATCAAGAGAGGGAAAACACTAAACTTATTAGAAATCAAACATAAACATCCAGGAATGTAAAACAACCTTCCAATAGAGTTAAATTTGAAGAGAAAGTCCATATGTCTGCCATTCCCGCCTCCACAACACAAGATAACCAGAACAGGACTGAATGAGTTGCTTACCAAGTACACGACTCTCAACTATTGATTAACCATTGATGAACAGACAACTTGCTCCCCAAACACCTTATTCCAATAGGGACTATGAGGGCTAAGTTCAGAGTCCCAGGCCTTCACAGACAAGCGTAGGAACAGAAATCAATTTTTAAATATACACAGACATCAAATAATCCAACCCTTCTATCCAGGTCTGATATATCTGCCAACACATATCACCTTATTTATTCAACACATATTTATTAAAGACCTACCGTGTGTTTCACATTGCCCTAGTAGTTGACATAGAGCAATGAACGATGTCTCACTCAAAGACAGCAGACGTCACAGTGGGAGGAGACTTTCTGCACATGAAAAATAAAACAGAGGAAAGTCAAGGACCAGGGAATAGGCAGTATGAGAAGGGAAATTGCTATTTTATATAGCATGGTCAGAAGAAGACCTTAAGATAAAGTGACATTTGAGCAGAGCTATGAAAAATGGAAGGAAGCAAAGCAAAAAAAAGGAGCCAGAAGTTAGGAAGATGTGTGGTAGGTTCTAGTAATACCAGAGAGATCAAATGTGAGCAGGTAAAATGAATAAAGAGAGGCAAGATACGGCATGAGGTCAGAGAGGCAATGGGAACCTAAATCTTACAGGACTTTAAGACTATCTTTTCCTCTGAGCAAGACAGGAGGCTGTTGAAAGGTTTTCAGTAGAGAACTGACTTGATTCAACTGTCTATGAAAGGGTATCTCAAGTTGCATGGGCTGTAGAGCAACAGGGATGGACCTAGGAGGGCTATTTGTCAAGAAAGAAGTGATGATGGTTTTGACCTGCTCAGTATCAGACAAGGAAGTGAGAATGGGGTCAAGATATGGAAATGTTTTGAAGCTACAGAGGACTGGATGGCTGAGAGATCAAATGGGGTGTGAGAGAGAAAGAAGAGAGACAGAGATGACTCCAAGAATTTTGGCCTGAGCCACGGGGAGGATGAAGTCACCCTTGCCTGGGATGGAAAACACTGAGGAGGCTGGGGTGGATGAAATGAAAAGTCTGGTTTGGGACTTGTTCTTTTAAGATGGCTATTCAGTTTCGATGAGGAGGTATAAAAGAAGCTTTTGATCTAGGCATCTGGAGCTCCAGGGAGAGGGCTGGGCTGTAGACAGAAATTTGGGAGACGTCAGAATATAGATTACTCTCCTTTATCAGCACAGAAATGACTTGACTTTACCCAAACAAAGCAGTCATACTGTACATCTTAGCAACACATTTTATAGGGCCAGTTCTGGCCTCTTGCAATGTTCTTGTGGTTTCTAAGATAAATAAACATATTATATGTTTCCCTCTGGATGCCTTTGCTAAGATCCTGTCAGCATTTCCAAAACAGTCCTTGCTTGAACAACACCACGAAGGAAAAACCTCTTGAAGAGAAAGCATTTTATTTTTTTGAAAAAATTCCTGTGTTCTCTCTTCTGTGTTTAAAATTGTATAAAAACACAGTCTAGTTTCTGTTTCCCTCAAGAGTTCACATTAACACAAATACAGCTTGGTGCCTGCCTTGAATGTGGATTAATAACTTGCTGGTGGTTTGACAGTTATGAGTAAACAGTCCTGTGCCATAAAGAAAGTATATTTTTGAAACTACAGGCGGTCTCAGTGGGCGTCAGGCCTTGTACCAGCACATCTAACTAGAAAACCACAAAAACACAAACCAGTTCCACAACTGGTCATTATTTCATGAAATCCCAGCATAGACGATTCTTTTATAACTTATATTGATCACCGGTTTATGAAGAACACATGAAGTCACTTGTTCTGGCGTTGATACATGAAAAATATAAAACATATCTTGTGAAACAAGTTACTTTTTTTCATCTTTCCGCAACACCAGTTATGTGTGTGTGTGTGTGTCTGTCTGTGGAGGGGTGGTATCTTCTTGCAATCTTAACATGCTTATTAGAGAGAACGTGGCTTCCCTGCTGACTCAGTGGTAAAGAATCTACCAGCAATCCAGAAGACTGCCTGTAATACAGGAGATGTGGTTGGATCCTGGGGTCAGGAAGAATCTCTGGAGAAGGGAATGGCAACCTACTCTAGTATTCTTGTCTGGAGAATCCCATGGACAGAGGAGCCTGACAAGCTATAGTCCATGGGGTTGCAAGAGTCGGACATGACTTAGTGACTAAATCACCACCAAGAGAGGAAGGAAAATTTTGATTAATTTGCTCATTCATTAATGTATACACTTAATTCACACATTTATTGAAAACTTAGAATATGACTGGAACTATGCTAGGTCTGGAGAAAATAAAACAAAAAATGTATATTTTATTTCCTGCAGTCAAAAACAATGGGATGTGAAAGTGAGATATTATTATTTCAATAAACTTTAAAAGTGAATAAAAGGATAATATCTGAGAAGATTCTGAGAGGAAATGAAAGTCAAAAGTATTGTGTCTCTGTTCATGATTAAAAATTATAATGTTAAACAAATTTCCTGTGGCTGCCTTTGACTTTGGGGAAAAAACATCTGGAATGCTGTGAGAAACACCAGGCCACCTACAACTCACAAAGCTTTTTCTGAGGTCTAGGAAATGATAAACAAAGCTTATGAGACCAGATGTTCATGAATGTTGTTATTTTGATTAAGATCCTTCTCATACCAGCTGGACTGATACATGGATTTTTTTCCCCACTCTGGTATTTCTTCTCGAGCTTCAGAAACTCTCATTGATAAAGATACTAGCAATCTGTTGACCTAAGATGAAGGACAATAGAGTTCATAGATTCTGAAACGGAAAGTTAGTACAGAAAACAACTACTCATTACTGAGCTGTACAACACAGCTGGGATGTCAAAGTTGCTGTCACATCCATAAGGCCTACATTTTCTCAGATATCTAGGGTCCCCCCTTGGACTCCTTTCTGAGAAAGAATGCCTTTGACCCTAGTGGGCAAAAATTAAAAATCAGCTAATAATATAAACACAGCCTTTTTGTAGGTTGCTAGAATTCTTTGACGTTGGTCCTTTTTGACTCTGCAGATAGTACGCTGATTAGAAGTTGTTTCAGCTTATTTTTTCACCTGGGCAAACATGTATTTTTGCCCTGTTTTATTGATATATTGGAGAAGGAAATGGCAACCCACTCCAGTACTCTTGCCTTGAAAATCCCATGGACGGAGGATATAATTGATGTTATATCTAAAGTGTGCAATTGACCCTTGAACAACATTAGTTTGAACCATGCAGGTCCACTTACACACAGATTTTTTCAATAAAAACATATAGCATGATCCACAGTTGATTGAATCCATGAGTACAGAATAGCAGATGTAGAGGACTGACTGGGACTTGAGTCTCCACAGGTTTTAGTTTCTGTGGGAGGTCCTGGAACTCATCCCTCATGAAAACCAAGGACAACTGTACAACATAATGATTTGGTGTTTACTATATATATATATATATATATATATATATATATATATATAAAGTGAAGTCGCTCAGTTGTGTCCAACTCTTTGCGACCCCGTGGACTGTAGCCCTCCAGACTCCTCCGCCCATGGGATTCTCCAGGCAAGAATACTGGAGTGGGTTGCCATTTCCTTCTCCAGGGGATCTTCCCGACCCAGGGATCGAACCCAGGTCTCCCACATTGCAGGTAGACACTTTAACCTCTGAACCACCAGGGAAGCCCGTATATATATATGGGCTGATTCTAAAGTGTACATGAAAATACAAACAACCAAGTAGATATAAAGCTTTTTTTTTTTTCAAGGAAAGTGTCAGACATTTATACTCATTTATTTTTTCAAGTTCTATTGATGCTGTGGTGTGGCATTAGTGAAGGGAGAGATATAAAGATCAACTGAACAAAAGAGATCAGCCCAGAAATGAGTCCATGCATATACAGCCAAATTATTTTCACCAACAGTGACAAGGCAATTCAAAGGAGACAGAGGCTTTAACAAACGGTCACGGAACAACTGGATACTGGCATGATACAAGGCAAATTCATATATATATATGGGCTTCCCTGGTGTTTCAGATGGTAAAGAATCCTCCTGCAATGACGGAGACCTGGGTTTGATCCGGGCAACCCACTCCAGTATTCTTGCCTTGAGAAGCCCCATGGACAGAGAAGCCTGGTTACAGTCCATGGGGTCACAAAGAGTCCGACATGACTGAGCAACTAAGTATATATAGTGAAACAATAACCACAATAAGTTTAGTTAACATCCATCTATTTATAGCCATTCTCTGGGTTTTCTCTCAGTAGCAATAGTAACAATAGCAATAGGAATGCTTCTCTGCACAGATATGACAGTGTTTGGTTGACACTGATATAATCTCATTGCTGTTTTACAACCAGCAATGGAATTGGTTTACATTCTGCTACACAAAAGAGACAAGGAATAAGTGATTTTAAAAGGCTTTGATAGAGAAATAAAATTAAACATAGGCCTAAACATAGGATTATCCATTGGCAGGGGACAAGGGGTTACACTGATAACAGAACCCGGGAAGATCTTTTCTCCCATTCCATCATCTTATTGGTATCTCGTTTACCCCTTCACTGGCTTACTTCTTCATTCTCCCATTTATCTATTGCCTTCCTTTTATGGACTGAATGTTTGTGACATTCCAAAATTCATGTGTTGAAACCCTATCTAAAGTGATCGTATTAAAAGCTGGGATATTTTTCTCTAAGAACAGGAAATATCAAGAATGAAAGTTTATTACTCTATTAAACACTGTACAGAAAGTCCTAGATAATGTGGTAGACAAAATAAATAAAAAACATGAAGATTAGAAGAAAGCTGTAAATCCATTTTTATTTGAGGGTAAAGTGAATATATCCATAGAAAATACTAAGATGACTATTAAAATTAATAAATGAATTTAGCAAGATCACAGAATACAAGGTTAATATACAGGAATCAAGTCTGTGTTTACTAGCACCAAAAATCTGGAATAAAAACTTTTATTCTGTTTACCTTAGAATTATAAAATGTGTGTTTGAAAACTTATGAATAAATTTAACAGGGGACATGTAAAAGACCATATACACAGAAAACTATAAAATGTCCTTTATAGAAATCAGAGAAGACGCTAACAATGAAGATATATACAGTGTCCATAATTTGACAGTTCAATATTGTAAGATAGTTGACCTATTGATTCATCACTTCCCTGATAGCTCAGACAGTAGAGAATCTGTTTACAGTTCAGGTGACCTGGCTTTGCTTCCTGGGTCAGAAGGACCCCTTGGAGAAGGGAATGACAACCCACTCCAGTATTCTTGCCTGGAGAATCCCATGGACAGAGGAGCCGGGCAGGCTACAGCCCATGGCTTCACAAAGAGTTAGTCATGACTGAGTGACTAACACAATCAATAGATTCATCAGAATTCCAATCATAATTCTAAGAAGACTTTATATAGAAATTGACAAGCTGATTCTAAAGTGTACAAGAAAATACAAACAACCAAGTAGATATAAAGCTTTTTTTTTTTTCAAGGAAAGTATCAAACATTTATACTCATTTTTTTTTTCAGGGTCTATTGATGCTGTGGTGTGGCATTAGTGAAGGGAGAGATATAAAGATCAATTGAACAAAAGAGATCAGCCCAGAAATGAGCCCATGCATATACAGCCAAATGATTTTCACCAACAGTGACAGGGCAATTCAAAGGAGACAGAGGCTTTAACAAACGGTCCCGGAACAGCTGGATACTGGCATGAAACACAACGCATATTGACCACTACCTAACACTGTGCGTGCTAAGTCACTTCAGTTGTGTCTGATTCTTTGTAACCCTATGGACTGTGGCCTGACAGTCCCCTCTGTCTACGGGAATCTCCAGACAAGTATATTGAAGTGGGGTATCATGCTGTCCTCCAGGGGATCCTCCCCACCCAGGGACTGAATCCGTGTCTCTTATGTCACCTGCATCGGCAGGCACATTCTTTACCACTGGGAATACCTGGGAAGCCCACCTTACACTCTACATAAAACTTAACTCAAAAGAGATCATAAATGTAAAAACTAAAACTACAAAATTCTAGAAGAAATCATAGGATAAAGTCTTTGTGACTTGAGGTAAGCAAAGATTTCCTAGATAAGATACAAAAAACATGAACCATAATAGAAAAAGTTGACAAGCTGAACTTTATCAAAACTAAAATTTTTCCTCTTCAGAGACATTATAAGAAAAATAAAGAAAGCTACAGAGATAGCTTGAGATAAAACATTTACAATACATATATTTAACAAAGTGCTTTTACCCAGAGTGTGTATATACGTGTGTGTAGGTATGTGTATGGGCTTCCCTGGCGACTCAGTGGTACAGAATCTGCCTATTCAGATTCTTTGCTCATTGTTTTTAACTGGACTGTTGTTTTTGTTTTTAATATGAGTTGTATGAGTTATATATCTTAGATACTAACCCCTTATTATGTACAAATGTTTTCTCCCAGTCAGTAGGTATCTTTTAATTTTGTTGATGGTTTCCTTCACTGTGCAAAAGCTGTTACGTGTGATTAGGTCTCATTTTTTTGTTTTTTGTTTTTTTTTTTTACTCTTATTTCCCTTGCCTAAAGGAGATAGATCCAAAAAAATATTGCTAAGACCGTTGTCAAAGAGCCAACACTATTATTTATCTAGAGTCAATTTCTGAAAGAGCAAGAGCTTTTATAGTCTCTAAGCTTTTGCCTTAGTTAATATTTTTTTTGCATGAACTTGTGGATTGGAGTTTCAATAAGGTACATGCAAAAATGGTATTCCATGTGCAGCAATGTAAGTTTGGAAATGGAGAGGCAATTCATTTTTATAACATCTTATACAAGCTTTTTGTTTTTGTTTCCTGGTAGAGACATACAAATGATGCACTTTTGAATTTCTAAGTAATTTTTTAAACTTTCTTCTTTTTATTGTACCTGGAAAGATACGATGACCAAATGATGGAACCAGAAATTTCTTCCTTAGCTCAGCAAGTTCATATTCTAAAAATCATTATGAAAGATCAGAATGTTGCATGTCACTTAGTTTCCCTGCTCAATATATAAAAGGATTATTTTTTAAAAAGCCAAAAGAAAGAAAAAGACAAGAAGAAGAATATGAAGTGTTTGTTGATGGGCAAAATGCCAGTCTGAATGGAGGATACTCAAGGATGAAAAAGCATTGTAAAAATAGCTAGAACTTTAGGAAAATATTCTGCAATATACAATGAAAAGGAGAACTGAATTGGCATGGGGGATCACTGCTTTGAAAATCATTTATCAAGAAAATAGAAACTGAAAACTTCTAAATAGATATTGAAAAAGCATGTATGAAACTGGAGATATTGTTGCTGTTCAGTCACTAAGTCACATCTGACTCTTTGAAACCCCATGGACTGCAGCACTCCAGGCTTCCCTGTCCTTCACTATCTCCTGGACTTCGCTCAAACTCATATCCATTGAGTTGGTGATACCATCCAATCATCTTATCCTCTGCCATCCCCTTCTTACTCTTGCCCTCAAACATTCCCAGCATCAGCGTCTTTTCCAGTGAGCTGGCGCTTCACATTAGGGGGCTAAAGTATTGGAACTTCAGCTTCAGCATCAGTCCTTCCATGAATATTCAGGGTTGATTTCCTTCAGGATTGACTGGTTTGATCTCCTTGCCAGCCCAAGGGATTCTCAAGAGTCTTCTCAGTTGAAAGCATCAATTCTTCAGTGCTAAGACAAAGAGAAAGAAAGAACTGGGTGGTGGACAGAGCTTAAAAAATGAAAAGACATGATGAGAAAAATAAGATATTTTTAGGAACAGTAAAGATGTAAATCAACACTGCAGAAATAAAGGAAAAAGACAAAGATGTGAATAGATCAATGGGATGACAAAGAAAAACCGAAAGAGGAAACTATCCCATAGGTAAGTGCTGTTCTTTAAAAATGAACTAAGTCAAACAGACCAAAATAAATAAAGGCAGAATAGGAGAAACATCTTCTGAGTTGAAGACTGGAATCTGAAGCTTACCAGGGCATGAAATATGAATGGAAAAAAATATTAAATTTTTTAAGACTTTTTAAGAAACCTGGTAATGTATTTGGATATCAAAAATGAACATAACACCAACCACAAAAACATCACACAGGTATAATGTGGGACAAACAACAAATAAGAGTCTTTCCATAGGTGGAAAACTATTACATGTGCCTTGGATTTCTCTACAGCACCAGACTCCAGAAGAACATGGAGCAAAATTTTCAGTATTTTGCAAATTTTCTGACTATGCCTATGTACCCTTTTGTGTTAATTCCCTGAGGCTTGGCAATTGATAAATATTTGTTAACTGCATTCAGAAGGAATAGATAAAAATATGAGTAGAGAGAGCCTTCTAAAATCACTAGGGAGCACAGTAGTGTACTGTAATAAACCCACAGAATTTTAAACAAGGACTATCAGTTTTGCTTATTAAGTAGGAATTAGTGTACCTGTTTTTCAACTGATCATTATTAATATTCTTAACTTCTTGTTGTCCAAAAGAATGAAATATGATTTTCATTCCTTCCACATTATTGAGATAATTTAACATTTCTTGTCAATACGATAGTCATTGATTAGTTCATCCAAAGTCTGGGAAGCTTTTATGATAATCCATCAATAGTAGTGAAGTTGCTCAGTCGTGTCTGACTCTTTGGGACCCCGTGGACTGTAGTCTACCAGGTTCCTCTGTCCATGGGATTTTCCAGGCAAGAATCCAGGAGTAGGTTGCCATTTTCTTCTCCAGGGGATCTTCCTGATCCAGGGACTGAACCCAGGTCTCCCACATTGCAGGCAGACGCTTTTACCATCTGAGCCACCAGGGAAGTCACAAACATAACATCCGAAGTACCTCTCAGTAAGCCCCCTTTTCATCAACTCTGCTACCAACGAGTTCAATACCATCGTCCCTCACCTGAGATGTGGCATATTCTGAGTGAACTTCATGCTTCTACTTGCACCACCACCCCCATCCCACTTCTACACGATCTATAAGGCTTTACATGAATACTTTCTTGTCCAAACTTCTTCACTTAACTCTCACTAGTAACATGCCAAGCTGGTCCTACCTCAGGGCATTTATATATGCTCTTTCCTCTGCCTAGGACACTTTTATCCGTGCTCAAATGCTGTTTTCATGCCCATCATCTATAAAACAGGATATATTTTCATCAATTTCCATCTGTTTACCTTATTTTATTTTTCATAGTACTTACACTATCTTCTGACATTGTCCTGTTTCCTCGTTTACTATCTTTTTCCCCCAAACAAGCTCCTTGAGGGCAGGGACCTTGTCCATCTTGTTCGTTGCTGTATGCCAAGAACAAGGGCTAATTGTAAACACACAGCTGGACATTACCTATATCTTGAGCAAATGAATGAAAAATTAAATTAATGAATGAATGCCAGAGCAAAGATCATTTGGTTAAATGATATACTCTCACTCACAACTAGCTACTCAGAAAGTTTGAAATTATTATTCAAAACTGTGCAAACTCGTTGTTTTTATTCACCTTCTTTTCGTTAATTTGGTCTTCAGAGTGGAACAGTTAATAGAGATATTTTTTAACCATCTTCCAGAAGAATCTGAGGGAGTAGCCAGGATTCTAGAAGGCAGGGTAAGGAATAGGTTCAAGGTGACACAAGATTAGCATTTAATAAAGCTTTCATCACTTCTTGTATCTGCTGTATGAAACTAGTGTGTCCTGGTAGGATTTGTGATACTGATAATTCACTTTTATTTTTTAACAAGATTACTTCCATTTAGGCATAAGTTTCCAAAGAATAATTGACTGAAGAGAGGGGTAGGGGAGAGAGGGAGAGAGGAAGAAGGAGGAGGAGGAGGAGAGGAAAAAATAGTAGTAGTAGAAGGACAGGGAAGAGGAAGAGAAGAAGAAAGGAAAGGAAAGGAGGGAGGAAGGAGAAGAGACAAAGAAGAAAGAAAAGAAGTCTCCATTTCAACAGCTGGATTAAATTAGAAAACCAAATGAAATTCTCTGGGTTGGGTTCTGAAACTAGAAAGCTGCAGTTGTGGTGAAACACCACATTATTTTCAGCAAGCAAAATGAGGGGAAATCACATCTGTTGTCCTGGGGTCTATCAATGTTGGTGGGTTAGATAGACAGATACCTTAGGGAACAGTGCTCAGGAATTCTGATCATTACTGATGAAATGGAAAATTAGAGTTAATGAAGTTTAAAAACAGTCACCTAAAAGATTCCGTTTTGCAAACTGAGCCAGGATTTGTTTGAGGTTGGCTTCTGTTTACATGAGGCATAATGTCTGAAAAGCTTCCTTTGGTCATCAGATGGTACATCTATTTAAAACAGCATTTTTTTGAGGTGAGGACATGCTGAGCACCCAGAGTACTTTCTTCAAAATAAACATGGGCCTGAAAATAAGGGAAGATATTCTTGACAAAATGTATCATAATATTTATCATATTATTTGAAAATGGGATATGAAGAAATTCATAGCATTAAAAATTTTAATTATTTATCTTTTCTCAAATTTGAAAGTATAAATTCATTTTTAGAAACTACTATGACTGTCAAAGTATGAAAATTAAATGAAAAGTTTGAAAGTTTTGGGCTACCCATGTGGCGCTACTGGTAAAGAATCCGCTTGCCAATGCAGGAGGCACAGGTTTGATCCCTTGGTCAGGAAGATCCCCTGGAGAAGGAAAAGGCAACCCACTCCAGTATTCTTGCTTGGAAAATTCCACAGGCAGAGGAGCCTGGCAGGCTGCAATCTATGGGGCTGCAAAGAGTTGGACACAACTGAGTGACTGAGAACACACACAAGGTTTTATCCAAAATGCCCACATAACTTTAACAGGCACACTTTGCATTTTATTTCTGGTTGGAATAAAAATACATAAATAAGATAGAGAATTAGATCAAAAGTACAAAAAGAACCCATAGAATAATGGATTCTGTGTTTGTATTTAGGAATTTGCCATTATTAAGAATTTTCTTAGATGATTATTTTGATATTAGGTTATGTAAAATTATGTGACTAGAGATAAAGAAATCTTTAGTTCAAGGAGATAATTGTGTCAGTGACTTCACTTTAACACGTCATTGTTAGGTATGTATTCTGACACAAGAGCATACAGTTATATCATTGCAAAGAGAGATTATGAATTTTTATATTGCACTTTTACTGAATAAAAATGTTTCTTCTTTTTTCTTTGTTTTTTAAAAAATTATTTATTAATTTTTAATCTTTTAAATTAACACTGAAAACATTTTGTATTGGGGTATGGGTATAATTTTAGCAATAGGTTATATTCCATTATATGAGCTTATTTACCATAGTCACTTAAACATGTTTTTTTTCCTTTAAATTAGAATGTCTTCTAACTTTCTTTTATTTTTTTATGGAAGAACTTTTCAATTTTTAGTTTTGCTCACAAAATTTTAAAAATATTCTTCCTTTGAATTGGCTCACATGCTCTTCCAACTTTCTATTACCATAAAATAATATATAATGTTTAAAAATTATATATTGTATAATAATTTATTGTCCTGATTATAAATCACTTATTTTGATATCTAGACATGGAGATCACTGGATCAAAGGCTTTGAACATTCCACTACATTTTGCCAAAGAAAAGATTTTTCTTAAATGGCATTTCATAGGTCTAAAATGGTAACTTCTTTTTTCTGCTTACTATTACTTTTGTTGTTTTTTCTTTTTTTTTAAGCTAGTTACACTTTACTGACTTCATTATAATGATAAATATTATAAAATTCAAAGAAGTTAAAAAAAAAAAAACTGCTAGAAAAGAGGAAAAAAACCAGCAAATTAATGAAGGAAATAATCCTGCCACCAGTCTTCAAGTCCTATATTCTTTATCATTTACATGCAAATTTATGGTAATATCATGTTTTAAACTGGCAATAAGAAACTTAAATCTGTGAGATTCGTAGTAAGAATATTTTTGAAACACAGATTGGTTGAGAAGTAGAAGTTTAATACTGCTGTGAGGCAAAAGAACCCAACTTAAATGCTTTCATGACAGAGCCTAAGAAGTATGGGGAAATTCGGATTATCACAGAGCCTTTTGGAAAACCTCACATAATCCCAGGACTAATTACCTCCATTATGGTTTAATTTTTAAAAGATATTCATCAGACTCAGAATCAAATTCAGAATCCTTTGGCATATATAATATTTTAGCTGTGAGTGGGTTAAACCATGATGTTCATGGACTTGTTCATTCATTCAACAAATATTTAAACTCCTACTCTATGCAGAACATTGTGATAGACGCTGGAGGTATTACAGTGAAAATGACAACATAAAAAGCAAGTAGGATCACACTCCGTTAGGAATACACACACACACATACACACACACACACACACACACACAGAGTAAGCGGCTGCTGCTGCTGCTAAGTCACTTCAGTTGTGTCCGACTCTGTGTGACCCCATAGAAGGCAGCCCACCAGGCTCCCCCGTCCCTGGGATTCTCCAGGCAAGCACAGTGGAGTGGGTTGCCACTTCCTTCTCCCAGAGTAAGCGGAGAAATAAATAAAAGGCAAATTGTAATAGGTGCTATTGAAATGGAGCAGCACCCTATAGTCAGTCCCTCCATGTCCTCCGCCTGCCTTTTGTCTGTAGAAAAACTTTAATAAGTCTAATCAGAGAAGTGACAAAAATGCAGAAGCAAAGGAAAGCAGTCAAATAAGACCAAATAACGATAGCTTAGTCATTAAGCAGTCAAGAACCCTTAGTGCCTCCTCAAGGGCTATTGATAATATTCTGAGTTATATCCCTTGAGCTGTTTCACAAATTCTGAAACCCCATCAGGTAGAAGAAGTTAACTACATGATGACCAGACTGTAGCCATAACATAAGTTGCCACAGTTCGGAGAGCTGGCCTCTAAGAAAGCGGAACAAATCAACCCTGACACTGAAGATTAACTGCACTTAACAGTCAAGATGACGCTGATCTGATCACTACGTGACCAATTTCAAGATGATTGTCAGAGCTGACTGTGCTGTTTCTACATGTAGACCCTCCCTCTGCCTATAAACACTCTTGCCCACTGATTGTTAGGGGGTGGGGTTAGTGGGGTGGGGAGAGTTGGCCTTTGGATGGGAGTCTGCCCCTGCCCCATCATAGCTGGCCTCTGAAATAATCAACCTTTTCTTTCCACTAACCTTGCCTGTTTATTGGCTTTAGAGCAGCAAGCAGCCAGACCCCACTTCTGATAACATTATGACAAAAGCTAAAGAGTAACTGAGACAGACAGCCTGCAGAGAGTAGAGCCACAGGGCTTCCATGTACTGTGAGGCAAAAGGACCCAACTTAAATGCTTTCATTACACAGCCTAAGAAGTGTGGGGCATTTTGGATTAACACAGAGTCTTTTGGAAAACTTTACATAATCCCAGGACTAACTATCTACATTATGGTTTAATTCCTAGAAGATATTCATCAGACTCTGAATCAAATTCAGACTTCTTCAGCATATATAATATTTTAGTTGTGAGTAGATTAAACCACTATCTTCATCTACTTGTTCAGTCAGTCAACAAATATTTAAATTCCTACTTTGTGCAGAACATTGTGATAGATGCTGGAGGTATTACAGTGAAAACAACAGGATAAAAAGCACGTACGTTGGAAGAATTGAGTTGGGAGTGGTGGCAAGGGTTGGTGAGAGAATGAGTATCCAATGGGAAATGGAAAACATGAGAGAGTATCTCCTCTCTCAGGGATGAGAAGTCAAGGAATTTGGACCCTCATGTATATGAGGTCTAATTTTCTTCATCTTTAACATAGACTTAGTAATTTGTATTTCACTGAGTTTTAATAAGGATCAGTTCAAATAACATACAGAAAGGGCTCTCTAAATTGTAAATCACTAAGACATTAGTGGTCTTGATTAGCTTTGTCGAGAACAGTAAACTGGTGAATTTCTCTAGATATCATTACCACAAAAGACTCTTAAGAAATAAGGCATTAAAATAAACTGCTTAGATGAATGGATAAGAAAGCTGTGGTATGTATACACAATGGAATATTACTCAGCCATTAAAAAGAATACATTTGAATCAGTTCTAATGAGGTGGATGAAACTGGAGCCTATTATATAGAGTGAAGTAAGCCAGAAAGAAAAACACCAATACAATATACTAACGCATATATATGGAATTTAGAAAGATGGCAACAATAACCCTGTATGTGAGACAGCAAAAGAGACACAGAGGTATAGAACAGTCTTTTGGACTCTGTGGGAGAGGGAGAGGGTGGGATGATTTGGGGGAATGGCATGAAAACATGTATAATATCATATAAGAAACGAATCACCAGTCCAGGTTCGATATAGGATCCTTGGGGCTGGTGCACTGGGATGACCCAGAGGGATGGTATGGGGAGGGAGGTGGGAGGAGGGTTCAGGATGGGGAACACGTGTATACCCGTGGCAGATTCATGTTGATGTGTGGTAGAGCCAATACAATATCGTAAAGTAATTAGCCTCCAATTAAAATAAATAACATTAAATTTTAAAAAATAAACTGCTTAAGGAGCTCTGCATATACAGTAAGATGTGTTTACAGAGACTTGGTGCTTTAGAGTGACCATCTGCAAACATGTAATAATGTCTTGAACATATTTCACTACTTCAATTGGTAAGACTCCTGCATTAGAGAAAGAGGGAAACCTTGGAATTTCATTTAAGAAGAAAGTGAATTTGGATTTGAGGAAGGGAGACAGAGGGCTCATATTTTACCACAGGTTTAATATATCTGAAAAATACTCACTTTATCTTTTTTACTTTTTCTAAGGAATGCCCCCCAAATGTATACTACAACAGTATTCCTTAAGTACGAGCCATATATAAAAGCTAAAAAATTGTAGTGAATCTAAAAGTAGTGATATACCCCTTGTTTTGTGTGCTTTTCTGTTTTATTTAGTTTTCTTCTGTGTGGAAAACATATGTACTAAATGTATATATAAAACATATATACATAAGGTGTGTGTGTGTATATATATACACACTTAATGTATATATATGTATATATATATTAAATGTATATACATGTTTTATATATGCACTTACATTACATTTTATATTTATATATGTAAAATTACATAATTATAAAATATGTAGCTATGTATTAATACATTCACATTATATGTATTCACATTATATATAAAATAATAATAGGTATTGCATTTATCACGAAGTAACCATAAGAGCAGTACAGGGAAATATAATTGGAAAGCAAGTAGGAAAAGGGGGAGGAAGGGAGTCAGTGTTAAGAAGGATCTTAATAATATTTATGGACAAAATGATTAGCATTTTGAGATTTAGAAATGTGGGATTTGTATTTTCAGTGCTTGTGAGCCATGATCCAGTACAACCACCTACCCGTTTTTCTCTTAGATACTCATCCTATTCTTTTTTCTCAAAGCAGCAAAGTGAGATATGACTCATTTAGGGATTCCACTCTGAGTCATGACCACGGCGATCAGAGAAATAAACGCAGACTTGGGAGCACTCGCGCCCTCCTTCCTGGGACTGGTGGCCAAGTCTAGTGTACAACATCACTTCTGGGAAGAACAACCCACACGCCCACAAGCAAATGTCTCAGTGTACTTCCTAAGTTACTCCCAAGTCTGTTCCCAGAATGGACATTAACCAGACCAGGAACAAATTTATTATGACTTTATTTTTCCTTGATCCCAAAGGAATATTAAATACACAGATTTGGCAATGTATAACAGCTGAATAATGCTACTAAAGCTCACAGCTCAGCTCACCTTCCTAACTGGATGGAGTGGTGTGTGTGTGCTCAGTCGTGCCCAACACTTTGCAACCCTGTGGACTGTAGCCAGGACAATCCATGGGATTTTCCAGTCAAGAACACAGGAGTGGGTTGCAATTTCTCCTCCGTGGGATCTTCCTGACTTAGGAACCAAACCTGTGTCTCTTGCACCTCCTGCACTGGCAGGCAGGTTCTTTACTACTGTGCCACCTGGGAGGCCCTAATTATCCTAATACTGAATAATAAATGCTAAAAATAGAAAGCCTAGTTCTCTAATGTTCTCTAATGTTAAAGGATAAATTAAGAGATAGTATATGATGTGGCTATAATTGATTTTTTATTTTTTTATTTTTTTATTTTTTTTTCTTTTTTCCTATTTTTAATTGTCATATAAAATATAGCAGTGAAAACAGAAATAGTTATGTTTATCAACTCACCCAGTAGAGTTTTTGCATAGATTCCTAGCAGTAAGATTGCTGGATTATCATAGATACATATTAAAATATTTAATATATGAATTATATTTTCAAAGACTATGCTAATTTGTACTCCCACTACAGATGCATGAAGAAATCTATTTCCTACCTTTGGTCTAACACTTGATGCTGTTAGTCTTTTTAAATGTTTTTATTTATTTATTTATTTATTTTCTTTCTTTTTTTAAAAATTTTTTTTAATTTTTTTTAGTTTTTTTTTTTTTAATTTTAAAATCTTTAATTCTTACATGTGTTCCCAAACATGAACCCCCCTCCCACCTCCCTTCCCATAACATCTCTGTGGGTCATAATTGATTTTTTAAAAACTCTATCAAACATATCGGAAGCCATAGATCTGCAGAGAAGAGTATCTTCTAATCAAACATCTTTGGAGATTTTATTTAAATGAACTCATGGGTTTGTAAAATGTTTTGAAACTGTTATAAGCACGATAGTGGCTTCTTAGACGCACATCTTCATTCCCAGAAGTTGTGAACAGGTTATATTATGTGGCAGTAAGGAATTAAAATAGCTGACAAAATTAAGAACTCAGTTGTCCTTAAAATGGGCTTCCCAGGGGCTCAGTGATAAAGAATCTGCCTGTTAAGGCAGGAGACTTGGGTTTGATCCCTGCACTGGGAAGATCCCCTGGAGGAAGAAGTGGCCACCCACTCCAGTACTCTTGCCTGGAAAATTCCATGGGAAGAGGAGCCTGATGGGCTGCAGTCTGTGGGGTCACAGGGAGTCGGACACACTGAGCACATGTCCTTAAAATAGCTGATTACCCTGTGTTATCTGTGTGGGCCTCATGGAATCACAGGGTCATTACAACAGGAAGAAGGAATCAGAAGAGCTAACGTCACAGTGATGTGATGTGATGTGATGTGAGACTCAAGTGACCATCGTCAACTCTGGAGATGTGGACATGAGACAAAAAACAAACAAACAAAAACAAAAAACATGGATATCTCTAAAAGCTGGAAAAAGCAAGAAAATGAATTGTCTCTTAGACTTCCCCCTCAAAATGCAGCCCTGTAAATACTTTGATTTTAACCCAGTGAAACTCATTTTGGATTTCTGAGTCTCAGAACTGAAACATAATCAGCTCAGTTCAGTTCAGTCACTCAGTCGTGTCTGACTCTTTGCGACCCCATGAATTGCAGCATGCCAGCCTCACCAACTCCCGGAGTTCACTCAGACTCACGTCCATCGAGTCCGTGATGCTATCCAGCCATCTCATCCTCTGTTGTCCCCTTCTCCTCCTGCCCCCAATCCTTCCCAGCATCAGAGTCTTTTCCAATGAGTCAACTCTTTGCATGAGGTGGCCAAAGTCCTGGAGTTTCAGCTTTAGCATCATTCCTTCCAAAGAAATCCCAGGGCTGATCTTCAGAATGGACTGGTTGGATCTCCTTGTAGTCCAAGGGACTCTCAACAGTCTTCTCCAACACCACAGTTCAAAAGCATCAGTTCTTCGGTGCTCAGCTTTCTTCACAGTCCAACTCTCACATCCATACATGACCACTGGGAAACATAATAAATGTATGCTATTTTAAGCCATTAAGCTTGTGATCATTTATTATAAGAGCAATGGGAAAACTAATCTTGGAGCCCATCTAAGTCCCTCCTTCTCCTCCCTCTGTCTACTCTGGCCTTGGTTCTGTTACTCTAGTGACTGCAGAGTCAACCACTCAAGTAGGGATTCGTTTGGGAGTCATAGCCAACCATCAGGAAGTTATTCAAAGCCAGCCGGAGATGCTGTGAGATAGCCTTCACGGAGAATTGATGAGTACAGGAACCAACCCAGAGATAAAAAGGACACAGACTCAGGAACAAAGTTCCCAGTGCAGAGGTTCATCAATGAAGATAGGGAGGAACAAAAGAACCATTATATATTAATCCTTGTAGCTGCTCCTGCCCTACCTAAGCCCCTGGCACCAGGAACATATGTTAAGCTCCACACCCAGATTCCATCCTGGAGTTAAACTCTGGAAGGCTAGAGTGAAGTTGCTCAGTCAGTCCAACTCTTTGTGACCCCATGGACTGTAGCCTACCAGGTTCCACCATCCATGGGATTTTTCAGGCAAGGATACTAGAGTGGGTTGCCACTTCCTTCTCCAGGAGATCTTCCCGACCCAGGGATTGAACCCAGGTCTCCCACATTGTCGGCAGCCGCTTTACCTACCATCTGAGCCACCAGGGAAATCCCTGTGGAAGGCTAAAGGACAATCAAATTGAGAGAGGCCTTTTAAATAGAGATTAACAAAATACTGAGTTCAGATTTCCTACCACCCAGTGTTGGTGGAAGAGAGATTAAACAAAACAAACAAAAAACCCTTCAATTTTCTTTGTTCAACTGAATACAGTGCATTAATTTTCAATCAACATAAAATGAATAAATAACCTGTGACTAACTAGCTTCTAGGTTAGCGAGAGTCCTGAAGACCCTGAGTCTTTTAACATCCTCTTTCCTCAAATTTGCATTATTTAATAGACTGAATAGATAAGGAAAGCTATGATAAAACCTTCCCCTTGAGGGTCTTCCTGACTCACTAATCCTGAATTTTCTCCATTAATCACACATTTTTTACTTAAAAAAAAAAAAAAGTCAGACACACTCTTTGCATAAGACAACTGAGAATGCAAAGAATTATGAAGGGACTGTTAATGTACAAGAGACCAGAAGAAATAAGGCTTTTGGAATCTAAAGTCCTGAGGAGAAGATCATTTCAATAGTCCAAAGTTGGGTGTTCTCCATACCTGAAATTAGCCTAAGACCTCTAAACTTACAGTGATGCTATCTTCCACTTTACCAAGAAGCAAACAAACAGAAATGAGTAGAATCCAAGTCTTGGATCAACTACTACATAGAAAAGCAAAAAAAATACAGAAATGAATAGAACATAACTTTCATCTGCTTATCATAATCACTTTCAGTGCTTGCTAAAAATGTAAATGTCATAGTCACACACATTCAGTTAGGATCTCCAAGGGAAATCTCTTGGGAATTTGTATTTTTTTAAGTTCCTTGAATGATGTCGATCAACAAACAACTTTGGAGATCATTAACTTATTTTGAAATATGAGTTAGGTCCAAAACTAACTAGAGTAGCCAAAACCACGGTTTCTTTTTAATACAGAAATATTTAAATCAACAAATCATTGCCAAGATTATTATAATGGGTCTGCCCCATTTTCTCATTGGAAACTTTAGAAGAACTTTTATTGACATGGTAATTGTATTGTTGTGCAAAGGAAGAAATTGAGTATGGGTTAGAATATAATAGGTCTGGGTGAGTATCCAAAAATATATCTTCTGCAGAGGGGAACTCTAGAACACTAGAGTCTTCAATATTGAAATAATTATCATAAAAAAAACCTCTGTGGTTTATGAATAAGTTAACTACAACTTGCATTTTAAAACCCCAGAGCTATTTTCTAAAATTCTCTTCTGAAACTTAGGGGAAACCATATAGCCCCGGAAAATGTGTATCATTAGAAAGTGTACTAATGACTTAATCTTATAGGTCAATCATTTTCTTCCACATGTAATAGAGGGGGGATATTTGGAATGAAGGGTAGATATTAAATTTCAGAACCAAAGTTTTTAACACTAAAATAATGAGTACTTACACCACTTATTGTTAGGAATTTATTTGTTTTTAGTGGAACTTGTCTTATAATGAGTCTATATTATGTCATTTTCAAAATATTAATATGACTTTGGTACTAACTAAACACTTTAGGATTATTTCAGTTTTTATAAAACTTTATTTAGTTTCATGATATGGCTGCTGGACTCCTAGGTTGAAACCAAAATATTTTTAATTTCTTTTCTATTTGTGCATAAAGCCTTGATTAATTTAGTTCCTTTGAAAACAATATGTTCTGAACCATCATAGAGTTAATCAGAAGAAAAAGAGATTTATTTTTTAACTTTTAACGTATATACAGACCTTCTATTCTTGAATTCAGTCATGGGAAAACAATTAATTCTTAAAAAATTAGGTTTCTCCATCCTTTGCCTCTTTCAAAATCTTTCACTCTGCCTCAAATGGTGTGAACGAACTATTCTGCCCTTGTACTCAGTTGCTTCAGCTGTGTTTGATTCTTTGCAACTCTGTAGACTGTAGCCCACCCAGACTCCTCTGTCCATGGGATTCTTCAGGAAGAATTCTGCCCTTCCGTTCAGTTGAGTTGCTCAGTCATGTCTGATTCAATATTGTAATGTCTGTTACAATATTGCTTCTGTTTTAGGTTTTTATTTTTTTGCAAGGCATATGGGATCTTTCAGGTGGTGCTAGTGGTAAAGAACCCACCAGCCAAAGCAGGAGACATAAGAGATGCAGGTTTGATCCCTGGGTCAGGAAGATCCCCTGGAGGAGAGCATGGCAATCCACGCCAGTATTCTTGCTTGGAGAATACCATGGATAGAGGAGCCTGGCCAGCTATAGTCCATAGGGTTGCAAAGGGTTGGACATGACTGAAGCAACTTAGCATGCACGGATGTATGTGGGATCTTATTGCCCTGACCAAGGATTGAAACCTCACCGCCTGCACTGGAAGACAAGTCTCAACCACTGGACAGCCAAGGAAGTTCCATGGTTTGTACTTACTTTAATTTGAATTGCATATTTGAGAGTAGCTCCATAGTATTTTTTTCAGGGCTTATAGTCTTTAAGGTTCTTAATTAAGCTCCAGCTACAGACATCAGAAGGAAATATTTTTATGCTGTTAACTCATTCTTTGATTATACTGACATTATATGTACCATGTTCTATCCATGTCCATTGCCATCTCTCTAGTTCAAGTCACCATCTTTAATTCTGGCCTGGACTAATGCGGCTGTGCTCCATTTTGCCTTTCTGCTTCCTCTTGTCATTCAGTTAGCTACAGTCATTAGCATCCCAAAGCACCTGAATGAAAATTTAAAATGTGTCCCATGCACTGTGATGATCTGTGTAACCTGTTCATCCTTACATGTTCAACTGCAATTTCCATACTACTTAACCATCCAGCTTTTATCATCAACCTCTCATTCAAAAATTCTGAAACTTCTGCACTGAATACTCTTTGCTCCACCCCTTTACCTTTTCCTACCTTGTTTAAATATTTGTTTACTCAACAAGCAGCCTTTCTCTGCTTTCAATGCTTATATTCTCTTTCATTACATCTTACCAGTTTATCTTATAATACTAAGATAAGGTGTATTTTTAATTTGTTTTTCCATGTTGTTTAATGTCAATATTAGTATAAATATTAGTCATTTATGCCTTTTATATGTCAGCTTATTGAAATAAATCACTGTATGCTTACAGTGTTCTAAGTAATGTACTCACTCAGTTAATGTAAATGTACTCACTCAGTTAATCATCAAAGTTCTCATCAACAATACTGTGTTCTTGTTATCTATCTTTGTTTATACCTACTATCATTTCTCTATGTAGCTGTTGTCCAATAAATAATTATTTTTAAATCCTCAAATTGTCTGTGACTATAAAAGTGAACAAAAAGAAAATAATTATTCTTTGTTGTAACTTTTATTTCAAAAATACTTCTAAATTTTAAAATTTTGTCTAAAATTATTAGAATTTTGAAATGTTTTATTCTATGATGAAATAAAAAAATCAATATATTCTTGTATTTCAGGACTTTATTGTCATTAACAAGGGAGATTAAGACTTTCTCAAACTCGAGCTGCACTGCACAAAATTAGCATATCAAAGAGCTCTTTAAATCAAGAGAATAAGGAATCCAATCTAAAGACCTCTAAATATGGTGAGTGAAAATGGGAATGAGCATCAGAAATATGATGAAAATCATATTATCTCTTGGCCTTATAGACATTAATAACTTATTTTGTCTTATGCTACAGAATATGTTCGATTGTTTTATGATGTCAGTTGTGTTGTGAGGTCATTTTAAGAGTAATCGTTCAAAGTTGAAAGAAAAATGAACTAAGTATTTAACTTAAGATGTGAGAGACTCTAAACGTCAAAAGTTTTTTGTTATGTCTTTTCAAACTAGAAATAAAAAGCCACTGAGCATTTTACTGGGAAAAATACACTGCGTAGGCTGAAAAGTATGCACAAAAGCTAAGAGACTAATGTGACATTGGTGAATGCTTGCTGGATGAATGTCAGTGAAAGCAGTCACAGTAAATCACCCAGATAAAGATTTAGCCAAAACATGAAGACTGAGTCATCACATCTGTATAATTGTACTTTTGCCTTAAAAATGGACAAATCTATAAATGACTGTGGCTGAACCAGCTACTTTTTTGTGGAGTACTATTCTTTTTAATTTTTTTTTAACACCAAAACCATTTTGTATTGGGGTATAGCCAATTAACAATGTTGTGGTAGTTTCAGGTAAACAGTGAAGGGACTCACCATACATACACATTTACCCATTCTCCCCCAAACCCCTCTCCCTTCCAGACTGGCACAGAACATTGAGCAGAGTTTATGGAGTACTATTTTTAATTAAAAAATGGGACTGATAGATGAACTATAGCTTATCAGATTAGAGTATTTCACAAATATACTCTCAAAAAGCAAAACATATCATTCGTGTTAAGGAAAAAAAATAATTGAGAAAATTCAGACTGTCAAGCAAAAAAATTGAATTGTATTTATTTATTCTTAATTTATATTTTATATTGGAGTGGAGTTGGCTAAAAATGTGTTAGTTTCATGTGTACCACAAAGTGATTCAATTATACGTACATGTGTACCTACTCTTTTTCAAGATTTTTTTCTCATTTAGGTTATTACAGAGTATTGAGCAGAATTCCCTGTGCTATACAGTTGGTCTCTGTTGGTTATCTATTTTAAATACAGCAGTGTGCACATGTCAATCCCAAACTCCCAATCTGTCTCTTCCGCCTCCTCCCCATTTCCTGGAACCATAAATTTGTTCTCTAAATCTATGAGTCTATTTGTATTTTGTAAACAAGTTTGTATCATTTTTTTAAGGTTTTTGAATGTAAGTGACATTATATAATATTTGTCTTTCTCTGTCTGACTTACTTCACTTTTAGTGTGATAATCTCCAGGTCCATCTGTGTTGCTGGAAATGGCATTATTTCATTCTTTTTAACATGCTCAGTCACTCAGTCATGGCCAACTCTTCGCCATTCCAAAGACTGTAGCCCACCAGGCTCCTCTATCCATGGAATTTTCCAGGGAAGAATACTGGAGTAGGCTGCCATTTCCTTCTCCAATTCCATGCAATGGCTGAGTAATATTTCACTGTGAGTGTATATATACATATGTGTGTGTATATATATGTACACACATATCACATCTTCCTTGTCTATTCCTACGTCAATGAACATTTAAGTTGCTTCCAAGTCTTGCTTACTGTAAACTGCATTGCAGTGAGCACTGGGGTGAATTGTCCTTTTGAACCATATTTTTCTCTGAATATATGTCCAGAAATGGGATTGCTCTATTTTTAGTTTCTTAAGGAATCTCCATACTGTTCTCCATAGTGGCTGTATCAATTTACATTCCAACCAACAGTGTAGGAGGGTTTTCTTTTCTCTACACTCTTTCTAGCATTTATTGTTTGTAGACTTTTTGATGATGGCTAATCTCTGTTGTTAGGTATTATCTCATTGTAGTTTTGATTTGCATTTCTCTAATGATTAGTGATGCTGACCATCTTTCAGCTGCCTCTTGGACACGTGTGTGTCTTCTTTGAAGAAATATCTATTTAAATCTACTGTCCACTTTTTGATTGGGTTGTTTGTTTTGATGCTGTTAAGCATCATCTGCTATTTCTAAATTTGGAGACTAAAGCCTTGAATTTTAGAAACCAGTATAAAAAAATGTTCTTTGATATGATTTCAGGTTTTACATTACAACAAACCTTTTTAAAAGGGTAAAAGTTTTTAAGGCTTTAAGGTTTTAAAAACCTTTCAAACATTTTTGAGGTTTGATGTTTATTAAACATGAATATTTGATATTTTCTTTAAAAAACTATTAAACTATTTATATACTTATTTTCTTAGGTTAATATCTAAGACAAGATTTTCTTCATATGCATTAAGCATAGCAACATATCACAACAGATTGAATAAAGAAGGAGCTATAAGAGCCCAGCTCTTGCCTACCAACCAATTTATTAAACATTTTACAAAAATAATATGTATATTTTGGAAAATATGGGATTTTAATTAAAATATTATTTATGTTACATAATGAATTCACTATTATTATCTTAAGGAATAAAGAGAGGAGACTATAACTACCAAATATTATTTAATAAATAATGCTTGAACAATGAGATTACAGAAATGTTACACTTGATTATATCCAAACTTCATGAATGATTGGTGAAAATACATTCTCATATACCATTGATGGCAGTGATAACCAGACCAATAACTAGATGATAGCTGTAAAGTGTTAAAATGTGCATACACTTCTCATCAGAAATTTCACTTTTGGAATTTTCCTAAAGCTAATGCACAAAATTTGATCCACATATTGTGTCATAATGATTAAACTGTGCAAACAACAAACAGCAAACATTGAAAGCACTGAAAAACTCACCATTGAGCAAAAACACAAGTAATATTTGATACAATAGTGTGTTCTGTAACTATATAAAACATGAGGCAGAGATATATAGATTAGTTAGATAAAATAAGTAATCTAGATGAAAAGTGCAAAGCACAAGGGATAAAAGGGAAAGAGAAAGAAACAGAGAAATGAAATTTTGTTGGGTATATAGAACATGTCTGAAATACCTCAAGTAATAAAGATTGAAAACAATGATTACTTCTGGGGAGTGCAATTGGAAAGTCAGTTGGGTAAGAGGTTATTTTACATTTAACCTTATATTATATCCTGGTATGTTATTAAATGTTTCAGCATGTTATACCATTCATGTATATTATTTTTACAATGCAAACTATTTAATGCAAAAATACAATAATCCTTATTATTGATAATTCTAAAAATATTTTTCATGTAAGATGCAAGAGAAATGGAAGCAGTTGTAGAATGAGTTTAAAAATACACACCCATGTGTAAGGACTCTGAAAATGAAGATAGTTCCATGGCTCGCGTGTGTGTAAGTTGCTCAGACGTGTCCAACTCTTTGTGACCTCATGGACTGTAGTCTGTCAGGCTTCTCTGTCCACGGGATTCTCCAGGCAAGAATCCTGGAGGGGGTTGCCATTCGCTTCTCCATCTGTGGCTCATAAGAAATGCTAAAGTTAAGAACGGTAAAAAGATTGACCTGAGGGGAGAAAAAAACTGAAATCCATTCCTTTATTTTCTGATTTGAAAACATTACCTACTAAAATGGCATTTTCATTTAAAATGTGTCTATCGAGATAAGCAGAATAGACAGATTAGGTACAACCAATTTGGTGAAAGAAATTTCAATGCAGGAGACAGTGCTTTACAAATTATAAGAGAAAGCAAGTGTTCATTGTAATATTAAAAAATAACAACTACATTATGATACATTTATATAATAAAATTTAATGCAGTTAGTTAAAATGACATTAGATAATAATATTTAATAATATACAAATATACCCACAACTTACTTTCATGTGGAAAACACTGCAAAACTATAAGTGTAATGTTGAAATATTTTTGTGAAAATCAATGTCTGTTGGTTTGTGTGTGTACACACTCACACCTTAAGAAAAAACACCAAAATAATATACTAATCTCTGGGCTAGAATATATATTTTTACTTTTTTCCCTTAAAACTATTCTCTAACCATGTTAAAATTCTTATTTTCCTCTGCATTTTCTTAACATGCTAAAACAAACAACTTTTATGAGAGATAAGAAGAGAGCTGAGTTTGAAATCTCAGCGTATAAAATGGTAAAAATAGAACTTTCTCCTCTATTAGCAGGGAGTTGTCATTGGATTTCATCCTCTTCTATGCTCTGAGATGACCTCACATCACTGATGCACAGTCATATCTTATTGCCTAGATGGAGCACTGGGAAACATAAGATGCCATTCATCCTGTGCTGTGCTTAGTCACTCTGTCCTGTGCGATTCTTTGCGAATCTGTAGTCCACCAGGTTCCCCTTTCTGTGGGACTCTTCAGGCAGGAATACGGGAGTGGGTAGCCATTCCCTTCTCCAGGATATCTTCTCAACCCAGGAATCGAACCCAGGTCTCCCTCATTGCCGGCGGATTCTTTAACTGAGCTACCAGGGAAGTCAGGCCATCCATCCTACACAAAGGGAAAACAATGTTGCAGTTCTTTGGGTGGAATACTGGCAACATGTTAGTTTAGCTCTTCACATGAGAAGAAAAAGATCCAGCTGCAGAACTTGGGGAACTGGTTTCATAGAACTCATCCTTTAAAGGGTATCTGAGATTCATTCCAAATCTGTGGTTCTGTGACTCTATGAATAGCGATGTGTTAGTCGCTCAGCAGTGTCTGACTCTTTGCAACCCCATGGACTGTAGCCTGCCAGGCTCCTCCATCCATGGAATTTTCCAGGCAAGAGTACTGGAGTGGGTCTCCATTTCCTTCTCCAGGGGATCTTCCCAACCCAGGGATCTAACCCAGGTCTCCCGCATTGCAGGCAGACACTTTACCATCTGAGCCTCCGTGGGAGCTCATTCGGAATCAGGTGGGTGAAACAATAATGATGTTCTTCACCCTCCTTGCTGGTCTCAAGTAACAGAGAGAGTCCAGCTGATAGGCTGACGTGGCGACTCAATCGTTTTAACAGAGATTCTGATGAAACCTCCCACATCCATTACCACAAAGGACCTAATCTCCATTCACCGAGTTGGAAAGCTCAAACCTCACCCAGGAGGTCTAACGTGTGCATATGGGAGAATGTGAGTATGTCAAGTACAAAGAAAGAAAGTATTGCTTAGCTAACCTTGTGCCTTTTAAAAACTTTTGCCTGGCTAATATTTATGCATTTTCTCAACTGTTAATAATGTTGCCTAGAAAATATTTTAAACTGATTAAATACCTTTTCCTAGCTCCATCCTGTCCACCCTCTTTCCAGAGGGTGAAGGTGCTCATGATTTTGTTTTTCAACTTACTTGTTAGGTGACTTTCAGTGAATTATTTAGACCTTCTGAGTTCCATTTTTACTTCTCTGAAAATTTGATAATAATATTTATATGGATTTTAAAGCATGAAATTTAAACTTTAGAAATATGTGAACATTTTGAAAATAAAGCATGGAATAAATTAGATACACCACAAATATTAATTTCATTTCTTTCTAATAAGCCTAAGAAATATGCTTTAAAATGTGCAATAGTATCCAATTATTGGCCTCACAGAACTAATGTTATAGAAAAGGTATATAGACAATATCAGCTTCACAATAAGCTAAATTGAACTTAATGCACTTGAACTCTGTTACAGACAACACATTATTGCTCAAAAGAAAAATCCTTGGAATATATAGCTGGAATTTTTCAAACAAAATTTCAGGTTATAGAAGTTGACACACTAAAAATTAATGCTTAGAATTGTTTTAGCTATCTTCTTACAATGAGACATTTAATGATATATGACTGATCAATATAACCTTTTTTTTTCTTGAGTTCGTCTAAGTTTATTTATGTCCTCTATTGTAACACTGGGTTTGTTGGTGGTGTTTAGGGGCTTAGTCCTGTCTGACCCCATGGACAGACCCAAGCCCACCAAGAGCGCCACAGTCCATGGAATTTCCGAGGCAGGAATACTGGAGTGGGTTGACATTTCTTTCTCCAGGGGATCTTTCTGACCCTGGGATCAACCAGCATTTCCTGCACTGCAGACAGATTCTTTACCGCTGAACTACTGGTGAAGACCAATGTAAAACAGAAGTCTTTCTAAAATTTTCTTAAAACATTATGCTACGAATTACTTTACAATTGTATTAGTTACTTCAAAGAAGATTGTTGTGTTTTTAAACTGTTCTCCGACAAAAATGAGGCATTTACACTAATGTGATCATGGAGATTAAATTAATTTTCAAAAGTCTCATAATTTTCAAAAAGTCACATATTTATCTTAAAAGGGAAAATCTTACAATGTGGCAACTTAAAGTATCTGATTCTAAGAATTCCTATAAACATGAGAAAATGAAAAATTTGGATGGAAAAAATCATATAAAAAAGCTACAAAGCTGATACAATCACAAATTGAAATAGACAAGGAATTGAGTAGATCCTCATTTTCTAGAAGCCTGCATCAGGAAATGATAAGGAAACATATGTCAAACCAGGCCTTTGGGAGAATGCAACTTAGCATAACTTTCAGTTTTGGAAAAAAAAAAAATTGCTAGCATGCAATGACAGTGAAAAATGATTACTTTGTGATATCTTTAGTATACATTTATTTTTTTCATGTTCTTTTATGTTTTTTGGCAATAAGCTATAGAATACTATTCCCAAGTAAGGTTTTGGATGAATTCCTAAATTAAATCCACAAAATAAGAAACAGGCAGAATATTACTGATTGGTTCCAGACCTGAAGAGCATAAAATGAGTCTGCTTAACATAAGCAAACTGGAAATGTTGATACTTATCACTTGTATCAAAGTATAAATGAAGCATTTTAATATTTTAGGAACTAATGTAAGTTTCTCTTTTGGCCAAAAATTAAGTTGATCCAAGTAAGTATAAATTCCAAGAGTAATGAGCAAAAAGGATTCAATTCTTCTGAGTATTCTCATTTACATTTTCCTGAAATGGTTTATTCAGTTGATGATTTACGTGACCTTTAGAGGAACATGATAGCTGGCTGAGAGAACTGCATTTAATTGTTGTCACAGCTATAGAAGCAAAGGGCTTTGTAAGAGAAACATTCTCACTGTAGATGCCTCATTTGCAGCAGGACTCCATTTGGGGTTAAAAGCTAGGTTATTTGGGCGGGTTTAGCATGCATCTCTCTCTTACTCCATAGGGAGTGAGCTGGGCTGGCCTTGCTCACCGAGTCCACCTGCACCTCGTTAGAGAGTGTTTGCATGCCACACCACAAGATCCCCACAATGACATAACTCCATTCAGAGACTGGCGTGACTGGGCTGGGTTTCCCCCCACCCCCCCTCAGCTCTTGTATCACTAAGAATCTGGCAGCCAGTTCCGTCTGACAGAGTTTACAGCATATATTGGTGGATTCTTGTCCATAGTGCATCTGCTTTAAGAATTAACGAAAGCAGGGTCGAGACAGTAAGGTAAGTGCTGTTTTAACTATAGCACTGGGGATGCTGATGGTTTGGGACAGTGTTTATTGTAATGAGAACAGAAAAAAAAAATTCCAGAGCAACTTTGCCAATTGCTATTCAACAGCAAATCCAGTTTTGAGCATTTACTTTCACATCTTGCAGAATATACTTTCCATGATTTATGAATTTGAGATACATTTTATACAGTCTATAATGCCTTACTTAGCAAAGGATGTTATAAAAAGTTTCAAGATTTCACTAGAAAGTAGACACAGTGAAACAGTATGGCATTTAAAATGTTTGCTATTTTATCCTAAATAGTTCTATATGTTAGTTTTGTTAGAACTTAATTTGGAACAAAGGAAGCCATTTCAATCAATATTCAAAATATTTTGCAACTGGTATGTCATTATAATTTGTTATGATTTGCTGTAAACACTTCATGCTGTTATAAAACCTGAACAAAAGGATTACTTAATTCTATTTTGTTAATTTTAAAGATTTGCGTTGTGGATGTATGTCTTAAGAAACAGGAACATGTTTTAAAGAAATTCTGGGAAACATGATTTACTCTTTGGAAAAGAGCCTTTTCTTCATAGCCACAGGTATTTGAAAAAAACTAGGGGAAAGTAAAGTGTGTTTTTGCTTCATAATGGAGTCATTATATGGTTACAAACTCTCTTTGAATTCAGAGTCCTTGTTTTGACTCTGCCAAAAAATATGGAAGCATTTTTCATTACTATTCAATACTCACATTATAGTTCCCATGTCTATTTTAGTGTATACCGAATTAAAATAATTTGGACTTATTAATAAAGTAAGACAAATCTTTACAACATTAATATACTGTAATTTATAAAGAATACTACAATTACATTAGCACTATGTAATTGTTCTCATGGCCAAGTCCTGTCAACTAAATTTAATGACTCCGTCACAATCTTAGGGAATAATTTACTAAGAGTCTGGCTACATGTTACATTATGTCTGTTATGAGAGTGATCCTAACAATCTTTTCGAGTGTTTCATCTGCTAAAATTAAGTATTTTATAATTCCAAGTTAAAGCAAAGATGTTTAAAATTCCTGAGAGCAGAAAATCCTGCTTGTCCTAAACTACATAGATCCAAAAGCTTGTACCTTGTTTCTCACAGGAAGAGATTTTATTTTATGGTATCCATTGGAATGTGGATGCTGCCTCACAGAAACAATTTCCCTCCCAGAGTGACCAATTGCTCAGCTATAACTCTTCATTCTACAAAAGCCCAGCTCTTATATCCTATTTTCCTTTACCTACATTGCTGACCCTTTACTTCCCAAGCAATTGAAATGTGCTTCACTGATCCTTAGCAACAGGTACATGTGAAGATCACTGATACAAATTATTTTCAGTGTATATTCCCAAATTGATCCTATCCTACATGGCTCTTAATGCTCAGTGTTTAATGCAGACCTTCCTTAGTTCCCACTCTCTTCCATCTTCATTCAGTGCGAGTGCTAAAACCCAGATAAGCAAACCCTACCTTCTCAAATTTTAACATGAAGGCAGACAAATTGTGAGTGACTGAGAGAAAGAAAAGCTTTCATTCAAAACTTTGAAAAGAATATCATTCTCTACCAGTTAGATCTCTTTCTAGGTTTAAAGCTGTTTAGATTTCGTGACATTTCCTTGATTAACAAACAATAATTTTACTGAAACTAATATACTAAATACTAATTTTCAAACAGAGTTTTGTAATGTGCTTAAAAGTATAGAATGTTAGATAAAAGTTGACATAATATGCACACACCCCCACTTAAGAAGTCTGTTTCCTCTCTTCAGAGTCAACAATAAAGATAGTTCTAAAAGAATTTTCCACCCTCCCCAGCACCCTACCACTACTACCACCATCACCGCCCCCCAACCACTCCCAGCAGACACACATAAGAACAATGTTCTTCCAGACAAAATCACAGATTGCCCATGTTCTCAGGAAGGATCTTTTTAATGAGATATTTTAATGATGTTGGATGGTGGGGTAGAGGGTCCAGTTTACCACTGTCTTCTTCCTTTTGTTTCTTCTGGTTTTGAAGGTATTCTGAAGCTGCGTTCTAACATGGTGGTTAGAGGGCCCCTCCCAGAACCCTTGCAGGAATCCATGTAACTAAGAAAAGGACCTGGAGAGAGGTTGACTGGAACAATTAGGCCTAGCTCGCCCAGAAGGGGGCGCCAGTGCATGCAATCTGTCCTGGAATCTGTTCCCTTCCCCACACATTGTAAATTTACATCCTTATCCTAATCCTTCAAAGCAAATTAACAGACATCATTAGTGCAGTAAAAAAGTACTCTAAAATAATAAAATTTGCATTTTCGAATGCATTTTCTTTCTTCTTAGTGTACTTTTCCTGAAAGAATACTATTTTATAATACATATTTTCACTTTATTTAGGATTCAAAGCATTTGCCAAAATGAATCTAGGTGTGTTTCCTCTCCTCTTGGCATTAATTGGCGGTGCCAGCAGCACCTATCCTGATTACTATGATTATTACGATTTCCCCCAATCAATATATGGGAGGTCATCACCAAACTGTGCACCAGAATGTAACTGCCCTGAAAGCTATCCCACAGCCATGTACTGCGATGAGCTGAAACTGAAGAGCGTGCCGATGGTGCCTCCTGGAATCAAGTACCTTTACCTTAGGAATAACCAGATTGACCACATTGATGAGAAGGCCTTTGAAAACGTAACTGATCTGCAGTGGCTCATTCTCGACCACAACCTTCTAGAAAATTCCAAGATAAAAGGAAGGGTTTTCTCTAAACTGAAGCAACTGAAGAAGCTGCACATAAATTACAACAATCTGACAGAGTCTGTGGGCCCGCTTCCCAAGTCTCTGGTGGATCTGCAGCTCACTCACAACAAGATCTCTAAGCTTGGCTCCTTTGACGGACTGGTTAACCTGACCTTCATCCACCTTCAGCACAATCAGCTGAAAGAGGATGCCGTTTCAGCTGCTTTGAAAGGTCTGAAGTCACTCGAATACCTCGACTTGAGCTTCAATCAGATGACCAAACTACCTTCTGGTCTCCCAGTGTCTCTTCTAACTCTTTACTTAGACAACAACAAGATTAGCAACATCCCTGACGAGTATTTCAAGCGTTTCAGTGCATTGCAGTATCTGCGTTTGTCTCATAATGAACTGGCTGATAGTGGAGTCCCTGGAAATTCTTTTAATGTATCATCTTTGTTGGAGCTGGATCTCTCCTATAATAAGCTGAAAAGCATACCGACGGTCAATGAAAACCTTGAAAACTATTACCTGGAGGTCAATGAACTTGAAAGTAAGTAGAAAACTGTGCCCATGATTGATTGATACTCCCTCAAGGTTTTAAATGCCTAAGTTGTGTGACACAAATATTAAATTGGCTCCAGTTTAAAAAAAAAATGCCAACAAAATATTTCTCTACAATATAGAATTCTAGCTTAGCTGTTTATCCATTATCTGGCTTTTCTTTGGAGTGTCCAGATAAGAAATCATGAAGGTCATATAGAATTTAAACACTCATTTCTTCAGATTTAATGTTCTGGGCTAATTATTTCTGCTGTGTTAACCCTTGATTTTCATCTGTTATTGTTTGCCTCCTTCATGACTTCAATTTGTGTGTGCGTTCGTTTCTTGACAAGACGTAGCTAAGGGGGAAACCAAGACCAGAGGGAACACAGTCATCAGAGACTTTGACATCTCTCTCCTGCTTGTCCCCAGAGCAGCCTGCGTACATTCATGGTCTCCTCTGACATCTTTACTTGGGGCTCAACATGTTGCTGCACTTTCACGACCATCATCTATCTGTGTGTTCCCTGGTGTGGTTGGGGTGTGTAGTCTTCCCAGTGTTCTTAGGAGGACTGTGAGAAAGTTTAAGGAGGACTATGATAAGTGTTTGGAATATAGTTTACTAGAATTACAGAGCCCCTTTTTCTTATATACAATGCTTCACCTCATTTGATTTTCCCATCATTTCTCCTTCCTCTCTCTTACTTCTGTAGTTTGTTTTTCATTTATCTGCTGGGTAGGAGTTTGACCTGATCCACTCGGGCTGTTTATGTACTCTCCTGACCTCCTGGCACATATTTCAATTTAAGCTATAAAGATTTAGATCGTAAATTGACTATTCACCAATATTAACCTTATTTTTTAATGGAAGTCGGCAGAAGAAAAAACCTGTAATTCACAGATGAAACTTTTAAAGTGAAAACTCAGGTGGGAAACACTGATTCACACAGCAAATAATTCTATGTGCAAAATAATCTATTGAAATTGAACATGTGTATATTATAAAACTTGGTCCCCTTGTCCTACTGGCTAAGGATATTGACACTCCTATCAGAAAAAATTGCATTGTGCCTTATTAATATGCTACTTTATAATTCTGCAACACTTCCATGCAACTCCTAGTAGAGTTGGGGTGTTCTCATGAAGGAAATCGTGACTGCCAGCTCTGCAATGCCACATCTTCTTTCTTGCATCTGGAAAGCTTGCCTGTCATGCAATACAGTCAAGCTATTAGAGCTAAACCCTTTGAGTTGTTTCCAGGGGAAAATTTACTATGTGGCAATATATGGTCCCACATTATAAACTTTTGTGGTCAGGAAAAAGGATACTCAGACAAGCCAAAATGCTAATGGAATTTAAGATGGTTGAGGGCTGAAGAAACCCATTAGATTTGGTGGGTGGAGGTTAGCAGGAGAAAGACTACTTCCTACTCTGAGACAAGAAAGGAGAAAGATATAAATGCAAGGGCATTCGAAGGTGGAAAAATTAGTTTTCATTGTATGAGTAAAAAACAAAGAGCCAGTGTAGGGATGCGACAGATGGACCAAGAGAAAAATGCCAGCAGCCTCTCAGTGCCAAGCTGAGACTGAAATTCCAGTGCCCAGCACGTTTAGTCATTTGCAAGTGAATAGTTACGTTTTCTCCTTTCCTTATCTTTGACACTTAGGTATACACATTTCAGGGATTCTTGTCATGTGACTTTGCCTGTGTGTCTTCAACTTAGTTTATCTTGCTGCATAATATTTACACATACCAGTTGCCCACATTGTAAGATAAAGAGAGTTCCTTAATGCTTTTCTTATATTAGGAAATGTACAGTAAAAAATGATTTCTTATTTTTTCAAACTTGCAACTTTAAGCATTAGACTAGTCACAGATCCTCCTAGTATAAAGCAATTTAGAAAAGAGGGGGAAAAAGCACCAATAACTTCAGTACATAGTAATGTGCTAGCACTGTGTGAAGTGCTCGACATACCGTAGTTGATGAAACCTTCATGCCACACAGTGTGATAGATATGCTATACTTAGAATGGGATAAATGTTTCAGAAGGTAAATGGCAGAAACAGAAAACTAATATAGGCCTAGACCCTTGTTTTTTACATTGTTCCATACTTTCTCAGAGGCAGTACTGAAAGCAAAATCCCTGGCATTTGACAGATGAGTAATTTAAGACATCTTAGAGGGAAAGACTGCAGTGTGTTTGGAGTTCAACTGAAGTCCTTGTTAGCTAGAGCTGAAAAATGAAAGAAAAATAACAACATAAAGGACCAGCATAAGGTTACTCTGAAATAGATTTGTGCCACCATAGGCAGTTTCAATGTACATACACGGGTCACGCTATCTAGCAACCATCTTGGTGTCCATTAAAGACTAAATCAGATGTTCATTTGTAGCAACTTTTTGACCCCAGCAGAAAAGGACATGGACTGAGATGGTGGATATTCCATGATTTGGTTTTTGCTTTGGAGTTTTGAATCTTTGTCATGAAGTATGGTTGTTGGAAAACTCTCTAGAGTTCATCTATTTAACTCTTTTTAAGATGCAAAAACTCAAAATCCTTACTCTGCTGAGACTGTTCATGTTACAGCACCCCATCTTAGATTTCCTCAGGCTCGACTTAATATTTCAAAATAATGCTTAGATAACATGATAGGCTCACTGCATGCCTTTCTATAATAAAGTATTTCTAAATCAAGAACTCAAATAATACTAAAAAAGATGTTTCATTAAGAACTTAAGTTCTGTTCCTTCAAACATTAATTGAATCTTCTGACTTAACCATAGGTATTCTTTACTAAATATTATTGGGCTTTGGAAGTCTGAAATATTCCTTTAATAGTTCTAAATTCAAAGATACATCAAATAAGTGGGAAGAAGTGCTATTGGATATTATTATAGTCTTAAAGATTTTCCCTTTTTTTTTAAATGATGGTTTCACGCTCATGTATTGAAAGAAATGATTGAAATGTTTCACTCTAATTTTCCAGAGTTTGATGTGAAGAGCTTCTGTAAGATCCTGGGACCCCTATCCTACTCCAAGATCAAACATTTGCGTTTGGATGGCAATCACATCACCCAAACTAGTCTGCCACCTGATATGTATGAATGTCTACGTGTCGCGAATGAGATCACTGTTAATTAACATCTACTGAGTCCAATTACATTGAGGTGTAGCCTGGAACAACAGTTTATGGTTATGTTTATTTGTGTGTCAGTTTTTATAGTATTCATTTTTTGTTGCTGTTTATTACTTTCATAAATTTCTAATTCTAAGGGAAAATGTTTTGTAAACATTTTACTACTTTTTTAAAAGAGAAGATGAAAGGCAGGCCTATTTCATCAGAAGCACAGACACACACACACACACACACACACACACACACACCTTGACAAGAAACTTAATGCTTTATTTGTAAATTTAGTGTTTTTTACATCTCTACTGTCAAATGATGTGAAAAGCTTTTTACTGGTTTCATGAAAGTCAGTCAAGTTTTAAAATTTCTAAATCTTAACTTAATGTGCCAAAAAGCATGGATTACATGCATATGGATGTCTACAGTCCTGAAGTAAATTATCTCAATGCTCAAATGTTCACATTTCAATGTTCAAATTTGTTTAGCTGAAAAATAGATGGTTAATTTTGAGACCAATGATTCTGCAAAATACTAGACAAAATTTGTGAAACTACATATACTTACAGCAGTATTTTTAGTGTTAAGAATTTATATATACTTACCTAATGAAACTTTTCTTTTCTAGAATTATGTTTCACCCTAAGTCATGTGTATGTTTCTTTTTGATTATTTGCATGTTATGTTTAACAAGCCAATAGCAAAATAAAACATAGCAAATGGCATCACTGTGTTTGATTTCTTGTGAAATTCATATCTCTCCAGTAAAAATAGATAAAATAATATATTAGAATTTAAAAAATCTCTAGCCTGAAATATTTTGCTTATGTTAAATAGAATTTTTCATTAATTAGATTATCTGCTTAGAGCATCCACTTGTAAAGAGTCTTTAAATACATCTTACAATATGTACTTGAAAGTGTGCAAATCCCAGGTGTGTCCTATAATACAACTCAGTTCTGACACCATGTGCCTAAAGATGGGGTCAGATTGTCCAGGCTAAAGGTTCAGTCCTACAGGACTGCCTTCCCTCCCCACTCATATGCCAATTGAAAGCTCAAGTTGTTACATCTTCTTCTGACCAACTGGCTATAAATCAGAAGTTCCCAAGACCCCCTTCTAGACTTGAGGAATATGCTAGAGTGGCTCAAAGAACAGGAAAGCTCTTTACTCACTAGATTATTCATTTAATATAAAATGGTATAATTCAGGAACAGCTAGATAGAAGAGGTGCAAGGCAAGGTATGGGGACAGGGTGCTAAGCTTTCACGCCTTCTCCAAGCATAGGCCGCTCTCCCCAAATTTCCACAGGTTCACCAATCAGAAAGCTGTCCCTATTCTGTCCTTTTGGGTTTTTAGGCAGGCTTCATTTCATAGTCACTGGGCATTGGCAGTTGAACTCAGTCTCTAGCACCCCTGCCCTCCCAGGAGGTGAGGGGGAGGGACTGAAAGTTCAGACTCTCTCAGGGTGTTTTTGGGTCTCTTAGCAACCAGTTCCCCCTTCCCCCTCGCTTAGGTTACCTAAGAGCTTTCCGAAATCACTTATTAACATAACAAAAGATAACTTTATTGCTCTTATTCAGAAAATTCCAAAGTCTTTAAGAGTTGTGAGTCAGAAACCTTGAGGGTAAGAACCAAATATATACGAATGACCAAAGTATATTTCTTGTTAATCACAGTATTACAATATTTAAATCTCACAACTTCCTTAGATATTTGTCATTATTTTCATTCCTGCTGGTTTTACTGATTTATACACAGTAATACTCTATTAAATAAAAAGCAGCTATAAGATCTCAGCAATCACTCATTGGTTGTAAGCAAAAATGGCCAATCACTCCCAGGACTGAAAATGTTGAATATATATAAATGTTTATGAATATGAGATTTAATAGATCAATTTATCTTGAAATCAATATATTTGTAACATAAAGTTAAGAGTTTATAATGCAGAAAAGGATATCCATGTTTCTATACAATGGGGAACCATAAGGCGTATAACATAACTTCTACCTTACCTAGTTAACAATAAAGCATATGTTTGGAGCCAAATGTGCAGTCAAAGATCACTCATCCATGGAGAAGCACAGACATAGTCTCAAAGGAGTCTAAAACGAAGGCAACATTTTTCTAAAGTATTAATACGTTTGAACAGAACATTTTTAGAGAACTCTATCTTCTGGTAAAATGGCTTATCATCAAAGGACCATTATCAACTATCATTATCTGGCAGACTGATGTATGACATGAATATTGTTTTGTTGTTTAGTAGCTAAGTTCTGGACGATTCTTTGCAGCCCCATGGACTGTAGCCCACCAGGCTTCTCTGTCCATGGAATTCTCCAAGCAAGAATACCAGAGTGGGTTGCCATTTCCTTCTCCAGGGTATCTTCCCAACCCAGAGACAGATATATTATGTAATTCTTAAAGTGGTTGACAAGGACAAATTAAACATGAAGTGACATTTCTAGCAGAAGCATCTGAGGACTAGTTAGACCCTGTTTGGGGACAGGCACCTCCCCTTTCTAGAGGCCAAACCCCATCTCTCCAGGGCAGAGCTGGAGGAGGGAAGATACTGTTTGCTCTTTCATGCATTGTGACAGCCTTAGGGAGGAAAAGATATTGGAGACTCTTCATTTGCTCTTCTCTCTTCCCTTCCTCAGCTCCCACACCAGTTTCTGTAATGCTTTCCAACATCTCAAGTGTATAATCAGCATGTTCAGATGCTTTTCTAAATGCAGATTACCAGCACAATGCCCCAGATATGCAGACCTGGTAAGTCATGCAACATGGGATTCCACATTTTTAAGGAGCATAAGGATTCTTATACTAGTGGTCAGCAATACACATCTTTAAAAACACTGAGTTACTGTGATCCAGTCATTGAAATCCAAAACAGCTGAAAAGAAGAAACATCCTCTCTAGGGAAGCAAAATAGAAGAAAGCATGTCATTTGCAGCATACATACATGAGTAACATATTATTTTTTCTGTATTTTAATTTATTTAAGCCCTCATCTGTGAGCAAGGAATAAAAATTGTAATTTAATGAACATAATGTACATCACTTCTGACTCAAAACTAACTCGAGTGGCTTCATAGATTTTTCTTTCCTGCCTGTGCTCCTTTCTCTCTAAGCAAAGGTATTTATCAAGAGAGACAGCTTAGAATTTAGTTTGATTAAATGTTCAGGAAGGTGCCTAGAGGAAGAAGGTACTTAGGGGAAATGGTCAAAACAGGGTGAATTTAAAACAAGAACTTCCTTGACTATCTCACTAACAAAAGTGATTCTGATTTTGTCTCCTTCTGGATAAACAGCCCTATGCGTGGATTAAAGCAATTATGCATGTGAATTATTATTTTTTACTAAGACTGATTCGTTGGAGAATTAATGATAGACTGTAAATAGGGCAGGTACGAGGGAACTGGGGGTAAGGAAAATGAGAAAAGTCCTTCAACATCTCCATTTGAAAATCAATGCTAAGTCGTGCCTTTATGGTGAAAGAGAACTATGATGTACTGGGGTTTTGAGGTTTGTGAGGAATTATCGTGCCCTAATAAGTACAAAAATACAGATGGAAGATAGACCACTAAATGAGCCAGAGGAATGTTGATTTCTTAGTTAAAAGTTCTTCTACTGGTAATAGCTGTTTTCAGAAATACTGGAGAGTTTAAAAGACTGGTTTTATAAAGGACTATGAATTTTTTTCCTTGTGATCTTTTAAGGTTTGGGTTCCGGGTTTTTGTAGAGCTGTAATTTTATCATAATGATGGCCTTAGATTTTTTTTCTTTGGTTGAATTTTGCAACAATCATGTAAACTTCTTTAACATTGTTCTCACAAGTAAAAGTAAATGCTCATTTGAGTTAAAGTGAACTCTAAAGGAACTTTACTACCAGGAACTAAATATGTATATAAAATAACAATGTTATCAAATTTAAGGTAGACATGCTATGCATGCAGGCTCAGTTACTAAAGTTGCATCTGACTCTTTGAGTCTCTGTGAATTGTAGCCCACAAGCCTCCTCTGTCCATGCTATTCTCCAGGCAAGAATACTGGAGTGGGTTGCCATGGCTTCCTTTAGGGGAGCTTTCCAACCCAGAGATCAAACCGGCATCTCTTAAGTCTCTTGCACTGGCTTTATCATTAGCTCCACCTGGGAAACCCAGACATGCTCTGCTGCTGCTGCTACTAAGTCGCTTCAGTCGTATCCGACTCTGTGCGACCCCATAGACGGCAGCCTACCAGGCTCCCCCATCCCTGGGATTCTCCAGGCAAGAACACTGGAGTGGGTGGCCATTTCCTTCTCCAATGGATGAAAGTGAAAAGTGAAAATGAAGTCGCTCAGTCGTGTCTGACTCTTAGCGATCCCATGGACTGCAGCCTACCAGGCTCCTCCGTCCATGGGATTTTCCAGGCAAGAGTACTGGAGTGCGGTGTCATTGCCTTCTCCGAGACATGCTATAAGTACATGAAATAGACAGAAATGATTTTTTTTAAATATCTTGCTGGATATATTTGTTCACTCACTCATGCATTCAGTAGATTGTGTTTCCTAAAAAGGTATAAAAAAACTGAACTGCAACACATGGAAGGAAAAGTAGAAATTTAGACAATATAAAGTGAGTGAGGTCCTATGTGTCTTCATTTCACTTTGTTAATCCCTGCTTTCCACTTCTACTGTGTAGGTGTAGTTAAAACTACACGGCACTAGCATAAAAGCAGATGCACAGCCCAACTGAACAGAATGGACAGCCCAGAAATAAACCCTGGCACTAAAGGCTAAATGGTTTTTGACAAGAGTGCCAAGACTGTACAATGGGGGGAAGAAACAACCCCTTCAGAAAAGTTTGCTAGGAAAAAAAAAATAATAATAACTGAACATTAACATGCTAAAGAAGAAGCTGTACTCGTATCTTATACCATACATAAGAGTTTACTCAAAATGGATTAAAGATCTAAATATAAAATATAGAACTGTTAAACTCCTAGGAAAAACAGGGGGAAAGTTTCAAGGCAATTAGGTTTGGCAATGATTTTTGATTATGAAAAAAAATTGCAGACATCAAAATTAAAACATAGATCAAAAGGACTACATCTAACTTAAAAGCTTTTGAATGTCTAAAGAAACAAGCAGCAGAGTGAAAAGGCAACCTATGGAATGGAAGAAAATAACTGCCAATCACGTATTTGATTAGAAGTTAATATCCAGAATACAATAGGAACTTCTACAACTCAACAGTGACAAGAACAAATCTCCAAATAGTCTAATTAAAATAATGGTTGAAATAATAGACGTTTCATCAATGAAGACATGCAAATAACCAATAATCACACTAAAAGATGCTCAACATCACTAGTCAGTAGAGAAATACAAAAGAAAACCTCAATGAGATACTACTTCAGTATTAGGATGGTCATTTTCAAAACAACAGGAAAAAAAAAGTCATTGAGCATGCTGAGAAGTTGGAATACTTGTGCAGTGGGAATGTAAATTGGTAAAACTACTATGGAAAAAACTATGGAGGTTCTTCATACAATAATATTTAATGGTATATATTATATATACCATTATATATCTAATATATACCATTATATATACCAAATATATCTAATACATACCATTAGATAGCATTGTATGAAAGACAATTTGAAAAGACCCTGATGCTGGGAAAGATTGAAGGCGGAAGAAGGGGACAACAGAGGATGAGATGGTTGGATGGCATCACCGACTCAATGGACACGAGTTTGAGTAAACTCTGGGAGATGGTGATGGACAGGGAGGCCTGGCGTGCTTTGCATTCCATGGAGTCACAAAGAGTTGGACATGACTGAGTGACTGAACTGACTGAACTGAACCTAATACATATTTTATATCTTAGATTTTATCCTCTCAACATTCCTACATATTTGATATATCATAAAATTACAGTGAAGAAACTGAGGAACAAAGAGTTAAACTAATTTGCTAGGATAATAAACGATATCTAGAGATTTCTCAAGACTGCAAACTAGAGAGCATCCTTTCTTCTTCTCTTACTCTTATACTTCACATTCAGTTCATCAGAAATTTCTAATGAATAAGCCACCAAAGTACATACCAAATCTCTCCATTTCTTCCCACCTCCACTTCTACCTCCCTACTGCAAGCTTTGCTGGTGGCTCAGTCAATAAAAGAATCTGTCCGCAATGCGGGAGACCTGGGTTTGATCCCTGGGTCGGGAAGATCCCTTGGAGGAGGGCATGGCAACCCACTCCAGTATTCTTGCCTGGAGAATCCCCACGGACAGAGGAGCCTGGTGGGCTACAGTCCATAGGGTTTCAAAGAGTCAGACATGGCTGAGTGACTAAGAACACAACGCAAGCTTCAGTTGATCTGGCCTGAACAACTGCAGTGTTTCTAACTAATCTTTCAGCTCCCTCTCTTCTGCTATGGGTTGAATTCAGTTCAGTTCAGTTCAGCTCAGTCGCTCAGTCATGTCCGACTCTTTGCGACCCCATGAATTGCAGCACACTAGGCCTCCCTGTCCATCACCAATTCCCAGAGTTCACTCAAACTCATGTCCATAGAGTCGGTGATGCCATCCAGCCATCTCATCCTCTGTTGCCCCCTTCTCCCCCTGCCCCCAATCCCTCCCAGCATCAGGGTCTTTTCCAATGAGTCAGCTCTTCTCATGAGGTGGCCAAAGTATTGGAGTTTCAGCTTCAGCATCAGTCCTTCCAATGAACACTCAGGGCTGATCTCCTTTAGAATGGACTGGTTGGATCTCCTTGCTGTCCAAGGGACTCTCAAGAGTCTTCTCCAACACCACAGTTCAAAAGCATCAATTCTTCAGTGCTCAGCTTTCTTCGTAGTCCAACTCTCACATCCATATATGACCACTGGAAAAACCATAGCCTTGACTAGACAGACCTTTGTTGACTAAGGTCTCTGCTTTTTAATATGCTGTCTAGGTTGGTCATAACTTTCCTCCCAAGGAGTAAGCATCTTTTAATTTCATGGCTGCAATCACCACCTGCAGTGATTTTGGAGCCCCCCAAAATAAAAGTCTGACACTATTTCCACTATTTCCCCATCTTTTTCCCATGAAGTGGTGGGACCAGATGCCATGATCTTAGTTTTCTGAATGTTGAGCTTTAAGCCAACTTTTTCACTCTCTTTCACTTTCATCAAGAGGCTTTTTAGTTCCTCTTCACTTTGGGTCCCTCCAAATATTCATATGGTGAAATACTAATCCCTAGTACCTCAGAATAACCATATTTGGAGGTCCAGAGCCTATATTTTCAACCACTTCTAGTACTGTTCCTATCAGGTTTCCAGAGTTAGTTCTAGTGTGAGTTTCTTTGCTTCAAGGGTCAAAACATTGCTGAAAGATTTGGGCTGGGTAATACCCAAAGAAACTTTCATTCTAAAGCCCCTCATAAACTAGTAGATTCCTTGGCTTAAAATAACCTATTCAGAGATTACCTGGTATTTTTTTCTCCTTTGGGTATTATATAGATTCTCATTCTACATCAATTCAGTTTAAAATATTGCTGTTAAAAGATGAAGGAGAGGACTGGAGAGACAGTTTATTCTGCTAATTACACTTGGCCAGTGTTAATTCTTTTAAAGTAATTCTATTCCCCAGACAAATACACAGTCTGAAAATTGGGACCATTTTTATGGGGCCTGAGCATTTTGTTGATAGGAACATGGCTTTTCTTCTCTTTAGTTAGTAAGACTAAAGCTTTCCAAGATTTTGCAATCACTTTTTCATTTTGTCAACTCACTGGCCAAAAAAAAAAAAAATTCCATCTGACTTCTTTTTTCTAGTTTTTGGCATTTTCCCAGAAAATTCTAGGATGAAGATTCCATTTCAGATTATTTTAATGGCCTTTAATCCTGAGTACAATCATCTTCATTCTAGGTTTATTACTAAAAATTCATTGGTCTAAGAAAATAATGACCTTTATTTGTCTAAGATGGAAATTAAAAGTACTATGACTTCATGGCTATTTGGAGGTATGAATAGGTGTTCAAATGTCTTAGCTTTGAAAATGTCAAGACATTGTCCAAATTCTTAACCAAGACTTGCTTTAAAAAAGATTATTTTAAAATTAAAAGAACTGGAAATCGAATGTCATTGCCAAACTTTTTGATCATGGCTTAGATATCACAATTTAGATCATTTCAGTGAGAAATAGTGCCTGGCGAATAAACATCCAAATTTTAGCAGGAAAGATTGCCATCAATGCAAATAAATCACCACACTCAGAAGCTGATGTGCCCACTTAAATTATTTTCCAGATACGTACTTTGAAAAACCCTCGGGGGAGAGTTTCTTGACTGCTATAATCTTGAGAACTACGTCTAACTCCTAGTTAGCACCATTTGCATTGCTCTTTCAGCTATTGCTAAGATTGGGGTTTCCTTGACTATTACTAGCATTGTTTTAGCTGTTTTAGGGTTGCATTTTCCCTCTATCTTATTCCACAATTTTATAATAGCTAAAAAGGTAATACTGTAAACAAACAAGCAAAAAACCAAAACCTTAAAAGTAAGCCAAACGAATGCCAGAAAGTAACTCTACAGCAATTTTAGCTTATCTTTTTGTAACAGGAATATTTTTAAATATTCTCAGTTTCAAACAGGGCGACCACTCTAAGTTCACCTTTCTCTCTAGACTTTCTTTATCCTTCCCCAGACATGAGAAACAAGTGGAATTCGATTTCACTTAGACCTTGGTAAAGCAACTGGAGACAGACTTCAGTCTTTTTTGTAACCATGATAGATGTCACAACACTCAGTACCAGAGAAGTCTTTCATTTTTGTACTTTTCCCTAAAGGGTTTCTAATTCTCTCTTCAGAGATGAAGTATCAGGCAGCAGTCAGCCAGGTTCCAAATAATTCTTTTACTGCAAAAGTAAAATGCTTTCTTTGTTTCTCAAGTAAACCCATCTAGCAACTGCTGAACTGAAGTATTAAATGCACAAATTCCAATAGCATGAGTCCAAGATCTCCCTCTTTGAGAGAATGAGAATGTTTAACTTCTGATAAAAGAATCCTCTCTCACTTGTACCTTTTCCACCTCAAGTTTAGAGTGAGGACAAAGCCGGAAGGTTTGATTATTCTCTTGGAATGAAAGCTGTGATGCTCTCTCCTCTCTCTCTAGCCCCTCCTCTTCTTCTTTTTCTTTCCTTTGTTATTATTATTTACTTATTTAATGTTTTTGGCTGTGCTATACGAAGGCTTTCCCTAGTTGCAGGGTGTGGAAGCTACTCTGCGTTAAGGTGCAAGGGCTTCTCATCACGGTGACTTCCCCTGTTGCAGAGCACAGACTCTAGGCCCATGTGCTTCAGTAGTTTCCATGTGCGGACTCTAGGGTGGGTGGGTTTCAGTAGCTGCAGCACAAAAACTCAGTAGTTGCAGCTCACAGGCCCTAGAGCACAGGCTCAGTATTTGTGGTACATGAGCTTAGTTGCTCCATGGCGTGTGGAATCTTCCAGACCAGGGATCGAGCCCATGTCTTCTGCACCGCCAGGCAGATTCTCATCCACTGTGCCACCAGGAAAGTCTTTTTTTTCTTCTTCCTCTCCTTCCTCCTTTCTCCATCCTCGCTCCTCCTTCCTTCCTCTTCCTCCTCCCCTTCTCCTCCTTCTACTTTTCTTCACCAAAGACAATATAATGTAAGAATATAAGCTATGGCAACAAACATAAACAGCATTGATAAAATACATGAGTCAATTTATTTTCAACCCAAATAGGCTATTTTAAAAAATCATTAATAGTGTTACTTAAAACCCTCATATAATTTCCTTCTTTAAATATCATAAGATTTCCATGACGTAAATCTTGTCCTTATTTTACACACCAGGAATTGGAGGCTCAGGAAATTTGTATTAACTAGCCAAGTTTCATACAGATGGTGAAATCTGCAGCTGAGGTTTAAACACAGATCAGTCTCATCCAAAAGACTATGAACTATTCAGTAGATATTCACACCCATTTTTGAAAGGAAGAAAATGAAGCAAAGTTTCCTGGCTAAGTAGGTGGTTTAATACAGCAGAAAAAACACTCAGTGGGAATGGGTTATAGTCATGGTTATGCCACTAAGTATCTGGTTGGGTGATTACTTCTTTGATCTTTGTTATCTTCACACCTAAATCAAGAAGACTGGAATAAATGACACTGTGTTCTTTGGAGCTCGAAGATTTTGTAATTTTTAACTGATTCAAGGCCACAGAGCTAGACTTTGGGATTTCCAGGGAACTTGACTATCTCAGTATTCTTCCCATTTATTGTTCCCCTTGATGAGAAGGAACCAGAGACACAGGCAACCCAGGTAATTGCAGGAAGCAGGGCTAGACGTGTGCCAGCCTGCGAAGGAGGTAAATGTAGACTCTGGCTCATCCTGGGTCGTTATCCCTTTTGCTGTCTCTCTACAGCTTATGGTTTCCAGACTGCCCATTCAGTCTCCAGGAGTCTTACCTCCCTGAAGGCTGCTCAGAGGAACCGAGAAGGAAAACGCAGATAGAAAGTAACCCATAGGCTTGTCTCAGTTCTTACACTGTTGAGAAGAAACGGGTTACTCAGCTTTGTCGATGCAAACAAATCAGTTCCGCTAGATCTCGCATGGCCCCTGCCACAGCCTGAAGCAGGGCTTCGGTTCCTGGTAGTGAAGTCAGGCTGGGATGGTGAGAACACCAAGGCGGAGCCACTAGCCCAGAGCTCAGCAACCAGCCCCTGGTTCTTCGACTCTAGGAATGAATGCCCACAAAGACAGAAAGCAGTGAAACAAAGCGTTTACTAGGAGGAAAAGAGTACAGTATGTGTGGATAGGTACATGGGCAGGCTCAGAGTCACTGAGTTACCCTCCTGGCAGTTTGAATCACTTTTATGGGGCATTTCTTCTGGGTGTTCTTTTGACAAACGATTTTTATTTGCCTTGCCCTGAGTCCATATTTAGTATTTCTCAGGAACCTCCCACGTGAGCGTGTTTGTCTCTTAGCCAAAACGGATTCTAGTAAAGAGGCCTATGGGTGGTGCACAGGACTTATCATGGGGTGACGCTGCGACTCTTCTTGACCTCCAAGGAGCCTTTCTGTGCATGCGTAGTCAGGGAGGTCTCCTTAACCCTGAGAATGAGGAATGTGTGCTCTTTTATCTCTTACCTGGGCAGGGCCCAGCCTCCCCCCATCATCCTGCTTTAATAGAGTTTCTGCTCTTAAGGAATTTCTGTCCACAGGGGAGGAGTTGTTCGGCCCAGGGCCCATCTATCTCCTGCCTCCCTCTTTCCTTAATTCAAATGACCAGTCCATACTATTGTACTTACTCTTTTCCAATGACCTCACCCCTACAGAACTTTCTCACCCATGTAATAAGCATCCTCTGCCTTCTGTGGTGATTCCTGATTTTACTATGCCCTGAGATGAGTCCGTAATATTCTTTCCTTTAAATACAAAACTTCCAAAGTTTTGTTTGTTTGTTACATATTTGCTTATTTGTTTTCTCTTCCTTTCCTATGCAAATAACTCTGGTGTCCTTCTAAAGAATCTCCTTCTATGTTTAAATTAGCCAGAATTGATTTTGGTAATAACTCAAAGAAGCTAAATTGATTCAGGATCGTGTACTTCTTCACATCTTTATAAAATGTATGCTTGCTCAGATTCCCTTAACTAATTTATGAAATCTCTCCACACATCTTATCTTGTTCTTCCACACTTGTCATCAGCTAATCTGTATTGTCATTGTTGTTCAGTCACTAAATCCTGTCTGACTCGTTGGAATCCCATGGACCGCAGCACCCAGGCTTCCCTGTCCTTCACCATCTCCTGCTTTGCTCAAACTCATGTCCTTTGAGCCGGTGTTCCATCCAACCATCTCATCCTCTGTTGCCCGTTTTCCTGCCCTCAATCTTTCCCAGCATCAGGGACTTTTCCAGTGTGTCTGCTCTTCGCATCAGGTGGCCAAAGTATTGGAGCTTCAGCTTTAGCATCAGACCTTCCAATGAATATTCAGAGCTGATTTCCTTTAGGATGGACTGGTTGGATCTCCTTGCAGTCCAAGGGACTCTCAAGAGTCTTCTCCAACACCACAGTTCAAAAGCATCATTTCTTTGGCTCTAATATGTATGATTTAATTTATTTGCATTTTCTTCGTACTGTTTTGTCCTTAACAGGATACATGTTTCACAGAGGCAGATATTTCTGTCTTTTACTTCTAGTGCTCTATCTCCAGGGCCTACAATACTCCTGGCACATATAAGCCACTTTGTAAATATTTGTTGGATGCATAGACATTTATGGCACCAAAGTACTGGGGAATCATTTATATCCCTTACTTAGGACATTGAATCTCCTAATAATAAGCTGTTCTTCTTTCTCTTCTTTTCTCTTGTTTATCTCTCTCTCTCTTTCCTTTTTTCCACAAGGCCAAACTGCTTGTTAGTTCACCTTTGCAAACTGACAGATTTTTAAGATGATACAGAAGAACTTTTTTTCCCTGCTATACGTGTATCTAGGGCTTACCATTCTTACCTATCTAACAATACAGAATAGAAAAATACGATTTAGGTGTGGGCTTGGAGAAAACTCAGGCTGTCTTCAGTGTTGTTAGCCTCTGTTGTCTGATCCTCATCAAGAAAAAAGGTGTCTTCCACTTGGGCCAACATTGTCATGCAGTAATGTAATGTTGGGCTTAAAAACCCGTTTCAAAGAAATGTGCATTCGTAAGACCTTGACTTCTGTGCATTTATTCTCCAGATGCCTGAGGTGGAGAAGAGCAGTGGAATGCAGGACACATAGAGACAGGGCGAGCCCTTGGTCTTGGCCATCGTTTAATGTCTTTTTCTCCTTGGATACAGGAAACTGAAAAGTTAAGAGAAAAGATCAATGCTAAGAAAATATAATAAACAGAAACAACTTGATGAAGATTCCTTATTCCACCTGTAATTCATCAGATTTTCTCACATTATTTTTAAAATGCACCAAGACATTCCATTCAAAGAAGTAAGTTCATTGTTAGTTTAAAATAAACATGCACAAATTCTAGATGACACAAAACTTTTTTCTTTTGTTCTGGGAGAGCCTTTATAGTGCTTTTTATCCTTTCTGTCAGAAGCCACAATAGGATCAGTAAATTGTGACATTTAAGTCAGTTTTACTGATTATAGGAGAAAAATGGAACATCTGCAAAATCTCTTTAAGAAACCTTTTCAGAGCCTTGCTTTTTATGTTTTTCACTAGAGAGTAAAGAAAATTTTGTGATCTTGCATCCTAATGATTAGTTAAGAGAAGTATCAGAAATATATTTAGGTGTTACCAAGGGCCCATAGTTTCTTATGAGTTCTTTCCAATCTAAAGGGCATTTCTCTTTATTAGTTTACTCCTTCTGGACTGAAATCTTTGATTCCTTAGCACCACCTCTCCATTCTGTACCCCAGCTCTCTCCCTAGTCTCTGAGGAATGGATCCTTGTAGAATCTTCCTAGAAGGGACAAAATATCATCACTTAAAGACATCTGAAAAAAATAAAAGCATATGAAATTATCAACTTAAGTTGTAAAATGTGATGTGGTCTAGACATTATCAGATATTACAAAGATTACATATTTTTAATAAAAACCAACATTATTGATATCTCATGAAAAGAATCCTACCATGGCTAAGAAATTTGAGTCCTTAGCCTCATCTACTCTAAAATGTTAAAGGAGAGAGAGAAGTTCTGAAGTGCTTAATGCAAATCATTTTCTTGCTCTGTAGCTCCCTCTAACCCATATTTCATGCCCTGGAGAAACTCCCTGGCTTAACACTGATTGACTGAATGTAGTATCCAGTGGGTGTTATCAGCAATAATTCTAATGCTTCTTTAAAGACCTAGTTTGATGCCTCAATACTCTTAATTTATTATACTTTCTCAAGCCCATGTCCAAATGCTTTGGTGGAGGTTGGGGGGATTTAAATACCACTTTTTCTATAAAGTCTTTATTGCCTACCATCATGAAATCAAATCATATTCTCTTTCCCTGAAATTCTTTCCTTCCAGCTGTCCCTCTCCCTACACTGCCATTGCTTGCTTTCTTCTTTTCTGTTCTTAATCTGAGTCCTATGACATTCCCCACAATCTCATGCCACATACCCTTTAGAATTTTGCATTAAGTTTGTTTATTTATCTCTTCTCCACCTCTTTGGAAGATGAGTTCTATGGGAGAGGTGTTTATCTCCATCTATTCAGATGATTACTGAAAGTAACACTTTTACCAAAAAGTGTTCTTGGCTTGTGGGCAGATACAAGGTGGCTTCACACCTGCAACTGATATCTGCTAAAAGTGCCAAAGCATCTGTTGTGCTGGATGGTGGGAAAAGAGGAAAGTTTCCTTTCTCTACACCCAGGGAACAAGCTCATGATAACAAAGAAGCCAGCAAAATGAATTAACACTAAAGACCAATTAATATCTTTTGCAAAGATGTTTGTAAGTTTCCCAGGAGACAGATGCAATGCCTAGAAACAGGGATCCTGTCAATGCTGGAGCTGACAGTTTGCCTACAGCGGACCCTCCCAGCCCGAGGGGCTTTTAAAATGGATTGTCATGATAGATTCCATCTGGTGAAGATGGAAAGAAAACCTTGCAGGTTTTTCATTACAGTCCCCACATTGGCATAGCAGCCAATTGGCAGAGGGTACATTCAAGGTTTCTCGTTTTTCTCTCCCTTCTCATAAGCTATGGAAAGTTCTAAATTTTAAAGGACAACAAGGCTATATTTCAGAGGTGACAGAGTGAAATTCTACGCTGTTCTCTCTACCTCAAGCTTAAGTAACTCTTTAACAACTGATTATTCTATAGCTAAAGAAAAGCCCTCAGCTTTGACTACTTCTGCCACAGGCCCTGGTCTTTCTGGAAGCATAAAAGGAAAAAAATGTGGTTGATATCAGGGAGCACATTTTAATTTTAAAAAATATAGAACAAAAATTTGCAGAGTGTTTTGCTTGAACAGTCTGAATCAGTGTCACCATGACATCATGATAAATGTACAGATTTCTAGGCTCCATTTCAAATTTATTAAGTCACAGTCTCTGAAATGGAAGCTTTGGGATGTGAAAATTGGACAAGTTCCCTGGATGATTCTAAATTTTTTAGGTAAGGGTGTGGAAAGAATATTGAAAGTTTCTAGAAAAAAATCTTCATTTAAAGATATGCTTCCTTTTAAATTTTTAGATGCTTTATAGAGGATATTATTATTAAAAATTGAATTTAAATCACAGTTCTAAGAATTTAGAGACGGGTAAAGTGTGAATTTAAAATTACTTTGAGATACATTCCCTAATACTCATAGAGTGAATAAGTTAAAACCATTGCAATTAGGTGGTCTTTCAAGGACTTAAAAAGCCAAAAAAATCAAACATACTTGCATAAAGTTTATGGATTTGAGTTAAAGTCCTAGAAATGATTGTAGGGAGTAGGTTGTCAACTTATGAAACCAACAGCTTGGAGGCTTTTTGAGTAGTTGAAAATGAATTTAACAGTGAAAATATTTATTGTCCTTTGGCTGAAAATATTATCTGAAATTAATTTGTTTGGCTTGGGAGAAATTTGTGAAATGTATAGTGAATTATGTAGCCAGTTCTTTTTTAGATTTATAATATTTCAAATAAAATCTGCAGTACCCTACCTGAGGGGAAAAATGCTTAGTGGCAAGTACTCCTAGCCAAGTCACATTAGATTCCAATAACTTAGCTTTACTTTACAAGAATTCTTTTTTTTATAAAATGTGTATGCTTGTTCAATTTTCCCTTGGATTTTTCTTTTTCTCTAACAATTCTCTTTAGCCAAATCCCAAGCAGATGTAAGAACAACTTTGACTATGATGGAAAATATACAGATGTGAGAATAATAACAATCATGTCATTTTGGTACAGATTAAAAAAAATTTTTTGAAGTATGGTTGAGTTACAATCTGTTCATTTTTACTTTATTAAAACTTTATTTTATCGTATACAGATCTCTCTATAAACAAAACAATGCTTGAGCTCACTATAAACTTTCAAGTGAATGTGAAGAAACTATTTTGTAGTTTGAGGTGGCAAGGAAAAATATATTTTGAAACTCAATGTTGAGGGACTTCCCTGGTGGTCCAGTGGTTAAAACTTCACCTTCCAATGAAGGAGATGTGAGTTTGATCCCTGATCAGGAAGCTAATATCCCACATACCTCTTGGCCAAAATTCCAAAGCATAAAACAGAAGTAATATTGTAACAAATTCAATAAAGACTTTTAAAAGGATTCATATTACAAAAAAATCTTGAAAAAAAAATCTGAAGTCTATCAGTCCTCTTGCTGAGGTGCTAAGTCCGATTTCAGTATGGAAAGACTGCACAGACATTTCTGAAGGCTTCAGACTGTCCTCAGAACCTGTGCTATCTCAGGTGGCCCAGTTGATTATGTTTTCCCAGGTATAATTAGAAAGATGAGTTTTTACAAAATTTTAATTGGATAATGGTCTTTTCTTACTGGTTAAGTAATGTAAACCCATTTTCATTAACAGCAATTTCACACCCAAACTCTCTCTCACATGCACAAAAAGACCTTATGTAAGAAATAAGGTCTTCAGAATCAGCTGTGCTCATGTGCTCAGCCACCCAGCCGTGTCTGACTCTCTGAGACCCCATGGACTATAGCTTAGGCTCCTCTGTCCATGGGATTTCCCAGGCGAGAATACTAGTGGGTTGCCATTTTCCTTCTCTAGGGGATCTCCCTGACCCAGGGATCTAACTTGGGTCTCCAGTGTTTTCTTCATTGGCAGAAAAATTCTTTACCACTGAACCACCTGGGAAGCAGTCAAATTCAACAGACACAATTAAAATGACATGATATATATCATTCCCTAGAATCTTCATAAAGCCAAATTGAGGAAAGATAGCTATTTGATTAGATTTGAGGAAAAGTTTGTATGTTGTGACATTTCCATTATAAAAGGTAAGAACTATCTCAGAGAGGATTTATTCCAAGCTTCTCTAATACCCTAGCACACAGTTTGTACTTACTACATATAATTATTTCATAATAGCCTTAAACACAAATTATGGCACAGTGATTTTGAATGGGATTATAACATATTAGTCTTTGGGAGACTGAATAAATAGCAAATAAATGGATGGGGAAGTAGTTTGACATCTCAGTTCTTATGAAATATGGAGTAGACTATCTCGTCTCTATTATTTATATCCTTTATAGCCTTTAGCAACGTAAATGTTAACCTGAGTTGATATTGATCTAAATCTGAAGTACTGTGACATTTTTGGCTTAAAAACATGATTTAGTGGCCACGGAGTCAAAAACTGTCCCCAATATTAGTTTCTATTCATAACTTTTACACTTTTTTTTTTTTTAAATACACAAAACACAGCTTACACTAAGGTCGTTAGATACTGCCAAGAAATTCTAAATTACTTACAAGAAAAGTGGCCAAAGATGGTGATCATTTAAAAATCTTTATTCTCCTTGAACTTTCTGTGGCATTGAACATAGATGGAATTTGTAATAAAATTTAAATACATGAAAAATCTTTCTTTTTATTCTTTTCTTTTACACAAGTTACTTTTCCTGCTTTCTCTTTAGTTCATTTAAATGCTACCTCATTTGTATTCTCACCCTGAAAAGAAACAAAATTACACTACATAAAAATTGTAAAAAACAGCATGATCCTGAGGGGTACAAGATTAGTGATGAGATTTTTTAATGCAAAAAGATAGTTAATAACTTTTCATTTAGACTACTAGCAAGTACCTTTAAAAAAATGGACGAAGAACAAAAGATATCTGTTTTAACCTTTCACAGCCCAATTGCAATCGCTTTATTTCTGCTTCCTTAATTTAGCAGATAGAGGATGAAGAAAGATTGGGTGTATTACCATCAACACAGTTTATTTCTTCAGATTCGATAAATGAAATTCACAGTGGTTTCTGGAATCTCCATTACCATACACTGGCACCAAACATAGAATAACAAACATATTTTATTTGGTTTAATTCAAGAAAAGTAGGTTTGTGTTACACTTCAGTACTCCAACTATGGCGGTCATACGATAGTACCAAACTTTTTATTTTCTTTTGAAAATCTTAGATAATTTCTTTTTTGATGCTGTAATTAGGAGTGGCATCCTTTTAGTAGAAAAAACTTTTTATCCAAAATTATGAATATGGAAAATGTGAATGTGGTTTCTAGCCAGGAACACGAATGATTATTCCAAAAAGAACACGAAAAGAACATTGTTATACAATATCCTAGCTGCTTTGAAAAGAAGATCTGCCAAAGAAAAAGTCAGGCTTTCAAATGTTGGTTGTGGACAAAATGTATACACATTTTAAGGCTGAATCATTAAAAGAAATTGCTGTATAAAAAGTAAGTGTGTCATTGCCTCTATTTTACTAATGGACAGGGCCAAGTGAATGACCCAAAGTCAGAACTAGTTAAGCATCTGACTCTGGAGCCTGGCTTAGTCATTACACTCCAGTTGTCACTGAAATCTTGTGTAAGGTTGAAATCAGTGTTTAGGATCTAATAGTTATATTCTATCTTTTACAAATGTAATTTGGCCTTCCCTGGTAGTGCTAGTGGTAAAGAATCTGCCTGCCAATGCAGGAGACATAAAAGACTTGAGTCCAATCCCTGGATTGGGAAGATCCCTAGAGGAGGGCAAGACAAACCACTCCAGTGTTCTTGCCTGGAGAATCCCATGGACAGAGGAGCCTGGCAGGCTACAGTCCATGGGGTTGCAAAAGAGTTGGGCGTGACTGAAGTTACTTGGCAGGCACGCACAAATATAATTTACCTCCCAGTGAGGAAATTACTACAGCAATGTTTTTATTTGAAACTATTTTACTTTAATATATTTTAAAATTTGAGGAAAATACAAAAAGTTAATTTTCATAGGTAATTTTTGTCCTAAAAATTTTACTATATGCTGACTATGCCAAAGCCTTTGACTGTGTGGATCACAATAAACTGTGGAAAATTCTGAAAGAGATGGGAATACCAGACCACCTGACTTGCCTCTTGAGAAACCTATATGCAGGTCAGGAAGCAACAGTTAGAACTGGACATGGAACAACAGACTGGTTCCAAATAGGGGAAGGAGTACGTCAAGGCTGTATATTGTCACCCTGCTTATTGAACTTATATGCAGAGTACATCATGAGAAACTCTGGGCTGGAAGAAACACAAGCTGGAATCAAGATTGCCGGGAGAAAGATCAATAACCTCAGATATGCAGATGACACCACCCTTATGGCAGAAAGTGAAGAGCAACTAAAAAGCCTCTTGATGAAAGTGAAAGAGGAGAGTGAAAAAGTTGGCTTAAAGCTCAACATTCAGAAAATGAAGATTATGGCATCTGGTCCCATCACTTCATGGGAATAGTTGGGGAAACAGTGGAAACAGTGTCAGACTTTATTTTGGGGGGCTCCAAAATCACTGCAGATGGTGACTGCAGCCTTGAAATTAAAAGATGCTTCCTCCAGGGAAGGAAAGTTATGACCAACCTAGATAGTATATTGAAAAGCAGAGACATTACTTTGCCAACAAAGGTCCGTCTAGTCGAGGCCATGGTTTTTCCAGTGGTCATGTATGCATGTGAGAGTTGGACTGTGAAGAAAGCTGAGTGCCATAGAATTGATGCTTTTGAACTGTGGTGTTGGAGAAGACTCTTGAGAGTCCCTTGGACTGCAAGGAGATCCAACCAGTCCATTCTAGAGATCAGTCCTGGGTGTTCTTTGGAAGGACTGATGCTAAAGCTGAAACTCCAATACTTTGGCCACCTCATGAGAAGAGTTGACTCTTTGGAAAAGACCCTGATGCTGGGAGGGATTGGGGGCAGGAGTAAAAGGGGACGACAGAGCATGAGATGGCTGGATGACATCACCGACTGGATGGACACGAGTTTGAGTGAACTCCAGGAGTTGGTGATGGACAGGGAGGCCTGGCATGCTGCAGTTCATGGGGTCGCAAAGAATCAGACACAACTGAGTGACTGAACTGAACTGAAAGCATTTAGACAAAAAAAAGGAAAAGTCTATACATGGGGAGAAATTAATTGGAATATTCAATCCCAGAGAGTAGTTATACTCAGTAGAACTGAAAATTCCTACTGAGATAAGTGATAAATATGCTAATTATTTATATTATTAAATATTTTTAACCAAGTCTCTCAATGGAGAGAAAAGTTAAGAATTAAGTGCTTAAATATCAAGGGGACCAGTAGCTGAAAATTATTCTATTAGGGAGTGAAAATTAGACTATAAAGGCTATGAGAACTATTGGCCAAATTTAACTTCTCTTCCTCATCACATAAGCATCCATGGAACACCTATGATATATCAGCACAATGAAGTTAGTCAATGAGGGAAAAAGGTGGAAAAGGAATTGCCTGTCATCAAGTAAGGTGGAGGCTAAAAGACAGGGAGAGAAACAACCACAAATTGTTTTGACTGGGATTGAGTCTACAGTGGGTAATTAGTTTCTCACAGGAACATGTACTTATTTCTAAAGGTGTGGTATAGGAAATACTGATGCCTTCATAGAGGAAGTGATACTGTGTTTGAGTGTGTGTTCTACATATAGATGGGTGGTATGGGGATTTCTGGTTCAGGAAGTATCATGAGCAAAGCTTGGAGAGAAGATGTAATAGTAAATTGAGAAAACTGCAAAAATCTGGATAAGACTACAGCAGAGAGCTTGTGGATGCAGGTTTGGGGAACCCATGAAGATAGAGTCCTAGAGTAAGCAAGGGACTATCAATGGAGAAGGTTCCTGTGCAGAAAAATGTCTAGTATTGTATGTACTTTTAATCCTGCAATTATATTCCTGGCTAAAAGATAGTTACTTTTTAATCTGGAAGACAGTGACCTGCAAAAATGGGACATATCCCCTGTATAGTTACTGAAAATGACACATCACCTGAGGGTACTACTGCTGCTGCTGCTGCTGCTGCTGCTAAGTTGTATCAGTCGTGTCCGACTCTGTGCGACCCCATAGATGGCAGCCCACCAGGCTCCCCCGTCCCTGGGATTCTCCAGGCAAGAACACTGGAGTGGGTTGCCATGTCCTTCAATGCATGAAAGTGAAAAGTGAAAGTGAAGTTGCTCAGTCGTGTCCGACTCTTAGCGACCTACCAGACTCTTCCGTCCATGGGATTTTCCAGGCAAGAGTACTGGAGTGGGGTGCCATTGCCTTCTCTGCACCTGAGGGTAAGGATTTGAAAAAACACATAGCTTTGGAGAAATATCTGTTTAGGTCTTCTGTCCATTTTTGGATGGGGTTTTGTTTTTTGATATTGAGCTGCATGAACTGCTTTTATATTTTGGAGATTAATCCATTGTCAGTTGCTTCATTTGTAACTATTTGCTCCCATTCTGAAGGCTGTCTGTTCATTCCATTTATGGTTTTTTTGCTATGCAAAAACGGATGCAGAGAACAGACGTGGACATGGCAGGGCAGGGGAGGGGAGGCGGTGGGGTGAATTGGGAGACTGACGTTGACATATATACATTACCATCTGCAAAACAGATAGCCAGTGGGAACCTGCTGTATAGTGCCGGGAGCTCAGCTTGGTGTTCTGTGATGACCTAGATGGATGGGATGGTGGGAAGGAAGGTCCAAGAGAGAGGGGATATATGTATACATACAGCTGATTCACTTCCTTGTCCAGCAGAAACTAACACAATTGTAAAGCAATTATACTTCAATGAAAAAAAACACATATAGTTATTGTCATAGGAAAGTATGAAGGACATGAAACAGGAAGGGCAAAATGGCTGCTTCTAAAGACCCATGAAATCACTGGACAAGAGACAAATTGCAAGCTCAACTCCCAAAATTCTCAGTTCAAGTTTGGGGCTTGAAATACAGGGGCTTTATATAATTACTTTTTAATTATTTCTTTCCATTGGAGGATGAGAGGACTCATATATTTTAATGCACTGTTCATCTTGCCTCTTTATAAAGAGTTAGAACACTGATCTGGAAACAAGGCTGCCCAAGAATTGGCATGGGGATTAGACAATGAGATATGGATGAAGATGACTGCTTGGGATTCCCAGCCCCACTGAACTTCCTTTGTTTGCTGAAAGAAGCCCACACTCCTTGATTTGTAAAGCAACTCCTTCCTTTTAGAAGATGCTACTTCTTCCTCAACTCAAAGGAATAACTTTTAAGAGGGATTTCATTCTTTTCATGCCCCATTCCCCTTGGCCTGTATATGATTCCCACCTCTAATAAGGGAGAGCAACAGGGTATCAATCAGAAAGTGTAATCTTGGGATGGAAATACTATTCTAAAAGAACCACAGGAATTGCCTAATATTGACTAAATATTAGAAAAGATGAATAGATTCTGAGGGTATTCAACCAAGGAGAATGATAATATTAGATCAAGCTGAATTTAGCAATAAGAGTGTACTTTCAGAGCCTGGATTCATTAACATAGTTTAAGCACCTGGGGGTCTGTTAGTTTGCTGAAATATTTACCACAAAGTGGAACTCAATGGAAGCATATATTGAATGAAATTGATTCCTTGGTATAGTGTAGAAGCACAAAATCAAAATTTTCACAAAGTGGTATTCTTATATGTTAAAATGGATTTTCATCATGAATAATCCACCCATTCATTTTCATCAAGACATATATTAGAGATGGAAATACCAAGGTCTTTAGAAAATTTTAGTGATACCCATGGGTTGATGGTGGAAAGCATAGCAATGAAAATTGATGGCATGATATTAGTGAGGAAGGGTAAATTTGGTGTGGAAGAGATAACATAGTGTCATTTAACTAAATATCAGGATCAGAAATACAAAGTACAAAGTCAGAATGTCTGATCCCAAAGGAACTTAATAGTCAGTTGAAATCTAGATTTTCAGAAATGAAAGAGATATGATGTCCTCTGGGGAGCTATTTGATTTGTGAAATGTAATGTATGGCTGAGTCCCTTCACTGTTCACCTGAAATTATAACAATGTTTTTAATTGGCTATACCCCAATACAATGGAGAAGGAAATGGCAAGCCACTCCAGTACTCTTGCCTGGGAAATCCCAGGGATAAAGGAGCCCGGTGGGCTACAGTACCTGGGGTCACAAAGAGTTGGGCATGACTGAGCGACTAACACACATCTCAATACAAAACATTTTTGGGGTTAAAAAATAAAAAGAAAAAAGAAAACCCCCAGAACCATTATTCAGAGGCTGGGGTAAGCCATTATGACATATAATATGGAATTTCTGCCCTCCACTGAATTTTTAAAGTTTAGTTAAATCATGGATCTAGAGCTACCAGAATCCTTTCCCTTCTACACGGGATTTCTCCACCAAGGGATCACACTGGAGTCTTCTGCATTACAGATGGGTTCTTTATCATCTGAGCTACCAGGGAAGTCTCATGAGAAAGCGTCTTAAATAAATACTATAAGTACTTTGCACCAATATCTCAAGTGTGTGCTCCTGTTTTTTTTTAATATTTCTTTTTATTTATTGATTTGTCTGCACCAGGTCTTAGTTGCAGCACACAAAATCTTTAGTTCCAGCATGTGAATTCTCAGATGTGGCACTTAGCATCTAGTACCCCAACTAGGGAGCGAACCCAGGCCCCCTGCAATGCGAGTGCAGGGTCTTAACCACTGGACCACCAGGGAAGATCCCAACTATTTTTTTTTAAACCTAGTATTCCCCTTAAAGAACCAGAGGTCATGACCATGTAACTGCCCCACGGAGCGTGTCTCAGTTAGCTCAGTGTAAAGAATCTGCCTGCCAATGCAGGATATGCAGGATACTCAGGTTTAACCCCTGGGTCGGGAAGATCCTCTGGAGGAGGAAATGGAAACCCACTCCAGTATTCTCGCCTGGAGAATCTTCTGGTCAGAGGGGCCTTGCAGGCTATAGTCCATGGGATCTCAAAGAGTCAAACATGATTTAACAACTGGGTATGCACACACACACATGCCCTGTGGAAGACACCATGGTTTTGAAACACAACTAATCCCCAGGGACACAGGACACTTTTGCAATCCACTAGGGAGGGTTTTTTGATGTTAAAATGACAAATGGAAAATCTACCCTCATCCAGCCCATATGCTCCCCATATTTTTTTCCCCAGTTCTTATAGAGCTGGAATAGATAAACTCAAAAAGTGAAGGATTTCTCACATTCATCTGTAACACATAAAAAAGAGCATTCCGATTGGAAATACCAAGTTGAAAACTGCAGAGTCTTCTACTTTTACAAAAACATTGAGTTAATAACTGTGATGCTTCAGTGAAAATCAGAAATATCAGTGCCATCTTTAATGACTTTAAAGTGCAGGGTTAATGATTCTCAGCAGATTTTCATTTGTGTTTAGTAGTGGAAGGATAGTTTGAGACGATAAAAATGGATTTTCCAAAGTTTAATTAGATAGCAACTTCTGTTGCAACTGCTGTTCCATATGGGGTCCAAATCATTATAGTTCTTAGTACTTTGTATAAAGCAACTGATCTGAATCATGTCTTTCTCCTCTTTTCCAATAAACAAAATTACTAGAAGCAGTCTGTTTTCTTTCACCAGGCAGGAACAGTAATATAATTTTGCCATACTGTTTCTGGATTATGTTAACTCCTTAGCTTTGTACCGAATTATAGTCTGCAGAAATACCATCTCACGGAACATTATGTGATACAACCTAGAGGGTAAACTTTATTAGCTAGATACATTAATTAGACATGTGAATGCCAGAGCATTAGAGACAAATATAATGGAAGAGGAGAGAGTTGTCAAGTCACTGATTTATTATAAAGGTGAAGAGGTCTAAGGAATGTTGAGCTATCTCTCTAGAGGGAGGACAGTTTGCACTGTGTCCTCGGTGAGCACTAGGAACATGAACAGTCTCTTTAAATTCTGGAGGCCACATGTTACTGCATGTGAGTCTGGTGCTGAAAACCTGTAAGATTTGAGTTTGTCCTATGACAAGAGAAGGCTCTCCAGACAATTGAGGTCACAGTGATCCTGCTCACTCATCAAATTAAATGATGTTTAAATCGTGTACAGCAGGTCAGGTTGCTATATGTAGTGTGCAGTAAGGCTTAATAAGAAAATTAACCTCTTAGATTTCCAAAGCAAGGATATGCTTATATTTAGCAAGTAATTATTAATCTTTGGGAGAAGGCAACGGCAACCCGCTCCAGTACTCTTGCCTGGAAAACCCCATGGATGGAGGAGCCTGGTAGGCTGCAGTCCATGGGGTTGCTGAGTCGGACACTACTGAGTGACTTCACTTTCACTTTCACTATTAATCTTTTAAGAGCAATAGTCTCTTCTGAAGGGAAGGGAAAACAATAATTTGATGTTAATTACTCATAAATCTAGTATTATTCTATCTCTCTAGCCTAAGCTGAATTGCTCTGTAGTGCTGATTCAGCAAATACATGATACAGATGAAAATGGGGCCAAATAGGTCCTAATCTTGTGGCGGGATCTTGCCGTCTCTTCCTGTCAGTCCCACTTATGACCTCACAGGGGTTTTCTCTATGACCAGCTGTCTGAGAAGGGTATAAATATAATTGTAATTGACATCATATGACATGCAGGAACCAATTAAGAGTATGATGCTGCAACAGTATAGGTCTGATTGGGATGCCCTGACAGGGCAGTTTGATAAGAAGCTAAAGAGAACAAGAATACATATGACTCAATTGATCTCCTCAACATGCTGGAGACATTAATGAGTATAGCTCTCACTATTCTGATGCAATGCTTTCTTGTAAGAGATTTCTTCCAAAATGCTTTGGAGGTGAGCTTTAAATGAATTGTCTTTCAAGTTGCTCACTTCCTGTTATCTTAGTGTTCTTTGAAGGTCGATAGTGCTAAGGTGGAACACTGTAGAAACAGAGCAGCTGGAGGAGGACAATTCTAGAACCGAGTGGTTCTGGATAGTTGATAACAGAGCTCACCCAAGAATCACAGAGATACTTTTATTTTTATTCTTTAATTAAAGATTTTAAAATTAAAAAAAATAAAAAAAAAAAAAAAAATAAATAAATAAAACCTTAAAAAAAAAAAATAAAATAAATTAGGTTTTTTAAAGTCTTCTTGTAGAGTTTTGGAAGAACCAGCACCAGAGAGAGTCATAAATCTCAAAGTTGAATCACAACATAAATAGCTTATAAGTGACAGAGTTTGCTACTAGTTTCAGATAAACTTTGGATAGCATAGCCTCAGGATGCTTCATATACAAAGGCTAAACTATACATGGAAGGTTATTTGCTATGTATTCACAACTGAAAAAATGCATATTAGCAGTATTAATAAAAATCAAAGTTATGAAAAATACACTAAAAATAAGCATTGACTTTTTCAGTTTGTTCCCAACGTGTGTGTGTGGTATATATAAAAGTGAGAGGGAGACAGAATACCTGAGCATCAGCTAACAATGTTATTGATTCTCATAGATATTCTAATAAGATTATTAGTGCCTCCTCTTAAGTATCAGTTCAGCAAAGCACCATCAAATATGTCAGGGACGTTTCCAATATGAAATACTGCTATAGGTCAAGATAAGAAAGAAAAAGATATGAAGGGAAATAAAGTTCTTGGAGTGACCAACAACAACAAAAAATTCACAATGCTATCAAATATCAAAACCTTGTAGTTTTAAATTTTGTTTTGAACAAGATAAGAGAAGATAGTTAAGTGCAGAAGAGAAAAGAATGCTTTAGGAGGGGAACAACCAGATAAAAAATTTCCAAAGTAAATACATGGCATATGATACAGAAATTTTAAAGAAGCCAAAACTCTGTTAGAAAGCATAAAAACTTTTAGAAAATGGAAATATTAATAGAAGAGATCAAAGATAGTAAAAGAGAGACTTAGATAAAATACCTGAGCATTAGCTGACAAATGCTGTTGATTTTCATCAATCTTCTAATAAGATTATTGCATTTGAAGCTCCAGTACTCTGGCCAGCTGATACAAAGGGCCAGTTCATTACGAAAAGACCCTGATGTGGGGAAAGACGGAAGGCAAAAGGAGAAGAGGGCAACAGAGGATGAGATGGTTGGATGGCATCAGCAACTCAGTGGACATGAACTTGAAAAAACTCTCAGAGATAGTGAAGGACAGGGAAAGTCTGGAGTGCTGCAGTCCATGGGGTCCCAAAGAGTCAGACATGATTTAGCAACTGAACAACAACAATAAAAATAAAAGATTTAGACAATGTAACCAGGAAGTGCACTATCTAAGACTCACAAAGAGAAAATAGGAAAAAAATTGATGGACCATATGAATGTGAATTTCCAGATTGAAAGGGCTCCCTGAGTAACAGTGAATGAGTGAAATACACTCTCTCAAGACATATTGCTGTAAAGTTGTAAAAGTTCCGAAACTGAAGACGAAAGGAAAATCTCAAAAGTTGAAAGCAAAAAAAAAAAAAAAGAGTCACATTCTGAAGACTGAAAATTACAATTTTATCAACCTCTTCCATCTCAACTCCAGAAGCAACAAGAAAATTGTTTTCTTGAGTATCCTCAAAATTTGTAAGGAACATTATTTCAAATTAAAATTGCATCTAGTCAAAAAACCAGTTAAGTGGGGTGGGGTGTGGGAAGGTGGGGGACTGGGTAAATACATTTATAAATGTGAGTTCACACACACACACAAAAAGAGAGTGAGAGAGAAATAACTCAGGTGCACAAAAAGCAATCAGAGGCTATGTTCCCTCAGTGTTCTGGAGTTAACCATGAAAAGAACAGAACGCATGATTCAGAAAGTAACAAGGGATCTAACCCAAGAGATGGGTGAAGGAATTCCAGGACCACAACAATCTCACTATCTCAGAAAAAAGAGTTCTATTATTCAAAAGAGCTTCCCAGGTGACGCTCGTGGTAAAGAACCTGCCTGCCAATCAGGAGACGTAAGACGTGGGTTCGATCTATTTCTTATTCACAAATGTACTTTAAAAGACTGCACTTTGGCAGAGACAGCTGATTTTGGTGTTAGTTTTCTTTCTTTCTTTTTTCAATATTTTTTATTTACAGTGTTGTATTACTTTCAGAAGTGCAGCAAAGTGATTCAGTTATACATATATACATGTATCCTTTTTGAGATTATTTCCCATTGTAGGCTATCACTATAGGTTATTACAAGATATTGAATTTGCATTAATTTAACACAGGTTAGCTTGGACTTCTCTGGTGGCTAAGAATAAAAAGAATCTGCCTGGAATGCAGGAGACCCAGGTTTGATCCCTGGGTTGGTCAGATCTCCTGGAGAAGGGAATGGCTACCTACTCCAATATTCTTGTCTGGAGAATTCCATAGACTGAGGAGCCTGATGGGCGTTAGTTTTGACACAAGTTAACTTAGTTAGCATTTGAAGATATCTTATAGTGGAGACTCATTTCATGAATTTTAAAAATGTTTGGTGCAAAATAAAAGCCTTTATGTAAGACACAATTGAACTGAACTTATTTTCGTTAAACTGAGTACCTCTTGTAGGTTGTAGTGGAAGACTCCTATAGCCCTCATTGACCATGAGACCACTGAAATGTGCCATAAATAACCTAAAAAATAGTATTTGCCAAATTTGCTTAGGTTGGTTTACAACAGCGAGCAAACTAGATTAAAGTAGGAAGATATGGTATTCCAGGAGAAATATCTCCCAGCAGGAAAAAAGTGAACTTAGTATTTCTGATTTTATTTATGAATACATTTACCATGTTCTAAATGCTTAAAAACAGTAGCTCTTTCAATTTTCATAGTAACCCTATGAGGGGGTATTTGTACTCTGATTATTTACATTATTATTATTAAACAAAATTTACAGATGAGAAGACCAAGGCAAAGACAAATAGTTGCTCAATTTTTCATAACTAGTAAACAAGAGAGATTCATTTAAATCCAAGTAGATCTGATTTAACCAGCACACTATGTTACCCCCACCCCTTGGGTGCAGAAAACTTCCAAAGTGGTTTTATAATTTGGTTTTGGAAAGTATTATTGAAATAGTTTTATATGTATTGTTGTTTAGTCTCTAAGTCGTATATGACTTGCAGCCCCGTGGACTGCAGCCCTCCAGCTTCTCTGTCCTGGGATTTCCCTGGCAAGAATACTGTAGTGGATTACCATTTCCTTCTCCAAGAGATCTCCTTGACCTAAGGCTTGAACCCATGTCTCCTGCATTGGCAGGTGGGTTCTTTACAACTGACCACCAGGAAAGCCCTTTGAATGTATAGAGAACACTATAAATATACATGCATATATGGCAAATAAAAAATAAGGACTTCCCAGGTGGTGCTAGTGGTAAAGAACCTGCCTGCCAATGTAGGAGACTTAAGAGAGGATCCCTGCATGGAGAAGATCCTCTGGAGAAGGAAATGGCAACCCACTCCAATTGGCTGGACATTTCCATGGACAGAGGAGCCTGATGGGCTACAGTCCATGGGGTCGGCGCAGAGCTGGACAGCATGGCAAATAAGTGCAGTGCAATAAAGAAATTAAAATAATTTTGCATTTTTTTTCAGCAGTAACAATATTTATATTGTGTAATAACATATGTAGCAAATATTTAATCTAAGTTTGTGCTATGCATACATTAGGAATTATTGAAAGGAATCATGACTTCAGGTGGGGTAAGGGTAGGACTAAGCAAATGTACTAAATGTTTATCTAATAAGAAAATAATTGATGTTTAAAATGGATAAGTTAAACAAAAAGTACAAGCAAGAATATTGAAGTAAATATTAAAAGAAATACATAGTAAAGTTGAAAATAATGGCCTCTTGGGAGAGGGACTTAGACTGAAGTGTGGAGTAGGGGATTCCTTGGTTCATGATCAGCTTTGTAGTAGTTTTGACCTTTTAAATGTGTTGTTACTATATTTTAAATGTATTATTTGAAAAAAATATACAAGTATATATGTGTGTGTCAGCTATATATGTCAGAAGATCCCTTTTGTATTTTAAAATTATTTTATAGAATTTAGTTTAATAGCCTAAAATTGATCAATGAAGAGAAAATTATGTCTCCTACCAAACATACCATCAACTGGACTTAAACATAGGTCCTAAGAGTACCTAATAGTTCAACTTTTGCTAAAATAGACACATCAGATATGTATACCAACAAATTTGAAATTCTACTAGAGTTTTATGTGTTTTATATCCTCATGTATTGCCTTTGTTTTTATCAATTTGTTTTTTCATGTGGACCAAGTCTTTATTGAATTTGATACAACGTTGTTTCTGTTTCATGCTTTGGTTGTTTTTTTTGGCCCTGAGGTATGCGGGATTTTGGCTTCCTGACTAGGGATCAAACCCACATCCCTGTGCTGAAGATGAAGTCTTAACCACTGGCTCACCAGGGAAGTATCTGCCTTCTCTATTTAAATGTCAATGATCTTTAGGAATGCAACAAGACTAATTTCCTGGCCTAAGACAGTTTAGCAAAGTATGTTTTTATCATCATTATTATTGTTATTTATTAATGAGGAGGAGAAGCAAGAGAAGCAAATAGAAAGCATTGAAATGTGCTAACAAAAGGAAGAGCAGTAAACCAACAAGACTTTAACTCCATCTCAAGTTTCTAGGACTTCTCTCAGGTAGATCAAGTCCTAGACAACAGTGTATGCCAACCTAGGTAGTCAAGAGTGTATACCAACCTAGGTAGTCAAGAGTATATGCCAGCCATCATACACTCTGCTGAAAGAAATTTCTGGGCCAACTGATATGTTCACCTCCATTATTTTCTTTGATTTTCAATTGACCCTTTATAGTAATCAGAGCAGGTGCTTTAAGAGTAGACTTAGGCTTATGATGGTTAAATAGCCTGTGCCAGCTTAATAACTAGTAAGATGCAACAGGAAAACTCTGTCACTGTTTCGTTTTTTTTTTTTTTTTTTTACTATATTTCAAAGGCTCTTCACTATGTTTCAATATACATAGTTATATTGATTTAAAAAATCAGTTATCAAAATGACATAGGTGCCTTATGCATTTGTTTGTTCATTTAATAGTTTGGTAAATAGTTATTGGAAACCTACAATGTCCCAAGTCCCATGGACTTGGGACAATAATAGTATGATGATGTGGTCACTCACCTAGAGCCAGACATCCTGGAATGCGAAGTCAAGTGGGCCTTTGGAAGCATCATTACAAACAAAGCTAGTGGAGGTGATGGAATTCCAGTTGAGCTATTTCAAATCCTAAAAGATGATGCTATGAATGTGCTGCACTCAATATGCCAACAAATTTGGAAAACTCAGCAGTTACAACAGGACTGGAAAAGATCAGTTTTCATTCCAATCCAAAAGAAAGGCAATGCCCCAAATGCTCAAACTACTGCACAATTGCACTCATCTTATGCTCTAGCAAAGTAATGCTCAAAATTCTCCAAGCCAGACTTCAAAAGACATGAACCATGAACCTCCAGATGTTCAAGCTGGATTTAGAAAAGGCAGAGGAACCAGAGATCAAATTGCCAACATCTATTGGATCATCAAAAAAGCAAGAGAGTTCCAAAAAAACATTTACTTCTGCTTTATTGACTATGCCAAAGCCTTTGACTGTGTGGCTCATAACAAACTGTGGAAAATTCTGAAAGAGATAGGAATACCAGACCACCTGACCTGCCTCCTGAGAAATCTGTATGCATGTCAAGAAGCAACAATTAGAACTGGACATGGAACAGAGTGGTTCCAAATAAGAAAAGGAGTACATCAAGGCTGTATATTGTCACCCTGCTTATTTAACTTATATGCAGAGTTCAGTTCAGTTCAGTTCAGTTGCTCAGTCATGTCCTACTCTTTGCGACCCCATGAACCGCAGCATGCCAGGCCTCCCTGTCCATCACCAACTCCCAGAGTCCACCCAAACCCATGTCCGTCCAGTTGGTGATGCCATCCAACCATCTCATCCTCTGTTGTCCCCTTCTCCTCCTGCCTTCAATCTTTCCCAGCATCAGGGTCTTTTTAAATGAGTCAGCTCTTCGCATCAGGTGGCCAAAATATTGGAGTTTCAGCTTCAACATCAGTCCTTCCAATGAACACCCAGGACTGATCTCCTTTAGAATGGACTGGTTGGATCCCCTTGCAGTCCAAGGGACTCTCAAGAGTCTTCTCCAACATCACAGTTCAAAAGCATCAATTCTTCAGTGCTCAGCTTTCTTCACAGTCCAACTCTCACATCCATACATGACTACTGGAAAAACCATAGCCTTGACTAGACGGACCTTTGTTGTAGAGTACATCATGAGAAATGCTGGACTGAATGAAGCACAAGCTGGAATCAAGATTGCTGGGAGAAATATTAATAACCTCAGATATGCAGGTGATACCACACTTATGGCAGAAAGCGAAGAACTAAAGAACCTCTTGATGAAAGTGAAAGAGGAGAGTGAAAAAGTTGGCTTAAAGTTCAACATTCAGAAAACGAAGATCATGGCATTGGGTCCCATCGATTCATGGCAAATAGATGGGGAAACAGTGAAAACAGCAACAGACTTTATTATCTTGGGTTCCAAAATCACTGCAGATGGTGACTGAAGCCATGAAATTAAAAGATGCTTGCTCCTTGGAAGAAAAGTTATGACCAGCCTAGACAGCATATTCAAAAGCAGAGACATTACTTTGCCAACAAAGGTCTGTCTAGTCAAAGCTATGGTTTTTCCAGTAGTCATGTATGGATGTGAGAGTTGCACTATAAAGAAAGCTGAGTGCCAAAGAATTGATGCTTTTGAACTGTTGTGTTGGAGAAGACTCTTGAGAGTCTCTTGGACAGGCAAAGAGATCCAACCAGTCCATCCTAAAGGAAATCAGTCCTGAATTTTCATTGGAAGGACTGATGCTGAAGCTGAAACTCCAATACTTTGGCCACCTGATGCGAAGAACCAACTCATTGGAAAAGACCCTGATGCTGGGAAAGATTGAAGGCAGGAGGAGAAAGGGACAACAGAGGATGAGATGGTTGGATGGCATCACTGACTCGGTGGACACGAGTAAACCGAGAGTTAGTGTTGAACAGGGAAGTCTTGCGTGCCGCAGTCCATGGGGTCGCAAAGAGTTGGACACTACCGAGGGACTGAACTGAACTGAACTGAGTCTCTCATTAGAAAGACAATTCCAAAGCTTCATCATTAAATACTAGAGTTCTTTTCTCCTTTTACCAGAATGAGGTATGACTCAACAGTCTTTCATTAATTCTTGTATCAAGTAGCTTGATTCAGATATTCTTACCATTATTTTCATTTAATTTACTGAACTTCCACATAAGTAGCTCTAATGAAGAGTTAGAATCATCTAAGAATCAGCAATCCAAGAAGGGTAGATTGAATTGTTATGGGAAAAACCAAGACATAGGCAGAGAGAGATTATAGTAATGGTGGCAAACACCCTATGTTTTGGTCTGGAAACAATGATACCAAACCTGGCAAGCATTGCCGATGATCCTTTTTATTTATATCACGTCTCCCAGCGTCCTTAAAATGTTATCACATGCTCACAAAATAAGAAGGAAGAGTTGAGAATGATTTCCAGATTTCTAGTTTAGGACACTGAATAAGCTGATAGCGTCACTCATAAGTATAAAATGACAAGAGCAGTAAAAGATTCATGGCTGTGAGACCTGCAACAGGAGATGTCTATATAGTGCATGGATGCACACATTGGAGTTCAGGTTTGCTTCCAGAGGCTGGAGTGAAGAAAGAGCTTCAGGAGTCATCATAACAGAGGGAATGGTTAAAACTTTGGAATTGTTTAAAAATTTTGAGATCTTAGACTCTAAAGAGCTTTAAATGCTAGAAACAATTTTTTTTTTTTTTAATGATGCAGGAAACACAGAGCTTCAGTATACAGATAAAGAGAAGTTACAAGGAAAGAAGAGGAATAACCAGGACAGAAACCTTTCATTAAAGGGGTGGGTCAGTACTGCTAGAAGTCACAAGTCAAGTAGGCTAAAACTAAAAGACGTCAGTAGATTCGTAAACACAAAGATCATTGCTGGGTTTTTTTTTTTTTTTTGCTTTCTTTTTTGTCAGAGAAATGTGAGGGAAATGGAGGGGTTAGAAACTCTATTTTGGTGGCTGAATCGTGGATGGGATGGTGGCTAGAAATGGAGATTAGAGGTAGCCAATGTACGACTCTAATTTTCCTACAATGGACACATATGTAGCAACATTTCTGTAATAGAATTAAGAAGTGACTGAAATAAGGTTGGCTAAAAAAGAAAATTAAATAAGAGAGAAGCTGAAGGGGGTCATGCAGTTTAGACATTATCTGTTGTCTATGTCATGAGAGTTTAGAAAAAGAAGAAAGAGAAAAGGAAAAATGAAGTAAAGAGAGGAGATCATTGTTGTGAGAAAAAGTTATGTCGGACTCTTTGTGAACCCATGGACTATACAGTCCATGGAATTCTCCAGGCCAGAATACTGGAGTGGGTAGCCTTTCCCCTTTCCAGGGGATCTTCCCAACCCAGGGATAGCACCCAGGTCTCCCGCATTGCAGGTGGATTCTTTATCAGCTGAGTCGCAAGGGAAGCCCTGTGAGAAAAGCAAATAACCCTTATTTTTTTTTTTTTTTAAGATATAAATGTGCCTGTTGGGCTACTAAAAGATCATGTCTGATTTAGATCTTGGGCTAAAAAAGCCCTTAAATTGAAGGGTATTTTCCATTTGAGAGTGTAGAGTTTATGCTACAAAAAGGCTAACGTTTCCTATCCTTTACAACAAACTTGTGAGGGGGTCCAGCCCTGTGTTGTAGCTGACAAGACTGTGTTTAAGAGAAAGGAAGTAAGTGGTTCAGAAGAAGTTTTGTGAGTCCAGTGCTCTCTGCTCTTCACTGTGTTCCCTCTCTGATAATACTTGCCTGAGTAGTGTCAAATAAGTCATATCAGTACACATTTCTTTTCTCAGAATGAGATAGATTTAGAAAACACAGTGATTGTAATCAATCAACAGGATAACATCTGAAAATGAGATTTTCAAAAATTTTTGTCTTTCCTTAAGAGGCATGACTTTTTTTTTTTCCTGAAATACAAGAACTAGAAGAAACATTATCCTAAACTTATATGCTAAAGAAACAAAAGAGTGCAGCATAAGGTCCTATAATGCCCTAAATGCAAAACATCTGTTATAAAGAGAAAAAAAATCTCATTTTAATAGCTATTTGGAATAAAGCTCCCAATATGAAAGAGAGACAGAGGAATTACTTCTATAAAACAAAGCATAACAGCATATTTAGTGCCAACATCAGGTAGAGCTTTCCAGATTTCATTTTTAAATTTCTCAAATATATCTTCTATCTCTTTTTCCCTTATCAAAATCAATATATCTAAATAGAATTTCAGCAACTGTTTTATACAAGAAAAAATGAGTAAAAGATTTCCATATAAAGAGGACATTGGCCCTTATTTCTTTGTATCCAATTAAAAAAAAGAAAAATGCTTTAAAATCTCTTTTTTGTTGTACTTGAAATTAAAACTGCTTTTAGTTTCTTGCTGTTACTCCAGATCACCGCATTACAATATCTTTGGGACTGTGAGCTCAGAGTTTGAAAATGACACTGAATTTTTGTTATGGGTTCTTGAGATTAAAGTCAGAATTTTCTGTGCTGGGCTGCCTGGGTATGGAAGTGCTGTGGTTGTTGGAGGGGTTAAAGCTGGAGCCATGGATGCATATATATTAGGGAGGATTTATAAAAACACCAGCGTGGAGCCTCGGTCAGTCCATTACTATGAGTGAGCAGTGACCAATAGAAAGGGACGAAGAAGATCCAAGAGCTGAGGTAAGCGGTGTTCTGAGGCTCTGTCAAAGTGGAAACAATAGATCAAAGGTGTTCATGGTGGCTGGTCAGAGGAGGTTGTATTTTTTCCTCACAGGACGCTTGACAGCATAAAATAAAAACAAATTCCCTTAGTCAAAAGTTTTCTTTTTTTTCCTTAACTGATTTTAGCAAACTTCAGCTCCAGACACAGGACTCAAGCGATACATTCCTGGACAGCAAGGTAAATTATTTTTTACAATTTTCGTAACTCTTAAAGTTAAGAATTCAAAGTTATGATTCATCTGAGGCAGGGTTACAGCATCAGTAACTAAAGCAAATCCCTATTCTGAAAAAAAATAATATTTTAATGTTTCTGGAGGATGACCAGAGGAGCATTCTGCAATCACAAGAAATTTGACAGCTCGAGGAAGCAGCTCTGCGCTTGCCTTGATTTAGTGGCAAAATCAAAAGATCAGCATTTCTAAATGATGCTCATTTTGTCTTTTCCTAAGAAAGCAGTAAAATTTATTTGGTCTTCATTACCAAGGGTTTGAACTAAATGTACCTTGGTCAGAATGTTACTGTTATATAGATACACATACACACACACACACACACACACACACACACACACACATATATATTTTTTTCACGTTAGGATAGTTCTTTGTTCCCATAGCCTTGCTGATACTCAGCTGGGAGGATTTCTGTCTTTTAAGTGTCTCACATATCAGTAAGTGTTAACTTATGCTTGTTAGCAGACATACTGAAACTATGGAGATCACCTGTGCCCTAAGCATATTCTTTTGTTTTCTTTCTTGCTGACCATAGCAATGCCACTTATATAAGTGTGATTATATCTGTATCTATGTCTATACCTATATCTATCTAGAGAGAGTTTCATAATCCAGATTTCTTGGCTAAACAGCCTGATCTTGTATTAAAATATTAGAAATATTTTCCTAAACCCCCAAAATAAAACTTACCTGAGAAGCTGGGCAACAGAGCAAGCGATTAATCACATACTTTTCTTCAAATCCTAAAACCTTCCTTCACACACACACAAAACTGCTGAAATGTTCTTTGATCTCGCTGTTTCTTTGGTTCAAGGGCCAAAGAGCCTGGGAAATCTCACCCAGATGTTCTGCTCATTTAGGAGCAAAAGTAAAAGCATATGCCTATTTCTTAGGAACAATGTAGACTCTAAATTTGAGTTATTAAAAGGTCACTTTTTTGTATGTGTGTGTTCAACTCTGGGTTTCAGTTAACTTCCTTGTATTAAATAGCTTGAAATGGAAAAGCACTTAGAGTTCCTAAAATTTGCTTTTTCTTACTCCGTTTCCATCCTGATTGTGTTAAAACTGGAAAGTTACAAGTTGGTGAGTCAGTTTCACTTTTGGAAAATGCTTTGCAGATAGTGCTCACTAAATAGATGGGTAATGATTGATAAGTATGCATCAAATGCTGTCAAGTCTTTCCCTCCCCACTCACCAAAGAAGCTATGTTTACCGATCATTTTGGTGCACGCAGTTACCTAAAGGTCAAACTCTTTAAATCTCTTACTCTAGATACTATAATGGCAACCACAATCTGCTTCATCATCTGGGTGTTATTCGTAACAGATACGGTGTGGACTCGAAGTGTGAGACAGGTCTATGAGGCAAGTGATCCAGAGGACTGGACAATGCATGATTTCGATTGTCCCAGGGAATGTTTCTGTCCCCCCAGTTTCCCTACTGCTTTGTACTGTGAAAACCGAGGCCTCAAAGAAATCCCTGCTATACCATCAAGGATCCGGTACCTTTACCTTGAAAACAACCTGATAGAAACCATTCCTGAGAAGCCATTTGAGAATGCCACCCAGCTGAGATGGATAAACCTAAACAAGAACAAAATAACCAACTATGGAATTGAAAAGGGAGCCCTGAGCCAACTGAAGAAGCTGCTTTTCTTGTTTCTGGAAGATAATGAGCTAGAGGAGGTACCTTCTCCATTGCCAAGAAGCTTAGAACAATTACAATTAGCTAGAAACAAGGTGTCCAGAATTCCTCAAGGGACTTTCAGCAATCTGGAGAACCTGACCCTTCTTGACCTGCAGCACAATAAGCTATTAGACAATGCCTTTCAAAGAGACACCTTTAAGGGACTCAAGAACCTCATGCAGCTAAACATGGCTAAGAATGCCCTGAGGAATATGCCACCAAGATTACCAGCCAATACAATGCAGCTGTTCTTAGACAACAATTCCATTGAAGGAATACCAGAAAATTATTTTAATGTGATTCCTAAAGTGGCCTTCCTGAGACTCAACCACAACAAATTATCTGATGCTGGCCTTCCTTCTAGTGGTTTTAACGTATCATCAATTCTAGATCTTCAACTGTCTCACAATCAACTCACAAAGGTCCCCAAAATCAGTGCTCATCTGCAGCACCTTCATCTCGATCACAACAAGATTAGAAGTAAGTAACCATCAGGGTGTGTCATTGACTAAGATACTCATTAAGTTAACTCTATGTCTTCTTTTGTGGTTGTTGTTGTTTCAATAATGTAGGTGTTTTATTCCAACTCTTGTACTTTTAGATTTTTTTAAAGCATATTTTGAAGTATTGTCTATTCATAGTGTCAATGATCCAAGAGGTTGAAATCTTAGATTGGAAAGTTGATTTTAGTAATCTACAGAGCTATATTATCTGTTGGATAAACTAAATGTCTCTATCTTATTTTCCTGAGTAGATTCTGATATTCCTGCCTCAGTGGGCAGACTTACTGAAGAAAGTGTACCAGGCGCAAACAATCTCATGGATAGTAAGAGACAGAATATGACTTAGGAGGTATCAAGAAGGGACCCCAGTCTTAAAGACTGCAGAGAGCTGATGCCTACAGTCACTCTAATTAGAGTTTCTGCTTTAGATCAGTGGGCTTCTCAAACTTTGGAGTATGTAGATGGGTGGCCTCATTCCAGAGTTTCTGACCTGAGACTTCTCATAGGTAGCAAGTATGCTAGAGATGCTGAGATTACTGTTTCAGGGACCATCCATTGGGAACCAATATTTTGCCTTAAGGTTTTGCTCAATTGAAATTAAAACAATTGTCCCTGGAAGGTGGCAATTCCTTAAGAGTAATGGCAATCAACAAGGTAGAATACTCACTCCTTTCCTGAAAATAGCTTTGATAAGAGAGAGAGATGAGTGCAGTGTGCCTTGGAGGCAGAGATGCTGTGAAGGGAAGAAGCTGGAGACATTAAAGGCAAACTTGGCATCTTCACAATTATGCCTGAGACGAGGCTGACTCTGGTGTAGAAGTGGACAATGTCTTGGTCCAGCTACAGGCTATGCTATCAGCCTGTCAAGTATCCAGGAATGCTCTATCCTCGAACAGGCCCTTAAGGAAGATAATCTTGAGGGGGGCTTCTGAACAACTTTATAAAATACATTCTTAAAGTGAGAATCAGTTGGATGGTTTGTAGGAAAGTAACACAGATAATTGTCAGAAGGTTGTGCTGCCTGCTTATCACTCACTAAACTTTTATTTAAGCAAATAATTACATAAATATCCCACTTGTAAGAACAGACCATTTTTGCACTATGAAGTCTTCATTTATTTGAGATATATATATTTTTCCTAACAGCACACTTGAGCATAAAATCCAGGAACTAATGAGCAGGCTGCTGCCACAGCAGTGATTTTTTTTGCCATGGTGATGAGACACATTGTTTAATCTTGTAGTTAAAGCAAAAGATGCAACAGGAAAATATCTTAATAGCTGAATCTGTTGTACTGAACCAAATAGTACGACAGCCAATATCAACCTCTGTATGTGCATGTGTGTGTGTGTGTGTGTTAGTTGCTCAGTCATGTCGACTCTTTGTGACCCCATGGACTGTAGCCCACCAAGTTCCCCATCTATGGAACTCTCCAGGAAAGAATACTGGAGTGGGTTGCCATGCCCTTCCCGAGGGGATCTTCCTGACCCAGGGATTGAACCCTGATCTCCCGCACTGCAGGCAGATTCTTTACCATGTGACCCACCCGGAAAGCCCAATATCAACCTAAATAAATGTAATTTTTCCTGATGAAAGTTCTATGCTTCTACAGGTGCATTCCTTACCTGACAACAAAAGTCCCATAGACATTTGAGGTAGGAAGTCAATTTATAAAGGGATTCCACATAGATCCCTGTTTGTGAATTGAGGATTCCCCTGAACTGGGACTATGAGCATGAGAGTGTTCAGGAGTGAGGTGGTAAAATTCAACACATGGTTGGGCACCCATGCAAGGTAATTACATAGCTATACAAGGTTACCCAAAGAAGAGAAGGACTCTGTTCTTCTTCTACTCTGAGTGTTTTTTTAATCGAAGTTGTCTCATGTCTCTGTTTTCCCACATTCCATCTTAATATGCATCAGAATCACCTGGAAGGCTTATGAAAGATTTCTGGGCTCCAGTCTCTGTGTTTCTGACCCAGTAAGTCTGGGTGGGGTATAAGGATTTAGTTCTCAGGTAGTACGGATATTGCTGGTCCACACTTTGAGAAGCACAAATGAGCCCTCAAAGGAATCTTGTGTGCTATTACGAATTTCTGAAGATAGAAAAACTGAGGCTCAACTAGTTGAGGGTATTTTGCCAAGGACAAAGGGTAAGTATAATAGACAAGACCTGAATCCAAGGTTTCCCTTAGGTGATCTTTCTCAGTCCAGCAGTATAATCATAGGACATTTTCTTCAATCTCTAGAGTATAAGACTTGACAAATTTCTAGCAAAAGAGGTAAAAATCATTTTCACAGCTGCAAAGTCTACATAGAGAAATTGATTTACTTGTTTCTTAATGTAGATATCAAGCACAGTCATTTCTATATTCCAAGAAAATAAATGGAAAAGAAGGATTTCCCTGGCAAGAGTTCTTGGCTCATGATTATATCACACTGCGTTATAGTGACTGCTAAAGTACTTAGTTCTTCTTACCACATAATCTACTCTAGTTGTTAATAAATTGGTTTCCCAGAGACATAACTTTTATATGAAGAGTTTATAGGACAGCAAACATTTATCCAAAATGATAGAAATGTTTATTTCTTCTGAATACTTTAGGGGACTTTAAATGTGGCAATAATGTTACCTTTTCAAACAAGTTGCTTCTTGGTACTCTCTCAGAAACATTAAAATTATTTCATGAAAATATAATTACATTTAGAACACTTGTTTTTTACATTCTAGTTACTCAGACATGCATGGATTATGGGTAATAAGGGTAATAAAGACAAGAGATAACATATCAGAAAGGATATAATCTCCCCAGTAGGCAAGTGACCCTGCACAATTGGCAAAGGGTGGGACTCAGGTACTTACTTAATGAAATACCTGGTGCACAAGACCTTACCCACCTGAGTCACTATTTAAGCTATACCCAGGTAGGGAATGTTGCCCAATAAAAGTTGCATCACGATAAGGTGATAATATATGTGAAGAAAAATACCCTGAGGAACACAAATCTGCTATAAAATGCAAGTCATTACTTTTAGCAAGTTAAATTTACAAAATGGTATACAATCAGAGCGAAGCACCTTTGCAGTAAGCATAAAACCCTTCAATACAGTATGAGTCAGTGTGCACCGCAGGACACAAAAGGAGATCATTGCCAAAGTTAGGCGGGTCTTACCTTCTAAGGGAAGATCTCTTGCTCAACACAATTGCAAAATGGGATAAAGGGAGTATAAGGATTCATTTGAGATCAGTTATTAAGCACACCCATCAGAATTTTGCTGGTTTAACACACCTTTCTCTGCTAAATGCTCCTAAATCTCAGTAAAGATGCTGCTGCCAAGGGCTCTGATCCAAGGCAGGTGCGCGATTTCTCACATCCTAACGATGTGAAAAGGCTGACGGGATATTTCCTGGCTTCAATTTTTGTAATTCAATTCTTGGCAAATGTTTTTTCCCAGTTAAATACACTAAAGTATGGAGATTCAAGGTTGTTTTTGGCAAGTATCATGTATACCAAGTTATTTTAATTGTACTTTAAAAGAAAAAACATCATCATGTATGATTAGTTTGTGTTTGCATTTTAAATGTAGCTTTCAAGCATTTTCTCTAATAATAGACTGACTCTCTGCCTTCACATCCATCTATTCATCCATCTGCCCCCATACCTACCCATTAATTTAGTACTAGCTCTGAACCACTGTTTCTACCTCTGATGCCCAAATACTACATTTCTCACTCTACAGTAATCTAATCACACCTTTTCTGGCCTGTCAAAGGAAGAAGACAAGTGATATATCTTTGTTTCCATCACAGCTCTTAACTATATGTTCTTTCTACTGTTGTGTATTAAGTATAGCAAAATATGGACTGACATTAGTATATGTACATTGCACATTTTTTTCTGTGCATAACTTCCAACTTAGACAAAAAGAATGTCTCTCTGCCACCTTCATAGATCAAGCCACCATGCCCTCCATGGGACTGTTTAATAGCATCTTGGTCTTCCCATCCTTAGTCTCTTGCATTCTGCTTCATTCATTCATACTGTCTTTGTCTCCATAGATGTGAACGTTTCTGTAATGTGTCCTTCAACTCCTACCACACTGCCTGTGGAAGATTCCTTCAGTTATGGACCTCATCTTCGCTACCTCCGTCTGGATGGAAATGAAATCAAACCACCAATCCCTATGGATTTAATGACCTGCTTCAGGCTCCTTCAGGCTGTCATTATTTAAATGTGTCTTCAATAATCTAAAATTCATTTAATAAGTACAGATTTCTGACATGAAATTTGGTTACCATTCATAGGCATAAGATAAAAATCACTTTTCTAACTGCTTACCTGGCCACTATTTTTATTTGTACAACTTATTTTTTCTAATCGAAGTTGCTTTTCCCCGTATATAGCACTGCCTGCTTTTCTTTAATAAAACAAGACACAGAGTCATGATAGTTTATCAACTCAAAGATAGTTCCTTTTTGTCTCTCTCACAGCTTACTAATGCCAATTAATGCAAATACATTGTTATGCAACAAAAATGATGTATTTGTTTGCGAATGTTCAAAATTGCTTATGCAGATACTATAATCATGATACAACACAACAATCTAACAAGAGGTAGAAATTTCTAGAGAAAGAGAAAAAAATGAGATATTTCTTTATCGTAATTATAAAGAAATAGATTCATATTGTTAAGTAGCTTTTGTAAGTATCATTTTTATATTTAGCTCAAGAATTGTTATGAAATGCATCAAATACTTTATAGCAAGAAGATTTTAGCTATTTAATACTAAATAATGAAGCAATAGGAATTTTTAGTTCGTTATTATTTCTTATACCTGCTGTGCTTAGGTATAGTATAGCATACTCTTGAAGTTAAAGTCCTACATTTATTTTAATGCATTTCTGAGAGAATTTTAGTGTTTTAACACTTGAAATCCACTTAATTGCAAATCCTTCAGTTCTTTTATTTGCCAGTGTTTTTTTGGATTTTTTAAATAAAAAGAATGAATGCTTTCTAACAAAACAGAAGTAAAATATTTATTTTAGGAGGCTTATTCACAAGTTTTATAAAGAATATATTTTTAATAAAAAGTCTTATGATAACAATTATTTCCACTTTTCTAGCATGAATATATTAAAATATATATTTCCCATTTTCCTTTTTTTAATCAATGAACATAAGAAAAAAGTTATATTCTGATCACTAGACATACCTGTTTCTCATGTGTCAAAAAACAAAACAAGATTTTGTTAAGTAACAAAGTATAGTTTTCTTAAATTTCTGACTATGTTAAATACATGTTATTAACAATAAGCATCCCATATAGATTAATACATTTATTTATATATAATTTTCCAGGTATTATTCTGAAAAAACCTATAAATATGATGTATTTCCTTAGAAAAAGGATCATATACATTTGTGAACCACTACATTAATGAAAGTTCAATGTGTAACTTTAATCCAAGGTTTCTCAGAAACTTAATATGTTATTTTGTTATGTGAATTCCCTAGAAGAAAATATAAGGTGCAGTATTACCCCTGTATTTTCATACCAAAATTTATTTAGGAGTGGGAGGAAAGAACAATGAACATACATTGAACAGTTTTTAATGCTGGCTGAAGGTAAGACATTAAGAAAGAATAATTTTGCAAAGCTTCAAAGCACATAAAGAAAATTATGTCATATAAATTATGTCATAAAAATACAGGAAATCAGATCTCATTAGGCTGGGGAAAAAGAATTTGTCAAGAGAAACATAATAACTTTAAATATTTGAAAATCTGCCATGTGAAAAAGAGGATAACACATTTTCCAGGAAGCTCCAAAATGAAAAGTAGAACATATGAGTGAAATTTATACGGTGCTGTATTTCACCATTAGCCAAGGAAGAACTTTCTAATGTTTGATCAGAGTCATCCAGGGATGGAAGCAGCTTTTCCTGAGGTAGTGTTACCTATTTGAAATTGTTCAAATAGATAGATGATTCAAAAGATACAGTACAGGGAATTATACCCACTATCTTGTAATAATCTATAATGGAATATAATGTGCAAAAATACCGAATCACTATGCTGTACACCTGAAACTCATACAATGTTGTAAAATCAACTATACTTCTATTTTAAAAATGGGAGAAAGGATATGAAAAGAATTTCTGATCTGAAAGAAAAGTTGTAAAATGTTCCTTTTAGACTTTTTCAACTCTAAGAAATTTTTTCCATCCCATGTTTCCTTCCTTCCTGTCTTTTTTGTTTCATAAAATATATATTGAGTGCCGTAAATAGACTAGCACACAGGAACTAGTGTGTGTACACCGGGACTGTAATAGTGGCCACGGTGTATACTATAGTGGGTGAGACACAAGTTAGCCAACTAATCATAAAAATATGTAACATTTCATCTGTGATAAAAGATATTAATGGAGAGCTGCATGGTACGAAGGAATTTGAAAGGAGGATTCCCTGAAGAAATAATGGTTAAGAAAACACATAAAAGGTGACAAGTATTTAAACACAGGGTAAAAAGGAAGAAAATTCCACGCAACATTAAAGAGTCTGTAGTCAAGTTGAAGTGACAATTTGGACGTAATTGAAGAGTTTTAAGTCATAAGTGACTATGTTCAGTTCAGTTCAGTCACTCAGTCATGTCTGACTCTTTGCAGTCCCACTGGACTGCAGCATGCCAGGCTTCCCGGTCCATCATTAACTCCTGGAGTTTGCTCAGACTCATGTCCATCGAGTCAGTGACGCCATCCAACCATCTCATCCTCTGTTGTCCATTGAGGTAATATCGTGCAGTGGTAAGGAATATTAATATCGAAGCTAAAATTGCTGAGTAAAATTCCAGCTTCACTGTTCTGTGGTCCTGGGCAGAATTTTTAAAGTTTCTTCTAATCAATAAAATGAGGACAAATAATAGTATCTACCTAATGGTGGGAATTAAATGAGTTAGAAAAGGTAAAGTGCCTTGAACAGTGCATGTCATATGGAAAGTGATAAATAAGTGTTTATTATTATCACTGGGTACATATGTTTACTATACAGAGATCTATAGTAGATACATACAAAGAGTTTATACACATACACAATAAATTTATGCACATACACTTTCTTGGCGCAGAGTGAAACAATTTGGAGGAAACTCCAAAGTTTCACTTCTAAGACTAAATGTGAGGAGATCAGTTCAGTTAGGATTTTAATACAAACTAGAAAAAACTTGGTATCTTGAAGTGTAAGGTCACTGATCATGGCGTTAAAGGGAAGTGGACAAATGTGATAGAATCAGGTGGTAACACTGTCAGGATTTGATAGTTGAACAGATGGGAAAGAGAGCAAGGAGGGGATAAGGTTTCTGGCATACATAACTGAATAGATGGCAGAACCTTTTCTAAGGAGTACATCTTTAGAAGAGAAGATTGAGAGTTTGCTTTTAGATGTGGTTAGTTTGTAATTTCAATTTACATGTCATGTTAAGTTGTTGAATGAGGACTATGAGAGGCCTGAATATATATATATAAACATATAGGTGAAAATTTTCTAAGTTTTATTGATACTTCCAATAATTTTGGAAGAATTTTGCATTTATATATCCTCCTTTGAGGTAAGACTGAGTCAGGGACCAAGGCTGTATTAGGAGAATACACACATAACTGTAAGCATTGATAAATGAAGCTATGAGGAATAGAATGAGCTTTCTACCAGAAATTCTTTCACTTTTAATGTTTTTAGTTATACACACAAGATTACTAGAATGACTCTAAAATTTGTGAAAAACCTGCTGCTCTCCTTCTTGATGTATATATTGTTATTATTTTAAAAAATGCAAGAAGAATAACGAAGAGGAACCCAAGTCATTTTTTAAATTATGGGATCATAATAAATGTTCAGGGGCTTACCTTGTGGCTCAGTGGTAAAGAATCCACCTGCCAATGCAGGAGGAGACGAGGATTTGATCCCTGGGTTGGGAAGATCTCCCAGAGAAGGAAATGGCAACTCACTTCAGTATTCTTGCTTGGAAAATCTCATGGACAGAGAAGCCTGGCGGGCTACAGTTCATAGGGTCTCAAAAGAGTCGGTCAGAGCTGAGTGACTAAACAACAACAATAAATGCTCAATCCCTCACTTCGGCCCTAACTAAAACACAGAACAAAACAAACCAATGTTATTATGACCTCTCCATGTAAATATCATGAATTATCTCATATGCAAAAAAAGAAAAGAAAAAGGCAATGTCCAATGACAGTGAGCAACGTATTTGCAAGCAATAATGTTAAAAAAAAATAAAGATGACTTTTGCTAGCAACAATTTTTTAACAGAGTTGTTTATTTGATTTCCCTTAAAAAAAAAACCAAAAACACCGAGATAGAACAACTGACATGGTGGATGACATCTTTGAAAAAACTGGTGTCAAAGAATACAATGTTATGTTAGTTCCTCAGTCACATCTGACTCTCTGCAACCCCATGGACTGTAGCCTGCCAGGCTCCTCCGTCCATGGAATTCTCCAGGCAAGAATACTGGAGTGGGTGGCCATTTCCTTACAATGCATTCCCCCAACCTGTTGAATGTAAATGTGTGTGTGTGTATAGATATTGATAGATAGGTAGACAGACAGAAGACAGATGAATATATGTAGATACTTAAAATGTCCTAAGAATCATATGTTGCCAAGGAGAAGTATAAAATTTATTGATTAAAGTAAGAATTGTACATAATATATAAGGAACGAATTATTAAATAAACCTAACCACAATATGTAGGTAAAGCATGTAAACTTTCAAACTAATACAGAGAAAAATAGAATGACAAAGAGTATTTACTAAGGCCAAAAGAAGGCAAGGACAAAAGTTTGAAAAAAAAAGAGAGGGCAAGTAGACAGCATCTAATAAAATAGTATATTTGAAGCCTTGTATATTGGTAATGACATGGAACACTGGTTAGGAACTTGTGCTTTGGAGGGAAAAGATTGAGTTTCAAATTCTGCCTGTGCTGTTTAGTAACTCTTTGATCTTTGGAAAATGTCTTAACATTTCTAAGCATTGGATGCTCATCTGCAAAATAGGGAACAATATCAACTACCTTCCACTTTTGCTATGAGGATAAGAGAGAGAACAGATATGTAGTTCATGTCACTTGACATGTAAAAAGTACCCAGTAACTGACAGGTGGAAATTTTGTTACTAGCAAGGACTCTAATACATAAAACGGCACATATTTTCTTCAAACCAGACCATTTTATAAACAAGGAACTGAGAAAAATGATTGAACTGATTCAAGTTGTAAATGCTAAATTGGAGACTACACCTTAGAATAACCCAAGTTCCAGGGCTAAGAAATGAGATTCTGGGTGTGGCTATGGGAAGGAACTGCTAAAATAAAGAGGAAGTATTATGTCTCAGAGGTCAAAAAAGCCAAGAAACTATGAATTTGTAGGAATCTCAGAGGCAAGGATTTCCAGTCTATTTTAGCATCCTGGAATCAGATAAGATTCAAAGCAAAAGGACAAAAATTTTGAGCAATATAAGTAGTTTAAATAATTTTGTTCAGTGTCATGGAACTACTGAATGGCAGACATGGGATTTAAACCCAGGCAATTTTGCTTAATAGTTCTTGGTTTTACTTATTTATTTTTTTAGAGTATAATTGCTTTACAATGTTGCATTACTTTCTGCTGTACAACGAAGTGAATCAGCTATATGTGTATATATATATATATATATTATATATATACACACACACATATCGCCTCCCTCTTGGGTCTCCCACGCCTTTCCCCATCCCACCCCTCTAGGTCACCACAGAGCATCAGGTGAGCTCTCTGTGCTACACAGCAGGTTCCCACTAGCCACCTGGTGCCTCAGTGGTAAAGAATCTGCCTGCCAAGCAGGAGACTCGGGTTTGATGCCTAGATCAGGAAGCTCCCCTGGAGAAGGAAATGACAATCCACTCCAGTATTCTTGCCTGGGAGACCCATGGACAGAGGAGCCTGGAAGGCTATGCAGTTTATGGGGTTGCAAAAGAGTAGGTCACGACTTAGCCACTAAACAATGACAAGTGTATATATGTCAAGCAGAATTTCCCAGTTTGTCTCACCTTCCCCTTCCAACTCTGTGTCCAAATGTCCGTTCTCTATATCTGTGTCTCTACTCCTGCCCTGAAATAGATTCATTTGTACCATGTTTCTAGAGCTCTTGATTTTGATCATTATATTACCTCTCATGATGAAATATACAATTATGGTTGGAAAAAAATTAACCAAGTTACTCTAAGATATTATATATATATATATATATACACACACACACACATATATACTTATAGTAATTGATTATTAAAATACCAGTTCAAAAGTTGGTGTTCTATGGAATGATGTTTTGCATAATATCTGAAGCATTGCATATATTGAAGGCAACTTATAATTTAGCAAAACAAAAAAATGTCACGTTCACTAAAGAACTGTAGGAAATTTTTGTTCTTTATATATCTGAGACAGATCTCAGGAATACTTTGCTCAGTATATTTCTGTACAGGAAAAGAAGGAAAATGATATAGTGTGAGAATATTGTATAATTCAAAAGTGTTAAGTAAATATAGCACATAATTTGTAAAATCACAGGACTTATCTTCAGTTTTGAATTTATTGTTCTACCTTTGGGAAAATATCACTTTCTTTGTGACATTCAGCTGAGTAAACACAATTCAAGCATTAAAAAAGAGACTCATTGTCAGTTCTTAAAGATTTCTTAAGACAACTTAAGATTGTCCTGGAAAAATGATCAGAAGAGTACAATGACTTTCAGGAATGCCTTTTGCAAAAGTCATAGGAAAAGCTATCTATAGTGTATGTAATGATGCCAGGGTTTGTTTTTCCAATAGGGCAAGAGCCCTGCCATATATTCCATTTGCTGGCCTTCAATCTTCCTTGAATGTGCCATAACAAAGCTATTGGTTAGTGGGAATAAAGACTAGGAACACTATCCAAGTTGAGAAGTAGAAACATTGCCTCCAGAGGGATGGAAAGATATATGGAGTGAACATATTTTCCGTATGAGATTAGCAAATTTAGATAAAACACACAATCTTTATACAGTTTGGAGGAAAGTCAGAAAGTGATTTGGGTGACTTGGTAGTCACTGATGTTAAAATCAAGGATGGTGAGATACAGTGGTAAGAGCATTAAAAATGTAGAGTCACATACAAATAAATCTGAATCCTAGATCTGCTAAAGGAACCTGAGGAAGTTACTCAAACTCTTTGATCATCAGCTCTTTAATTCAAGTGTTTGGACGCTCAGTCATGTCTGACTCTTTCAGACTCCATGGACTGTAACCTGCCAGGCTCTTTCAGGCTTCTCTGTCTATGGGATTCTTCTGGCAAGAATACTGGAGTCGGGTGCCATTTCCTCCTCCAAGGGATCTACCAGAACCAGGGATGGAATCTGAATCTCTTACATCTGCATTGGAAGGTAGATTCTTTACTACTAGTGCCACCTGGGAAGGCTTTAATTAAAGTAGGCAGAGAATCAAAGGTACTTTACAGGATAGTCCTCCGAGGATAAGAAATATTTAAGATGTCTATAGGAGAAGGCAATGGCAACCCACTCCAGTACTCTTGCCTGAAAAATCCCATGGACGGAGGAGCCTGGTGGGCTGCAGTCCATGGGGTCGCTAAGAGTCGGATGTGACTGAGCGACTTCACTCTTACTTTTCACTTTCATGCATTGGTGGAGGAAATGGCAACCCACTCCAGTATTCTTGCCTGGAGAATCCCAGGGACAGGGGAGCCTGGTGGGCTGCCGTCTATGGGGTCGCACAGGATCAGATACGACTGAAGCGACTTAGCAGCAGCAGCAGCAGCAGCAGCAAGATGTCCATAGTAGGTCCTCAACAATATTTTTTAAATGAAGTATAATTGGTTTACAATACTATGCTAGCTTCAGATGTACAATACAATGATTCAGTCAAAAAACAATAATTTCCTGCTCCCCCATATATATATGTATGTACATATACATACATACACATATACACATATGTTCTTATTCAGATTCTCTTCCTTTATAGTTTATTACAAAATATGGAGTATAGTTTCCTGTGCTATACAGTATGTCCTTGTTGGTTATTCAATGAATATTATTATCATTAGTATTACTGGTATTTTAATATTATTTGAAGTTCTTGAGCAAAAATATGCTAAAGAAGTTTTAGACTAATATATCAGGAAGAAAATGTGATAAAGCAAATATACCAAATTGAGGCTCCAGAATGCTAATTATAATATTGCAGCTATCAAAATCTTAGATGCAAAGTTCTTTATTGTAATGAAGAAATCATGTTAATTATTACCTTCTCTTTCTTGGTAGGTTGAAAGATTAAACTTTCCCATCTGCTTGAAAGAAAGAAGCCATTTGATAAGTCTGGCCACTGGGCGATGAGTGGAAGTGACAGGTATCACTTCCAGGTCAAAGGATTTCATACTGAGGTGCAAGCCTCCTTCCAATCCCATTATTGTGAAGTGAAGAAATGTATGCGTGCTCCAGGGGTTCCCATGTTACTAAATCTTCTCTGCCACTCCGTCAGCTCTCTCTGTAGTTCTCTGGGGGATTCTGTGGGACTGAGCTGCTCCGCAAACTGCTATAGGACAGAGAGCACTGAGGAAAAGTATCTTTGGGGGAGAGTGTTGAGACATTGAAACTTGTGATATTTGTTTTTATGGCATTACAGCCTATCCTTAATAATTCATTCATATTCTGTATATCTTTTCAGTGATGTAAACTGTTACATCTTGAAAACAGTGCTATATAATCAATATAATATTTTCAATTTAAATTTTATTTCTAACTGCTACATAACCTTGGTAAAAGAAAAATAGCTAAGAAAAGTTTTCAATAAATAAAACCCAATGATTTCCTGCCCCACTCTTTCAACCCAGTCCAATTCTCTAGAAATGACATTTTAAATATTTAGTGGCTTAATTTTTTATAGTTTTATTTATGCTGCTGGTAACATGTTTTTATCTCTCTTGATTTAGGGTGTTAAGCATTCTTTATTGACTCTGATATAGAAGACCATTTAGCATACTCATGTCTGCTTACTCCCTTATTTCTATATTTTGATAGCTATCTTATTATCTGTATTTCTCAATTTGGGTAATAAACATGAATAAAAACCTACAGTTCTATTTATAGCTTCAACAACTCTAGAAAATTATTTCAACTTTATGTGAAAAGAAAATCCTTCCCTCTCTTTGCTATCATAAAGATAGTTCAGAGTATAGTCATTTACAAGTATCTTTTTTTCCAAGGTTAGGATAAGAGATGCTTCTGCTTTTCCATTATCTGTCTTCAGCAAATACTGAAATGTAATTTTGTCCTAACACACCAATTGACACACATACAACTTATTTCCACTATCATCCAAAGAGATGTTGAAATCTGCCACCCACAGTTGACCTCAATTCTTTTTGCTACGATAGATTTAAAAGTGAAAGTGAAAGTGAAGTCGCTCAGTCGTGTTCAACTCTTTGCGACCCCGTGGACTGTAGCCCACCAGGTTTCTCTGTCCATGGGATTCTCCAGGCAAGAATATTGGAGTGGATTGCCATTTCCTTCTCCAGGGGATCTTCCCGACCCAGGGATTGAACCCAGGTCTACCTGCATTGCAGGCAGACGCTTTAACCTCTGAGCCACCAGGGAAGTCCATGATAGATTTAGTCTGTATAAAACTTCTGTGCAATGATTTCAATGGGATTCTGGGAAAATATGAGACAAATATGCTTAGACAGCATCTTCTTGGTCCATTGCTATGCTACTAAAGATTTAACGTCATGTTGCTGTTTGAAATCTTCTTCCTGGAGTGCGTTCAGAAGTCTTGCGCATGTATGTTAAGTCGCTTCAGTCATGTCCGACTGACTCTTTGAGACCCAGTGGACTGTAGCCCACCAGGCGTCTCTGTCCATGGGATTCTCCAGGCAACAATACTGGAGTGGGTTGCCATGCCCTCCTCCAGGGGATCTTCCTGATTCAGAGATCGGACCTGCGTCTCCTGCGGCTTCTACATTGCAGGTGAATTCTTTGCCAGTAAGCCACTGTTGAAGCTCCATATGAATCTTGGGATGAAAAAAATGAAGCAGGAAGGAGAAGTTTTAGGGAAAGTGGCAGGATGTGAGGGTAGTGATAGGTAAAGGTCTATAGAGTTGGGAGTCATAAACAGCCACAGAAAAAAGGGAATGGAATTATGCCTGGTACCTGGGTCACAAGACCACAGTGACTGAATCTGAATGATCTTTGACCTTTAGTTTATGGAACTTGAAACAACTTATCATTCTTTTAAAATTTGTAGTTAAATGTACTTTTTTTTCAAAACATTAAAATCTTTATATTTCTATAATTGGTAGTTATATTAGTTTCTTAGGACTGCCAAAGTAAAATACCACATACTAGGCAGCGTAGATAGCAAAATTTCTTTTCTCACAGTTTTGAAAGCTGAAGTTCAAAAGCAAGGTGTTGGCAGGTTTGGTTTCTCCCAAAGCCTCTGTCCTTGGCTTGTAGGTAGCCATTTTGCCCCTGTATCTTTACAGAGTCCTTCCTCTGTGCACTTGGAACCCCAGTGTCACTAAGGATGTTCAAATTCCCTCATCATTAAAGTATATCAGTCAGATTAGACAAGAATCTACCCAAAAAATGGACTTCCCATGTGGCCTTAGTGGTAAAGAATTCGCCTGCCAATGCAGGAGACACAAGAAATGCAGGTTCAATCTCTGGGTTGGAAAGAGCCCCTATAGTAGGAAATGGAAACCCACTCCAACATTTTTGCCTGGAGAATTCCACGGACACAGGATCCTGGTGGGCTACAGTCCATGGTGTCACAAAGAGTCGGACATGACTGAGCAACTGAGCAATTTAAAGCATCTTTATTTTTAAAATACTCTAAAAGCTCACCTTTTAAAAGACATTATCTCCAAATACAGTCCAATTTGACGTACTAGGGGTTATGGCTTTAACATGCAAATTTTGGAGGACACAATGCAGTCTATAATAGTAGTCATCAGAAAACGTAATGTTTTCTTAATTGTTTAAGTGTTGTATTGAATGACTAATAAAGGTACATAAAAATAGTTTCTGTGAGTGTTTTCCACACATTGTATCATACTAATCATTACCATTCATTAATATATATAGGTATATCTGCTAGGTGCTTTTAGTGCTTAAAGGAAAATCTGACAGAATTGGTAGCTATTGCTATAAAAATCTTTGCATACAATAGAGCCCAGAAAAAGGAAAATACATTGATCACTACTAAATTCAACCTTCAGTTATCAATCCTACAAAATATATCAAATTTTAAATACAGAATGCATAATTTCTGATAGAAATACAACTAATTAGTGAAGTGGTGTCTAAAACTAATAATAGTTCATTGCTTAGGAAAATGAAAATTGATATACCTATAATCTAAGCAAATAGACTTTACGAAGAATCAATGTTAATATAAATTAACAACAATATTAAATGGCCAAGATCAGTCAACAATTCCTAAGTTATCTAACAGAATCTTTTGGTCCTAAGTAATTATTCCAATATTTCTCCAAGTATTTGGAGAAAGATCTCAACAGAATAAAATGAGAATTGCTAAATCAAAGTTTCTGTGTTTATATAACAGAAAACAGCTGTGGTTGAAGGCAATGAATTAATATTCTGTTATCTCTCTGAATTGGAGTTATGAATTTGAACACGTTCATAAGAAAATAAGCTCACACCCATTGGAAATGATCTTTACAGATGCCATATAAATATATACTGATCCACTTTGCAATTAAATATCACATAATTAGTTCAGAGATTTCATGCCAAAAGTATGTTGTAATTCTTCTAAATTTAAACTGTGCACAGTTGTAAATGAGAATCAATATTCCAATATGATAGTTCATTTAACATTTTCACACACACACATAGATACATACAGAAGAGAATTAAACCAGTGCAAATCTGGAAATAATTATATCATCTCTTTATTGGCAAATCCAAAGAAAAAGTTCACAAGGAAACTAGTCTTACATTTAATTTCTCATATTTCATGCACACAAGAAGAAATAGATGATGGTAAAAAAAAAAACACGGTTTCTATATATTTTTGTTGCAATCAAAAGATTGCTTATTCTATGAACATATTGCAAAAATGTCCAAATGTTCTTTCTTTATCTACTTTACTAAATGATAACTATTTTAATTCCAGATGGTACATATTGCACAATAGCATTCATCAAAAGTTATGTGATTCCAAGCACATAAAACTCTTATGCAAAAAGTAACTGTTCTAAAGTTCCTTGTTGTTTCTCTTTCTTTATCCTCTCACTTCTTTCATAAGAGACAACAGTATCTTTGAAAAGCAACGAAGTCTGAGACACCACTAATTATTCTTTTCCAAGTAAAGAGTTAGTTTTTACTAATGATTCTTTGTAAAAGCATTTCTTGAGCTATGTACTTTTGTCTAGAGAAGTCTGAAGGGCTATGCAGTGTAGTAGCTAAAATAAAAAAAAGAAAAGCTAACACCCTTTACATAGCAAAGAAACTAATCCGTCTGATCTGAATGGAAAATAATGTGTCAAAAATATTATGCTATGTGTTTTTTTGAAATTTTATTTTAATTAGAAAGTAGAATTAAAAGTCCTTCCAGAGTCCTGGTTCCTGATAGAATTTATTTCTTATAATCAGCCTTCTTATAATTAGCCTGTTGTCTAAGAGAATATAATCTAGTTCTGACATTTAGGCTGAGATGAAGAAGAAAAATACACATAAAAAACCCCCAAATGGCTGCTGTTTTGAACCACCAAAAATAAATTGCTAGATATATATTGATAATGTTATGAATACCCATTATCAAATACAAACTAATAAATAGAAGTTTCAACTTTCACAATTTGCACAAACAAATTAACAAAATTTATACTAACTCAAAAATCAAAGATACTATTTCTCAATCTGGAAAGCAAAGGAAAGAGGTGGCAGGATCAACTAAAGCAAAAGAAGCTCAGCCCATTTCTATTCTGGTTGACTCCAACCACAGGGAACATGCTCTCACATCCTGCAATTGGTGCAAGTAAATAGCAGATTATATTTGTCAGATTATACTGACACACCACTGACTTCTGGTATTGTTTCATGCAACTACAACATCTCTAGACTTTAATTTTCTTATTTGTTAGTGAGATTAATAATAGGTGCTGCAACAAAATGGTTGGTCGTTTATGTCAACACTGGCTGCTGATTCCCATTTTCTGTTTACCACTTCTCTACAGAGACTGGAAAGGCTAAACATTTAGTTTCTAATTCTCCCTTTGTCTTCTCTTCAGTTATCCTCAAAGCAGATTCTGACACAAAGATTTGGATAGAAAGAAAATAGTTTAGAGGGATGTGTAATAGAAAAGCCAATAAAGGGTGCAATCACCATGGAGACAACTAGTGATCAGACGCTGTGGGGACCCAGGGAAACTGTGGAGAAGTCCTCCCAGAATTATCCAGTGAAGGGTGAGAAGACTGGGGATTCTTGTATAACTACTCTTTTTTTTTTTTTTTTTTTTTTTTTTTTACCAATTCAACTTTCCATCTCTTTAAAATAGACAATTCAACATGACTGCACCATGAGTAACTGGACATGTAGGCACCGTTTTAAAAAGTCATCTTAAAATCATGTGCTTGTGCAATACTGCAAAATTATCTTGGTAGGAGAAAAAGTACCGAATTTGATCAGAAGACCTGAATTTTATCTCCTTCTGGCTTTGCCGCTAGCTGATAACAAAATGGAGTGGCCTCTCTGTCTGGGCCTTAGAATCCTGTTGAGAAATGATAAGCTTGGATTGCTGATGAAACTAATTACTTTTCCAGTTTACATATCAAAAGAATTAAATGCACTTTTATGATTTTTACAATAACTTTCCTCTTTTCTTTATCAGGCCTAAAAATTTTCATTGCCACACTTACTGTTTTTTCAGTAAATAGAAAATAGAATGCATTTGCACTATCAGAAAGCCCTCTGTAATATGAATAAATTAATGTGTCTGAAACAAAATGTTTTTGCAGGAGAAGCCAAATTATCTATTAAAGTGACTGGACATAGGTCACACAAATTTTTATAATAGTCCATGTAGTACAAGCAATTTTACTTCAAGAGTTGAAAAAAAATTAGTTTTTAATTCTGAATTTTAAAGAGAAAGATACCATGTGTAAGTAATAAAGCTAGAATCCCAAACAAACTAAATCCTCAAAAAAACCCTTATGATTAAAATTTTTTCCTAAACTATCATACTATTGATGCCAGATGTTCATCATGAAAACAGAAGATAGAGAACTTATACATGGAGAAAGTTCTATTTTAAACAGTGGGACATTAACTTGTGGAAGTAATGAGTCAGGGCAAGTCTGATTATCCAATAAGACTCTGTAAAATATTAAAATATATTTCCATGAACCATAATTTGTATACTCAAAATCATTTCTACAGGACAAAAATACCTAAATTTTTGGATAAATGTCTTAGACTTGTAAAGATTACTGGCTATGTGATAAATGCACAAAATATTAGAACTTGAGAGATTTGGGAGACATTTTCATCTTTTTTTTTTTTTTTTTTTTTGTATTTTATTTTTCTACAATGGGTTTAGTCTCATTTATGGTCCCTAGCTATGTCTTCAAATACTGCCTTTCTCTTATCATCCAAACCCACATTTCACAGCTTTTGTAACATCTTTACCTGATGGCTACTTTAGCACCACAAGCTTAATATGCCCTAAAAGTTCTTTCCTTGTGCTGATTTCCCATTCCTTCAACAATGTATCCTTTCCTCCAAGCATTGTTTCATTTATTTATTATCTTTTCATTCAACAAACAAGAGATACGTTGGTAGAAGCTAAGGCAGACACAAAGAACAATAAAACACACTGCCTGCTGCTGAAGGGTCCAGCAGGGCAATATTACACAAAATGGTTATAATAAAATAAAGTAATGCTAGAGTTGCTTTAATGAAGCCCTGAACACTTCTTTCCTCAGTGATTGTTAAGAAGTTACCTCAGAGAAAGTCACTTGACTTGAATCTTGAATGTAGAATTATATTTTCCAGGGTACAAAGAAAGGCAGTGGTGTAGCCTTTCCAAGTAAAAAAATCCAAGTTAAAAAAAAAAAAAAAAGAGGCAAATGAAAAAAACAAAGTGTAGCATGTCTAAAATGTAGATTCATATTTCAAAGAGTACAGTTTCATTTATCTCTCATCCTTTGTACTGTTTTTATCTAATGTAATAACATATATATACATATACATAAAGCATCTACATATCTCATGGTTCCCATAAAAGCATTTATTCATTTATTCAGTTCCATTGGATACAAATACTCTCAGGTTTCAATTATTGACAGTGTCAATATTTTATTTTTTAAACTTTTTTTTCTGAGAATGAACTTTATGCTAGACCTTCTTTCAGCATTTTGAAGATGTCACTTCACTGTCATCCACCCTCCATAATCCCCCATAATTTCTTCTCATTGTCGACTAATTTTTTATTGGATAGTGGACATTGTGAATGACACATTGTAGAAACTGGATTCTGTTATCTTGCTCTAAAAATTATTTATTATTATTCTAGTAGGCAATTAAATTGATTTGATCCAAACTCAAGGTTTTGGCTCCGCTGAAGGGGGAGTCAATGCAGCTACTCACTTATCTCAGTCTTCTGGCTGTGCTTTTCACTGAGAAATCTGAACTATTCTCAGAACATGTGAGGTTCAGTGGTTAGCAAAGAATCTGGATAAAGTTTATACACAGATTTGGCTCTCTCTTCTGTTAATCACTCCTTTATTGGATCTTTCTCCTTACTCTCCTCAATCCAAAGTTTGGCTAGTACACTAACTTGAGAGGGCCCTCATGAGAAAATTTAGTGGGGTTTCCTTCTTTCATGTGTCAACTCTTTCTAGTTTTTGTCTACTTTGTTCACTATTTCTTCAAATATTAATATTTTACTCAGCTTTTATACTTTTACCTGAATTAGGGTTAGTCATATTTCAGCTACTTTAACATTATGGGGATACAAATTTACAGGGAGGTTTTCAATAATAGTTTAATTTTAAACATGGTTATTCAACACATCAGATTTTTAAAAAAATTTTTTTTGTGTTCTCTCTTTTGGTCACCTTTAACAATTTGTCTTTTCTAAGTAACCATTTATTTCATATGGTTTTGTGAAATTTACCGGCAGAGATCCTGAGTCTTTTATTTATATTATTGAGTGATATTCCATAAAGTCTGGTGCTTAATTTGTCTCTGGATTTTGAGTTGTTGATTATATAATATTACCTAATAACAACATAAATTTAATTCACATGTTTTTATCTGAGAGCATCTTGACTCAAGAGTACGAATATAGTAAACACTGATATGAAATTGCCAAGACCCAGAAACTTTATGTTAAAAATCAACTTTATTTATACATTGCCATCATATAAAATCTTACAGATGAAAACTAACTTTTCCTCATTTCAATTTCCAATGTTTTCATAACTGGTATCAATCTATGGTAGGTAAAAAAGGAGTGTGAAATTTTCTACTATTTCATTAAAAAGTTTAAAATTATTTAGTCCCTTGTGAAAAACACAAATACTGGGGACTTACTGTAAGGATACAAGTTAATATAAGGAAATATGACACTCAGGTATGCAACTTGACTTGAGGTATAATGGAAATCATTGCAGCGCCTGGCATCACAAAGGCCAGAACTGGATTCTAAGCAGCTCTAGGTGATTCAGCAGTGACCAGCTTTTAATGAATTTTTACAAACATCTGCTCTTCATTCTTTTCCCCTTACCAATCATTTTCTTCTAGCTTTTGCTTCCTCAAAACTTTGATTTATTTTGTTATGATTCCTTTTCTATGCCTTACAAGTGGCTTCTATCTCTGTTTCCTTTAAACTTCAGATTTCTTGGCCTTTGCATATATTTTCTATTAGTTGGGTTACTTTCAATTGCAATTAATAAAAATGCAAAGCAAATTACCATTAATGTAAAATGATTTATTGTTGTATATAATGTATAAGTAAAGGCTTACCACTGCATTCAGGAATGATTGATGCAGAGATTAAAATAACATTTCTCTCTCTCAATCTTTCTCTCTCTCTCTGGATAGGTAGATAGATAGGTAGGTTGATAGACAGACAGAGATAAGATAAGATTGCTCCATGGGATGGCCATATTGACATTAGCCCTCCTAGAGTAAGTTACATCATATTTTCTTAGTGACCTGGATGAAAAACAGTGAATATCCCAACAGCTTTAACATAATAGCCAATAGGCATACTCTGATAGACTCTAATTAATATAACATATTAAGTGCCCATCTCTAAATCAATATTTGTTTCATACCTATGGCAGTAGAAACAAGGAGAATGTCAGCTCCTCTTGGACCATATCCAGTTAGTTTCTAACAGTAAAATTATTATAGCCCTAGAAGAAATGTGGAAAGAATTACTGGACATAAACACAAAGAAGGCTAGCATACTCCATAGTTCCTAGTTCAGATTTCTGACAATGGCTACATTGCCATTCAGGGCATTTTTCCAAGATTGACTCTCATAGTCTGGCATGGATATACTTCTTGGATGCAGCATTCAGTCACTGTCTATTCACAGGTGCTTTTCAGTAATACCACACTATACAAAACCAGGTGTACAGGGCACATCTGTGATAAAAGCTCAGACTGGAATTGTTTTTCCCTTAAAAATGTTTGTGGGCTTGGAAGATATCACAATAGTCATTCAACTATCATTTCAGACGAGGAAAGTCAGTTGGTTACATTACGTTTAAAAACATGAAACTTCACTATTATTCTCTGTTAATTTCCATCTAAGAAGTCCAACAAACAAGTCTATAAATCTATGCCTTAACTCTTACTAAATGAAAATATTATCATTTTGACATTATTATTGACATTTTTGTAAACATATTGTCACATGCCATATTTGATTAAGTTTAACATTTAGGTAGACTAGAGAGGCAAGAAGAGAGTTATAATAATCAGCAAATTGTCTCTTATTAAGGAAGTATTTGAATCCTGGATTGACTGTGATTCATTTTATAAAGTTAAACAGTTCCAAGGGTTATAAATCTTTACTGAAGCCAAAGATAATGTCTGTGCAGAAATGAACATTTAGACATGGAAAATGGTAGAACAAATTTCATCCAGAATTATGTCTATAATATTATTTGTACTAAATCTTTATATGTGCTTAAATTCAGAAGGTTCTTATAACTTAATATTTAAGTGTTCAAAGCAAACTGTGTCTAGAAAAAATGCATAGAAAAATTAAATAAAAAAGAGAAAAAGCACCATATAAAAGTGCCTGGTTTTAATATAAAATAGGATACCAGCTGGGTTGAAGTATGTTTCATATCTTTAAATATTTTCAGTAAAATAATTGAGGCATAAGCAATTTGAATACCAAATGAATGAAAAGTAATATTTCATTCAGAGAACAAAGCACACAAGAAAATCAATGTTCCTTTCATTTTTATCTCTAGGAAAGGGCTTAACTTTGAAATGCAAATTTCAAGTTTAGAATTCAATAATTCTAAAGATTTCTCAGTGAAATTAACAGGAAATTCTCTTTCCTCAACAAAAAATTCCTCACAGGAAGAGATATGATTGTACTTATCTACTCACTTATCATAAACACTTGTATAAACAGAACTTTTCCATAACATTGAAAAAAGTTCACCCAAATTCCCAGTCCAACTCCACATGTCTGAAATATTCCACAACCCTTACCATCTTTAAGAAACAGTGCAGAAGAGTCTGTCACTAAAAACTTTCCTCACAGTATTTAATTTTGCTGTATTCACTACAAGTCTTTTATAACAACACTAGTGCCAAATTCATCATGTGGTTTCTTGGGTAGAATATTTGCAAATTACTCAACTAGGCTTCCACAAATGAGAATAGAAAGGGATTCCAAGATAGACCGTGTTTCTCCAAGTCCACAGGTAGGCCAGTGACCACTGCAGAATTGGAGTTCTCCCATGTAATATTTGTGGTAAATTGGTTTTCAGTTAAACCTTGATCTGCTATTACATGTCATTTTTATGAGACTCTTCCTCTAACTGTCCAGTTTAAGACATATAAGATCTTGCAAACAGAGTCATGAAAGTCTATACATATAAATATCTGTTGTTGTTTAGTTGCTCAGTTGTGTCTGACTCTTTGTGACCCCATGGACTGTAACCCACAAAGCTCCTCTGTCCATGGGATTTCCCAGGCAAGACTACTAGAGTGGGTTGCTATTTCCTTCTCCAGGGGATCTTCCCAACCCAGGGATCAAACCCATGTCTCCTGCAAGTCTCCTGCATTGCAGATGGATTCTTTACTAGTGAGTCACTATTTATATTGAGTCATTTTCATACGGGAATATATACATATTTTAAAATTTGAAATACATTTTAATTCAAAATTTTGTAAATCTAAAGAAAATTAATAAAAATAAAACATTGCACATCTATATAATTGTGTAGTGTTTGAAGCTTACCCTATACCAACTTCCTTTAGCTATTTTTAGAGTCAAATTTCATGAAAATTTTGTCCTCATATTCTTTCTTTTTCCTTTCTCTTTACTTCTAGTTTCTCTAATTTGTCTCCTAACCCAACTAGTATCACTAAAGCAGTTTTGTTTTTTTTTTTTTAGTGTCACCAGGGTCACCCTTGTTGCTAAATTCAGTCATTAACCTAACCCTTGTGGTACTGTTAGTTACCCACCTAATATCCATTCTTTAGATGAACAGACTCCAACTAACCTGTTGGTCTCAGGTGGAGCACAGCCATTGCAGTTATAGCAGTCTGTTGCCTTAGGCAACCTTAGATCCATGAGAATAAACAACTGATGCTTTAAGCTGCCAAATTTTGGGGTAATTTTCTTTTTTTCTTTTTTAATTAAAAACCAATGCTTTGCGAAGAAACGTATTACAAAAATGACTTTTACTAAAGAAGTGAATTTGTTCTAAATGAAAAAATATTCCCTCCATGAAAGATCAAATACACATTTTCTAGGGAAATTATATTGCATTAATGATTTAACAGTGCACAAACAAGGACTATAGATTTTCTTTCAATTAGTACTGAAACCTTAGTATAAAAACTAGTGGTAGGTGGGTGGGGGAACGTTTTATACCCTGAACCCCAATATTCCAACTCTGTGTCCTGTCCTATGGTCATAATTTATGAAAATCCTAACTATGCAGTGATTTGGGTTTTTGTAACTTCAGTGATGTGTTAAAGGCAATGAGTCTTGATTTGAAGAATCTGTTGTATCCAAAGGCCAGAATAGGACTCAGCTCTGATGATTATATACATAAAATGATGGGCAATTCCTTAATGCATTCAAATCTTACTTTTCAATTCTGAAGTGACATCTGTATCTTTAAACTCTCCTGCAGTCTGAGCTATATCAGAAACAGGTGACTGCAAAGGCGAGAAGCATTTGAAGAGCTGTATTTATGGGCAGTGATTCATCTCTTTTAAAACAATTGTTTATTTATTTGTTTATCTATTTGAGGTTTCCCAGGTGGCACAGTGGTAAAAAATTGGTCTGCCAATGCAGAAGACACAAGAGATGTCGGTTCGATCCCTGAGTTGGGAAGATCCATTGGAGAAGGAAATGGCAACCCACTCCAGTGTTCTTGCCTGGAGAATCCCATGGACAGAGGAGCCTGGTGGGCTGCAGTCCATGGGGTCGCAAAGAGTCGGGTACAACTGAGTACACACACATTTATTGATATATTTATTTTTATGATGCAAACAGATTTGTTTGCATGCATAACAGTGAGGAGTAGGCTATAGATACAAAGGCATGCAGTCTTCAGGCAAATGGAGAAGATGAAGTCTTTTGAGTAGTTAGCTGACTTTGGAACCTACTGCAATGGGAAGACTTGCTGTGCTGCCCTCAGAAATTAAGTCTCTTCCCCTAAGACCTCAGCGGGCTTTTCCTGAAGGATGGACCAATATTATATTCCAGGCTGCTGAGAAAGTTTTTATGCGCTAGGTTGGTGTATGTGAGAAGTTTATTAGCTTTTACTGATCCAAAAATATTGAGGTTAGCAACTGGCAGGCAGCTCACAATGATGTGAAGTGTCTCTCACCTCTCTTTGGGCTGACCTGAAATGTAAGCTGTGCGATTACATCCTTTTCCATCTTCTTTTCCTTAAAGTAGGGCCAATTCCAAGGAAACTCCCCAGGGGCCCCAGGTACCCCGTTGCATTTTTTTGCAAACAAGAAAATGTTGCTTTTGAATTTCAAGACTCTACCACCTACTTAAGAATAAGCAGTGTTTGTGGTTTTTTCATGCAGTTCTGCAACCACAAAGATCCTCTCTCTATTACCCTGTTGGTCTTCACTTTTTGGAAAATCCTCTCCTAATTAGCAATTCAGGATTGCTCGTTGATACATCTAAGATATTATTCATTTATTTTCATTTAGCTGCTAATGGGCTTCTCATTTCTATTTCTTATCGTCCTTGTTAGCTCTGGATGATTACTACGAAAAAGAGGGGGATGTTGATTTTACTTGTGTGCATGCTAAGTCGCTCCGGTCATGTTCGACTCTTTGCGACCCTATGGACAGTAGCCTACCAGGCTCCTCTGTCCATACGATTCTGCAGGCAAGAATACTGGAGTGGGTTGCCATGCCCTCCTCCAGGGGATCTTCCTGACCCAGGGATGGAACCCATGTCTCTTACATCTCCTGCACTGGCAGGCCGCTTCTTTACCACTAGTGCCACCTGATTATACTTGGCCATATTCAAATAAAATTTCACCTTCCTGGGAACTTTCCTCATTTGACATGTTTTATTTCCTCTATAACACATATCATTTTGACTGCCTAGATTGTTTCTGCATTTGTAGTGCATAGAACAGCTCCTGATATTATAATTCACAAGTATTTATTGAAGCAATAGGAGTCCAGGATATACACATATTTTATTAAAAGCTGTCTTTTCACCCACATAAAACTAATTTTTTCCCAAAGCATGATATACTTCCAAGTGCTTTATAGACACATATATTGGCAGTTTACATAGGCAGCTTTAAAATTTATTTTTAATGTGATACACACACACAACATTAACAAAAACACAACTTCACAGAAATCATGAGATGGTATGAGGCTAAACATTTAAAGAAATCAAGTTGCATTTGATTTGAAAAAATATTAAGCTTTTACAATTAAAACAATGGGTTTATAGGGATATGACAAAACTCATTTAAGGGTCTGGGAATATGGAAGTTTGGAAAATACTGTATTGATTCATATATTTAAGCATGATATTACTGGGCCATACAAGTGCTGGATTAGGAATCAGGTGATGTTTTCTTAATCATTCCAGCTGCAATGACTTCAATCTCTTACCTGCCCAGACAGTGTTTTTCCAAGCTTCTCTCTCTAAAGATCCCTGATGAGCCCCTGTCCTGCTATCTCTTGTCTACTGGCCAAGCCAGGAGAATGGGAACTCACATGGGCTCTTAACGCAGCTCCATATTCTTGACTTAAAAAGAACAACAGCAGGTTCTGTGTTTGTTTGTTTTCCCTTTTATTAAAATATTTTTTTTAATTGGAGGATAATAGCTTTACAGTGTTGTGTTGGTTTCTGCTGTAAAACAATGGTAATCAGCTGTAAGCATACGTATATTCCCCTTGCTCTTGAGCCTCCATCCCACTTCCCCATCCCACCCCTCTAGGTCATCATAGGGCACTGAGCTGAGCTACCTGTGCTGTATAGCTGCTTCCCACTAGCTATCAATTTTTAAATTCAGTTTATTTTATTTTTTTTAGGAAGTGGCTGGCTTGAGAAAGCTGGGCAGACATGAGGTGGATTTTTAGTTTGTTTCTAATTTGTTTCATGTGTTTCCCTTTCAGCACAGATTCTTCTAATTAAACCTGTTCTCAGATATGTCTGCTGAGAAAATGCATGTGAGGCTTCTCTCATACTTTCTTCTATACTTCCCTTCTTCCCTGAAAAGTATACATTATTTATCTGAATATCATTTATCCTCTAGTAAGATTGCCGGGAGAAATATCACTAAACTCAGATATGCAGATGACACCATCCTAATAGCAGAAAGTGAAGAAGAACTAAAGAGCCTCTTGATGAAAGTGAAAAAGGAGAGTGAAAAAGTTGGCTTAAAGCTCAACATTCAGAAAACTAAGATCATGGCATCTGGTCCCATCACTTCATGGGAAATAGATGGGGAAACAGTGGAAACAGTGTCAGACTTTATTTTTTTGGGGCTCCAAAATCACTGCAGATGGTGACTGCAGCCATGAAATTAAAAGACGCTTACTCCTTGGAAGGAAAGTTATCACCAACCCAGACAGCATATTAAAAAGCAGAGACATTACTTTGCCAACAAAGGTCCATCTAGTCAAGGCTATGGTTTTTCCAGTGGTCATGTATGGATGTGAGAGTTGGACTATAAAGAAAGTTGAGTGCAGAAGAATTTATGCTTTTGAACTGTGGTGTTGAAGACTCTTGAGAGTCCCTTGGACTGCAAGGAGATCCAAACAGTCCATCCTGAAGGAGATCAGTCCTGGGTGTTCATTGGAAGGACTGATGTTGAAGCTGAAGCTCCAATACTTTGGCCACCTGATGCGACGAACTGACTCTTTTGAAAAGACCCTGATGCTGGGAAAGATTGAGGGCAGGAGAAGAAGGGGACAAGAGAGGATGAGATGATTGGATGGCATCGCCGACTCAATGGACATGAGTTTGGGTGAACTCCGGGAGTTGATGATGGACAGGGAGCCCTGGTGTGCTGTGGTTCACAGGGTTGCAAAGAGTTGGACACGACTGAGCAATGGAACTGAACGAACTGAAGGTCAGGCTTAAAATCGTGCATGCTAGTTTTCAGCATTATGTGAACCAAGAACTTTACAGACATCCAAACTGGGTTTAGAAAAGCAGAGGAATCAGAAATCAAATTGGCAACATTTGTTGGATCATAGAGAAAGTAAGGGAATTCTAGGAAAAAATGTCTTACTCTGTTTCATCAGCTACACTAAAGCGTTTGACTATGTGGATCATAACAAACTGTGGAAAGCTCTTAAAGATATGGGAATACCAGACCATCTTCCTATCTCTTGAGAATCCTATATGAGTCAAGAAGTAACAGAACACTGTATGGGCTCAGGACTGAGAAAGGAGTACAACAGGGCTGTCTTCTGTCACCCTGTTTATTTAACCTGTACACAGCACATCATGAGAAATGCCAGGCTTGATGGTTACAAGCTGAAATCAAGATAGGTGGGAGAAACATGGAGAACCTCAGATATGTGGATGATACCACTCTAATGGCAGAAAGTGAAGAGGAACTAAACAGCATCTTGATGAGGGTGAAGGAGGAGTGTGAAAGAGCCAGCTTAATACTAAATATTAAAAAAAAAAAAAACAACCTAAGATCATGGCCCCATTACTTCATGGCAAATAGAAGAGGAAAATGTGGAAGTATTGACAGATTTCCTCTTCATGGGCTCTAAAACCACTGTGGATGGTGACTGCAGCCATGAAATGAGAATATGATTGCTTCTTGGCAGGAAAGCGATGACAAACCTAGACAGTGCGTTGAAAAGCACAGACATTACAGACACAGGTCCATATAGTCAAGGCTACGGTCTTCCCAGTGGTCACATATGGTTGTGAGAGCTGGACTGTAAAGAAGGCAAACTACCAAAGAATTGACACCTTCAAATTGTGCTGCTGGAGAAGACTCCTGAGAGTCCTTTGGACAGCAAGGAGATCAAACCAGTCAGTCTCAAGGGAAATCAACCCTGAATATTCACTGGAAAGATGATGCTGAAGCTGAAGCTTCAGTATTTTGGTCGCTTAATGTGAACAGCCGACTCATCGGGAAAGTTCCTGACACTGGGAAAGATTGAGGGCAGAAGAGGGCATCAGAGAATGAGATGGCTGGATGGCATCACCGATGCAATGGACATGAACTTGGGTAAACTCTGGGAGATGGCACGGGATAGGGAAGATTGGCATGTTGCAGTCCATGGGGTCGCAAAGAGTCGGACACAACTGGACCACTGAACAACAACAACAACATCTGTCATTGGGCTTCCCAAGTGGCACTGGAGGTAAAGAACCCACCTGCCAATGCAAGAGAAATAAGAGATATGGGTTTGATCCCTGGGTCAGGAAAGATCCCCTGGAGGAAGGCATGGCAACCCACTCCATTATTCTTGCCTGAAGAATCTCATGGACAGAAGAGCCTGGCAGGCTACAGTCCACAAGGTTGCAAGGAGTCAGAAAAGACTGAAGCGATTTAGCACACACACATGTATTTATCATCATCTCAAGATAATGGAATGAGATTACCTGAAAGGTTTACCAAAGACCTCTGCTTGAAGTTGTCAGTAAAAAGATCAGTGAAGAATGACCTTGTGTATGTTTCTCTGTGTGCTCAGTGGCACTCGACTCTTTGAGACCCCAGTGGACCTATAGCCTGCCAGGCTTCTTTGTCCATGGACTTTTCCAGGCAAGAATACTGGAGTGGATTGCCATTTCCTTCTCTGAGGATCTTCCAACCCACGGATTGGACCTGCATCTCTGGTGTCTCCTGTGCCACCTGGGAAGCCCAGTTAAGGTTAAACTTGTACTTAATTTCTTACTTCTTGATGTTCCTTGTATGTGGAGCTCCCTTAGAAAATCTACAAGGAAGGGGAATAGTGGTAAAGGATAGTGCCAGCATTCCTCATGTATCTAATTAAATAACTCAGGGAGCAGCATTAATTATAATAAGACTCACTGAAAGTTAAAGAATAATAGCAATAACTATCAATGCATACAAAAATTACTATTATCAAATGCTCCCTGTGCATTGGAAATTGCTCTAAATACGTTTACATGCAATGTGTCATTTTAATATACCACCTTCATGTTAATCCTATGAGGGTATTGTTTTTCCTGTTTTACAGAATGATAATCTGAGGTAAAGATAGATTAAATGAGTTTGTCAAGTTTACATAGCAAATATTGACCTCAGGAGCGATCTGACTCCAGAGCCAAAGTTCTTTACCTGGTGTTAGGAATAAAATGCTCTAAAATCTTTAAATAAATAGCAGAAATAACATGGTGTGATAGCTAATTTTACATGTCAACTTGGCTAGGCTAATGTACCCATCATTTGGTCAAGCCCTAGTCTAGATTTTGCTGTGAAAGTATTTTGTATTAATAGATATGATGAAGATCTGTAGTCAGTTGACTTAAAGTCAAAGAGATTGCCCTTGATTATATGGATGGGGCTTACCCAATCAGTTTAAGGCCTATAGAGAAAAAATCTAAGGTTTTGAAGGGAAGAATAAATTCATCCTCAAGACTGTAATATAGAAATCCTCCCTCAGTATTCAACTTGCATTCTACCCTATGCATTTCAGATTCAAGGCTACCTCAACTATTGCCTAAATTCCCAGCTTGCTGGCCTGCCCTTAGAATTTCAGGCTTGCCAACCCCTACAATTGTTTCAGCTAATCCCTTAAAATGAATCTCTATAGAATACACACACACAATATAATATACATATATAGAAGAATTTATAATTCTTTTGGTTCTGTTTCTCTGGAGAATCCTGACTGATGTATGGGGCATTCATTCACACCTACTCTAACACATATCATGTGCATCACTGACACTTAAGGAAAGATGCTGGTTAAAAACCTGCTTGCTTAAATTAGACTGCTATTACAGAACTCATAAATGGCACCATCTTATGGTACATGCTGACTCATGCTGGCCATTAAAAACCAAAGGAATTTTTTCATGCATACTTTCAGAAATCTTACACACTGCTTTGAAACTATACATGCCTTTAAGATTTCAGGGAACTTCAAGGATATCACCTTAGATTTCAAAGGATGAATAAACCTGCCCTGGCCCATTCCCACTGCCCCCAGGCTCCCCACACTTGCCCCCAAATTCTTTTTGATTGTGGTAGATTTAGTTGCCTTCATTGAAACCTCATTGAATACCCAATGAGAGTTATGTACATATGGTACATTTTAGTTCCTAGAACACCTTTAATTTCTTGTCCTTTTAGAGATTTGTGAGGTTCTATGAGGGATCTTTGCAATGACTTTTTGGGTTTAAAAAGATCCACTCCTACTTTTTCTTGTTCAAGTTCTGAACTAATTAGAGTTGACCATAAAATACAGAACACTCAGTTACTTTAAATTTCAGGTAAATAATAAGTTCTTCAGTATAAATATGTCTCAAATATTGCACGAGACATAATGACACCTTTCAAATATTTCACTCCCTTGAAATTCAAATTTCACTGTGTTTGCTGCATTTTTATTTCTTAGATCTGGCAACACTTACAAGTAGTTGAGATATATAATTACAAAATACCTAAACAGGAGAGTAAAACATAATATTTTCTATTGAGATTGTAACTGGGAATATTGGCAAAATAATAATTGCTTTCACTTTAATTTTTATAAGACTTATAAGTGACTGGCATATTGGAACTGAAAAAAAAAAAAAGCTTCTTGAATGAAAGAAGGGTTCTTATGAAATGCACAACAGAAGGAAAGTCAGGAAAACCCAACAACATTTACTCACTGAATAACTAGGATGGTGTGTCACTTAACCAAGTGTCAGTAAACGGTATCAGCTCAAAGACAGACACAAGACATACCGAATAATCACCAGTGGCCAGTACTGTCTCCAAAATAGACACGTTGATGATACAAGGACACAGTGGTGCCGGTGGTCTTAATCTGGACCAACGTATTTCTATCTAATTGGTATTAGTATTGTGGTAGTGGTTTAGTTGCTAAGTTGTATCTGACCCTTGCTACCCCATGGACTGTAACCTTCCAGGCTCCTCTGCCCATGGGATTTTCCAGGCAAGCATATGGGAGTGGGGTGCCATTTCCTTCTCCAGGGGATCTTCACAACACAGGGATCAAACCAGCATCTCCTTCATTGCAGGCAGATTCTTTACTCACTAAGCTACAAGGGAAGTTCTATACTAACCGACTCAGTAAAACTGAATGGCCTGAAGGGTAACATAATATAAATTTTGAAGTTATATTTTGTTTATTCAGCAAACATTGATCTGAGCCCTCCTTTCTTCCAGAGACAGAGCTGGACAGTGGGTATCCAAAGGAGGGAAAATAAAGCATAATGTTTGCTCCCATGGAATTTCAGTTCTGTGGAAGTTAAATTTGATAATACACAAGTGCAAAATATCTGATATGAAATACAGTAAAATAAAGCAGGATGCTATGGAAAATAATAATAAGAAGTATCTTAGTTTGGATGGGTCAGAAAGGCCTCTCCCAGACATAAGTTGGTGGTAGGAGGACAATGCAAATAAGACAAAGGAAACAAAGAGGTGCCGTGCCTGAACTGAGAATGAACTTGGTGTTTTGGAGGCACAAAAGACTGCTGTGGCTGAATTTTTGATGAATTAGGAACATGGCTGGATAATATCAAGTTGGAAAGGCACTAAGTCATATCAGAAAACATATTTTAGCTATATTAGTGTTTTTTGATTTAATTCTAAGCACAATAGTCATTGCTTCATTGTAAATATCAACCAAATTATCAGAGGGTTATCTTAGTAATTACAATGTAAAACAATGCACTGTAGACAATTTAAAGAAATTCAAACCAATGCATTGAGTAGAAATATAAATTTTATAGTCCTTCAAATGGAAAATTTCCTTCGTTGTTATAAACAGACTGTTTATATTTCCTCTTATAAAGAGAAGCATTTCTGATTCTTTGAGATGTTTACTTGGCATTTTAAATCATAAAAAAAGATGAAATAAAAGTAAATTTTTAAGTTTGGTGTCATTCTATGTAATATACTACATAAAAGTGAAAGTGAAAGTCACTCAGTCATCTGATTCTCTGCGACCCCATGGACTACAGAGTCCATGGAATTCTCCAGGCCAGAATACTGGAGTGGGTAGCCTTTCCCTTCTCCAGGGGATCTTCCCAACCCATAGACTGAACCCAGGCCTCCCGCATTGAGGGCGGATTCTTTACCAGCTGAGCCACAAGGGAAGTCCAAGTGTACTGGAGTGGGTAGCCTATCCATTTTCCAGTGGATCTTCCCAACCCAGGAATCAAACCTGGGTCTCCTGCATTGCAGGTGGATTCTATACCAACTGAGCTATCAGGGAAGCCCTAATATACTATACAGTTGCTTTTAAAATTTTTTATCATTTATTGATAAACTTTCTGAAACCCCATGCTAGCTCTTTCTTTGATATATTTTTCTTTTTATTATCTAACTTTATTTTGTTAATGATTTTGGCAACTAAATAATAAAATATAAAGCCTAAAAATGATTATAACTGGGAAACCTAAGGGACAAGGGGTGGGGGCCTGGAAATCTTAGTAGCAACATATAAACGCTCATTGAGTGCTATCTGAAGTGGCAAACACCAGAGTCAAATTAATGTCTGAAACACAGAAAGAGTGAAAGTTGGATGATATTTTGGAATCAGAATCAACCTTGGAGCAAAAGCCTATTCACTTACACCAACTGTGAAGGCCAAGAAGAAAAACATATCATCTTGTAAACAAGTACATGAATTAACTTATTCAGTCCAGAACAAGTGATTTAACCAAGTTAGACAACATAAAGTAACTTCAGCCAAGAAAGACTAGATATTAACTGTAACAGAGCCAAAAACATCAGAGTTAGAAAACTTAGGAGTGAAGTGTTAAGACTGTTGGCATTTATATGCCTGTGTAGACCTTAAAAGTTAGACGTCAGAAAATAATCTCTAGGAAGAACATCATAAATGGACTGTGTGATACAGTTTCCTGTTCTGATAAAAGCCTCTTTTGATTTCAAATGTTTTCCTTCAGCAAATATTTGCTAAAGGAGACAAAATTTCTGGAATTGGTATATA